>NW_027507764.1:509651725-510251725 GCF_037356315.1 Lithobates pipiens | reverse complement strand
GACAGCACCGGTGGGAGAAAACTGCACCAGTGGGAGAAGAAACTACCGGAGGAAGAAGACATCAGTACCAGAGAAAGAAGACATTGGAGCTACGACAAGAGGTTTCCTGTTTTTTTTTTAACACTTCACTGCTTTTTGGGGTGAATGGGTAGGGGTACAATGTACCCCATACTCATTCACATGGGGGGTGGGATCCGGGGCCCCTTTCTTAAAGGGGGCTTCCAGATTTCGAAAAGCCCCCTACCCACAGACCCCCACAACCACCGGCCAGGGTTGTGGGGAAGAGGCCCTTGTCCCCATCAACATGTGGGCAAGGTGCTTTGGGGTGGGGGCACCCCATGTTGAGGGCATGTGGCCTGGTATGGTTTAGGAGGGGGGGGGGGCGGTCACTCGTCCCCTCCCTTTCCTGACCTGCCAGGCTGCATGCTTGGATAAGGATCTGATATGGATTTTGGGGGGTCCCCTCTAAATCCATGCTAGACCCGAAGAGCCTATTATGCACCTGGGGGGACCCCACGCTGTTTTCTTCACGATTTGTTTTTTGTCACCAATTTTCTTTTTTTACAATCAGCTGTCAGCGGGAAACCCCGCTAACATCTGATGACTTATCGGTTGTTAAGGACGCAGTGGCTGACTTCCTAGCCTGCTCCTTAGCAGCCAGCAATGTATAGTGTGTTAAAAAAAATCTAAATGCAGAAAAAAACGATTGTTTAACCACTTCCCGACCAGCGCACGACGATGTACGTCGACAGAATGGCACGGGCAGGCATATTGGCGTACAGGTACGTCCAATATTCGATGCCGTCCTGCCATCGGGAGCGCGCCGCCGGCGGCGCGCTCCCGTGCTGGACGGGACCCCCGTGAGTCCGGTCGCGGGACCCGCGGACTCGATCGCCGCGGGCATCCCCGCGATCGTCTCACGGAGCGGCCGAATGGAGGAAATGCTGTGTAAACAAAATTTTTCCATTCTGCCTAGCAACTAGTGACGCTGATCTCTGCTCCATGTGATTGGAGCAGAGATCAGTGTACACTAAATGAAAGCCCAACCCCCCCACAGTTAGTAACACACCCCTAGGAACACTTAACCCCTACACTGCCACCCACTGGTTAACCCTTTCACTGCCAGTGTCATTTACACAGGAATCACTGCATTTATATAGCAGTGATTACTGTATAAATGACAATGGTCCCAAAAATGTGTCAAAAATGTCCGATGGGTCCCCCACAATGTCGCAGTCACAATAAAAATCGCAGATCGCCGCCATTACTAGTAAAAAAAAAATAATAAAAAATTATTAATAAAAATGCTATAAAACTATCCCTATTTTGTAAACGCTATAACTTTTGCGCAAACCAATCAATAATCGCTTATTGCGATTTTTTTAACCAAAAATATGTAGAAGAATACGTATCGGCCTAAACTGAGGGAAAAACATTTTTTTTTATATATTTTTGGGGGATATTTATTATAACAAAAAGTAAAAAATAATGCGTTTTTTTCAAAATTGTTGCTCTATTTTTGTTTATAGCGCAAAAAATAAAAGTCGCAGGGGTGATCAAATACCACCAAAAGAAAGCTCTATTTGTGGGAAAAAAAGGACGTCAATTTTGTTTGGGAGCCACGTCGCACGACCGTGCAATTGTCAGTTAAAGTGACGCAGTGCCGAATCGCAAAAAGTGGTCTGGTCTTTGACCAGCAAATTGGTCCGGTCTGAAAGTGGTTAAAAACGCACTGGAAAACATGCCTGAAAAAACGCATCAAGCGCAGCCACATATATGTGAACCTAGGGTACTTGTCTCAATGTCCCAATCTGTTTCTATGGGCAAAATACAAAACTCCTGTAGAAGCAGCGATTTTTAAGCCAGTGTGCATGGAGCCTAACACTAATAAAAACAATAAAAAAATCATACAGCTGTTTCTTTTTTAAAGTGATACTAATCACACACTATTTAATTTTCATTGTCCCTTCTCTTTCTGTATGGGGATGATAGCACTGTAATTATTTGATTAAAAAAATATATAAATCTAAGTACTTTTTTTCTAATCGATATACAGCTGTCAGATGACCAGTGTTGGTCATCTTACTTTCAAAAAGTAATTAGTTAAGTTACAAATTACTTCTCCCAAAAAATAATTGCGTTAGTAACTCAGTTACTACATTGGAAAAGGAATTAGTTACTCTGCAAAGTAACTGTGACTTTTTTTTATATTCTATAGATGGGACTAGCAAGTGAAGTGAATGTCGCCGCCTCCATCGGCAAGATTGACACCTTGCAAGCCCCGCCTGGTATGGATTTAAAGGGGAACCCCTACACCAAAGAAACGGTGTGGGGGTCCCCCAAAGTCCATACCAAACCCTTATCCGAGCACGCAGCCCGGCCGGTCAGGAAAGGGGGTGGGGACGAGCGAGCGCCCCCCCCCTCTGAACCGAACCAGGCCGCGTGCCCAACCCTGGCCATTGGTTGTCGAGGTCTACGGGGGGGGGGGCTTATCAGAATCCGGGAGCCCCCTATTCACCTGGGGAAAAAAGTGTTAATAAAAAAAACACAACACAGGTTTTTAAAGTAATTTATTAATCAGCTCCGGGGGTCTTTTTTTCCAACTTTTCCGCTCTGTTCGGCCTCTTCTCCCGGTGTCCAGCCTCTTCTCCCGCTCTCTGCTGTCTTCTCCCATTCTCTCCGGTACTTCTGGGCTCCTTCGCTATCTTCTTGCAGCTCTTTTACTAGCGGAGGAGTAAAAGAGAGATGAGGGTCTCCTCTGTCCTTCTTCCCTCATCTCTCTTCTTCCGATGTTGACACGACTCTCTCTCCCACTGTAATGCCATGTGAGCGCTGTGCGATCACTTATATAGGAATGGGGCGTGGTTACTGGGTGATGTCACCCGTGCCCCCACCCCCTTATGCCGTCACAGTCCCAGCATGCCTCGGGACCTGACGTCATATTGGGTGGGGTCACCGGGTGACCATGCCCCATGCCTATATAAGTGGCTACACACCGCTCACACGGCATTACAGTGGGAGAGAGTGTTGTGTCAACATTGGATGAAGAAAGAAGAGGGAAGAAGGACGGAGGAGACTGGGCTCCTCCGCTAGTAAAAGAGCTGCCAGAAGACAGCGGAGGAGCCCAGAAGTACCGGAGAGAGCGGGAGAAGATGCCGGAGAGCGGGAGAAGAGGACGGACACCGTGATAAGAGGCTGCACAGAGCAGAGAAGTCGGAAGAAGGCCCCCGGAGCTGATTAATAAATTACTTTAAAAACCTGTGTTGTGTTTTTTTTATTAACACTTTTTCCTCCGGGGGAATGGGTAGGGGTACATTGTACCCCATATTTATTCACATAGGGTGAGGGGCCGGAATCTGGGGACCCCCTTATTAAAGGGGGCTCCCAGATTCTGATAAGCCCCCGGCCCTCAGACCCCGACAACCAATGGCCAGGGTTGTCGGGAAGAGGCCCTTGTCCTCATCAACATGGGGACAAGGGGCTTTGGGGTGGGGGGCCGCAGGGCCCCCCTTTCCCAAAGCACCCCCCATGTTGAGGGCATGCGGCCTGGTACGGTTCAGGAGGGGGGCACTCACTCGTCCCCACCCCCTTTCCTGGCCGGCTGGGCTGCGTGCTCGGATAAGGGTCTGGTATGGACTTTGGGGGGACCCCCACGCCATTCTTTCGGCATAGGTGTTCCCCTTTAAATCCATACCAGCCAGGGCTAGCGAGGTGTCAATCTCGTCGATAGAGGCGGCGACATTCACTTCCCTCGCTAGTCCCATCTATCTGGTCCCGGGCGGTAGATGTAATTGCATTAACGCTGCCCAAGTAATGGGAATGGTGTTACCATCAGGGGAAGAGTAATCAGTTAGTTTACTCGTAAAGCCTCTAAAGTAACTGCGTTTATTTTAACTGAGTTACTTACATCACTGCACATGACCCAGATCATTCCCAGCCTGTCTGCAGGGAAACATAAGCAGGAGGAGCTTCTAGACCTCTGCTACTGGTCACATGTTCGAATAAAAAAAAAAAAAAATTAGAAAACACCAGCGCTTGCTAGATCCAGGGGAAAGGTATCATACAATCTTAAAATATTAAAGTAGAAAGTAGTAATATAAGTATTAAAGTAGAACTAAAGACAAAACATTGTTTTTTATTTTGTATAGAGTAAGGCCCCTGTCAGTTTTCGCCATCTGTGTCCCAATTGGGAAGATTACCCTTCACTTCCTGTCTCAAAGTCAAAAAACAGCAAGTGAGATGAATTGCCTCCAAATGGAGGGTGTCACCAGAACTCATGTCCCCATTGGTACATTCCCCCTTATTACTGTTCCGATTCCCCCATGAGGTGCAACAGTCCTTTTTAAGGACTGTTTGTGTGTGTCAGCAACAACTGTAACTGCTGTTTAGCTGCCGGGCCTCCTCTTGCAGTCTTTTTTATTTTATTTTAAAATTTTCCTTTTTATTTTCTGATAGGTTACAAATTATTTATGGTTTAAGATTTAATGTTTGAAGATTTAGGTATATTTTATTTTATTTTCTGTTGCAGGGGCCTTTTTTCATTCATGGGTCCAAGTCTATAATGAAAAAAAAACAATACCACTATATTGACTACAACAGATTATTATCTCTAAGACACTATAAGAAACAAATCAATTCAACAAAAACCAAACAATAAAGGTCTCAATAACCATATCCTCTGTTTTCAACCATTTATTGTACAAAAACATTTTTATAAAATGTACTATGATACAATACATGATAAACATGACCTCTTTCTGCAATCATTCTCTTTACTTCCTATAAATGATTCTAAATGATAGTATCACATATGTATAGATATCATTATTATATATTGTGTCCAGTTTGTAATAATCTACAAAACCTCCAGGTATTGTACATGTGTGGAGTGAGATTGTTGAGGACAGCGCTGTCCTCAACAACACCAAGGACAATTTGTGTGCTCAAATGTCTGCCTAAATACCCCAGGATTCAAGTCAACAGAGAAGAACCATTTATGGTGACCACCCTAATAGATCCATAATACAAGGGGAATGTGGCGGATCCATGGTCACCATCCCAGGGAAAGATAAAAATGCAGCATTTTTAGAAGGTGTCATTTGTTGATGGTAGCAGGATTCCCTCTGATGAAGTGCCTCCAATCCTCTAATTCTTGCATTGAACCTCAAAGTTTGCTTCTTAGTCTGGTGCTATGGCATTGTACAGGGGTTTCTACAGGTTGACTTCAACTGCAAATATTGCATTGCCTCTCAAAGTTCCCAGCCTATTCCAGTGCTCTAATATTGTAAAGGTGCCACACAATGTTTTCACATCCCAAACTCAGGTACAAAATCCTGCATTGCTCCTCAAAAGTTGTGGTCTATTTTAGTGCTCCAGAATAGTAAAAATTACCACATAATATTTACGCAGCTGAACTATAGCTGCAAAATGTCTTCTTGCAGGGTAACTCCCACTCTGTATCTTTAAATATGTGGCCTATTCCAGTGGCCCAACACTCAAAAATATTTGGGGCTATCGTCTTTCAGATAATATAGTCTAATATTCATTGGAGGATAAAAGCTGCCTTGTCTCTCCCTCCTAAATTGTAGCCTAACCAGGCTTGTGTATGTACTGTACAAGGCATTTGGCTATTGTCTCTTGAATAATATACTCTAGTTTCTATTCTAAAATTAAACCCGCCTCGTCTCTCCTTCTGAAATTGCAGCATACTTAAGCTACTTTCATAATGTCTAGTCACTATAAAATATTTTTGCTTATTGTCTCAAGATAATACACTGTAATGTTTATTTCATGATAAAACGTTTCTTACCCCTCCCTCTTATATTTCAGCCTAACCAAGCTACTTACATGCTCTCCAGCCACTCTGCAATATTTGTGGCTATTGTCTTTAAGATAATGTGTTCTAATTTCTATTTGAAGATAAAACTCGCCTCGACTTCCTCTTTTAAATTGTTGCCTAATCAAGTGTCTTATATACTGTCCAGCCACTGTATAATACTTGTAGCTATTCTCTTTCAGATAATTCACTATACTTTCCATTTCAAGATAAATCCTGCTTTGTCTCTCTTAATTAGCCACATCTTTAAGTGCTTATGTACTATCCTTCCACTGGCCAGTTTCTACTAAGCATATACAGTACCTGCAGTCTATATTTTGAATATTTTGGAAATCATTGTGTATATTTAGTTTGGAGGGGATGCAGGGAATGTGGGTGTGGTTTTGAAGTGTTTTTGTGCGCTTTGTTTTGGCATTTTATTAAACTTTAAGTCAATACAGTGAAAAAATAAGCTCACAAACTATATTATTAAACTGTTGTGCCTCTGATTAATTTATACAAAGTTTAGGGCTTTAGTTTTATTTTTTTAAGACTAAACTTGTCTATATTTTTTAGATCTATTTTGACTGCTACTTCCACCAGTTAAATCAGGCATATTTCCACTCAATTACTATAGCCTAATGATCCATAGCACCCAGAGTACAAAGTGAACACAAACAGTGGCATCAGATCCACTGTGCAACTATTTCTAGGTATGCAGGGAAGTCTGGATTAGCTCCAAATTGTAAGTATATTTCCTCTTCTTCTTCAGGTATGCTTTAACATACAGTGATCCATTTTTGCACACTTTAAAGGGTCACTTTAGGGTGTGCTAAAAATGACAAAATAATGCAAATTTAAAGGTCACTTTAAAAGGTCTTACGTGCACTTTAAGGTACCTTAAGTGCTACAGTAGCATTATGAATAAAGGCTTTAGTGAATAACTTTTCAAAAATTGCTGTTTACGTATTAGGTGTTCAACATTGTACAGTATGTAAATGTGTTTTTCCCAACAAAATGATAAGTATGACTTTTCTGAAGCTGGCATCTTCAAAAACATATAATTAAACAGAACTGAAGGTCCGCAAGAGATTCGTCAAGGAGGAATAATCGAGTATATCAAAACTACTGGATTTTACACTTATCTTCCCAGCATATCTGCTATTGTCGGTTGAGGAAACATATCCCATTCCTTTAACCAAACTGCAATGTCCATTATCTAGGACCTTGAGACTCAGGTGCATGTGAAGACCAATGTGTGTCTGTTGCAGCTGCCTGTCTGTGGTGACAATGTTGTCATTTTTTAATATTTGATATGGTGGAGGTCAACTTTTTATTTAGGAGTATTTTTATTTTCTAATATAGCACCAGTCATACCTCCTTTATTGCACATGGCACTTACCCACAGTTTTTCACCGCCTACCGGCTCTGCTCTGCCCCATTTAAGCTGCTGCATACTGAGCATAGGGCTCACCGCGTTCAGCATGGAACTTTGCAATACCAGACTGAGGGTCTGGTTCAGCTCTATTAACAGTCGTTGGGATTGGAGCAGGTTTCAATCACCACACACCCATTTCAGCATTGTTTGTGTTTGGCTTCAGTGTCCATGGTCTGAATTTTACACTGAACTGCTAATGTGGGCTGGGGAAACATCTCTCATTCCTTTAACCGAACTATCATGTCCATTATCTCGGACCTTGAGATTCAGGTGCATGTGTGAGGACGGATGCGTGCCTGTTGCAGCTGTCTGTCTGTGGTGACAACGTTGTCATTTTTTAATATTTGATATGGTGGGTGTAACGGCACCCCTAATATAAAGGGGGTTAACGCCGTTTACGATGTTCCCTCTCCTAGACACACATCCACTCGCTACCAATATCCACAGCTAAACGACCCTTTCCTATAGGAGCCGACCCCTCTGGCAAAAAGACGAGACGCACTCTGTCTCTTCTGTAGTAGGAATGACTTTATTAATGAGAAACATTGTCACTTTATACACAATTCAAGGCACATGCTTTAACATGAACAAGGGCCCAGCTCCACCCACACATCCCAAGACTCAACACCTCATCCTGACGTCTGCTAGGCTTCAAACGATCCCACCCAATACACATCTTTTCACAAAGGGTTGGCAGCCAGTCTGTCTGGCACTTTACAATACACACAAGGACAGACTTAAATGAACAATAGAAATGCAAAACAACTTAATTCCTCACAGCAATGATACTTAACCCCCATATACAGTATACATCCAATCTATATACAATGTATATACAGCCTTGAATATGGCTATCACAGACCATATCGGGGGTTTCTTTTATTCACCCTGTGTCCAAAGTGACCCCACTGTCACAGTGGGGGTTTACTTTTTATTTAGGAGTATTTATATTTTCTACTAAGTATTTTTAATTATACTGGATTATTCCTCCTTGAAGAATCTCATGCGGACCTTCAGTCCTCTTGAATTATATGCCGTTTCTAGTCTGGAGGAGTACACGTTCACTTTTTTCCTTTATTTGAGAAGAGACGGTTCATTCAGGGTTTAGGTTTAATTGGAATTGCATTATTTACCCATTATCCAGATGTAGCCCACTTAGCTTTTTTAACCTTTTTGTTCATATACATGTTCAAAAACATGTCTCTTATTTTTTCTGACAAGTATGTTTGATTGTATACAGTCAGCTGAACAAGTGTTAAAAACTGCTGGGGCTCTTTTGTTTCGGTTTTAGCAGGAGACTCTCCACAGGGCGTTGGCTCTTTTTCCCCATTATAGCTTCAGGGGTGTTTAACAATGTCCAGAGGTCTCGATGTCCTGCAAATGAAAGTGGAAGATGTCCTCAAGTTCCTGGCTGCAGAAACTCACTTGGGTGGTGCTAACCTCGACTTTCAAATGGAGAAATATATCTACAAAGGAAAAGTGATGGTATTTACATTATAAATCTGAAACAGACATGGGAGAAGCTTCTGCTTGCTGCACGTGTCATGGTAGCCATTGAAAACCCAGCTGATGATTGTGTGATCTCCTCCAGAAATACTGGCCAGAGGGCTGTTCTGAAATTTGCTTCTTCCTGTGGGGCCACCCCAATTACTGGTCGCTTCACACCTGGTACTTTCACCAATCAGATTCGAGCTTTCCGTGAACCACTCCTGCTAGTTGTGACTGACTCATGTGCCAATCAACAACCACTATGGCATCATACTGAGGCATCATAGTCAAAATTCCTAATATTGCTCTCTGCAATACAGATTCACCTCTACGTTATGTGGATATTGCCTATTCCCTGTAATAACAAGGGTGCCCATTCTGTTGGTCTTATGTGGTGGATGCTTGCTCGTGAAGTTCTACCCATGAGGGGAACAATTTCCCATGAACATCCATGGGAAGTCATGCCTGATCTTAATTTTTACCGTGATCCTGAGGAGATTGAGAAGGAAGAACAGGCTGCTGCAGAGAAGGCTACCACTATGGAGGAATACCAGGGTGAATGGTCTGCAAATGTTCCAGAGTTATCTCCACCTGAAGTTCCTGACTGGTCCCAGATAGCAAGCAATTTTTCTGCAAGTTTGAAAATGACTTGCTAAGCTATTGCTAGACTTGGCAGGCTTCACAAGTTTGTTGAACAATTGCAGCAAGTCCACATTGCATGACTCCAGATCAACTTTCTTTGCAAACATTCTGCAAGTCTGCTGCAAGTTCTGGTTCAGATATGTTGTGCAATAGTCATCCCACCACAGGGGTCACTGTGGCTGAATTTACATGCTGCAGACTTGCAGAGCTCTTGCTATAGACTCACCACTGCAACTGTGCTCTTCCTAGAGACTTGCCACGCAAATTTGCTACAAGCTGGAAAAGTGTCAACTAGAACTTTTGCTTCAAGTGCTCTGCAAGTGTACAACTTGCCAGGGAAACTGTGCAGCAAGTTAACAGACTTACAATTCAACACTGCCACAAATCTGTGGCAAGTTATCCTTGGGGCTGCAGTTTCCAAAGTGAGCAAAATCCTTTCTTGTATTAGGAGAGGTATGGACTCCAGAGAGAGAGACAGATATGATTTTGCCCCTGTACAAGTCATTAGTAAGGCCTCATCTGGAATATGTAGTTCCGTTTTGGGCACCAGTTCCCAAAAAGGATCTGGGGAAAGTAGAGAGAAGGGCAACCAAACTGATAAGAGGCATGGAGGAGCTCAGCTATGAGGAAAGATTATAGGAACTGAATTTATTCTCTCTTGAGAAGAGGAGATTAAGGGGGGATATGATTAACATGTACAAATACATAAGTGAACTTGCTGGTGAGTTATTACCTTTAAGGTCATCACATAGGACAAGGGGGCTCTCTTTACGTCTGGAGGAAAAGAGATTTAATTTTCAAATATGGAAAGGTTTCTTCACAGTAAGAGCTGTGAAAATGTGGAATAGTCTCCCTCCAGAGGTGGTTCTGGCCAGCTCGGTAGATTGCTTTAAAAAAGGCCTGGATTTTTTCCTAAATATACATAATATAACTGGATACTAACATTTATAGGTAAAGTTGATACAGGGAATATTCGATTGCTTCCCATGGGGATAAGAAAGATTTTTTTCCCCCCTGCTCTAGCAAATTGGATCATGCTTTGCTGAGGTTTTCACCTTCCTCTGGATCAACTGTGGGTATAGGTTTGGGTATATGGGATTGTATGGTTTTTTTTCTTTGGTTGAACTAGATGGACTTGTGTCTTTTTTTAACCTAACTAACTATGACAGCTGTTTTGTAGCATGAAAGTCTATTCACAAAATGTTAAACGCAGGTTTCAGGGAGAATTGCCAGTACAAATTCTCTTGGATAGCTCAGGTTAAAGAGGGTTCACAAGTAGGTTGCAGTTGGATGCATATGGGTGAAAGGCTACAGAAGCAGACCCATAGAGTCTCTACCATATAAGATTGCAGATGGTTTATTTTCAGCACTGTAAACAGAGAGAAGCACGTGTAGCCATTTCTCAGATATAATGCCCTTTCACCCAGTTTTAAAAAAACCTGTTTGTATGTCACATGCTGTGCTGCGGCTATAAGCTCAGACTTTGTTATTCTTGGCAGTGCGCTTTTGTCTCTGTATTAGTTATGAAAGCTCTGGAACAGACATGATAGCCTTAAAGCTGAACTCCAGGAAAACTTAAAGGCAGGATCCTCTGCTCCTGCAGGCTTCTCCACACTGGTTCCTGCAGCCCCCTCTCCCCAGCACTCCAGCAGTCTAAAGTCCTGCCATCATGAAGACCAATGCAGGGTCCATAGATCCTCAAATGCCGATGGACGGTCCACCACTGATGCTAAGGAGAGTGCCATCTCAGTAAGCAGTAAAATTGCTAATACCATGCCCTAGACCAGTGAGGGTGAACCTTGGCACCCCAGATGTTTTGGAACTACATTTCCCATGATGCTCATGCACGCTGCATTGTAGTGAAGCATCATGGGAAATGTAGTTCCAAAACATCTGGGGTGCCAAGGTTCGCCATCACTGCCCTAGACTAAACAAGAAGTTAGGCTGTACCACTTGGTCATTAAACTGGATCTCTAATCATACAGCAACCTAAACTATAGAAATTATAATTTTTTATGTTTTATTTTCAAAGGATTTGCTCATTCTTGTGGTTTACATACACCTGCCACTATGCATAAACAGCAAGGTGACACCACTGTTTACTAATTTAGCTTTGCAGCCTCTTCTGTAACCTGACTGCTCATTGGACATTGAATGACCCCCATTACACTGTTCATTTAGCAGCAATGTACAGACAGGTAAGAAGCTTCAAAGCTGTTAGAAGACTCCCTGGGAACTATTGAATTGATATACTAAAACTAGAGATTGCAAAATCTGGTGCAGCTGTGCATGGTAGCCAATCAGCTTCTAACTACAGCTTCTTCAATTAAGCTTAATTGAAAGCGGATTTCTGGTTTCTATGCAGAGCTGCACCAGAGTTTGCACTCTCCAGTTTTTGGAAATCAACCCTTACCTGTCTGCGTATGTAAAATAAAGTAGTTCATATATGTGTACTGAAACTGTTTATTTAGCTGTTTTCCCGGAATTATGATTTTAAATGCACTTGTAACCAAGATGCACAATGTACAGTGAGAAGCTCGCTCTGCTCCTTTGTCTATGGATAGGATGAACAAAGCAGGCTAGGCTGCTATTTCTGGATGACACTGCCTTACCTGCAGGCTCTGGGCTCTCCTTCTCCAGTTCAGCTCCTCATCCCCGTAACCGGGTGCTGTGCTGGGCTTGCTCTCCCCCAGGTTTGAATCGAAAGTTGGCAGCTTCCCCCATCCCTCCCCTCCGTGTCCTGGCCTCCTTGTCCCCCCTCCGTCTTCTCCTCTCAACCAATTGGGTCTTCGGACTCCCTGATTGGCCAGGAGAAGAAACAGGAAGACATTAGCGAATATTAATTTGCTAATGTCACACAACAGGGCGGGCTCAGTGCTCTGCGCCCCGATCCCACCCTTTTTTGAAGCCAATTAGAGCCTCAGGCTCTAATCGTGCTTCTGAAGAAAAAAAAACCCTATTGAAATCGATGTGACCGGCGCCTTGCATGTTGATTAGGGGCAGAAGCATAGATAGAGGGGGCGGCCCCTATGGACGCGCCGCCACTGGTGCATAGATGAATAGAGCATGGGTAAAGAGAACATGGGTGAAGAGGGCATTGATAAAGAGAGCATTAGTGAGACAGCAGGAACTGAGTGCTGACTTGAGCCAGCTTTCCTTGCTTTGCTGTAACAAACCTGACACCTTTACAGAAAATATGATTAACTCATCCCACTATATCTATAGAGGGAGCCATGACTGCCAGCCTAGGACAGGAAAGGGTGGCAGGGTAATTGGTCATTTACAGACGATGGCTTGGAAAGAATAAATCTTTGTTTCTGATTTCAGTTCAATTTATAGGAAGTTACAAGGACACAGCATTTCTGGCACAAGCAACAGGTATTTCCTGTACTTGCTGTGTAATGTTAATTGTTCTTAGCCCAAAAATGTTAAACTAATGCAGATATCACATTTAAGGGCTGGTATATGATATTTTGTTCTGGGGTTTAGTATCCAGTAACTGTGATTGTTATATACTAGTTCTCTGACATCATTTTCACTTAAATATACTGATGACATTGTTTTTGTTAGTCATAGCCATGGTTCTTTCCTGAAACTGTTACTGATGATTTCATCAGATATGAGCACAGAGCACTTCAAGGACATCATACATGAATAGTGCTGTTACAATGGTTCAAATTTACAGATTTATCTCACTCTATCCTTGTGACTGAAATGTGTGTATTTAGTTGCAACCAGCACCGCTCTCTACAGGGTAAATGGTAAGAAAACCCTGAGGTCACAACGTGTGCTTCCAGACACCCAGATTGTGTATTAAACATGTTCAGAAGACCTTATGCCCCACACACACTATCAGACTTTCCGACAACAAAACTGTGGATTTTTGTTCGAAGGATGTTGGCTCCAAATTGTCTTGCATACACACAGTCACACAAATGTTGGTCAACAATTACGAACGTAGTGACATACAAGACGTACAAGACGTACGTGATATCTCCATTACACTGCTGCTGGTAAACAGACATTTAGGAGCAGTTGGGCGTTTTTTTTTTAAATGCCCCTGAAATCTCCTCCGTTACCTTATCAGTACATGTACACAGGGCTGTTTCTAGGCAGTTGAGTTTAGAAGCATTTTTTGAAAAGCCAAACACCTGTAACTGCTTGTAATCGCGTGTAAATGTGGTAACTCGCATTTAGCCATGTTTCATTTACAGGTGTTTTTAATTTTTGACTATTTAAAAAAAAAAAACGCTTCTAAACACAACTGAACACAGCATGTAAGCGCAGCAAAACTGACGTTTTTAAACGTAGGTTACTATGTTTCAAGTTAAATCATTCAGGAGAGGTTGTAAAACGTCCCATGTTCATTAAGCCTAAATGTTTAACGTACCTTATAGAAGGTACTGTATATGTTAATGAGAGAGATAATGCCCCTCTAGAGTGTGCTGCAACAAAGCCGAAATATAGGCATGATGTGGGACATCAGATTGAGGACATCTAGTGGCAGGAAAAAAGAACTGCGGGACAAATCTCTGGAAGAAGGTGACTTGCAACAAAAGGTGGAAGAGAAAAAAGTGTGGGGTGGGGGGAAGATGGGGTAAAAGAGGGAAGATGGGGTAAAGAGGGAAAGGTGAAAGGGCATCCGTAAAAGAATTATACCTCTCCAAACAAGAGGGCATAGGTAGAATAGGAATTAAAAAAAACGACTCTGAAGATTATTTTTGCTTAATATTAAAAATATGTGTATGCGACTAGAGCCACCTGGGCAGGACCTTGTCAACTAGAATGTTATTTGGCTTGAAAGGTGCTTTAGGCTGAAAGAAGGGGAAATCAAAGCCTGCGGGCAGGTAGTACATGATCCAGGTTTCCCAGATTGTATGAAAGATAGGATGCCTATCTTGTCAAACAAATATTTTGATTGATTTTTTTGCCAGTGTTGTTGCGGATTTCCAAGCCGTGGTAATGATTTTTTTGATATTGTGGAAATAAAAAAAGGATTTTTCCTGCTAGAGCAGAGATAGGCAACCCCCTGGCACACAAATCCTTTTTTGCCGGCACTCGACTCCATCCCCATCAGCACAGCAGTGCTGGGAAGTGTCAGTGAGACACTAATGCATTACAATTTCCCCATGCCATACCTGCTCTGAGGGGGAGGCACTGCGCCTCCACACATTGTAAAAGATGGGAAACATTGTCTGGTTTTCTAACTTTGCTGTAGCTACGATTGTCAGCTTTTGTGATGGGGTACGGCGGTGGAGCAGGTGTGCAGGGACGTACAGTGGTGGGGCAGATTAGAAAGCGGGAACATTGGGTTGGTCAATGAGCAGGGGGTTACTGTGGTGGGACAGAAAAGCAGAGTGTTATAGTGGTAGGATGGACAGAAGAGCAGGGGGTTACAGTGGTGGGGCAGATGAGAAAGGGGTTACATTGGTGGGGCAGATGTACAGGGGGTTACAGTGGTGGGGCAGATGAACAGGGGTGTTACATTGGTGGGGCCGATGGGAAAGGGGGTATATTGGTGGGGCAGATGACTAGGGCGTTACAGTGGTGGGGCAGATGACTAAGGGCGTTACAGTGGTGGGGCAGATGAGCAGGGGGTTACAGTGGTGGGGCAGATGACTAGGGCGTTACAGTGGTGGGGCAGATGAGCAGGGGGTTACAGTGATCAGGGTAGTACAATGGTGGGGCAGATGAGCAGGGGGTTACAGTGGTGGGGCAGATGACTAGAGCGTTACAGTGGTGGGGCAGATGAGCAGGGGGTTACAGTGGTGGGGTAGATGACTAGGGCGTTACAGTGGTGGGGCAGATGAGCAGGGGGTTACAGTGATGAGGGTAGTACAATGGTGGGGCAGATGAGCAGGGGGTTACAGTGGTGGGGCAGATGACTAGGGCGTTACAGTGGTGGGGCAGATGAGCAAGGGGTTACAGTGATCAGGGTAGTACAATGGTGGGGCAGATGTGCAAGGGGTTACAGTGGTTGGGCAGATGAGTAGGTTACAGTGGTGGGACAGATGTGCAGGGGGTTACAGTGGTGGAGCAGGGGGGTACAGTGGTGGGGCAGATGAGCAGGTGGTTACAGTGGTGAAACAGATTTGCAAGGGGGACAGTGATCTGAGGTGTGGAGTTGCAGGAATTGGGGCTGATCTGAGGCGTGAGAGTGCATCATGTTAATTTCTCACTACTAAAGTTGTTTACAGCATTTACTTTATTAAAAATCCTTTTCGTGATTGAGAGTGTGAAGTTCAACATTTTTTGTTATAAAATCAGAACGCTCAATTTGTTTTAAAACATTTTTTGGCATACTGTGCTCAAAAGGTTGCCTACCACTGTGCTAGAGTGACCTGATGGAGTATATATCATTTAGATGTTTTGTTACTTTGTATCCCTTTCACATATAAAAAAAGAAAGTTTGCTACTTTTTGCTACACACGAGTCTGAACATAAGCATGGTCAGGAAGCTTCACTTCACTTTTTTTGCTTGTATCTATATATTTATTGGGGAGTGTACCCACAAGGGGTCTGAAATCAGACAATTTTCTTGAAAATAGCAGAATATCATGCATGGCCAAGGAGGAGCTGAGACTGAGGCCATTTCTACATAACAATACATGCTGAGATGGCGGTGTGCAGCTCCCCTATACTACATGGTTACATTGCTCTCTGGATTAAGCATTTTGGATGCCTGCACCTTCCCTATACAGTGGATCACCAAACCAATAATAATAGATAAGACGCTAATGCCACGTACACACGGTCGGAATTTCCGACAACAAATGTTCGATGTGAGCTTGTTGTCAGAAATTCCAACCGTGTGTAGGCTCCATCGGACATTTTCTGTCAGAATTTCCGACAATAAAAATTTGAGAGCTGGATCTCACATTTTCCGACAACAAAATCCGTTGTCATAAATTCCAAACGTGTGTAGATGATTCCGACGCACAAAATTCCGCGCATGCTCGGAATCAAGCAAAAGAGCTGCACTGGCTATTGAACTTAATTTTTCTCGGCTCGACGTATGTCACCGCGTTCATGACGTTCGGAATTTTCGACAACATTTGTGTGACCGTGTGTATGCACGACACATTTGAGCCAATATCCGTTGGAAAAAAAATCCAGGATTTTATTGTCGGAATATCCGATCGTGTGTACACGGCATTAGAGTGGCGCTGTAAGAGGTTTCAATGAGTTACCCTTAGTAAATTAATATATATGTTGGTCTACATACATTCTAATTGGAATTAAATGCTGAAATAATGATACTCCTGTTTGGTTGCTCCCATACAAAAAGACAAATGCATCAATGTGTCATATGTAAGTTTCTTAGAGCCAGAAATGTCACCAGAATCTTGGTGGCAGAAAATCGGCAGCAAGATCCTGCATAGAGTTTGGTCCATAGTGCATCTCAACACATATGGACAAACACTAGTATGCCTGTTAAGAATTGAGATTATTATTATTATTATACAGGAATTATGAAGCACCAACAGTTTACGCAGTGCTTTAAAATATAAAAAGGGAGGCCATACAGTTATATAAAATACAAGAGGATTAAGAGGGCCCTGCTCAGAAGAGCTTACAATCTAATAGGGTAGGGCAGGTGGTACAAGAGGTTGTAACTGTGGGGAATGAGCTGATGGAAGTGGTAAAAGATTAGTTGGAGACGTGATAGGCTTCCCTGAAGAGGTGAGTTTTTAGGGATCAACTGAAGGTAGCCAGAGTAGGGGATAGCCGGACAGGTTGAGGTAGAGAGTTCCAAAGGATGGGAGAGGCTCTGGAGAAATCCTGGAGACAAGCATGGGAGGAGGAGATAGGAGAGCTTAAGAGTAGGAGGTCTTGAGAAGAGCGGAGAGGACGGTTTGGGTGATATTTGGAGACAAGGTTGGTGATGTAGCTCGGGGCAGAGTTGTGAATGGCTTTGTATGTTGTGTTTAGTATTCTGAATTTAATTTACTAGGTGATTGGAAGCCAGTGTAGGGATTGGAGGAGATGGTTGGCAAACACTGAGAGGTTGGTAAGGTGGATAAGTCTGGCATTAGCATTTTATGATAGACTCAAGAGGAGAGCCTATGGAGAGGCAGACCAATGAGAAGGGAGTTGCAATAGTCAAGGCAAGAGATAACGAGGGAGTGAATAAGGAGCTTGGTGGTTGAATTTTAGAGATGTTACGGAGGTAAATTCTACAAACTTTTGACAACGATTAGATTTGAGGCTAAATAGACAAGTCAAAGTCTAGGATTACATCTAGTTCCCTGGCATGAGCGGAGAGACTGATGGTTGCATTGTTGATTTTGAGGAAAAAGTCATGGAGGGGGGCACGAGCAGGGCGGAATATTAATAGCTCAGTTTTGGAGTTATTTCGTTTAAGGAAGTGGTGTGACATCCATGCTGATATGTCAGTTAGTAGGCTAGTAATGCAAGAGGAGACTGAAGGAGTGAGGTGAGGCGTAGACAGATAGATTTGGGTGTCATTGCTGTATAAGTGGTATTGTAAGTCGTGGGCGGTTATCAAGTGACCAAGGGAGGAGGTGTAGATAGAGAAGAGAAGGGGTTCAAGAACAGAGCCTTGGGGCCCCCCACAGAAAGGGGTAACACTGAAGGAGCACTGTGATAGGTAGGCAGAGAACCAGGATAGAGCAGAATCTTGGAGGCCAAGGGAATGTGGTTTATAGAGAATACGCGGGTGGTCAACAGTATCAAAGGCCACAGAGAGGTCAAGTAGTAGGAGTATGGAGTAGTGACTATTGGTTTTATCAGTTAGTAAATTGTTAGTGAGTTCTAGTAAGGCAGTTTCCTTGGAGTGCTGCAAGCGAAAGCCAGACTGTAAGAGGTTAAAGCGGAGGTCCACCCTAAAATGGACCTTCCGCTCATCGGATTCCTCCCCCCCTCCGGCGCCACAATTGGCACCTTTCAGGGGGGAGGGGGGTGCAGTTACCTGGATAATCCAGGTAACTGCACCCACTTCCGGGCTAGCTCTCTGCGGAAAGGGGCATACGTTACGCCCCTTTCCGCAAGCGCCCGCCCCCTTCAGCAAGTGCCCCGCTGCCTGCTGGGAAACACACAGCTCCCAGAGGCAGCGGGGACCGTCCTCATTGCGCAGCGCGGCTCGCGCATGCGCAGTAGGGAACTGGGAAATTAAGCCGAAAGGCTCCATTTCCTGATTCCCATACCCAAGATGGCGGCGGCAGGACCCGACAGACGACCTAGCGATCGGCTTCGGGTGCCGACATCGCGGGCGCGCTGGACAGGTAAGTGTCACTATTTTAAAAGCCAGCAGCTGCAGTATTGGTAGCTGCTGGCTTTTAAAAAAAAAAAAAAAACGCGGAGTCCCGGTGGACTCCCGCTTTAAGAAGATTATTTTCACTGAGGTAAGAGCTAAGATGGTTGTAGACTTAGCGTTCTAGAAGTTTAGAGGTGAATGGCAGCAATGAGATGGGTCTTAAGTTGTTCAGGTTGGTAGGGTCCAGTGAGGGCTTTTTAAGTATGGGAGTGATCTGCTCATGTTTTAGTGGGGAGGGGAAGGTGCCACTAGAGAGGGAGAGATTGAAGACGTGAGTGAGGGAGCATAGGATAGAAGAAGAGGGTGACCGTAGTAGTTGTGAGGGAAAAGGATCTAAGGGACAATTGGTTATGTGGGCATATTTGTAACCTCTTCAGTAGTAGCCAGTTCAAAAGAGGAGAGTGTTGAATGTGCTGTTAGGTAAGGTATGTTGGGTGGGGAAGATGTACGTACAGTGGAGGTGTCCTCACGAATTGCATCAATCTTGTCTTTGAAGTGATTGTCAATCTCTTGGGCAGTGAGTGAGCTAGATGCATACAGAAACAAAGTAATTCACGACTGAAGGCCAACATAATTCTGTGCCTCTGCCAACACCATTGCCTACTGCTTTGTGTTTACATATCTCTCCTGGCCCTAAATGACTCGAATGAGTCATTCACTAAGCAGTGGCGGCAGTGCAGAATGACCTCAGCCTTTACAAACGACTAAAGACTGAGGTCATTCTGCGCCTCTGACTTGTTAATTATTCGTTCAGGTAGGCCTTTCTTTAGGCCTGGTTCACACCTATGCATTTTTTAGTGCGTTTTCAGTTTTTCAGAAACACTACAGCCCATTTAGCATGGTTTCCTACGGATGTAGTTCACATCTGTGCATTTTATGGAAAGGGCCAGGGACTTTTTTGTGGTTTTTGGTTCCATAGACTTCAATGAATCAAAAACGTGTATTGAAACCCTGGCTAAAAACCAGGATACTTGGCAAAGCCTCTGGTCTGGATGAGGTTTGGGTGGATGGAACTTTACCCTAATCCTTGCCCTACCCCCCCCTCTTTTTTTTCTTTTTCCCTATTTCTTTTGTTTTCCTCTCTTTTCTCTTTCTGCTAGGACCCTATGGGTCTTCACTAATTCCTAGAAGTCCTTATTGCACAGTCTCTACTGTGAAAAATTTAACATGCGGGATATGGAGACTCCTTAGATCTGGCCGTTCACAGTCTACAACATAATTATTTGCTGAGATTACAAAGGTATTGATTTGTGAACTAGACCTTTCCTTGTTCGTTACGTTTTTAGAGTCCTACATTATTGTATGGTTTCTGTATTTGCCGTACGTTTTTCTTGCAAAAATAAAGTGTTGGGGAAAAAAAAAACGTGTATTTAAAAACGCAAAACACATGTGAACTATGCCTTAAGAGCTGTGCTGCAGATTTTGGATAATTTTGCCCATTACTCTGGCCTGGAAGTCGATTGATCTAAATCTTCCGTATTCGCCAGATGCAGATCACAACCAAGGTTACGGATTATATGGCCCTGAGTCTTATGCTTCTTATACCCATGCTGCGGCACAAAATTGAGTCCTGGAAAAACCTACCTTTGACCCTTCTGGGTAAATAAAATCTCCTTAAAATGAAGATCCTACCGATTTTCTTATATTTACTGTGGCATGCACCTATCTGGGTCCCCCGTTTCTATTTGAAAAAGATCAAAGGATTATTTGGTTCTTTTCTTTGGCCCTCCTCTCACCCTTGCGTAACAAACAGGATACTGCAGGAACTGCTGGGCCAAGGGGGCCTGGACCTTCCTGACTTCGGCAAGTATTTAGTGGCACAATTGGTCTTAGTCCACCAACCATCTGGTTGATAGCAGATGATAGGGATGCAGCTATGGTACTAAAAGCGGCTCTGGTGGCGTCGGATGAGGGTCTGAAATTTCTTCTTTACAGAGGGATCCAGATTTACTGGCTCCATGAAAACGACTATAAGGGCCTAGGACCTGGCTCATGTTCCCTAGTTTGGACCAAAATGTTTCTACATGTTTACCTCTGTGGCTAAATCCCAGCTACTCTCATCTCGTGTTTGTTCCCAGTGCTGTGGGCAGTGAAGGTGGTCACAATGATAGGTAATACTGTGTTTCAAGGCAAATTGATGACATTTGAGCAGATCAAGGACAAATTCATTCACAATTCATCTCATCCGCTTTAGCGACTCAGCCCTCCTCTCTAGAAAAACACTAAGGAGATGATGCCCTGGCCAAGCTACTCTTTGAAGTGTACAAAGAGTTGTTCCCAAACTGGTCCTCCAAATAAGTGTGCTGTAGGAGGAAATAAGTGGTCAATGCTATTGTTCTGGGATAATGTCATATGACAGCGCCCAGTTTAGCTGTGAGCGCCCACCCACGGAGGCGCACAGGGTGGCGTTCACGGGCGCGCTGTCTCAGTGACACATCATGATCCTAATCTTGGCAAAGAGCCATGGCTCTTTACCCATGTGATCAGCTGTGTACAAGGTGAGGTTTATCGTTATTGGCTCTCCTCGCCTCACACTGACAGAGTGTGAGGAGAGTCGATCAGCAGCATCTCCTCACAGGGGCAATGTGTATAGGCAATCAGGGCACTGATCATCAGTGCTCCAAAAGTGCCCATTAATGATGTCACCCCATGCCCATCAGTGACACCAACCTGTACCCATCAGTGAGGCCAATCAGTGCTGCATTTCAGTGCTGTATATTAGTGCCTCCCCATCAGTGTCCATCAGTGCAGCCTCATCAGCGCACATCAGCGAAGGAGAAAAATTACTTGGTCTTTTTTCATTTTTTTAACAAAGAATAAAATAGCCAGCAGTAAATAAATACCACCAAAAGAAAGCTCTATTTGTGGGAAGGAAAGTTATAGTAGCAAATCAGCCACAGACCCTGTGTAATTAATGTGTTAGGGTTTAAATGGATGAGGTGGCAACCCTAGATTAGGAAGACAAATGGGACTACCCTGTGCAGCATTTAGTCTCTGTAAAAGACTCTTTAATACAATACAAGAAAAAAGGCTGCACACTACGGCTGGTTCTTAAACTTTTTATTAATTATCTTCAAACAGGACACTGACAGACTGCTAATGGTTGACGCAATTCACACAAATACTGTGCTTAATCACTGTGGATATGATTAAGCACAGCATTTGTGTGAAACGCATCAACCATTAGCAGCCTGTCAGTGTCCTCTTTGTGTCTCGTTTGAAGAAAATTAATAAAAGGACTCAGGACCAGCCGTGGTGTGCAGCCATTTCTTCTTGTATTGCATATTTTAGGGAGGCAAGCCGAGGCGGGCACCCACGTGTGAAGTCTATTAGACAAATCGTTCTCCCCTGGAGCAGCGTATCTTTCATTTTCCAAAGACAGTTTAATACAATATAATCTCCATCATGTATATTATACTCCGGCAAAGCTAGAGCGTATTTACCTGCCTCAGAAATTTTGACTCTTATTTAAATTTTTTTCTTTTTGCCACTTCAGCGAAATTTCCCAAGACTTATTTAAACTATTCCAGTTCAATTCTGGTCTCTTCTCGTTTTCACATCATCGTGTTTTTTTTGTTTTGTTTTTTTATATTTTAATTTATTCACTTATCAGAAAATTTTTAACATTTCGTACAAAAAAAAAAATCACAATCTCCAATGTTTCACCCCCTAAACCCCCCTCCTCTACCCCCCCCCCCCTCTTGTTTGCTTTATTTTGATTTTCTCCTATTCCTATACTACATTCCTCTGCCTTCCATTACCTTCTCTAGGTATTTTTCTGAGGATTTTGAACCTTTATAAAGCAGAGTACAGTGCAGGTTTTAGGAAGCAGAGCCACTTACTTCACATGTGAAGATATAAGTTTAGTGGACTTTTTGAATTTAGAGCTGTTCTAGTGCTAGCACAATAGCTGTGCGATGAAAGTGCGTTCAGTGCTTGATCTATGACATATATCATGGTGTTTAGATTCCAGCCAGTCACTTGTCATAAGACATACGTTCAAACGCTCTTCTAAAAAAGAATCTTGCTGAACTTTCTCTTCTGATATCCCCGAATATAAAGCACATTTCTGTCTTCTGATCAGCTATTAGCTCATCGTCGCTGTGTAAAGACAGTCTGTGGCCAGCAAGTGAGATCACTAAGCTTGTATGTGGGTGGGAGGGCCCTTGGCTGCAAAGAGACAGCAGTGAGTAAGCAAGAAACATTCAGTAATACAGTATTCAGGCTGTATGACGGAGCTCGCCTCTGACTAATAAGACAAGCAGTAACCAGTTATAGGGCCCTAACTAACTATATCTATATTCCAACTATGTACTATATAGTCTACATCAAGGGTAGGCGACCCTGGAATTGGGGAGGTCTCACTGAACAATGTGGAAGACTAAAAATGATCAAGACTAAAGATCAGAAATCACCAGGGTGCAGTATGCTTTTTATTTTTTAGGAGATAACCTAGCAGGCCCCAAATGTAAGGAAGATTTAAAGAGTTCTTGGGTCCATAGTAAGTAACACAGACTTCATGGTTCAATAGTAAGTAATGCAAAGTCTGGCAGTCAATAGTAAATAGCACAGACATTACGCACAGACTTCAAAGAACTAACACAAAGTGAAGGGGTCGGTAGTAATAAATAATGCAGAGTGCAGAAGTCAGCTGTATGTATTGCACAGTGTAGGGGTCAGAAGCAAGTAACGTAGAGTACATTGGTCAGGAGTAAGTAACGCAGAGTACAGGGGTCAGGGTTAAGTAAAACAGAGTACAGGGGTCAGAAGCAAGTAACGCAGAGTCCAGGTGTCAGAAGCAAGTAACGCAGAGTCCAGGTGTCAGAAGCAAGTAACGCAGAGTACAGGGGTCAGAAGCAAGTAGCCCAGAGTACAGGGGTCAGAAGCAAGTAGCCCAGAGTACAGGGGTCAGAAGCAAGTAGCCCAGAGTACAGGGGTCAGAAGCAAGTAGCCCAGAGTACAGGGGTCAGAAGCAAGTAGCCCAGAGTACAGGGGTCAGAAGCAAGTAGCCCAGAGTACAGGGGTCAGAAGCAAGTAACGCAGAGTACAGGGGTCAGAAGCAAGTAACGCAGAGTACAGGGGTCAGAAGCAAGTAACGCAGAGTACAGGGGTCAGGGGTAAGAAAAACAGAGTACAGGGATCAGGAGTAAGTAACTCAGAGTACAGGGATCAGGGGTAAGTAACACAGTGCACAGGGGTCAGAAGGAAGTAATGCAGAGTACAGGGGTCAGAAGCAAGTAATGCAGATGTAGCGCTGGCTCCTGACGAGCAGGCGCTATGTTTTTTTTTCAAAGTTAATTTTCCTGAAACCACAGTTTCAGGAACTGGAGCTAATTTTCTAAATTTCTGGTTTCAGTACCAGTCCAGCTGGGTTGCACTGGGTTCGACATCACGTGCTTCAGGGTTCCGGAGATTATTTTCTGCCTGCTCAGTTCAGGTGGTCCTCCTGACCCAGCCCCATGGCCCTCCTGGCTGGCCCAAGGCAGCGTAACTGCAGGGACAGGCCTGAATAGATTTTGGGGCCTATTGATCCAAAGGTGGTCCGGTGCCTTCTCATCTGAAGGGAGAGGCCCAGCAACTGGAAAAACCCCAGGGGAGGACCCTTCAGGAGAAGGCCGTGCGCAAGGCTGGCTTCTCTGAAGGAGCCTGGAGGCTTATTTGAAGGCGCAACCTGGATCTACACTCATACGGTATCGCCGGATCGGCTAAGAGATACTGGTACTGTATGATAGCCAGGCCCGGACTGGGACAAAAAATAGGCCCGGGCATTTTAGATTGAGCAGCCAACCTTTCCAGGGACCGGGGGGAGGGGGGTGGGTTCGGTAGACATTAGCGGGGGTGGCTGGTGTTGGTCCTTCACACTGTAATGTGCAGCGACACTGTGATATAAAGGGAACTGCACTAAAAAGGGGCACTGCAATGATTACAGTGCCCTTTTACGGGGCAGTCCCCTTTATATTATAGTGTCCCAGTCCTATTGTGCCCATGCCAGTACTGTCTGTCTCCTATTGTGTCCATGGCCCAGTGACACTGACCTGCTCTCTGGCGCTGCGGGTACAGGGTGGCTCCCTCTGGCACTAAAGGTACAGGGTGGCTCTCTCTGGTGGTGCGGTGCAGCGTGGCTCTCTCTGGTGGTGCGGTGCAGCGTGGCTCTCTCTGGGGGTGCGGTGCAGCGTCGCTCTCTCTGGGGGTGCGGTGCAGCGTCGCTCTCTCTGGTGGTGCGGTGCAGCGTCGCTCTCTCTGGTGGTGCGGTGCAGCGTCGCTCTCTCTGGTGGTGCGGTGCAGCGTCGCGCTCTCTCTGGTGGTGCGGTGCAGCGTCGCGCTCTCTCTGGTGGTGCGGTGCAGCGTCGCGCTCTCTCTGGTGGTGCGGTGCAGCGTCGCGCTCTCTCTGGTGGTGCGGTGCAGCGTCGCGCTCTCTCTGGTGGTGCGGTGCAGCGTCGCGCTCTCTCTGGTGGTGCGGTGCAGCGTCGCGCTCTCTCTGGTGGTGCGGTGCAGCGTCGCGCTCTCCCATGTGGTGCGGTGCAGCGTCACGCTCTCTCTGGTGGTGCAGCGTCACGCTCTCTCTGGTGGTGCAGCGTCACTCTCTCTGGTGGTGCAGCGTCACTCTCTCTCTCTGGTGGTGCGGTGCAGCGTCACTCTCTCTCTCTGGTGGTGCGGTGCAGCGTCACTCTCTCTCTCTGGTGGTGCGGTGCAGAGTCACTCTCTCTGGTGGTGCGGTGCAGCGTGGCTGGTTGTGCTGGGGCTATTAGTTCCCCCAGCACAGTCCTCTGTTTCATTTGCCATGTCTCCTGTAGTAGCTGCTACAAGCACTCCTCAGCTTGTTTCTGGGTTTTCTCTTTCACCCCAGCAGAGTGCATGCTGGGGACTGTAGTCTGCTCCCTGCTGAGACCAATGGTGCCATGTATCTCTGGGACTACATTTCCCATGATGCCCCTCTAGTTTCTTCTGATTGGCCCTCTGTGTTGGCCAATGGAGAGGGAAAACTACCAAAAAGGAACGCCTTCTCTTCCCCTGCTGCCGACGTGAGAAGGGGAGGGGGAGCGAGGGGGGGAATAGTGACAGCAGCCTGAAGCTCTCCCCACCGCGCGGACGCCCACAGCTGGAGGAGGAGAGCGGAACTGTCAGCGCGGTGCTGAGGCTGAGCTGTGTGTGAGAGACACACAGCACAGCCCATGCAGCCGCCAGTTCCGCAGGACACAGGCACGGCCGTATGGCGGTAGGCGAGCGGCGGCCATGGCCTGTGTTACCCACGATCAGGCCGCGGCCGCCGCTTACCTCCCGCTGTGCGGCCTGATCAACAGGCCACGGGCGGCCCCGGCCCACCGGGCAAATGCCCGGTCTGCCCTATGGCCAGTCCGGGCCTGATGATAGCTCTTTAAATTTGTCTACGTCCCTCAGTAATGCACCAGTCTGTGGCAGAGACTTTGTCAAACATCCTATGCTCAAGTGTACATCACAAGCCTGTGGCAGAGACTTTACCTAACACCCTACCGGCTGCTAGGCCTAGTGAAAGGAGGTTTATCCGGGAGTTGTAAAATCCAGTTGTGAAACGGTTGCTATTCTCTGGATTTTTCTGAGAGGCTTTCCATTTTTTGCAGTCTAAAGTACCTGAACTTACTCCTAACCCTCTACCGTTTATTGAGAGACTCTGTTTCTGTTTCAAATAACTAACCCAAAAGAAGATTCAGTGTCAGTTTCCACATTTCTTTGGGCCATCTATCACAGAAATCCCTAGACAAAGAAGCAGTCAAGCAGGTAACGGTAAGCCCAATGAAATCCAGCAGCTCCTTCGTGGGTTAGCGCTACATAGAGTACAAGGGTCAGAAGCAAGTAATGCAGAGTACAGGGGTCAGAAGCAAGTAATGCAGAGTACAGGGGTCAGAAGCAAGTAACGCAGAGTACAGGGGTCAGTAGCAAGTAACACAGAGTACAGGGCTCAGGGGTAAGTAAAACAGAGTACAGGAATCAGGAGTAAATAACGCAGAGTACAGGGGTCAGAAGCAAGTAATGCAGAGTACAGGGGTCAGGGGTAAGTAACTCAGAGTACAGGAGTCAGGGGTAATTAATTGCGAGTACAGGAGTCAGGGGTAAGTAACGCAGAGCACAGGGATCAGAAGCAAGTAACGCAGAGTACAGGGGTCAGAAGCAAATACTGCAAGTACCGAGCTCTCGTGCAGTAGCGATTGCATACGTGAGTAGCGCCCAGATATGAAAACAGTGTTCAAACCACACATGTGAGATATCGCCGCAGTGGGTAGAGCGAGAGCAATAATTGTAGCCCTAGACCTCTTCTGTAACACAAAACATGCAACCAGTAGAATTTTTTTAAATGTCACCTATGGAGATTTTAAGGGTAAACGTTTGTCGCCATTCCACGAGCGGGCGCAATTTTGAAGTGTGACATGTTGGGTATCAATTTACTCGGCATAACATTATTTTTCACAATATGAAAAAAAAATGGGCTTACTTTACTGTTGTCCTATTTTTTAATTCAAAAAAGTGTATTTAAAAAAAACAAAAGAAAGAGAGCTTGTAAGACCGCTGCGCAAATACGGTGTGACAGAAAGTATTGCAATGACCGCCATTTTATTCTCTAGGATGTTAGAAAAAAAATGTATAATGTTTGGGGTTTCTAAGTAATTTTCTAGCAAAAAAAAAATGTTTTTAACTTGTAAATACCACATCTAAAAAAGAGGCCCGATCTTAAAGTGGTTAAGAACAAAACTGCAGATCCTATCTTGTTTGTAACCCGGGGTCTGCCTGTAGTAAGGTACAAGGGTCAGTGTTTAGTAATGCAGAGTATAGCGGTCTGTAGTATGTAGTACTGAATGCAGGAGTCAGGAGTAGGTAATGTAGAGTGCAGGAGTCAGTAGCATGTATCGCACAATGTAGGGGTCAGTAGTAAGTAAGGCAGAGTACAGGGGTCAGAAGTAAGTAATGCTGAGTTCAGAGATTAGTAGTAAGTAATCTAGAGTGCAGTGGTAAGTAGTAAGAAATGCAGAGTAAAGTGGTCAGCAGTATTGCAGAATACAGTGATTATCAGTAAATAATGCACAGTACAGTCAGTAGCAAGTACTGCCCAGTTTCCACGATCAATAGTAAGTAATGTAGAGTTTAGGGGTCAGTAGTAATTAACACAGAGTACAAGAGTCAGTAGTAACTTAGGGTGCAGGAGTCAGTAGTAAGGTCAGTACTGCAGAGTTCAAAGATCAGTAACAAGTAATGCAGTGTACAGTGGTGATTAGTAACTAACATATAGTTCATAAATCAGTAATATGTAAAGTAAGGAGTAGGGGTCAATAGCATGTAATGCAAACTTCAAAGAAGAGTAGTAAATGACACGGAGTAGGGAGGTCAGTAGAAATGAATGCAGAGAGAAGGGGTCAGGAGTAAATAATACCGAGTTCAGAGATCAGTGGTGAGTAATGCAGAGTTCAGGGGTCTGTAGTAAGTTACACCGAGTTCAGAGGTCTGTAATAAGCACACATTCCCCCCTCCCTGTGTAAAGTTCACTCATCAGACCTCCAATGTAGCGGAGCGCAGCAGAGTGAGGTAAGTCCTCCCAGCTCTCCGGCTCTGTATTGACATTGCTTCTCTTATCAGAGAGGATATTGGTGGGGTGAGGAGCTGGCGGTATGGCATGGTCACAATCTAACCTTCACATAGCCATGATCGATGGGTGGATCATAATCAAACAGTTGCTGACCGCCAGTCTACACGATACACAAACAGATATAAAAAAAGAGCGTGTTATTTAGAGGAAGTGATTCTTCTTTGTTACAGTTATTTGGCCTCTAGAGGGAAGTCACATCATTTCCTGAAGTTCCTGCACACTTTTCTATAATATGGTTATTATGTTTTATTAGGTTAACCAAGCACCAGATTTTATTATCCATTTGGGGTGAATTAGTCATAAAAAGAGAAACTATCAGTAACCATACAAGTCTGCATGAATAAACTACTGACATATCACTATATACAGGAACAGTATAATGTTTCCAAAAATAAAAATAAAAAAATACTTTTTATCATCGAAGTACTGTATATCTAAAGCCAAAACACTTTTTAGTCTTGTGTAGTCTAAGGGATAGTTTTTTTTCACCGAAACAAGTGTTTCTGGTTCTGGTGACAACTCTAAATTTTGGATTTCCCCTCACTTTCACTGAAAATGGTCACCAGCAGAAATAGAAAAGTGAACCTCCTCAGGAAAGACACAGAGCAATCAGGGCTGGTGCAAGGATTTTTGGCACGCTAGGCAAAACCTAATTTTGCCGCCCCCATTGGCTCCACCCCCTTTGCCCTGCCCATGTAACAGAAGGTGCCGCTATACAGGAAGCTTTGGCTCCAGTGATGTGCTGCACCTCTAATTACACTACTGGTCGGACGGAGCATCTGCCTGAGACTGAGTTAGTTACATGCTGCAGCCTGCAGAGCATGCAGAATGCGGAGGGAAACCAGCAGTCGGGTGCCCCCTAGGCAGCAGTGCACCCTAGGCGGCTGCCTAGTTTGCCTAGTGGTAGCACCAACCCTGAGAGCAATAACAAAAAACCTGACAGAAGTTTTAGCCCCTCATCACTCTATCCAAAATTGGTAAAACATAGCTTTAGATACACCCGCAAGTAGATTTAATTACCCAGTCCACCGCTCCTCCTTAGCAAGACTGGGTCCCCGCAGTTTCTTTTCTCTCACGCTCCAGCAGTCTAGGGTCCTGATGTCATCAAGACTGAAGGAAGAGAGTGCGCGGCGGGGATACAAGAGATGGTCAGAGAGTGTGCGGACATGATACAGAAGATGGTCAGAGACTGCAGACGTGATACAAGACATGGTCAGAGAGTGTGCAGACATGGTACATGAGACGGTCAGAGAGGGTGTGGGCATGGTACAGGACTTGATGTGCACCTCCAACACAGCTCAGTACCCCCCCCCCCCCAACACACAGAATGTCCAGCAAATCACCCTATGGCCACTAACTTGTAACATCCTGGTGCCTGCAGCATCTCCCCCTGCACCTCTGGCTGTCAGCTCACTAAGAATTGTGGGGAGGTGCGGATGGCAGCTCTGTGGTGCCTGCGGGATCTCCCTCCAGCTTGCAGGTCTCTTCCTTGTGTACAGTGGAGAGGGGCCTCCGACCCGGTTAGCTGCCTGGGTCAGAGGCCCCTCCACTGTACACAAGGAAGAGACCTGAAAGCTGGAGGTAAATCCCACAGCCATCTTTTTACAGCCAGAAGCTGTGGCCAGTGGTCCGCCTACCGAATACAAAAGGCAATTTCCCATGATTTTTCCAGGAAAATCGGGACTGTTGGCAGCTATGCACACTATACATCCGCAGATCTGGATGTGCATCTGGCCAGAGGGGCGAAAAGCAATGATTTGCACTTTCCTAAAATAAAAATTCTCTAAAGATGGCCATAGACTCCAAAGACATGCTGGAAGGTTCATTGGCCCCTGCCTAAATTGGCCCTAGTATGTATATATACAGTATCTCACAAAAGTGAGTACACCCCTCACATTTCTGTAAATATTTTATTATATCTTTTCATGTGACAACACTGAAGAAATGACACTTTGCTACAATGTAAAGTAGTGAGTGTACAGCTTGTAAAACAGTGTAAATTTGCTGTCCCCTCAAAATAACTCAACATACAGACATTAATGTCTAAACTACTGGCAACAAAAGTGAGTACACCCCTAAGTGAAAATGTCTACATTGGGCCCAATTAGCCATTTTCCCTCCCCGGTGTCATGTGACTCTATAGGTTTACAAGATTTTAGGTGTGAATGGGGAACAGTCCCACTCTCTCATACTGGTCATTGGAATTTAAACATGGTACTTCATGGCAAAGAATTCTCTGAGGATCTGAAAAAAAGAATTGTTGCACTAAATAAAGATGGCCTAGGCCAGGGATATGCAATTAGCAGACCTCCAGCTGTTGCAAAACTACAAGTCCCATCATGCCTCTGCCTCTGGGTGTCATGCTTGTGGCTGTCAGAGTCTTGCTATGCCTCATGGGACTTGTAGTTCTGCAATAGCTGGAGGTCCGCTAATTGCACATCCCTGCCCTAGGCTATAAGAAGATTGCCAAGACCCTGAAACTGAGCTGCAGCACAGTACCTGTAATAAATAGATGGATCGAAGGCCCCTGCTGAACCAGCCAGATTTTAGTCCATCTATGGCTATTCCTGTTCTACAGAAGTAAAGCTAATGATCGACTTCTGTGTGTGTGTGTGAGGGGGGGGGGTCATATTTCCATCTACCTCTCTTGTGTGAATGGGGGAATCTCTTTGTTTTTTTTCAATCAGCCCAATGGCTGACCAAAAATGAGCAACCAATCTATGGCCATCTCTGACATACCTTCTGATCTATAAAGTCCTATTGGGCTATGTCATACTGTTTATAGGGGTAATTCCTAAAAAAAAGAAATAGAAACAAACACAAAATATAAGTTCTTGCCAAAAGTAACCAATTGTTCAACCTTTATCCCTATAGAAAAATAATTTTGATTGATCTCTATGGAAAACAGCTCTCATTTTATGTTAATTTTCTTTTCTCTAGTATCAGTCCCATAGTGGTCTATGTCCCTGGGTCCAGCAGCCATATCACCATGACCCATGACATCATCTTCCTGGATTTGCCACATCTGATTCCGTCACCCATATTCCAAGCATATATTGTCCAAAGCCGCTGCCATTTTTTTGTACTACAGGAAAGTGTCTTCACGATTTCTCCTGGAATCTCCTGGAATGTTGGCAACCCCCTCCCCTCTTCTCCCAACCACCAATCTCCCTGCACGCCCTGCTTATCTTCTTGTGCACCTTCTCTCCTCTGTTTAGGTCTTTTTATATGCAAGTCAGCAGTCATAAAAGATAAGACTTCCAGTCTTCTGCTCATTCATCTTGCTGGCTACACAGTTATCAGCTTTACATAGATCTGATCCATTAAACCAGCAAAATTCACCAGCAGTTATGTAATTTGGGGGTTCACCTTACTGCACATTATTGTGATTGATGGCTTAGGTAGTCTTATGTAGAACTCATTGTGAGCCTGCTCATCTTTGAGTCTGCTGGAACTATGTTCAAGTGGAACTGGTCTAAGTGGTGAGTTAAAACCAGAGTTTAAAACAGGAGGTTATAACAGGGGTCATGGTACCTGTGTAGTGTGAGTACCTGAGTATTGTCTGAGTAGTGTGTGTGGATCATTAGTACTTGTGTATTGTGACTGCACGTAGTTCTGCGAGTGCATGTAGTTCTGTGAGTGCACAAAGTTTTGTGAGTGTTCTGCAAGTGCACGTAGTTCTTTGAGTGTTCTACAAGTGCATGTAGTTCTGCGAGTGGTCTGCGAGTGCAAATAGTTCTGCGAGTTGTCTGCGAGTGCAAATAGTTCTGCGAATGCACGTAGTTCTGTGAGTGGTCTACGAGTACACGTAGTTCTGTGAGTGCACATAGTTCTGCGAGTGCACGTAGGTCTGCGAGTGGTCTGCCAGTACCTCTGTATTGTCTTATTGAGTACCTGTGTATTGTCTTGAGTATTAGGGTCAGGAAGCTAGTTGTTAGGTAATTTGAACAAGGTATAATCCCCAATCCTCATTAAGTGCAATAGGTACGATGCCTGGTGGGTGTGGAGAGGCGACGTGTACATCTTGCGGCGTGTATGCGTTCCTCGATCATCCGATCGAGGGTGAATACTGCTGTGCAAAATGTAAGCGCATTGTTTCCCTGGAAGCCCAGGTTCTGAATCTTGGGAAGCAACTGTTAACACAGAGAAGTCCCTCCACACTAAAGCAGAGCCAGGAATGTACACGGCAGGTGCCGGCAGGGGCCAGCACAGAGGCAGGTGGAGACAAAGGGGTGCAGACACTAGCACAGAGTAGATGGGTGACAGTCAGGAAGGGTAGAGTGGGAAGTGCCAGGAAGGCTGATCCTGGGCTGGAGCATCCCAATAAGTACGCTCCATTCAGAGGCGTTGCTAGGGGGGTGTGGCCCACACCAGGGTGACACCCGCTAGAGGGGTGACACCCTCCCGACAGTGAAGGAAAAAGTTGTTGTTTTTTTTGTTTGTTTTTTATGACGTGTGTGTTCATTCACAGCCAGCCCTGCAGAACAACACACCTCCAGCGCTGCGTCCGTGCCTGGTGTGTCTGTGGGTATCCTCCTCCTTCCTCCTCGAGCTCAGGCAGGCTGTCACGTCTCACACACTGACTGACGTGACATCACTATACTAGTAGCTGTCTCCACCCGGGTGGCGCAGCGGCTGCTAGCTGTAAAGCTGCCCTCTTCCTGTCCTCTCCTCTCCAGACTCCAACTGCCGCCAGTCGCCCAGATTCGGAACAGGTGGGGGATTTCCACTGCTGGCCGGAGCCCAGGATGAGGTGTGGGTGTGGGGAGGGGGAGAGGACTCTGTATCTGGGGCCCTGTGCCTGGCTGACTTGTGCAAGTGTATGATAAGAAAGGGGGGATGTTTGCAAGGTGGACAGCTCTATATATATATATATATATATATATATATATATATATAAACATAGCTGCTCCAGCAGCTCCCCTCCCCCACCAGACCAGCTCACTCAGCTACTGTGCCAATTATTTCTAATATATCTGTGTCCAGCAGCACCCCCCCCCCCCCCCTATAAGACAGACAACACTCATTATATTAGCTGACTGAGCCACCCCCACCCTGAGCTGGTCTGATGATGATGATGGGGGGGTGCTGCTGGACACAGATATATTATATTAGATATAGGCACAGTAACTGAGAGACACACCCACCCACCCTGAGCAAGCTGGTCTCATGGGGGGGGGGTGCTCTGTCTGCAGTCACCAGGTAGCTGAGCGGAGCCACCCTAAGCTGGTCTGATAAGGGGGGGGGGGGGTTCCACAGACCACAGCACAGGTGGAGACAGACAGTGACCCACACCCACATTAGATCCATCCAGCAAGTTGAAGGTCACAGCAGCATCTTGCCATCTTCCCTGCCACCATCAGATCCGGTTCAGCAAGCAACACACCTTGTCAGCAGGTCAGTTACAAAATCCAAATCAAATCATCAATGCCAATGATCTGCGGTCCCTGGGGACAGATCCCATCCAGAGATCACCATACAGTGGGATCTCTGGATCGGTGGTTGCGTCGGTGGTAAAGCGCCGCCATTTTTAGCGGCACTTTACCATCAATTTCACTGCACTATTCGGCCGCTAGCTTGGAGCTTTTAACCCCCACTAGCGGCCAAAAAAGGGTTAAAATGACCTGCAAAGCGCCACTGTAGCAGCGCTTTTCCGGCGGTATAGCTGCAGTCCCCATTCGTTTCACTGGGCAGGAGCGGTGGAGAAGCAGTATACACACCGCTCCAAAGATGCTGCTAGCAGGACTTTTTTTAGCCCTCAAGTTTTCACACAGGGCGCTTTGCAGGCGCTATATTTAGCGTTATAGCGCCTGCAAAGCGCCTCCGTGTGAAAGGGGTCTTACAACAGAATACTCTGAAGGTCACGGTATGCTGGACCTTCAAAGTGCATGCGCCAGTGACGTTGCCAGATGCATCTAGTGTGAATATCTTAAATTTGCTAGTTGATTGATGGTTATTAACGGCACTACTGTTGCCAATATATGCAGTGTTATTAGGGGGAAAAAAATATTTGGGGGGGTGACACCATGTTATACCGCACCAGGTGACACCAACCCTAGTGACGCCACTGGCTCCATTGAGTGACATTGGTGAAACCAGTCAGGGACCAGCACTGCTGGAGCTGAGGGACTCTCCTAGTTGCCGGGGGAAGAACTTCTCCAGTGAGAGTGGGGGGGGGGGAACCAAAGGGAAAGGAAAGACAGATTCTGGTGGTAGGAGACTCAGTTCTTAGAAGGCCAGAGAGAGTAACAAAGACCTGAAGCGACAAACAATATACAAAAAGGAAAACTGTAAGCGCAGAGATATGTATACCTCTATACATGCAACAGTCACAGTTCATTAGTCCAAATGATAAGCTAAACAATGGCAGATCCTAAAAGGAGATGATGATGGGTGGCAGCTATCCTTAGAGAGAAGTCAGCTCTATAATAGGAAGACAAGGGAACAAAAAGGAAGCGCCACCTAAGTGCAATAAGTTAAGTAAGATTTTACTGACACAGCAATAAATGCACTTACAGGAAGGTGAATAAAATCAGGCTCATCTGTGCTGTGGGCACAAGGTGCAGTCTAATGGCTGGTCCATCCTAAGCCACAGGGAGGGGGTTGTGGGAGACAAGATGTGCAGTCTTTTCCTGTGGCCACCAGGAAGACAGCCAGGTCCGGCGTGGAACGCAGGTGGAACACAGGCGATGACGTCACAGGAAGCAGAACCAGGGGAGTTCTGGAGAGAACAAACAGACTACGTGCTCGGAGCCTACTACTCCTTCTATAGGCCTATCATAGGCGATAGAAGGACTGAGCCGACTTCTCAGTCGATAACCAGTACTATAGAAGGGAAAGCCTGCACCTAAATGAGGAGGGTGCAGATCAGCTGGGAATGAAGATGGCCAAAAAGTTAGAGGGGTTTTTAAATTAGGCGATAGGGGGGAAGGTTCAGAGGTAGAGATAGTCAGCGCGGCGGAACATATTCCAGAGGGTAGTATTGGGGGCTTAGTGGTAGGTTGACCAAAACACATAAACCCAAGGTAAGTATAGTAGCAAGTCCTAGTTGCAATCTCGGAAACACCCAATAAGAGTATAATATGCAACCGGTCTAAATTACGTGGCATGTTCACCCATGCTAGGAGCTTGGCGGACAAGATGGGTGAACTAGAGATACTTTTGTACAAGGAGGGTTTGGATTTTGTGGGAATTTCAGAGACCTGGTTAAACAGCTCTCATGATAGACTGGCACACATTCAAGGGTATACCCTTTATCGCAAGGCTAGAGAGGGTAAAAAAAGGGGAGGGCCTATATATCAAGAATAATGTACAAGTGAATGTGTGAGATGACATCACTAAGGGAGCTAGGGAAGAGGTGGAATCTTTATCGGTAGAGCTCCAAAGGGATGAAGCTAAGGGGAAAATAATACTGGGAGTATGCTATAGGCCCCCTAACCCGAGGGAGGAAGGGGAGACAGATCTCCTATCACAATTTGGATTAGCAGCAAGGATGGGAAGTGTTATCATAATGGGGATTTTAATTATCCAGACACAGACTGGGCGGCGGGAACCACACATTCATTTAAAGCTCGCCAGTTCCTAAATGTCTTACGGGACAATTTTATGGGTCAGATGGTAGACGCACCAACTAGAAATAAAGCATTATTAGATCTACTGAATAGTGAATACAGACCTGATCACGGATGTGGAAATATGGGCAATTTAGGTAACAGCGATCACAAGTCAATTGGCTTCAGTATAAATCACACAAATAGGAAACATAAGGGGAATACAAAGACACACTGAATTTCAAAAGAGCCAACTTCCCTAAACTATGAGCCTTGCTAGAAGGCATAAATTGGGATAAAATCTTAGGAACAAAAACACAGAGGAGAGATGGGTTTGCTTTAAGAGCACATTAAATAAGGGCATTAGCCAATGCATCACATTGGGTAATAAATTTAAAAAAGCGAACAAAAGTCCTGGATGGCTTAATTCCAATGTAAAAATGCATATAAAAGCAAAGTAGAAGGCCTTCAAAAAATACAAGGTTGAAGGATCATCATCAGCATTCAGACTTTATAAAGAATGCAACAAGAAATGTAAGGGATGCAATAAGGACGGCTAACACAGAAAGACCATGAAAGACACATAGCGGAGGAAAGTAAAAAAAAATCCCAAGAAATTCTTAGTATGTCAACAGTAAAAAAGGGAGGACATACCATATTGGCCCCATAAAGAATGAGGAAGGACATCTGGTTACAAAGGATGGGGAGATGGCACAGGTATTGAATTTATTCTTCTCCTCAGTCTTCACAAGGGAATCAAGGGGCTTCAGTAACCAAAACTGCAGTGTTTATCCTCATGACATATCACAGGAAGTACCTCCATGGTTAACAGAGGACAGAATTAAAATTAGACTTGAGAAACTTAACATTAATAAATCACCGGGGGAACTTTGAATACTCTTGAGTACTACTCTTGCCACTTAAAGAACACCTCACAGCCATATTCACAGAGGCCCCTGGCTGCTCAGCTTCACATAATTGGTAGTACTAATCTAAATACTGTTCTTCAGGAAACCCTTCCTACTTAGTTGGCTTTAGTTATTGCTTCTCCTTTTGAAAATTTAGAATATAGAAGTTATGTTTTGTCAACCTCTTGTCCTCTGTGATCCCATTTTTTCATGTCAACTGCAATTTTGTTTTTATTCGCCTGACAAAATTCAATAAAAACTATTTGAAAAAAAACAAAAAATCACCGGGACCAGATGGCTTGCAACCAAGGGTACTTAAGGAACTCAGTCAAGTAATTGCCAGACCATTGTTCCTAATTTTTACTGACAATCTACTGACTGGAATGGTACCAGCTGATTGGAGAAAAGTAAATGTAGCACCAATATTTAAAAAGGGCCCAAAATACATCTCTGGGAATTACAGACCAGTTAGCCTAACATCAATAGTATGTAAACTCTTGGAAGGGATGATAAGGGACTATATACAAGATTTTAGTAATGAGAACAGTATCATTAGCAGTATGGATTCATGCAGAATCGATCTTGCCATCCAATCTACTAACCTTCTATGAGGAGGTGAGTTGCCAGCTAGATAAAGGAAAGCACATAGACGTGGTGTATCTGGATTTTGCAAAAGCATTTGACACAGTTCACCATAAACATTTACTGTACAATATAAGGTCAGCTGGCGTGGACCATAGGGTGAGTACATGGATTTAAAACTAGCTACAAGGGCGAGTTCAGAAGGTGGTGATAAATGGGGAATACTCGGAATGGTCAGGGGTGGGTAGTGGGGTCCCCCAGGGCTCTGTGCTGGGACCAATCTTATTTAATTTGTTCATAAACGACCTGGAGGATGAGGTAAACAGCTCAATCTCTGTATTTGCGGACAATACTAAGCTAAGCAGGGCAATAACTTCTCGGCAGGATGTGGAAACCTTGCAAAAAGATCTGAACAAATTAATGAGGTGGGCAACTACATGGCAAATGAGGTTCAATGTAGAAAAATGGAAATTAATGCATTTGGGTGGCAAAAATTTGAATGCAATCTACACACTGGGGGGAGAACCTCTGGGGGAATCTAGGATGGAAAGGGTCATGGGGGTCCTAGAAGATGATAGGCTTAGCAATGGCATGCAATGCCAAGCTGCTGCTAACAAAGCAAACAGAATATTGGCATGTATTTAAAAGGGGATCAACTCCAGAGATAAAATGATAATTCTTCCACTCTACAAGACTCTGGTCCAGCCTCACCTACAGTATTCTGTTAAGTTCTGGGCACCAGTCCTCAGGGAGGATGTACTGGAAATGGAGCGAGTACAAAGAAGGGCAACAAAGCTAATAAAGGGTCTGGAGGATATTAGTTATTGAGGAAAGGTTGCGAGCACTGAACTTATTCTCTCTGGAGAAGAGACGCTTGAAAGGGGATATGATTTAAATTTATAAATACCGTACTGGTGACCCCACAATAGGGATAAAAACTTTTTTGCAGAAGGGAGTTTAGCAAGACTCCTGGCCACTCATTAAAATTAGAGAAAAAGAGGTTTAACCTTAAACTACGTAGAGGGTTCTTTACTGTAAGAGTGGCAAGGATGTGGAATTCCCTTCCACAGGCGGTGGTCTCAGTGGGGAGCATTGATAGTTTCAAGAAACTATTAGATAAGCACCTGAATGACCACAACATACAGGGATATACAATGTAATACACACATAGGTTGGACTTGATGGACTTGTGTCTTTTTTCAACCTCATCTACTCATAACATGACGCCGGTTCCTCCCTCCCCTCTCTGTACCGATCGGTACAGCGGAGGGGAAAGAGATCGGTGTCAGCAGCGATGTGGGCTGCATCTGCAGTGCCCACATCGCTGCTCACCGAATTTAACCCCTCAATTCCCTGCCAATACTCTGCAATACCAGTGCATACTCTGCAGTACCCTGCCATTACTCTGCAGTACCCCGCCATTACTCTGCAGTGCAGTACCCTGCCATTACTCTGCAGTACCCCCCATTACTCTGCAGTACCCCCCCAATACTCTGCAGTACCCCGCCATTACTCTGCAGTACCCCGCCATTACTCTGCAGTACCCCGCCATTACTCTGCAGTGCAGTACCCTGCCATTACTCTGGAGTACCCTGCCATTACTCTGCATTACCCCCCATTACTCTGCAGTAACCCCCATTACTCTGCAGTACCCTACCATTACTCTGGAGTACCCCCCAATACTCTGCAGTACCCTGCTATTACTCTGTAGTACCCCGCCAATACCCCGCCAATACTCTGCAATACCCTGCCATAAATTGCCATACCCAGCCATACTCGGAGATACCCAGCCATACTCGGTGATACCCTGAAATACCCAGCCATAGACGCCCCCCACCCCTCACCGCCCTCCGGTGCTTCTACCAACTCGCCAGTACGATCAAAGCCAGAATCTTTTTTTTATTTTTTATTTCAGGCTTCCCAGCCTAGAGGTGAGATGTGGGGTCATATTGACCCCCAGATTTCACTGTAAAGAGGACCTGTCACCCCATATTCCTATTACAAGGGATGTTTACATTCCTTGTAATAGGAATAAAAGTGATCAAAAATATATTTTTGGGGAAAAAAATGTCACACTAAAATAAATAAAGTAAAATGAACAATAAAAAAAAAAATTTTTTTTTAAAGCGCCCATGTCCCCATGTGCTCGCATGCAGAAGCGAACGCATGCGTAAGCCCCGCCCACATATGAAAATGGTGTTCAAACCACACATGTGAGGTATCGCCGAGAACGTTAGAGCGAGAGCAATAATTCTAGTCCTAGACCTCCTCTGCAACTCAAAACATGTAACCAGTAAAAAAAAATGTAAGCGTCGCCTATGGGGATTTTTTAAGTAGCGACATTTGGCGCCATTCAACGGGCATGTGCAATTTTGAAGAGTGACATGTTTGATATCTATTTACTCAGCATAACTTCATCTTTCACTTTATGCAAACATTGGGCTAACTTTACTGTTTTTTTTGTTTGTTTTTTAAGCACAAAACTGTTTTTCCCCCCAAAAAACGCGTTTGAAAAATTGCTGTGCAAATACCGTGTGAGATAAAAATTTGCAACGACCACCATTGTATTCTCCAGGGTCTTTTGGTATGCATATGCTGTGTGTGTGAAATAACCTGATAATATGACAATTTTGTGAAAAAAAAAAAAAAGGAAATAGGCCGTCAGTACTTCAGGTGTGATCAATTTTCAGATATTGGCACCATAGCTTGTGGACTCTATAACTTTCACAAAGACCAAATAATATCCACCAATTTGTACTTATTTTTACCAAAGATATGTAGTAGTATGAATTTTGGCCAAAATTTATGAAGAAAAAATTACTAATCTGCTAAATTTTATAACAGAAACGAAGAAAAATTCATTTTTTCGCAGAATTTTCGGTCTTTTTTCTTTTATAGCACAAAAAATAAAAAACTGAGAGGTGATTAAATACCACCAAAAGAAAGCTCTATTTGTGTGAAAAAAAGGACAAACATTTCCTATAGGTCCAGTGTTGCATGACTGAGTAATTGTCATTCAAAATGTGAGGGCACCGAAAGCTGAAAATTGGTCTGGTTATTAAGGGTGTTTAAGTGCCCAGTGGTCAAGTGGTTAATAATAGAGCTTGCAGTCAGTAGTGTTAGGAGATAGTGCGTGCTGTCTGCGTGCTCTGTACCCAGTACATACCGCTATAATATAGGGCAGGCCCCTACTTTCAAACATCCAACTTACAAACATCTCCTACTTGCAAACGCAAGGAGACAGCAGCAAGTGAGATGAAAAAAGATGGACGACAAAACAAATTATACAGGGGTGATAACCCTTCCCTATGTTTTCCAAAAAGCTTAAAAATAGTTTGTTTGACTGGAGCTACACTTTAAAAATGTACCGGTTGAAAATTACAAACAGATTCAACTTAACACAACAAACCTACACAGTCCCTGTCTTGTTTGCACCGCCTGTATACTGCTGTTCTGAGTATATAGGGCCTGGGGGCCACACGCATTTCCTTTTTTTAATATGGGTACGGGGTTCCCCTTAATATGCGTACAAGACCCAAATAGGCTGGTAATGGGCAGGGAGGGCTACCCATGCCATTTTTCTGAATGATTTTCTAACCATATTGCAGGAACCAGATATAACATTAAAACCGCAAGCAGTTTTAAATGGTGTTATTTCCGTTTAATGTCATTTTGTGCAGGTACTGTTCCAAACACGGGAAACACGTGGCACTTCACAGGCATACTACAGACACCCCCCAGGCACCATATTTAAAGGAATATTTCACCTTTTTTTTCACTTTAATCGTCATTAAAATCAGTGCTCCCGCCAAAACGGCAGTTTTTAAAACTTTTTTTTGCAGTGACCCATGTCCCCTGAGGCAGGAGGCAGGTCCCCAAACCCTTTTTAGGACACTATCTTGCATATTAGCCGTTAAAATTAGCACTTTCCATTTCGAACGTTTGAGTCCCATAGACTTCAATGGGGTTCTAACGTTCGTTTCGAACGCGGGGGTCGTTCGCAAGTTCTGGTGCGAACCGAACCGGGGGGTGTTCGGCTCATCCCTACTGTTGACACTATATAAATCCTACATAATATTAATAATAATAATGTACGAGCAGGCTAATTGTACCTGAGCTGCTCTATCAATTAACTTGGTAACTTGGGTACAACCAGCCTTACGGATTTTACATGCGATTATCGCTAGCGGCTGTTACAGTCGCTAGCAATAATCACTGTGTTCTCCTGGTGGGGACAGCTCCCCCCCCCCCCCCCACACACTGGGAGAACACCATGGATCCACAGGAGTGATTCCCTTATCAACACTGACCCATGGATGCAGAAAATAAATTTGCTCTTCTGTCTATGGCTGGCCTAAGGCTACATTCACTCTAGTCTCTATGGTAAAACACAGCTGTTCAGGCTAGTGCAGTGCCGGCTCCGACAGGGAGCAGTCCAATAGAAACAATAACTAATGCCGTGTACACACGATCGGACTATCCAGCGGACAAACCGCCGGAGTTTGAAGCGGAGGTCCGCCGGACTTTCCGAATGAGCGAACCTGCCCAGGCATGACTTTTCCAGCGAACTAGGTGCGGTGGACAAACCGCTGGACTATGGCAGGAGTCCGCCGGACTTTTGAAATGAACAGACTTGCCCACACACTAAGGAAAGTCGCGGCTCGAGGTAGCCGGGACTAGCGAAGGAGGTCAATGTTGCCGCCTCCATCAGCGAGATTGACACCTCGCTGGCCCCGTCACCTGGTATGGACTTAAAGGGGAAGTCCTATGCCAAAAAAATGGTGTGGGGATCCCCCCCAAAGTCCATAGCAGACCCTTATCCGAGCATGCAGCCGGCCAGTCAGGAAAGGGGGTGGGGACGAGCGAGCGCCCCCCCCTCCTGAGCCATACCAGGCCGTGTGCCCTCAACATGGGGGGGTGCTTTGGGGAAGGGGGCCCCCCGCACCCCAAAGCACCTTGTCCCCATGTTGATGAGGACGAGGGCCTCTTCCCAACAACCCTGGCCGTTGGTTGTCGGGGTCTGCGGGTGGGGGGCTTATCGGAAACCGGGAGCCACCTTTAATAAGGGGACCCCAGATACCGGCCCCCCACCCTATGTGAATGAGTATTGGGGTACTATGTACCCCTACCCATTCACCTGGTGAAAAAAAGTGTAAAGAAAAAAGCACAACACGTTTTTAAAATCATTTATTGCACAGCTCCGGTGGTCTTCCGTCTTGGGGGGTCTTCTCGCCGGACTCCTCGAATCTCAAAGAAGACCCGAAGATGGGGACAAGACCCCCGAAGTCATAAGAAGACCTGACGGCGGTGGCAGCGCCGACGAAGAAGAAAGCCGGGCTCTTCCGCTAGTAAAAAAGCTAGCAGAAGATAGCGGAGGAGTCCGGTATGAGTACAATTCTCTTCAATCCCAGCGAATTTCAAGTAGATTGTATTAATTCCTCAGAGGTGTGAGAATCTGTTAAAGAGACCCAATCAATCATGGTAAACATATGACCCCAATTTATCTATGTTATTTTAACATATTTCTAATACATTTAATTTTATATATATACATGCAAGTTTATAAGCAGAATGCCTGAAAAATCCCATATAAAAACATATTCAGGGAAACAATGTACGGATCACAATCACTCTGCTTGTCTCTTGTTTTTTTTTTCTCAACTTTATTTGAAGTGTTACATCGTGATCCTTCAATCATGTCATCGGTGTCTTGTGCAGTAACATGCAGTACCATCCAGTGCAGTACAGAAAATGCAGACATGCTGTAATTTTGTGCACTGCAATGCATTGCAATTCACACCACTGGTAAAGAGACACAATTGTGTGCCCTAGCAGTGCCCCACGTCTATTCCCATAGACACACTCCTAAACCTTGTGTGGACAGCCTGCCCAGAAGAGTTGAAGCTGTTATAGCTGCAAAGGGTGGGCCAACCTATTACTGAACCCTACAGACTAAGATTGGGATGCCATTAAAGTTCATGTGAATGTAAAGGCAGGCATCACAATGCTTTTGGTAATATAGTGTATATATATATATATATATATATATATATATATACACACATACACACTATATATATTAGGGCTGTGGAAATTAAAGATTAATTCCTTGATTACTTGATTAATTTTTTTTGATCAAAATTTAAAAAAATCAAAATTAGCAGGAAGAATAAGACACAGTGGGGGCCCATCCTAATCTACATGCATGGGGCCGGATGCATGGATTCCAGTGGTCCTTTTTTTTTTCTTAGAAGCAAGTAATTACAGCCTGAGGCTCTAGTTTACTTAAAAAAAAAGGTGGGTTTGGGGCGCAGAGCGCTGCGCCCTGAGCCCACCCAGTTGTGTGGCAATAACAAATTTATATTCGATATTGTGCTCCTGATTCTCCTCCCAGCCAATCAGGAAGTGGTTCCTAAGACCCATCAGCTGATTGGCCAAGAGGAGAAGCGATCCTATTGGCCGCCCAGGAGAAGGAGGGAGGAGATGCGGGGGAAGCTGCCAAAGCCGAGGAGAAGGAGACGCATGGAGAAGCTGACCGGAAGAAGAGCGCTGCCCGTGACCTAGATGCCTGTGACCCGATCGACCGGGGTGGGGTGGCAACAGGTTGATTGTTTGCCGCCCCCACCCCAACCAAGAAATATACCACCAGCCGCCGCTGAATAAAAACTACCTGAATTTGTTGCATATGTTGATATTGGAGTCAAAACTGGCACACAAAGCTTTCATGAATTAGGTGCTGGCCATTTTAAAGAGGCCATACCACAAGAGTAACATTTTACTGAATTACCCCATAGCATATCTCTTCTGCATTAAATAGACTCTCTGGTCACCCTTTTTACATTTTTCTTTAAAGTGTTACTAAACCTACAACAGTAAAATCATTCTGTATATGCAGTAAAGCATGCTTGTTATACTCACTGTGGAACCTAAGGGGTGAATCCTCCGCAATTGTGTTAAAAGGCTGGTTGATCCTGTCTTTTCTGATCCTCCCCTTCTTCCACTGGCTACCATACAGCAGGGAAGCTGCTATGCATGGGATCTGGAAGATAGCAAGGATCACAGTAGTAGAGGCAGCTTCTCTGCTTCCACAGTGATCAGGCAGGCTTGGAATGTGTTTAATTACATTCCTACAAGCTGGACCAATGTGACTGCATAAAAACCCAGGCCTGGAATTCAGATTTAAAGCTGTATTAAACTGAAAATCAGAAATGTAATATATCGTTGCTTACCAATCATTAGATATGGTGGCTGCATTTGTTTTCTTTTTTTTTTATTCTTTTCCCCTCTGTTTTCACCTGGTAATTTGGCCAGTATTACACCTTATGTATTCTCCCTTGTACACATGGTTGGACATTCTGACAACCAAATCCGTTGGATTTTGTCCGATGGATTTTATCCGAAACTGTTGCATACACACGGTCGGACAAAGTTGTGGAAAATCCGATTGTACATAACATGATGACGTTATTTCGTTAGACGGGACTACGTTCAGGCTAGTAGCCAATAGCTTTGGTCTAGGAATTTGATCTGAGCATGCGTGGCACTTTGTCCGTCGGAGTAGGCTACACATGATCGGAGTATGTCTGATCGGAGCATTTTGTCGAAAAATTTTACGGACAAGTTGGAAACTTGGTCCGTCGGATATTCCGACAGAAACAGTCCGATGGAGACCACACACACAGTCGGATTATCCGACAAACTGGTCCGATCGGACACATTCCGTCGGAATCTCCGACCGTGTGTACAAGGGCTCAGAGTTCCCCCACCCTGGATGAATAAGCACAGGGGGCATCTTTGGACAGCAGCATTGTCAGTCTAGGTGGAGGGGAATGTTAGATACTAGCAGATTTAAATACACTAACAAACTCAAGCCAAATCCTAGCTAATACTTTATAGACTGTTACAGAAAACTGTTTTTTTCTTTTAGGGATAAAGGTTTTACATCAATAAATAAAAGCTGATCATTGTAAGCACTAGGGTTGCACCGATACTAGTATAGGTATCGATGTCGATACCGAGTATTTGCACAAGTATCAGTAACCATGCAAATGCACCGATACCTGCAACCGATACTTTCAGGCTCGGTTCTTTGAGCTGTCAGTGGGTCTCCCCTGTTGACAGCTGAAGTGTTAAAGCGGGAGTCCACCGGGACTCCGCGTTTTTTTTTTTTTTTTTAAAAGCCAGCAGCTACAAATACTGCAGCTGCTGACTTTTAAATAGTGACACTTACCTGTCCAGCGCGCCCGCGATGTCGGCACCCGAAGCCGATCGCTCGCTCGGCTGCCGGGTCCCGCCGCCATCTTGGGTATGGGAATCAGGAAATGGAGCCTTTCGGCTTCATTTCCCGGTTCCCTACTGCGCATGCGCGAGCCGCGCGGCGCAATCCGGACGGTCCCCGCTGCCTCTGGGAGCTGTGTGTTTCCCAGCAGGCAGTGGGGCACTTGCTGAAGGGGGCGGGCGCTTGCAGAACGGGGCGTAACGTATGCCCCGTTCCGCAGAGAGCTAGCCCGGAAGTGGGTGCAGTTACCTGGATTATCCAGGTAACTGCACCCCCCTCCCCCCTGAAAGGTGCCGATTGTGGCGCCGGAGGGGGGGGGATTCCGATGAGCGGAGGTCCATTTTAGGGTGGACCTCCGCTTTAAAGAAGTCCGGTATTTGGAGCTATCAAAAAAAAAAAAAAAAAAAAGCAGTCGCAGTGTTTATTAATAACATTGCTCAAAACACTAAAATAAAAAGAAACATTGTTTCTTCATCTGCAGATCAAAGGGATGAACAAATGTTCCTCTGTTTAACCCCTTATAAACCCTTAATTTATTCTAATCAGCCTTAATTAACTCCCTATGCTCCTCCATTTAATTATTTTGCTGCTTTTTTTTGTAAACGATAAACAATTAAAACTTTTTTTGTTTGCTTTGTTAGTGAATATTTTTACACATATATATTAACATATATTTACACATTGAAAAAGCGCAAAATTTAAAAAATATATATTTATTTAATTTGTAAATAACTCTTCAATGCTTTGTACCATTGCTAACAGCTGAAGTGTAAACAAAACAGTTGCGGTAGTTATTGGTAATTGGTATTGGCGAGTACTAAAAAAAAAAAGGATCGGTACTCGTACTCGGAAAAAAAATGGTATCGGTGCACCCTAGTAAGCACCCCTGTCGGTGGTAAAGGGTTTGTCTCATCTCTGTAACTGATACATTCTTCAGGAGAGCATATTCTATTGAAAAACAACAGACTTATTGGCTAGATCACCAAATGAAAATAGCCTAAAAAATAAATCAAATGCAGCCATATCTGCATAGCCATAGATTCACACCTATGCATTTTTAGTGTTTTTTGCATTTTGCAGATTTGCACTACAGTCTATTTAAAGAGGAGGGCCGTTTAAAAAAAATAAAATAAATTAAAGTCAGCAGCTGCAAACACTGCAGCTGCTGACTTAATAAGCACACTTACCTGTCCAGGGCACCCGCGATGTCGGCCGCCCGAGGCCGACCCATCCCTCGGCTCTTGGGTCCCGGCGCCACCATTCCTTCTAAGGGAAACAGGCAGTGGAGCCTTGCGGCTTCACTGCCCGTTTCCTACTGCGCATGCGCGAGTCGCGCAGCACTTCGTGAATGGGACGCGCTGTGTTCTGGGACACACAGTTCCCAGAACCCAGCGCGACCCATTGCCCAGAAGACAACGCGACGAGGAGAGAAGAAAGAAGTTCTCCGCGGAGGAGGAAGATTAGGATTATGTGCCTAGCAACAGGCATTTCTGGTAAGTAAAAAAATAAAAAAAAATTCATTTATTTTTTTTTAGATCTTTTTGCAATTTTTTATATATTTTTTTTTTCAGGGTGGCCCTCCACTTTAACATGGTTTCCTATGGAACAAGTTCTGTTGTGCAAATCTGCAAAATGCAAAAAGCACTAAAAATGCATAGGTGTGAATCCAGCCTTAGTGTGAATCAAGCCTAAAGCCCCATACACACGGTCGGACTTGTACAAACTTTTCCGTGGACTTTTGTACAAAGTATGTTGTCCACAAGTTTGTATTGCATACACACGGTCGGACTTTTTGACAACAAACACGAACGTGGTGACGTCACAACGTACGGACGCCACTTCAAAAGAGGACGTTCAATGACTCCAGCGCCACCTTTGGTCAACTTCTGTATTGTAGTCTGATCGTTTGCAATGGTTCTGAGCATGCGTGTTTGTACCTTGTACAAAAGTCCGATGCTTTTGCATACACACGGTCGGACTTTGCTCCATCGGACTTCTGTTGTCAAAAAGTTTGTCCGTTCGCAGAGCCAACAAAAGTCCGATGAAAACAGAAAAAGTTTGTCCGATGGAGCGTACACACAGTCGGATGTTGCTCCAAAACAGCTAATTTGCATGTTTGTTGTCAAAAAGTCAGACCGTGTGTACGGGCCTTTAGTAATGACAAGCTGCAATTTAATAAATGTTTGCCTTTGGGTTTAATACTGCTTTAGGCTCAATTCACATCTATGCATGTTGCTTTTGAGCGTTTCTGCAGTGCTTTTTGCGGTGCTTGCCACGTTTTTGGACACACGTTTTTTTTATGCGTTTTTGCCGCGTTTTGCCTTTTTTTTTTTTTTTAAGTGTGGTTGCTTAGCAATCAGCTATATACAGTGTAAAAAAAAAAAAAAGAAAAAAAAAAAGAAAAACGTAAAATTGAGGTAAAAATGCGGTATAAACGCAGTACTTGCATTTTGAATGCAGGTCCATTGACTTCTATTACATGCAAAACGCTGCATTTTGAGTCCCCGACCCTTTCCAAAAATGCAGAGGCACAAAAATGCATTGATGTGAACATGTTCCATAGGAACCCATGTTAAAAAATTTCCCTGCATTTCTGAAAAATGCAAAATGCATCAAAAAACGCATTAGTGTGAATCAAGCCTTAGGCCTGGTTCACACCTATGCATTTTTTAGTGCGTTTTCAGTTTTGCAGAAACACACCACAGTCCATTTAACATGGTTTCCTATGGTCCTATGGGTCATGTTCACATCTGTGCATTTTATGAAACGGGCCAGGGACTTTTCTCTGGTTTTTGGTTCTATAGACTTCAATGGATCAAAAGCGAGAATTGAAAATCGCAAAATGCACCTGCAATATGCAACCTGCAACCTGCATAGATGTGAATAAGGCCTTAGGCTGGATTCACACCTATGCATTTTTAGTGCTTTTTGCATTTTGCAGATTTGCACTACAGAACGTGTTCCATAGGAAACCATGTTAAATGGGCTGTAGTGCAAATCTGCAAAACTGAAAACGCACTAAAAAATGGGCTGTAGTGCAAATCTGCAAAATGCAAAAAGCACTAAAAATGCATAGGTGTGAATCCAGCCTTAAGGAGAGTTGCCATTTTACATGGAATCAGTGACATTTCAGAGGCTGTAGATGCACTTTAAAACTGAAGTTTTCTGTATCTGTCCCAGGAATGACATACACAGCATGATAATACAAATAAAGTGCCTGGTTATAAGGGTCATGCATTATACTCCCCATTTGCACAGCAGTGGAGTGATTTGAGGCTGATAGGAATGAATAGGCTGGTAATAGAAAAGCTAGTTCAGTAGTAAGGGAAACATTCCTCGGTGTGGAAAATACAAGTCCCAGGACACATACACTGTACACTTAGAACTAAATATTACATAAGCCAACCATTCATCCTGCCCCACCCACCGCGCACTCCCACCTCTTCCCACATGCACTGGCTCCCCATTGAGCAGGAAGCCGCGGGACCCCTCCAGACCTACAGATGTGTGGCTTATACAGGAACACAGCGGACACACTGCACAAATATAATTACCAATCTCATGTTTGTACAGACTCAAGTATGCAGATGGTCACTGCAAAAACACACTATATCTGGGTGTACAGACTTCTCTGAACGTATTTTGTTCTTGCCTCTATATGTGTGGTATGGTACAAGTAGCAGATATTTACAACACTATATCCAAGAAGAAAAATGAAAGCCCAAGTGAATTTTAAATTAAGTGGTAGTAAACTCTGGATATTTTACCTACAGGTAAGTGTATGATAAGTCTTACCTGTACGCCACCTGAATATCTCCTAAATGTGCACCGTTTAGAAGATATTCACATCGGCTGTAACCGATTACATCACTGTGCATGCGAGGTTTGCTGTGCATTCAGGGCATACTGAGTGTGCCATCAATGCAGAGGGCTCCATGGCGCAATCACAACTCCCATGCGCATGGACGGGAGTGATGTCATCGCGGGCCGGTCATTCAAATGACCAGACCGTGCAAACATGGAATGAAGATGGAAGCCATACCTCCCAACATTTTGAGATGGGAATGAGGGACACCTACTTGCAAACGTACGTAGGCATAGGACACGCCCCCCTGACACACACGCTTAAAGGAGAATTAACCCAAAAAAAAGGTTAATTAAATCCACAAGGACTTTTTTTTTGCTACTCCTATTCCTTTATATTGGCTTTTAACATTTACAGATGCAGCAATTTAGAAATCAGATGAAAGGTTTAGCACTGGAAACACTTTTTAAAAGATAAAAAGTGCATTTTATATACAACTATATAGATCAGACCAAAATGAGGGACAAATGAGGGGGAAAGAGGGACAGAGGGACATTGCTCCAAATCGGGGACAGTTGGGAGCATCAGTGACAGGTTAACACTAGATGGCTTTGTTTAAAAGGTATGTCTGTCATAATGGGCCTGTATGCAGTACATACAAGCAAATTATGACATAAAGAGGAATTCCACCTACAAAATAAATATTAAAAGCCAGCAGCTTTAAATACTACAGCTGCTGACTTTTAATAAATGGACACTCACCTGTCCCAGGGTCCAGCGATGTCGGCAGCCGAGACCGATCGATCGCTCGGCTCTCGGCTGCTGCTGCCGCCATTCTTGGTGAGGGAATCAGGAAGTGAAGCGTTGCGGCTTCACTTCCCGGCTCTCTACTGCCTATGCTCGAGACGCACAGAGCAATGGGAATGGTCCAAGCTGTCTCTGGGACCCATGTGTGTCCCAGCAGACAGCGCGCCAGGACAGGAAGAAGCATAGACTCCCATGGGAGTCTATGCCCGGAAGTGGGTGCAAATACCTGTCTTAGAGGGTTCCGATGAACGGAAGTTCCACTTTAGGGTGGAAACCCCGCTTTAGCCTGCAGGGGGACTGTTTTTTTTTTTTTGCTTGCTTTTTTAAAGAGTTAAAGAGGATACTACCGCTTTAGTGCTGGGCTGCCACTTGTATGTGTGCACCTGACATTGCTGTTTTGTGCTGGGGGGCCCGGCTCGCTCATCTAGCACTTCAAGTACAGTGACCACACTATCACTGACAGCTCTCAGTCACTGTTTATGATTGGCACCTGTGGATTGGCTCCTAACCTTGTGATCAATGTGACAGCCAATTGGAAGTGATTACGTGATCCAGGAAGTTGCCTCTGCCCAATCAGACTGACACAGAAGTCAAATTTAGACAAATAGACCCAAACCAAACTGTAGTTTGGGTAAAGTTAAATTTTGAAAACACATAGCGCATGCTCTACAGGAGCCCGCCGCTACAGCTTTTTGGAAGCCAGGCTCGGTTCCTTCCTCGGTTTACTGTGCCAGTGCAATGTCAGTTTTTATTTTTAAAAACAATAAACATGTTATTCTAAAGCCTCATACACACGGTCGGACTTTGTACAAACTTTTCCGTGGACTTTTGTACAAAGGGCGTGGTCCACAAGTTTGTATTGCATACACACGGTCTGACTTTTTGACAACAAACACGAACGTAATGACGTCACAACGTACTGGCGCGGCTTCAAAAGAGGACGTTCAATGACTCCAGTGCCACCTTTGGTCAACTTCTGTATTGTAGTCTGATCTTTTGCATTGGTTCTGAGCAAGCGTGTTTGTACCTTGTACAAAAGTCCGATGCTTTTGCGTACACGGTCGGACTTTGCTCCATCGGACTTTTGTTGCCAGAAAGTTTGTCCGTTCGCACAGCCAACAAAAGTCCGATGAAAACAGAAAAAGTTTGTCCGATGGAACGTACACACAGTCGGATGTTGCTCCAAAACAGCTAATTTGCATGTTTGTTGTCAAAAAGTCCGACTGTGTGTGGTTTTTATCAGACTTTTGTTGGCTGTGCGAACGGACAAACTTTCTGGCAGCAAAAGTCCAATGGAGCAAAGTCTGATTGTGTGTACAGAAAACCATAGGACTTTTGTACAAAGTACAAACAGGCATGCTCAGAACCAATGCAAAAGATCAGCCAACAATACAGAAGTTGACCAAAGGTGGCGGTAAAGAGCAGAAAAACTACGTGATTTGGTGAAAGTTGGCTGAAAAAGTCCTGCCGTGTGTATGCAATACAAGTTCTCGGCCGGAGCCCTTTGTACAAAAATCCACAGAAAAGTTTGTACAAAGTCCGATCGTGTGTATGAGGCTTGAAGCCTCATAGACACGATAGGACTTTGTACAAACTTTCCCTTGGATTTTTGTACAAAGGGCGTCGGCCCTGAACTTGTATTGCATACACACAGCAGGACTTTTTCAGCCAACTTTCACCAAATCACGTAGTTTTTCTGCTCTTTACCGCCACCTTTGGTCAACTTCTGTATTGTTGGCTGATCTTTTGCATTGGTTCTGAGCATGCCTGTTTGTACTTTGTACAAAAGTCCTATGGTTTTCTGTACACACAATCAGACTTTGCTCCATTGGACTTTTGCTGCCAGAAAGTTTGTCCGTTCGCACAGCCAACAAAAGTCTGATAAAAACCACACACAGTCGGACTTTTTGACAACAAACATGCAAATTAGCTGTTTTGGAGCAACATCCGACTGTGTGTACGTTCCATCGGACAAACTTTTTCTGTTTTCATCGGACTTTTGTTGGCTGTGCGAACGGACAAACTTTCTGGCAACAAAAGTCCGATGGAGCAAAGTCCGACCGTGTGTACGCAAAAGCATCAGACTTTTGTACAAGGTACAAACACGCATGCTCAGAACCAATGCAAAAGATCAGACTACAATACAGAAGTTGACCAAAGGTGGCGCTGGAGTCATTGAACGTCCTCTTTTGAAGCCGCGCCAGTACGTTGTGACGTCATTACGTTCGTGTTTGTTGTCAAAAAGTCAGACCGTGTGTATGCAATACAAACTTGTGGACCACGCCCTTTGTACAAAAGTCCACGGAAAAGTTTGTACAAAGTCCGACCGTGTGTATGAGGCTTTAGAATAACATGTTTATTGTTTTTAAAAATAAAAACTGACATTGCACTGGCACAGTAAACCGAGGAAGGAACCGAGCCTGGCTTCCAAAAAGCTGTAGCGGCGGGCTCCTGTAGAGCATGCGCTATGTGTTTTCAAAATTTAACTTTACCCAAACTACAGTTTGGTTTGGGTCTATTTGTCTAAATTTGACTTCTGTGTCAGTCTGATTGGACAGTGAGATGTTCAGCCTGGCCGCAGGGGGCACTGTCTCTGGTGGCAGGCGTGCAACTATGGTCTAGTCAGGCGCTTAAGTTACTCTCTTTCAGAGTCAGGTCAGTGGGAGTGGCCCTCTCGCTGTGCCCTCTGGGAGAGGGTATTTAGGATGCGGACATCACGTGCTTCGGGGATTCCAGTCCAGTATGAAGTGCTGATTACATGGTCCTGGTCCTCCTGACCAGCCCTCAGGAAGGCTATGGCCTGGGCTGCGGTTCCACCCAACTTTAATGCCTCAGAGCTGGCTAGCCCAAGGCATGGAAACTAAAGAAGGATTCTGAGGTGGATGGATGCCGTCTCCGGTCCGGGAGAGACCCATTGGACTTCGAGCATTCCAGGGGAGGACTCTTTAGAAGAACACCACGAGTGAGGTTGGTTTTCTTAACAAGAGCCTGGAAGGGCTTAAGTAACCAAGATAATCCGGTCTTGTGGATATCGCCAAGCAGGCTGAAAGATCCAGGTATCCTACAAGTGTTCTACAGCTTAGTTTCCTAAGTGTTCTGCAACAACGCCTGTGACAAAGACTTTGTTCCTGAGTAATCACCTTGTTGGCTGCTAGGCCTTGTGAGAGAGGGACTGTCCAAGCTGAGTGCTCATCCTGCTGTGAATGGCTATTCTCTGGATGCAGTCAAAGTAAGCAAGTTCCTTAAAGTTTATAGACTTTGACATTGAGAGTACCTAAATTCCTTCCCAACCCTCTGATCCCAAGTTAAAGACTGTTCAATGGTTGAAGTTTGCAAATAAAAGCCATTCAAGTGGATCTATTGTCAATCTCAAGTTACTGGGTCACCTACCATGGGACATCCCCTAGACGTGCAACAAGAAGAAGCGGAAGGTTACGGTAAGCCCAAAAATAACCAGCAGCTCCTTCGGGGGTTAGTGCTACAGAGCTTTTTATGAACTGCTCCCCCCCCCCCATTTCGTGACTGTCCTTAACTCTCAAACGAATGAAAAGATTATGCCTTCAGATGCCCTCAGGGCTTATATCTCACTAGAGACCCTTCTCAGTGCTGGAGTTACCGACCAATTGCCCTTTTGAATGTAGACATGACATTTTTTAACAAAATCTTAACTAACAGGTTGCTCCCATATATTCCCTGTCTTATTCATGGAGACCAAGCTGGATTTGTTCCACTCTGCGATCCCTGTGACAATACCATCTTTGTCCTTAACCTGATACATGCTGTCCGTACCTCTGATTGATCCCTTTTCCTGCTGTCCATGGACCCGGAGAAGGCCTTCGATAGGGTAAATTGCCATTTCATGTGATCGACTCTGGAACATATTGGTCTAGGGTCCGCCATGCTCACTTGGATTTCCTCTGGTTCGGGTTAATGAGACTAATGCCGCGTACACACAATCAGACTATCCGGTGGACTTGGTCTGGCGGACTAGAGACAATCCGCCCGTGTGTGGGCTCCAGCAGACTTTTTATTTTTTCTTTCCAAAAGTCCGGCAGACTTGTAATGACTTCTCCCAAAACAGCTGTCTCCACAATCCCACAGGGTGCTGGCTCTGTTTGCAACAGGAACTGAAGTAGAAAAGATGTAGCTGGATAGCCGCACTCCAAATTATTCAACTTTATTTCAAAAATGTAATTAAAATCATAGCATCTAGGCTGGCAAACAGACTAACTGCACAGCCGCTGCTAGATGCTATGATTTTAATTACATTTGAATAATTTGGAGTGCGGCTATCCAGCTACATCTTTTCTACTTCAGACTTAGAAAGAAGTTTTGACTCATAATTATCAGCCGGACTCGACAGTCCACCGGACTTTTGAAATGAATAGACTTGCCCACACACGGAGGAAGGTCCGTTCATTTTGAACGCAACTCCAGGTAGCCGGGACTAGCGAAGGAGGTCTAGCGAATGTCGGGACTAGCGAATGTCGCCGCCTCCATCAGCGATATTGACACCTCGCTGGCCCCGTCATCCGGTATGGACTTAAAGGGGAAGCCCTATGCCAAAAAAACGGCGTGGGGGTCCCCCCCCAGGTCCATTACAGACCCTTATCCGAGCATGCAGCCCGGCCGGTCAGGAAAGGGGGTGGGGATGAGCCCCCCCTCCTGAGCCGTACCAGGCCGCGTGCCCTCAACATGGGGGGGTGCTTTGGGAAGGGGTGCCCTGCGGCACCCCCACCCCAAAGCACCTTGTCCCCATGTTGATGAGGACAAGGGCCTCTTCCCGACAACCCTGGCTGTTGGTTTTCGGGGTCTGCGGGTGTCCAGAAAGTGGTGGCTTTCTCTGATGAGTTGATCTTCTTTCTGAAGGATCTGTTATCTTCTTTACAGCACTTGTTACAAGCTGTTCACACTTATGGGGCTTTGTCATTCTTTCAGATCAACCTTTCAAAGTCCTGGGCCCTCTTTATTTCTACTGATTAGGCGACGATCTGGCGCCTCCAGCCTTCATTTTCTTTCTGTTGGACAACTGACTCGATCCGCTACCTTGGCACCAACATCATGCAGCCAATTTGTATTCCACAAACTTTGAACCGATTTTACTCTGGATGAAGGAGGACCTGTTACACTGGTACTCACTTACGCTCACCTGGTTTGGTCACTGTAATGCACTCAAGATGACCCTGCTTCCTGGGGTGCTTTATTGACCACAAACTCTTCCTATTAGAATCCCTCCCTGGCTATGAAACTTGAGGACTCAGGGGGTACGGTAAAGTGTTGGTTGTGTATAGCCTCCCCACTTCCACAAGATCTTAGTGTTCACCTTACGCTTGGGAATACCCTGTTAGTTTCTTGGGAAGCCTTCTGTTGCCCCATTGTGTAGCCTAGCCACAGCTTGGGCAACCCTAAGCTTGTCTTCGGGTTTCATAATCCCCAGTTCCAATACTTCCTGTCCAGTGGCCATCTACATTTCACTGACTTTTTCGGGCCAGATGGTGCTCTTCCTTTCGTGGATTTGACTAAGCTGGTCAACCTGTCCTTGAACATCTGCAGTGGCTTCCTGCTCTGTCATTTTCTTCGGAAGCTTACTAAGTCCCCTGGGACTGCCCGTCCACTTCCGGAGTCGGAGAGTTTGTGCCATCAAAGGGAACCAATCCGTCACTGCTTTTCTACTCTGTATGCTGCTCTAATCTAATGTCTCCTGATCTAGGGTCACAATGGAAAATTTCTGAGCTAAATTAAGAATCTTCTCCCTTTGTTTTTCAGTAAACTGGACATCCAGATCTAATTTAGATTTCAGAAAGAAATGGGGTGTGGTATAAGATCCTTACCCGATGGTATAGAGTCCCCACCACCCTTCATCCGATATTCCCTCAGGTCCAGAGTTCTTGTTGGAGGTGTGGCATTTCTGGGAATGCCCTAAAATCAAGCCTTTTTGTCAGGAGGTGACTAGTACAATCAAACAGCTCACGGGGGTTGATGTGTCTGTAAACCCTGCCGTGTGCCTGTTCCACATGTCGGACAGTCCCATCAAGAAATACAACGCCTCCCTTACCATTCAGTGCAGTGAGATGCTACTCCGCACTCAAAGACTCCTTTGATTTTCCAAAGTTAATGAACTTAGGGACATGGAAGACCATACAGCTACCTTAAAAAATATGGAAGAAGCCTTTTGAGAGACCTGGAGGCCTTGGCAACATTTCATATATACTGAAGCCTTAACTAGTTCTCTCCAATTGAGTGGCACACCCTGGCATGTGGATGTCTTACCCTGGGGGATCCCCACCCTTTGTTTTCCCTTTTCCCTGAGCCTCTGCCTACTCCTTACTATCTTCCTCCTCTTCCTCCTCCACTTCCTCCCCTTCCTCCTCCTTTCCTCCTCCCCTTCTTCTTATCCCATTCTTTCTCACATTGCCCCCCCCCCAGCTTACCCTTTAGTCCCTATGTGTGATCTTTAGTCCGTCACTAAGCCCAGTTCGTAACATGAGGTGCTTGCTTTATTCCCGCTGGGGTAATCCTGAATCTAGTAACTTCTACGTTATGGAATGAACCCTTTGTTGGGGTTCCTTTTAAGAGTCTATCTCTGAATTATATTACTTGTTCATGTTGGTATTACCATCTTTTCTACATAAACTTTATGGCAGCTTTGTACTAGTATGCATATTTTATTGTCAGATGACATTCACAAATTGTATGTTTCAAATGTAAACCATATGATGCTACATTGTAACTTGGCGCATTGTATATCCACTGCCAAATGTTCTTTATGTGTAGCGCCCTGCTCCTAATGGGCAGACGCTATTATTTTTCAAATTTAGTTGTCTGAAGCTGCAGTTGGCTCAGGTTAATTTTTTTTCTAAAAATTCTGGTTTCTGTGCCAGTCCAGCTGGGTCGCACTGGTTCCCACTTGACCGTAGGTGTCACTGTCACTGCCGGTAGGTGTGGAAATGCAGCAGGCTGGATGTATTGAATACCACCTCTTGCTCGGAAATAGCTCAGTGGGGGTGGTTTCCCTGCTATGCATTCTGGGAGAGGGTATTTAAGGTACTAACGCCATTTTTGGTGGTTCATTTTTTCCGGGGTCCGCTATCCCGACCTCATGGCCCTCCTGGCCTGGGGTCTGTGTCGCATGGTCCTGCGCCTCGGGGCAGGCTGGCCCGAGGCTCTGCAACTGAGAGTGTAGGCCGAGAAAAGTCTTGGGGCCTACTGATCCAGGGGTGGTCCTGTGCTGTCTCATCTGCGGGGAGAGGCCAAGAAAACTGGAGGATCCAAGGGAGGACTTTTCTAGTAGAGGACTGAGCGCAGGTGTCTCTGAAGGAGGCTGGTGTCTCTGGAGGAGCCTGGAAACTCAGTTGGAGAATGCATCCCGGATCAATATCCATACAGTATCGCTGGGTCAGCTGAAAGAAACTGGTACTGTATGGTAGTTCTCTAAAACTTTCAAGATTTCTAAGTTCAATTGACAAGTCTGTGGCAGAGACTTTGTTGAGCATCTCATCGGCTGCTAGGTCAAGTGAGAGGGGCCTATCCCGTGATTGCTGGATCCAGTCTGTGGAGCTGTTTGTCCTCTGGATCTGACCAATACCTCTAACCCACAATTACTAGGTGCCTGAACTCCCCCTTTATCATCTGACCCTCTATTGAAAGACTTTTGTGCTTAACCTGAATAAATGTTAAAAAAAAGGACTAATGCCCCGTACACACGAGCGGACTTTTCAACATCCAAACTCCGACGGACTGAGTCCGTCAGACTATTCGATCGTGTGTGGGCTGCAACGGACTTTTGATTCGCCAAAGTCTGACGGACTTTAGAAATGAAGCATGCTTCAAATTTTCCCGACGGAACTCCGCCGGACCCGGTCCCCTTTGAAAAATCCGCTCGTGTGTATGCTACTCCGACGGACTAAAACCGACGCTAGGGCAGCTATTGGCTACTGGCTATGAACTTCCTTATTCGAATCCAGTCGTACGTCATCACGTTCGACTCCGTCGGAGTTTGGTGTGATGGTGTGTGTCCAAGTCCGTTCGGTCGAAAAGTCCGCCAGAACTCCGCCAGAACTCCGTCGGAACTCCGGCGGAACTCCTTTGGAGGTCTGTCGGACATAAGTCCTCTCGTGTGTACGCGGCATAAGTGTCGGATTCAACATCATTTGGGCTACTTTCCAATGGGACCCCTGTGACTGAGAAGCGAGCAGGTGAGGTAACGGTAAGCCCAAATAAAACCAGCAGCTCCTTTGGGGGTTAGTGCTACATATGATTTATTTCTGACTGCCTAATAAAGGAATTACAAAAAAACTGAGCTTTTAGAATCACTTTAAGAATCCCTTAGGCTGGTTTCACGTATGTTCTGCTGCGGCTTGCAGTCCATAGTCACCGGTTCAAGTGTGATTCAGGGGCAAATTTTCCCCTCAAATTCGCACCTGAACCAAACCCAAAAATGCACAGGACCCTTTGAAAACCGCACGTGGACGCGCCAGACATGTGCGAACTGGCTCTATTGAAAACCGCTTCTATTCATTATTTATGCTAATTGGATGTGGTTAAAGTGGTTGTAAACCCTTACAAATCACTTTGACCTACAGGTAAGCCTATATTAAGGCTTACCTGTAGGTCTAAGAAATATCTCCTAAACCTACACGGTTTAGGAGATTTTTGCCAAAAGACAGGCACCGATGTCTACGGCACATCTACAGCATATCCAGGGAAAGTCACCTTTGAAGTTTTGTCTCTGGAAATTCCACTTTACAGTTTTGAGCAAGGGCACTGGGAAGTCCTTCCTCTTCTGCATATCATGTTCAACTTCACGGCATATTAAAATGCAGATATATGTAGAAATATAAGAGGCTGCCGCCTCTTCTACTGAAAATGCTTGGGTGTCACAATGATTCAATGACACCACTTGGAACAACTATGTTGATTAGGACTTCTGACTTCGCCCTGACCTAATGTGCTGTAGGCAGTGTTAATTTAAAGTGGTTGTAAACCCTTACAACCAACTTTGACCTACAGGTAAGCCTAGATTAAGGCTTACCTGTAGGTCTAAGAAATATCTCCTAAACCTACACGGTTTAGGAGATATTTGCCAAAAGACAGGCACCGATGTCTACGGCACATGCGCCGTAGACAGCGGTGCGCAGGCGCACTGAGCGCGCCACTGTTAATGGCGATATGCCGCGAGTGGCGGCTCCCGTGCGCATGCGAGGGAGTAACGTTATCGCTGCTACGCCGAATGACAGCACCGGAGCAGCGAGACCCACCAAGAAGATGGAGGCTCCGTACACAAGGGGACAGCGGTGACTTCGCTGGCTCCTGTGTCAGGTAAGTGACACATAATGGGTTACTATGCAATGCATAGTAGTCCATTATGCTTTACCTTTGCAGGGAATCAAAGAGGAAGTAAACCCATCAGGGATTACTTCCTCTTTAAATACGCATCCAATTCGCGTATATATGCACCCAGCCTTAAAGTGGTTGTAAACCCTTACAAACCACTTTGACCTACAGGTAAGCCTAGATTAAGGCTTACCTATAGGTCCAAGCAATATCTCCTAAACCTATATGGTTTAGGAGATATTTGCCCGAAAACGGGCACCGCTGTCTACGGCGCATGCGCCGTAGACAGCGGCGCGCAGGCGCACTGAGCGCGGCATTTCCAAGAATGGAGCTGCCGCGCGTGTCGACTCCCGTGCGCATGCGCGGGAGTGACGTCATCGCGGCTTCGCCGAATGACAGCGGCGGAGCTGCGAGACACCACCAACAAGATGGATGCGGCGGACTACAGGGGACAGCGGCGACTTCGCTGGCTCCTGTGTCAGGTAAGTGACACATAATGGGCTACTATGCGATGCATAGTAGTCCATTATGCTTTACCTTTGCAGGGAATGAAAGAGGAAGTAAACTCATCAGGGTTTACTTCCTCTTTAAAGGGCTGGCTTCTGCCAACTGGAAGGGGCTAGCTTAGCTAAATACATTCCCGGGTGCATTAAAAGCAAAGTCTTAGTTTGTTTTCTTTAAAAAATCAACCACAACTTGAGTAGAAAAGCCTGTCCCCTGCCAGCATGCTGCAGAGTAGGACCCTTGCTCTATGTGGGGAAGCAGTGATCAATCTGCAGAGTTCCAACAGGCCTCCTGTCATCACACAGCTATAACCTCTGTCCTATGTACTCAGAAAAACAGGAAGAGAGAACACTGATGTGGCCGCCAATATTGCTTAAAAAATAAGTTATTTAGGAATTTTTATTATAAACAATACAGGGTCTCCCAAAGGAGTTGTATTGGCAGTGACTGTGTATATAGCTGCTAACCACATGAATCTCTGGTAGCCTTTCTCCCTAAACCCTCCCTGAGGGTTTTTTTTATGACAAAGTCTTGTTTTTATATATCCTCCATTCATGTGAAAGCTAAAATGCTATTTTTTATTTTCCTTGCATGTCCCCCTCAGATCTACAGCGACTGCACTTCCAAGTGCACTTGTAGTGCAAAGTGTATTTGCCTTTAGTAAATAACCCCCAATATCTTTAACTTTTTGCTATAATAAATATTCCCAGTTTAAAAAAAAACAAAAAACATTTTCCCTCAGTTTAGGCTGATATGTATTCTTCTGTATTCTTCTACATATTTTTGGTAAAAAAAAAAAAAAACACAAAAAGCGTATATTACATGGGGAATGGGTGGTTTGATGGGCTTGCGCAAAATTTGGCGGATACATCGGACACTTTTGACACATTTTTGGGACCAGTGACAATTATACAGCGATCATTGCTATAAAAATACACTGATCATTGTATAAATGTCACTGACAGGGAAGGGGTTAACACTAGGGGGAGATGAAGGGATTAAAGTGTGTGTTCTAACTGTGGGGCGAGTGGGACTGAATAGAAAGAGACAGAGATCGTTGTTTATACATATTCTGAACACACGATCTGTCTCTTCTGCCCTGAGAGAACCGGGATTTGTGTGTTTACACACACAGATCCTGGTTCTCGCTCTGTCAGGAGCGATCGCGGGTGCCCGGTGGTCATAGCACCCGACAGGCACACGCATCGCTCCGGAGGCGAGCGCACGTGCCCCCTAGTGGCCAAAATGCGAATTGACGTAAGGTAACATTCGTTTTGCCCAGGGAAGCCAACCTGCTGCAGTAAAACTGCGGCTGGTCTGGAAGGGGTTAAAAAGGTGGGCCCACCCATTTGTGACATTAGTGAATCAACATTTGCTATTGTCTTCCTGCTGCTTTTCCCAGCCAATCAGGACAGGAAGTGGATCCTAAGACCGGATTGGCCAGGGGGGAGAAGCGACCATATTGGCCAGTAGGAGAAGCCGGGGAAGCCGCCCGCCACCTGGATGGGGTAAGTAGGAAGTTGGCTGGCAGGCGAGCAAGCAGGCTGGGGTAAATGCGCGGCTGGCAGGCGAGCAAGCGGGCTAGGTAAGTGCGGGGCTGGCTGGCTGGCTGGCTTGCGGGCAGGGGGTGGGTGGAGGGTTTGTTTGTCGCCCTCCCCCAAAAAAATGGAACACCAGCCACCACTGGACCTACTGCTTACTGCAATAAGGCAGCAATAGATCACTATAGTAGGATCTATTGCTGCAGAGATACACTGAACAGAGTTCAGTAACTCTCTTCCAGCTACTGTACTCGGACACTCAGAATGCCACATCCTTGCTGATGTATTCATAATGCAAAAGCAATGTGTTCACTGTAGTCTGCTATAGGTCCTCCAATGGTAAGGTGACCAGATTTTTAAAATGAAATCTGGGGACATAGTTTACCACTTGCCAATAAAAAAAAAATCTTTTATAAGCATATTTTGCTCAAATGATATATGCAGTGTATGTGACATGTGTTTATGGAATGATATATGCGTTTTTTCTCACATTTCGTCCATAAATAAAGATTAAAAAAAGATACTTCTTAGCCCCTGTACACACGGTCGGAGATTTCCACAACCAAATCCGTCGGATTTTGCCCGTCGGATTTTGTCCGTCGGATCTTGTCCAAAACTGTTGCATACACACGGTCGGACAAAGTTGGCGAAAAATCTGATCTTTCAGAACGTGATGACGTAATTTCGTTACGATGGGACTACATTCAGGCTAGTAGCCAATAGCTTTGATGTAGGAATTTGATCTGAGCATGTGTGGCACTTGGTCCGATCAAAATTCTCTACACATGATCGGAGTATGTCCGATCGGCCCAGTTGGTCAGGAAATATTTCCAACATGTTGGAAAATTGGGTCCGACGGATATTCCGACTGAATCAGTCCGATGCATACCACACACAGTCAGATTATCCGACGACACGGTCCGATAGGACACATTCCGACGGATTCTCCGACCGTGTGTACAAGGGCTAAGAATTTTTTGAGATATGACCACCAAATGTTATGATATAAGACAGAGAAAAAGCAGAGTGCAGAGTTCAAGAGTGCGTTACATAAATAATGCAGGGCTAAGGAGCACGCTACTTAAATAATACAGGGATAAGTAGCGCTCAGGAAAAGCTACATAAAGAATACAGGGTTCAGGAGTGCATTACATAAAGAATGCAGGGCTCAGGAGTGTGCTACATAAAGATTTCCAAAAATAAAGCTGCGCTAGAACTTATAAAGTACCAGAATAATCCTGTGACATAATATATCCTGTTTTTAACCACTTGCTTACTGGGCACTTAAACCCCCCTCAGTCCCAGACCAATTTTCAGCTTTCAGCGCTGATGCACTTTGAATGACAATTGCGCGGGCATACAACACTGTACCCAAATGAAATTTTTATCATTTTTTTCCCACAAATAGAGCTTTCTTTTGGTGGTATTTAGTTACAGCTCGGAGTTTTATTTTTTGCTAAACAAACAAAAAAAGATGCAAAAAAAAAAAAAAATCATGTTTTAATAGTTTGTTATAAAATTTTGCAAACGGGTCATTTTTCTCCTTCATTGAAGTGCTCTGATTAGGCGGCACTGATGGCTGCATTGGTGGGCACTGATGGGCTGCATTGGTGGGCACTGATGGGCTGCATTGGTGGGCACTGATGGGCTGCACTGGTGGGCACTGATAGGCATAGTTAAGGCGGCACTAATAGGCACAGATAAGGCGGCACCGATGGGCACAGATAAGGCGGCACTGATGGGCAAAGATGGGCACAGATAAGATGGCATGGATGGGTGGCACGGATAAGTGGCACGGATGGGTGGCACGGATGGGCACTGATAGGTACCACTGATAGATGGGACTGATGGGCACTGATAGGTGGCACTGATAGGTGGCTCTGATAGGTGGCACTGCTGGGCACTGATGGGCGGCACTGCTGGGCACTGATGGGCGGCACTGGGTCGCAGCACCTTTGAGGCAGATTGTGGGCACTGTGGGTGGCACTGTTGGTGGCACTGCTGGGTGGCATTGTGGGTGGCACTGTAGGTGGCACTGTGGGCACTATGGGCACTGATGGGGGGCACTGATGGGGGGCACTTACTTTTATTCAGGATGGCACGGCGGTGGGCAGGTGGGCACTGGCAGGGGGCAGGTGGTCAGCTGTATTGCTGGCCGTGATCGGGACTGATGTCCCGATCACGGCCGCCGGTGATCGGCTTTTTTTTTCTCTCCTCGCGCTGTCAGCGCGAGGAGGAATAATTGCCGATTACCGGCTCCGTTCTATCACATGATCAGCTGTCATTGGCTGACAGCTGATCACGTGATAAGGGGTCGGGATCGACCCCTTGCACGGATCGGTGATCAGGCGAGTCTCACGGACTCGCCGATCACAGAGCGCGCCGCGCGCGCCCCTCAGGGGGCGCGCAGGCCGCTCGTATCCGGGACGACGTCAATAGACGTCGTCCCGGAAATGTAGGTCCGCGCTGTTGCCGTCATTTGGCAATAGCGCGGATCTGTAGTGGTTAAATACTGAAAAATGTATGTGACTATAAATGGTGCAAAAATTACTCAAAATTAAAACACGTAAACAGTCCAAAAAAGGAGGAAGAGAGACACAAGGAGATGAATTTCAGTCCATTAAAGTGACTCCATAAAACACCCTTCAGATATATAGCAGGTGCGCCCAGAGAGAGGTTCATCCACCACCAGATTCAGTAATGCCGCGTACACACGTAGCGGACTATCCGACGGACTTAGTCTGGCGGACTTCCCGCCAGACTGTCCGTCGGACTTTCCGAACGGGCTACTGGCCCACACACGGCACTATCCGCCCTACTTTTGAAATTAACGGACTCGCCCACACACGTGGAGGAAAGTCCGCTCATTTCGAGCGCGTCTCCAGGTAGGCGGGGCCCGCGAAGGAGACGTCATTGGCCCCGCCACCTGGTATGGACTTAAAGGGGAACCCCAACGCCTAAAAAAATCGGCGCGGGGGTCTCCCCAGGTCCACAACAGACCCTTGTCCGAGCACGCTACCCGGCCGGCCAGAAAAAGGGGGGGACGAGCGAGTGGCCCCCCCCTCCTGAGCCGTACCAGGCCGCCTGCCCTCAACATGGGGGGTGCCTTGGGGACAGGGGGGGCCACGCGGCCCCCCACCCCAAAGCACCTTGTCCCCATGTTGATGAGGACAAGGGCCTCTTCCCGACAACCCTGCCCGTTGGTTGTCGGGGTCTGTGAGCGAGGGGCTTATTGGAATCCGGGAGCCCCCTTTAATAAGGGGGCCCCCGGATACCGGCCCCCCAACCTATGTGAATGAGTATGGGGTACAATGTACCCCTACCCATTCACCTGTGAAAAAAAGTACAAAAAAAAAACACAACACACAAGATAAAATAGTTTATTGCACAGCTCCGGGGGTCTTTCGTCTTTGGGGGTCTTCTCGCCGGACTCCTCCGCTATCTTCTTGTAGCTCTTTTGCTAGCAGAGGAGCCCAGCTTTCTTAATCGCCGCGGCCCTTCTTCCGACTTCGGGGGTCTTGTCCCCCTCTTCGGTTCTTCTGCCGGGCCACCGCGCCTTCTTATAGCTCTTTTACAGGCAGTGGCCCGGTCTTCTGTCGCCGCCGCCGCCACCTTCCGTTCTTCTTCTTCTTCTCCTGGAGATGTTGACTCGACGCTCTCTCCGGCTGCAATGCCAGGGACACGCTGCGCGGCGACTTATATAGGGACAAGGGGCGGGGTCATCGGTTGATGTCACATGGGTTGATGTCACATGGGTTGATGTCACATGGTGACCCTGCCCCCTTACGATGTCACAGTCCCGGAGGATGCTGGGACTGTCGCCATGTGACATCAACCCATGTGACATCAACCCATGTGACATCAACCCATGTGACATCAACCAATGACCCCACCCCTTGTCCGGCGAGGAAGAAAGCCGGGCTCCTCCGCTAGCAAAAGAGCTACAAGAAGATAGCGGAGGAGTCCAGCGAGAAGACCCCCGAAGACGGAAGACCCCCGGAGCTGTGCAATAAACTATTTTATCTTGTGTGTTGTGTTTTTTTTTTGTACTTTTGTTCACAGGTAAATGGGTAGGGGTACATTGTACCCCATACTCATTCACATAGGGTGGGGGGCCGGTATCCGGGGGCTCCCGGATTCCGTTAAGCCCCTCGCCCGCAGACCCCGACAACCAACGGCCAGGGTTGTCGGGAAGAGGCCCTTGTCCTCATCAACATGGGGACAAGGTGCTTTGGGGTGGGGGGCCGCGCGGCCCCCCCTTCCCCAAGGCACTCCCCATGTTGAGGGCACGCAGCCTGGTACGGCTCAGGAGGGGGGGCGCTCGCTCGTCCCCCCCTTTTTCTGGCCGGCCGGGTAGCGTGCTCGGACAAGGGTCTGTTGTGGACCTGGGGGGACCCCCACGCCGTTTTTTTTCGGTGTTGGGGTTCCCCTTTAAGTTCATACCAGGTGGCGGGGCCAGCAACGTCTCCTTCGCGGGCCCCGCCTACCTGGAGACCAGCTCGAATGAGCGGACTTTTCTCCGGGAGGGAAAATTCCGTTCATTTCAAAAATACGGCGGACTGGCATACGCACGGCCGGATTGTCCGCCGAAATGCGAGTCCGGCGGGAAGATTGGAGTGCAAAACTACTTTCTAAGTCCGCCGTAGTTTCGGGTCAAAAAAGTATGCCGGAGGCTACACACGGGGGGATTGTCCGGCGGACTTGAGTTTGCCGGACTTTTCCACCCGATTGTTTGATCGTGTGTACGCGGCATAAGGCTTACCAGCTGACAAGATCTCTTTTTAGGGAGATCATACAAGCTTGCAAACAAAACGATCGCTCCTGGTCCCTTTAATAGGCTCTGCTGGCGTCTCCAACTCCTGTACCCCTTTCTCAGAGCGTCTCGCGTTCCACCTGCCCTGTGTAATGGTATTGCACAGATTTAATTGACTTGGCTCTCCTTGTTGCGCCTATGGTTGCCACATAGGCGCAACAAGGAGAGCCAAGTCAATTAAATCTGTGCAATACCATTACACAGGGCAGGTGGAACGCGAGACGCTCTGAGAAAGGGGTACAGGAGTTGGAGACGCCAGCAGAGCCTATTAAAGGGACCAGGAGCGATCGTTTTGTTTGCAAGCTTGTATGATCTTCCTAAAAAGAGATCTTGTCAGCTGGTAAGCCTTACTGAATCTGGTGGTGGATGAACCTCTCTCTCTGGGCGCACCTGCTATATATCTGAAGGGTGTTTTATGGAGTCACTTTAATGGACTGAAATTCATCTCCTTGTGTCTCTCTTCCTCCTTTTTTGGACTGTTTACGTGTTTTAATTTTGAGTAATTTGTGCACCATTTATAGTCACATACATTTTTCAATATTTAAAAACAGGATATATTATGTCACAGGATTATTCTGGTACTTTATAAGTTCTAGCGCAGCTTTATTTTTGGATTTCTGTGTATTGTGGGTATCTCACATTGTGTTGCGGCAAGAATTTATTATTATTATTATTTGTATTATTATTATTTTAAATCTCGCCTCACTGGCACCGTTTTTTTTTGATTATTTGAGCAATTTTTGGACAGCGCTGTTTTCCAACGATTTGTTTACGCTAAATAAAGAATGCAGGGCTCAGGAGTGCGCTACATAAAGAATGCAGAGCTCAGGAGTGCGCTACATAAATAATGCAGGGCTCAGCAGTGCCTATCTATGCAGCCTCACCAGTGTCCAGGAATGCAACCTCACCTATGCCCAGGAATGCAGCATCACCTGTGCAGGGGATCAGAGAGAAGAGCCGGCTGGATCATCACACAGATCCTGGGCGGGTGTTGAGGCAGAAGGGGGGAATTCCAGTGTCTGCCACTGTGTCAGCTTTCATTTGAAATGCTGGGCGCCTGCTATCATGCAAGTCTTCTGGACAGCACATGTCCCGGCATTGGACAAGTGTACTGTCTAACTAAGGAGAAAACTAGGAGGCGGGACTTGCGTGACGGTGGGCACCCGGCGATTCAAATAAAGCTGACACAGTGGACGACACCGGCCTGACACACCCCCCAGTAAGTGGCACCCGAGGTTGATCACCCCCCTTCTGCCTCAGCACCCATCCAGGATCAGTCTGCCCCAGCAATCCTGGGACAGATGGGCTCTGGGGACAGTGTCCTCAATTCGGGGGCTGTCCTTCGAAACCGGGGACGTCTGGTCACCCTATCCAATGGAGCACTGTGCAGCATGATTGGAGGCCCAGGAGCTGATGGTTTCAGATCCTAGGCTTAGCACTAGGTCAAGGCTGTCACAGAGAGACAGCAGCAGGACCGTCTTTAATATTGATTGGACCCTGGGCAAGACTTTTCTTGCCCCCCCCCCCCATGCAATTTCTCTCTCCACCTGCTCTGAGACATACAATAAATAGCAGCTAGACTTAAAATAAGTGTACTGTATCAGATCAGGCAGCGATTGCGATTGGTTGTCATTGGTTACAGCATATCATTACTGCTTAATGCCTGGTTGCTAGAGGTTACAGTACATATTACGGTTCACTGATTAGTTGCTAGAGGTTACAGCAAATGGTTTTTGCTTGTTAATTGGTTTCTAGAGATTAATGTGCAGTAATACTGCTCACTGATTGGTTGCTAGAGGTTACAGCACATCATCTCCTCACTGCAGGGGAGCATGATACACATATGAATGCCACCTTTATTTACATATCAATGCCACCGGCCGCAGCTATTTACTTAGTAATACCACCGCTATTTACATATGAATGCCGGTTATTTACATGTAAACACAGGGTCTGCAGATGAGTCATCTTTCCACAACAATAGGGCAGAGCTGTGCAGCATTAGTACCAGCACTTTACACTGAGATATTGGGACACAGCACAGGACTAAAACTTTAAGGGACAAGGGAATTTAAACTGGGATAGTTGGCAAGTATGAGGCAGCTGCTTTGGGCCCCACAACAATGGCAGGGCCCAGGGGAGCTGCCCCTTTTGCCCTGCCTTAAAGACGGCCCTGGACAGCAGTTCCAGCACTTAAACTATCAGGGGTTGCAGGAACTGCTGATACCAGCCTCCATTTTAAAAGGGAGCCGTTATGGCCCTGGGATGAATAGCTGATATCCCTATACTACCTAAATCAGTGGCTGGGACTTAAGTGATTTTGGTACATTGCCAAGGTAAATTAATTTTTTTTTTATTTTAGTACACCTGCCTAAGGAGCTGCAGGTGAAATGTGACCCCCCCCCCCCCACCCTGCACAGCCAGACACACTGAATTTTCACAGTCTCCTAGAGTCAGAAATCAGTCCAGCACTTTGTTTTGTTATTTTATTGAGGGGATTAAAACTTGGATGGGGAGTAGGGGTATTATGGGATGCCTACTTGACAGACAACTTTAGGGACAACTTTTCCTATATACAGTCTATATACACTCCTCTGCTTCCTCCAGCACACTTGTCCAGGTTACATCCCTGTTTACAAAGTCAGTGTCCAGTTTACATCCCTGTGGCTACTGATCCCAGCACCACCTCTTCAGGCACTGCCAGCCCGCCTTGCTGCACATGCCCTTTCACTAGCCATCCTGGCTACTTCTCCACAATCCTCGGAGACTGTTGCTCTCTCCACAGTCCTCCCCGACTGCTCACTCACCAGCCCACCCTGCTGACTTCTCAGGAGAACTGCTGAATGTGCTGACCTGCTCATGCTGTCCTCTCCTTGCTCCCATGCCTCCAGCAAGGATTCCTCTGTGTGTTGTAGAGGGTTCTTCCAGCACCTGAGCCCCAGGCCTGAGGTCACCCCCCCCCATACTAAGGGACATCCTCAAGGGCCACCGACAGCCCCCTTAGCACTTCTTCACCATCCTCTACCTGACTGCCCCTGCTAGCACGACTCATGAGTATCTATGAGGTGGCCTGCACCTTGCCAGCCCATTTTTCTGGGGATTGGCTGGGGCCCTCATAAATACCCCAAGCAGCTGTTCCTAGATTCCACCCTCTACTTCTGGAAGCTTCTCCAAGGTTCCAGATGCAGGAGGAGTCACTAGAGACACTGCTTGCTGAGTCATCCAGCCTCCCTGAGTCACTCAACCCTGACCCAGATTCAGTCCAGGCCTGGCCAATTTTCCTACACTACAACTATATACACAAGCATACCAGAGGGTGCTACATATCCATTGTTTGCTTTTAAATAATTTTGTCCCTTCCTCCTTCTATAGCTAGGAGATGCTCTGTATTGCTAGACCCACCATTTTTTCAGTGTGTCTTTAGTTTCTGTTCTGAGAACATGTAATTACTGGAGCCTTTTTTAAGCTTGCACTCTCTCCACACTGAGCTGACTCGTGACCAGCTGGGGGAAGGGATATTTTTCTATATCTCATGGTCATCAAAAAAAAGATGTGACAACCTTCACATAGACACAATGTGCCGTGGGATGAAGTAATATGTTCTCCTTTTCTTGGTCTCTCCTAGAATGGTCATGTAAGGCCTCATGCACACGAGACGCAGTTAAACGCGCGTTCAGATGCAGTTGGACAGTTTTTTCAACTGCACCTAAACTCATTCAATGTTATCCTATGTGTCCATGCACACAGTCTCGTTTTTTTCCATTTATATGCAGTTGCGTTTAATCTCGTTTTTCCAGAAGCAAAAAAATGCGTTCAGAAACAAAAATTTCTGCGTTTCAGACGCAAAACGCGGCTAAACGCGGCTAAACGCGGCACCCGCGTTTAGCCACGTTTGCGTTTATATGCGTTTTTAAAGGTGACCTTTTTTTTTTACATTAAAAATCTCAAAAATGATTGCAAATGATGAAAAACCATTAGAAAAATATTTTAAACAATTGCAATTGCAAGTGGACAATCCACAACTTGTGGCAAGTGACGTGGCAAGTGGACAATCCACAACTTGTGGCAAGTGACATGGCAGGTGGCAAGTGATGTGGCAAGTGGACAATCCACAACTTGTGGCAAGTGACGTGGCAGGTGAAGTGGCAAGTGACGTGGAAAGTGGACAATCCACAACTTGTGGCAGGTGACGTGGCAAGTGACCTGGCAGGTGACGTGGCAAGTGACTTGGCAGGTGACGTGGCAAGTGGAAAATCAACAACTTGTGGCAGGTGACTGGCATGTGACGTGGCAAGTGGACAATCCATAACTTGTGGCAGGTGACGTGGCAAGTGATGTGGCAAGTGGACAATCCACTTGTGGCAGGTGATGTGGCAAGTGACGTGGCGAGTGGACAATCCACAACTTGTGTCAGGTGACGTGGCAAGTGGACAATCCACAACTTGTGGCAGGTGATGGGGCAAGTGATGTGGCAAGTGGACAATCCACTTGTGGCAGGGGATGTGGCAAGTGACGTGGCGAGTGGACAATCCACAACTTGTGTCAGGTGACGTGGCAAGTGGACAATCCACAACTTGTGGCAGGTGATGTGGCAAGTGATGTGGCAAGTGGACAATCCACTTGTGGCAGGTGACGTGGCAGGGGACGTGGCAAGGGACGTGGCAAGTGGACAATCCACAACTTGTGGCAGGTGATGTGGCTGGTGACGTGGCAAGTGGACAATCCACATCTTGTGGCAGGTGACGTGGCAGGTGACGTGGAAAGTGGTGTGGCAAGTGGACAATCCACAACTTGTGGCAGGTGATGTGGCTGGTGACGTGGTAAGTGGACAATCCACAACTTGTGGCAGATGGCATGGCAGGTGACGTGGAAAGTGGACAATCCACATCTTGTGGCAAGTGACGTGGCAGGTGATGTGGCAAGTGACGTGGCAAGTGGACAATCCACAACTTGTGGCAGGTGACGTGGCAGGTGATGTGGCAAGTGACGTGGCAGGTGACGTGGAAAGTGGTGTGGCAAGTGGACAATCCACAACTTGTGGCAGGTGATGTGGCAAGTGACGTGGCAGGTGATGTGGCAAGTCACGTGGCAAGTGGACAATCCACAACTTGTGGCAGGTGATGTGGCTGGTGTCGTGGCAAGTGGACAATCCACAGCTTGTGGCAGGTGGCATGGCAGATGACGTGGAAAGTGGACAATCCACATCTCGTGGCAAGTGACGTGGCAGCTGACGTGGCAAGTGACGTGGCAAGTGACGTGGCAAGTGGACAATCCAAAACTTGTGGCAGGTGACGTGGCATGTGACGTGGCAGGTGACGTGGCAAGTGATGTGGCAAGTGGACAATCCACAGCTTGTGGCAAGTGACGTGGCAAGTGGACAATCCACAACTTGTGGCAGGTGACGTGGCAGGTGACGTGGCAAGTGAACAATCCACAACTTGTGGCAGGTGACGTGGCAAGTGACGTGGCAGGTGATGTTGCAAGTGACGCGGCAAGTAGACAATCCACAACTTGTGGCAGGTGATGTGGCAAGTGACGTGGCAGGTGATGTGGCAAGTCACGTGGCAAGTGGACAATCCACAACTTGTGGCAGGTGATGTGGCTGGTGACGTGGCAAGTGGACAATCCACAGCTTGTGGCAGGTGGCATGGCAGATGACGTGGAAAGTGGACAATCCACATCTCGTGGCAAGTGACGTGGCAGGTGATGTGGCAAGTGACGTGGCAAGTGGACAATCCACAATTTGTGGCAGGTGACGTGGCAGGTGATGTGGCAAGTGGACAATCCCCAACTTGTGGCAAGTGACGTGGCAAGTGGACAATCCACAACTTGTGGCAGGTGCCGTGGCAAGTGACACGGCAAATGCAAGTGTACAACTGCTCTCTATGCTGCTGCTGCTCACTCTGATCAAAATAGCAGAAATAGTTAAAAAAAATGCTTTGAGAGCTTGGGGAGGGTCTACATGATGTTATCTTTATAAACGCGTTTAAACGCAAACGCGTCTAAACGCGTCTAAACGCGTCTAAACGCGGCATGCAAACGCGGCAAAACGCGCGTTTCTAAACGCGCATTTCAGCTTTTTTTTAACAGAGGTTTCATCTGCGTCTCGTGTGCATGAGGCCTTAGGAGATATACAGTATAAGAAAACACAATTAGTATAATTATAAAGTGTTTGTATCATATTTCTAAATGCAGTAAACAGTTTAGTTTCTTGCATCTCCATACCAACGAATATAGGCCCCACTGTGCAGCCTCATCCCTTCCGCTTTATCTTTCATAACTTTAAATAAATTTAAAATTCAGAATGAGGCCCATTCCGCAAGAGGTTTTAGAATCCCCACTCCTCTTCCTCCTCCTCTCTGCAGTGTTTCCAGGACAGAGTGATGCCCTGTGTCGGCGCTGACCAATCAGAAACACCCTGATCCGCCCCAGAAGCGCAGCACAGAGGAAAGAGAGACGAGCGAGGATTTTGAATCCCTGGACCACTGACAGCTCATCACTCAGAGCGGTAGGCACGGTGGGGCCCAGAAGGGTGAGGAGGGTGAACACTGTTCAACTTTTCATTTTTTCTGAAAATGCAGAAATAAACCCTTCTATCTATTACAGCCAAGGAAGCTGCCATCTTAGCCTCTGTTTGATCTGCAGTTGACATGGTGCTGCACATGTATTCAGTTCTTTCTTCTTTCAGTGATTCCATCCAAATGACATCTTGTGGATTGTACCTTGTGCATCAGATATTGGCAGATGTCTAGTTCCAGCAAAGATGTACTCAGAACAGAAACTAGAGCCTGGTACACAAAGTGATTTTTTTTTCATTCAATCCAGAAGGCAAGCTGGTACTGGGGTACTGTTTCATTTGAATGACACAAACATGCTTTGTTTGCTTGATGCATTTGGGGTGCCATTATCACTTCATTGTTTCATAAGGGCAGCGTGCTCACCAAGTAGAGCGCCTTTCCCACACCATGTTTTGGTGTGAACTGGCCTTCATACAGTACCAGAGACTTGTTTTATTTTTGAACAAACACAACAGTATTGATTTTTCTTTATATAGTGGTATATTCTAGACTTGCTGAACTGAAAAAATGTGTTTAGTTTAGTTTTGGATAGAATCATTATGTGACTAATTTTGTTCCGTTAATTCATTTCAGAATTTGTTTTGTTTTGCTTATTCAATTTCTAACAAATTCCACATTTTTCAAAAATATTTGAAAAATTACCAACCAATCCTAATTCTGTGTGAAAAGTAGCCAGTTGTTAAGACCCTGGTAGGGATTGTAAGGGGAACCCTATGCCAAATTATTATTTTTTTAATTATGTGGGGTCCCCCTCAAAACCCATACCAGCCCCTTTTACCCGTTTACATTCGGTGGTGGACAGGAACAGTCATGTTCAGTGGGTGGTGTTTTTTTTTTTTTTGTTCTGGTCTGCGTTCTTAGGGTTTTTTTTTAATAAAGGACTTGTCAAAAACAGTTTTGGTGTTTTATTAACTTTGCCTCTTTTTTTTGGTAAATGAGTACTATCTACCGATACTATTTCACATGGGGGGGGGGGGGGTGGAGTGTGGGGGCCCCCTCTTTAAAGGGGGCTTCTAGAATCCAATAGGCCCTTGTCCTCATTAACACAGGGGCAAGATGCTTTGGGGAGGGGGTAGCCCCCCTGCCCCAAAATACCACCCATGTTGACTGCATGTGGCCTGGTATTGTTTGGAGGGGATACATCCAAATCTCCAAATAACCAAAAATGTGGACCCAAAAAGATTCATATGGAGGGCTTCCAGATTCCTATATGCCCCCCACCCACAGACCTGCAAAACCACCACCCAGAGTTGTGGGGAAGAGGCCCCTTGCCCCAAAGCATCCTCTTATGTTGAGGGCATGTGACCTTGTATGGTTCAAGGGGGGGGGGGCGCTTGTTTGCCTCCCTTCCATTCCTGATCTGCCAACTGCGCGCTCGAATATGGGTCTGTTATGGATTTTGGGGGAACACCATGCCATTTTTTTTTTACATTATGGCATAGGTTTCCCCTTAAAATCTAGGTCTGGTGTGAATTAGGGGACCCCCACGCTGTTTTTTTTTTCTAAAGCCAGCACTGGTTTGTTTTTATTCTGATTCCCCACTGCCAGCTGATCAGTAATCGGTTGTTAAGGACTCTGCGGGTGGTAGGAATTTGATATGGTTCGATATTTTTATTCAAATTTTATTTGAATACTTCAAATCCATTGGAAAAATTTGATTCTGGTCAAAAACGAATAAACAAAAGTAAACTAATTTCATTACGAATGCAACAAAAGTAAATTAGTAACTTAAATTGATCCAAAACAAAAATTTTTGTTAGTTACATGTCTACTAAATTCCTCAGAGACTGTCCTGATATAAGTTAGTATCCTTGGAGGTTGACATATTGCACCATGAGCTCCTCAGAGTTAGGAATCCTGCAATGTGTTGGCTTTGTAAACCATCTGTATTTGGAATAAACTTGTATCTGGGCTTGGCTGGACTTGTATTACGGTATAACACTTCAATTTTAGATTCACTCATTCCTATCTTAACCAAAGGTGAGCATGGAAATTCTTTGGTGCGCAGAAGTAGACAGCCAAGTATTAACACTCTCACTATTCAAATTCTCTACATTTACTTTATTGCCATACTTTTGGAAGTTAACTAGAATATAAAAAAAAAACCTCAGGGTTCCAATGATTTTAAAGCAGAGGTCTGCCCACTACTGCAGAAATTAAAATCCCGCAGCTACACATACTGCAGCTGCTGGATTTTAATAATAGGACACTTACCTGTTGTCCAGCGATGTCGGCACCGCAGTTGATGTTTCCATCAGCTGTCGGGTGCTACTGCCATCATTGCAGGTAAGGGAACCCTGCAGTGTAGCCTTACAGCTTCACGCCGGGAACCCTACTGTGCATTCACGAAGCTCTGCTCCTCTCTCCCACTGGCCCGCTGGCAGGGGAAGGAGGAGGGAGCTGAGCGGTGATGTCAATGGCTCCTGGAAGTGGGAACAGGATTTCCCCCTCCCTTCCCCTCTAAAGGTGCCAAATGTGACCCTGGAGGGGGGGGGGGGAGGTTACAAATGAGCAGAAGTTCCACTTTTGACGGAACTCTGCTTTAAACTACTTTTTCAAGCAAGACTAGAGATGTAAAATTTCCGGAAAGCAATGGGAAAATAAAAAATGTAAAAAAAAAATTTCCAGAACAAATTTACATTTTCAGAAAAATTGTAAAAAATTCAGTGTAGAGTAGTTTTACAAATTTAAAGTAATTTTGTTACACTGGGAAGGTGAAATGCAGTGTATATAAAAGCATTATGTGTGAAATAAAAGTACAGCTCATTCAGTAAATAAACCAAACTTGCTTTTTATAATTGTATTTTTTATTGCAAATGGAATAACGAGGACTGTATATCTTAAGAACATTTCAACTATACATGAAACCAGGTAACCTAACCACCCTGTGGTTCATATTAATGTAAAAGCTTATTGCCAATATGCATTTTTCGTTATTGACAATGCTGAGCCAGAAGCATATATTGCTCTTGCAAGAGCTTTATGAATGTTCTCCTGATTTTCAGGTGTCATTTAATCTATAAACGAGGGGATTGTATATTTTTGGGAGGCTGTGGTTTGTAACACTTCCTTACTTGAAGATGCTGCTGGTGAAGAAACACTTTGTGATGGTACAGAAGCAGCAGAAAGAGTGTTTCTGGATTAAGAATTGTTCTCACCATTTCATTCAATAAAGTATTTTTTAATGTCTTCAGGGTACCACTGGCATGCAAGGATGTGTTTTGTCATCCTTGTAGCATTTGGAAAAGAATATTTTTTCTCAAAATATTTGCAAATTGCAGCTCTCAGCAGAACTTGCACTGTGGAAAAGTTTCCAAACTCTAGATCAGCCTTTCTCAACCTTTTCAACACAACCCTGGAAATAATTCTCCGGTCTTGGGGAACCCCTGCTAAAATGAAATATGTACAACTCATCATACATTAGTGTGATGGTCAATGAGAAGAATGTTTTTTACACTTGTGGTTATTGGGAAGAATTACCCCCTTACAAATAACTAAAAAGATCAATGGTGTCCTTGAGAACTTACTTACTTAGCAACCTCTAGAAGAACCCAAGGGTTCCACGGAACCCTGGTTGAGAAACCCTGCTCTAGATGTTGGTCTCACCATTTTACAGAGAGGAGGAAAAGAAAAAAACTATAGATATAGACTATAGATAAACATTATGCTATGGTGGTGGACAGGCCCAGACTGGGTCAAAAAATAGGCCCGCGCATTTTAGACCGAGCAGCCCGGGGGGGGGGGGGGGTTCACGGCAGCGGCGCTTCGTGGGGGCGGTTGATGATGGGATGTGGGGATCCAGCACCTTGCACCTCTGGACCCCTTTACATTACATGGTGCCCTGTACCTATGGACCCCTTTACAAGCACCCTGAACCTCTGGGCCCGTTTACATTACACAGCACCCTGAAGCTCCAGTTCTGGACCCCCTGCATGTTACACAGACCCCCCTACAGTGCAGATGCCCTCTCTACAGTGCGGACCCCCTCCCTACAATACAGAACCCCCTCTCACTACAGAACCCCCCTACATTACAGACCCTCCTACAATACAGGCCCCCCTACAAATACAGAACCCCCTTGATTACAGACACCCCTACAATACAGAACCCCCCTACATTACAGACCCCCCCTCCATTACAGACTCCCCCTCCTACATTACAGACCCCCCTACAATACACACCCCCCCTACACTACAGAACCCCCTACACTACAGAACCCCCCTACACTACAGAACCCCCCTACATTACAGACCCCCCTACACTACAGAACCCCCCTACATTACAGACCCCCCTACACTACAGAATGCCCCTTACAATACAGACCCCCCCTACAATACAGAACCCCCCTACAATACAGGACCCCCCTACATTACAGACTCCCCTACACAACAGAACCCCCCTCACATTACAGAACCCCCCTACATTACAGAACCCCCTGCATTACACAACCCCCTACATTACAGACCCCCCTACACTACAGAACACCCCATACAATACAGACCCCCCTACAATACAGAACCCCCCTACATTACAGACCCCCCTACACTACAGAACTCCCCTACAATACAGAACCCCCTACATTACAGACCCCCCTACACTACAGAACCCCCCTACAATACAGAACCCCCCTACAATACAGAACCCCCCTACATTACAGACCCCCACACTACAGAACACCCCCTACAATACAGAACTCCCCCTACATTACAGACCCCCCTACACTACAGAACCCCCTACAATACAGACCGGATCCACTCATGGGGACTCACAGGAGGGGACCCATACTCTGGGATATGCTGCATTGCATTATATAACGATTTGGCCCATCTGCTCCGCCTCAACTTCAAATTCAACTTCCACTTCTTCCTCAACTTCCACCTCAATTTCAACTTCCACCTCAATTTCAACTTCCACCTCAACTTCCACTTTCATTTCTACTTCCATGTTCACCTCAACTTCAAGTTCAACTTCCACTTCTTCCTCAACAGAACCCCCCTACATTACAGAACCCCCCCCTACATTACAGAACCCCCTCTACATTACAGAACCCTCTACAATACACAACCCCCCTACAATACAGAACCCCCTACATTACAGACCTTCCTACACTACAGAACACCCCATACAATACAGACCCCCCTACAATACAGAACCCCCTACATTAAAGACCCCCCTACACTACAGACCCCCCCTACACTACAGATCCCCCCTACACTACAGATCCCCCTACAATACAGAACCCCCTACATTGCAGACCCCCTACACTACAGAACCCCTACAATACAGAACCCCCCTACATTACACCCCCCCACACTACAGAACGCCCCCTACAATACAGGCCCCCCTACAATACAGAACTCCCCCTACATTACAGACCCCCCTACACTACAGAACCCCCCTACAATACAGAACCCCTCTACATTACAGACCCCCCTACACTACAGAAACCCCTTACATTACAGACCCCCTACAATACAGAACCCCCCTACATTACAGACCCCCCTACATTACAGACCCCCTTTACTACAGAACCCCCTTACATTACAGACCCCCCTACACTACAGAACCCCCCCTACATTACAGACCTCCCTACACTACAGAACACCCCCTACATTACAGAACCCCCCTACATTACAGAACCCCCCTACATTTCAGAACCCCCTACACTAAAGAACCCCCCTATATTTCAGAACCCCCTACACTACAGAACCCCCCCTACATTACAGACCTCCCCTTCAGACCCATAATGTACCTGAGTCTCAGGTCCTGAGATCAGCACAGGACTGCATGTCGAGTCCCCTCCCCCTGTGTAGACATAAAGGAGGAGGGGTAGGGGGAGGCGGCTTCACTCTGCTCGGCTGTGGGAGACAGCCGAACCGAGACTGATCAGAGCTGCTTCCACTGTGCTAGAGAGAAGGGGAATAGTTGCGGGTTCCGCCCCCCCCCCCCCTTGTGCCTACGTGTTTCACTCGAGTGCGGCTCCGAGGCTAGAACGCACCCACCCCCCACTGCAAACAGAAACTACAGCTCTCATGGAGCCTTTCACTGGTGGCCTGCCCCCACTTATTACACCGCTGGCGGAACATCAGCGGCCGGTGTTAGAACCCGCGGCCGACTGCATGTCCCAGACATGCAGCCCAGCGGCCCCCGACCCACCGGGCAAATGCCCGGTCTGCCCTATGGCCAGTCCAGGCCTGGTGGTGGAGAACATTAATATGAATCATTTAAAGGTTATAAAGATAAACAATTTGCCAGACAAATTACCCTTCTTACCTCTCAATTAAGGCCTGAGAGGACAGAAACTATTTTAGCAAAGTCTTTAGCCTCTTCCAGTCTAATGAGGACCTCTAAAGCCAAAGATAGCTGACATCCTTTAATATGTAGTGGGTTGTGAGGCATAGTGGGTGCAAAGGTGGTGAAAGTCATTGTACTTTTGGGGGAAAGAGGGTTAGGGCTAGGACACCCTTAAGTAGTTGTAGATTCAATTAGCAGACTCAGTCACTTCAATAGGAGGACAGCCTAGCAGGGAAAGGCCCCAGCAAGGTGCCACATCTGCACATGCAGTCCCATCCCTGCGCTGCCCTCTTACTTCTTGGATAGGCCCTCACACAACCTGGCAGCCAGATAGGACCAATCTCCCATATGCCCGGGGCATATGACACACATCCACCCAGACAGCCGTCCAGGTGGCACAGAACGTAGATCTCTTGACTCCACCCAAATATATAGGTGCTCCCAACAGGCCAAGGGATTCAAGAAAACTCCTGCCCATTGGTTGTGATAACCCATATATCCCTAACCTGACCTTGAGTTGCCCTTCCCATATCTAGTACCACCAAGTACCCGGCCACCTAGTGGTAGAAGAGAAAATGCAACAAAGTCAAACGTAAATTTGTAAGGAGCTCCCTGCCTAAACTACGGGGTGCGTGCTACATCATCATCTACTGTATCCCAACAATTACCCATCTGTGGGAGTTACAAAATGGTGCCCACAAGCAAACAAACTGGTGCTTTTCACCTGCAGTGTCCTCTATTGGCAGAAATGCACATTTCTCTTGATTGAGAACTGCAATGAGAAATACAGTGTTACTTGAATTATATTCCAGAATTTGCAATAATTTAAGACTTTAGATAAAGTCTTAGAAATTTCTCATTAAGGTCTTAATGTTATTTAGTTTGAATACCATGTCATAAATGTATTATTGTAAATGAACATGTTTTACATGTCTTTCTTTTTTCCCTCCAATTATTCTGGTAAAAAAAAAAAAACGGCTTTGAAAAAAATGGGGGAAAAAAATGGGGGAAAAAATGTCAAAAAACAGTTTTCCCAATTCGCCTATCTCTAAGCAAGACAAACTGACGGGGGGATTAAACTGTTCTTTATTCTATCTGGAATTAAATAAAACAACACTTTAGATGAAGATACACTATTTATGTTTATGTATATCTTTAGGGGATTGCGCCTCCCACTCACTATTTATACTACCCCCTTCTCAATAGAATATGCTTAATAATACTTCTATTCACTAAATAATCACTGTGCCCCCATATTATTCAAAATATATACACAAGACATTAATTTATAATTGCAAAAAATATAGCGTCCTTATTGTGCGATATTTTAATTTGATTGCTCCAACTGTGCCGTCTTAATCACCGATCATCTTCTAATCAAAAGTGCACTTGTGTCAACTAAAATAACCAAAACTGTGCCACCGTCACCAAGCAGAATGGCCACTCACCAGATGTCCCCAATCAGTAAGCCTTCGGTTCATTCAACGGATAACCAATCCACAATGCATTCCTCCCGTTAGCAATTCCTCAACGTCCATATATTCATACAAAATTAAATGGAACCAATATAGTGTAAAATCGTTTTAACTTTAATGGAAAAATCAATAAAAAACGTATTGCACTCACATTTCAATGTGTCTATTGGCCGACACCAAGCCTTTCCAGCAATGAGAAAACCGTTCTAAAATCGGGCAAGCCACTGATGTTCCACGGGTGGTGTTAATCTCCCTCCACTGGACCGACCTGTTCCTGGCTTGTATTCAAGGACCGTATGTCTCTCACAACTCCTACGCGTTTCGCATTTGAGCGTCGTCAGAAAGCTGTCACATTTTTTGCAATTATAAATTAATGTCTTGTGTATATATTTTTGGATAATATGGGGGCACAGTGATTATTTTGTGAATATAAGTATTATTAAGCATATTCTATTGAGAAGGGGGTAGTATAAATAGTGAGTGGGAGGCGCAATCCCCTAAAGATATACATATACATCATCCACTTACCCTGGTTTCTCTGGGGGGGGGCTAAGACTGGGATTGCAGCGGACCCTCAAGTACAGCAAGGGGGAGGTTGAGCGCCGGTACAACTTGGTATTTTTGGTTTTTACTATTTATGTTTAATCTATTTTTATTGACAGTTTTTCAAAAATACAAAGAGAAACCTAATTTTGCCGCCCCCCTTGGCTCCACCCCTGACTCCACCCATTTGCCCTGCCCATGTATACCCCACCTTTTTAATGAAGCGCCCATCAAATGCAGCCTCACCAACGCCCATCAAATGCAGCCTCACCAACGCCCATCAAATGCAGCCTCACCAGCGCCCATCAGTGAGGCCTACTACAGACAAACCTCTGCAGGGGGCAGATGCTCTTGTCTCTCCTTGGGGCTGCACTTGATGGGCGTTGGTGAGGCTGCAAAGAAGAACATGGCTGTCATAGCAAATCCTCCATATTGGCCAGGAAGCCCTCGGTTTTCCCTGGCCATTCATTTCAGGATACACAAGACATTTCCCCTCCACAACATACACAGCCTGGGGCTGCAAGCATGGGTGCTAAAAGGATAGGCTAGGCAACTCAGGTTGCTCCAGATTCGCTACAGAGTGATCTTTACCTTGTTGTGTGCGAGAAGGCACTCTACTTAGAACATCTATGCCTAAATCTGGAACAAGTTTTCTCGGTAGAGCGAGGTATTAATTCTACTGCCCCTCCGGTAACAGTTGTTCTATACTTCCTTTAGACTGTATTGGACATGAGACTTAGCCTATCCTCATTGAGCTTGCAAGTGTCGGCTATATCGCCAATAACAAATTTAAATGGGCCAAGAATCCTTAAATTTGCACAACTTTTGAAGGCAGTTGTGAGGATTCAGTCACCAAGGAAAAGAGATCTATTGGTGTTGCTGGATCTCATGTCAGTTCAACCGTTTGTTCCAACAGAGCAGTGTTCGGTTCAGGCCATTATCTACGAGGCAGTATCTATTTCAAGAACTTCAAGCAGAAGGTTGTCTGAGATAACTACGGAGTTAAAGGGGTTGTTTTTTTTTTTTTAAATAACAAACATGTTATGAAAATATATCAGAAACACATAGTATTGTTGATCCCAGCGCTCAAATGGAAAAAAGGTTGATGCACTCTAGCAGCTATTATAACATAAAATCAATACATAAAAGATGCCGTAATAAAAAAATGAATCACAACATTAACAGCGCTATAAAAAAAAATACCCAAAAGTATTTTAGTGCAATAAATGTTCAGCACACAAGTATGCGCCAAAAAGTCCCAAGCAAAGTTTAAAGGATAGAAATGGTGCTCCGTGACCCCTCAATAGTATGAAGGGCTCACGTGTTTGATTACGCGTTTCATCATCACGTCTTCGACAGAGAACACCCTCTGAGGAAGATGTGATTACGAAACACGTTAGGGCATGGCCACGCAGCTCCCCTGTATGTCAGCATTGTTCGTGTCATCAAAGGACTCACCACGCTCATCAACATTAGGAAGCGGTCAGATTGACATGCAAAGTGCAGAGTGGCGGACTTATTACAGATATTATTGCTGTGAACTGCTGTTTTAATTTGATCACACTGTAAGCATATTTTTATTGGTTGTGGGGAATGTTCCCTAAATAAAACGGTGTTACACTATATACATTTCCTCTCTCTTTCCATGGTTTATTGGGTGAGCGACTATAAGATATCATTGTGAAATGCCTAGCAGTTGGATTGTGTTCCATGTTATAAGGAGAAATTGAGTTATATCTCAACTGACACCTCATGAAGAATTGATCATCAGAAAAGGTTCCCATCTATGTGTTCTTGGAGATAATAAGGATATATATTAGCCTGTTTGTGGTAAGTACATTACCAACGGGATCACCATTTTGAGCACGAGGTTCCTTTCCGGGGTTGGCCTCTGGCTTTTGAGGCTTATTCATACTATTGAGGGGTCACAGAGCACCATTTCTATCCTATACACTTCGTTTGGGACTTTTTGACACATACGTGTGTGCTGGACATTTATTGCACTAACAAACATGCTATACTTACCTCCTCTCTGCAAGGGTTTTGCACAGAGCAGCCCCAACCCTCCTTTTCTGGGATCTACCGGTGGTGCTCCTGGCTCCTCTTCATTGGTTACCCCCACGAAGAGCAATTTCCATTGGGGCACCCGTGCAGGAGTGCTCTCGAGTCCTGGTGCTGTGTCTCTTGACAAAGGCAGCAGGACTCGGCCCCGCCCCGGGACACTGGATTTGATTGACAGCAGCGGGAGCCAATGGCTCTCGCTGCTATCAATCTATCCAGTGAGGACCCGAGACAGCGGCTGGAGCTGCTGGGCTTGTTCCCGTCGCTGGAACGATCGGGTTCAGGTACAAGGGTGGCTCTGGGGGGCTTCTGCACTTCAGAAGGTTTTTCACCTTAATGCATGGAATGCATTAAGGTGAAAAACATTGAGGGTTTACAACCCCTTTAACAAATCTCAGTAACAATTTCTCTCAGTCTGTGGGCATATATGGTATCTCACAAAAGTTAGTACACCCCTCACATTTTTGTAAATATTTTATTACATCTTTTCATGTGACAACACTGGAGAAATTACACTTTTATACAATGTAAAGTAGTGAGTGTACAGCTTGTATAACAGTGTAAATAAGCTGCCCCCCCCCCTAAATAACTCAATACACAGCCATTAATGTCTAAACTGTTGGCAACAAAAGTGAGTACACCCCTAGTGATGCATTAGTATTACAAGGTCTCAGGCGTGTGTAGCGCCCGCTCCTGAAAAGCACGCGTTATGTGTTTTTGAAATTTAAAGTTACACCTAAAGGGCAGTTTGGTTTGGGTATTATTATTCCATATTTTGACCTCAGCCTCAGTCTGACTGAACTATGGGGTGTTCGGCCTGGCCATAGGGAGCGCTGTCTCATCTGGTAGGCATGGAAACACAGTCTGGTTGGGTGCTTTAAGGTTACTTTCTCTTGGAGCCAGCCAAGTGGGAGTGTCACTCTTGCTGTGTCTTCTGGGAGAGGATACTTAAGATGCGGATGTCACATGGTTCGAGGTTCTGGTCCAGAAGTATGCTCTGACTCCATGGTCCTGGTCCTCCTGACCAGCCCCCACATGCCCTCATGGCCTGGGGTGAGGATCCATCCATTTCCAAGTCTCGGGGCTGGCTAGTCCGAGGCACAGTAACTGGAAGCAGGGTTCCAAGGTGGTCCGGTGCCGTCTCGGTTTTGGAGAGGCCCGGCAAATGAAAACACAACCAGGGGAGGACTCTTCAGAAGAGGGCCACGCACAAGTCTGGCTGCTCAGCAAGAGCCTGGAAGCTAAGCTGGAAAGGACACCAGGTGAATCCACACTCGTACGGTATCGCCGGACCGGCTGTAAGATACTGGTACCGTATGAGAACTCTCTGAGGATCTGAAAAAAATAATTGTTGCTATACATAAAGATGACATGGAACTCAATACTTGATTATTGTGGAGATGGGGACACTTAGTCTCGATCCCGGCGCATGCGAGATCTATTAGCATGCAGAGTTTGTTAAACATTGAGACCGGAGCGGAACCTATAAAGCATCGAATACAATATCTAAGGTCGAATGTTTCGACACACGTGACAAATATCGACGCACGGGCAGGAAACTGTAGCGAACTCTCAAATCGAATGTCTGGTGTGATGCGCCGGCTTTCGAGATGGAGGGGTCGAATGCTGTGATTTGGGCATGCGCTAATCGGGCATTTGGCGTCGGCGCGTGTTATGGACGTTAGTATACACTCCATTAATATGGGAGTGACAGAAGAAAAATTAAGGACGCTGATTCGACGATGGGGGAATATAAGGAGGGATGCTGGACCAGATAGCCAACCCCATGATTAAGTCTGATGTGACGAAACATGTCGGGGGCGTGGCTATCTGGTGACTATTGAGCTGACATACACGGAGCTGGGAAGGAGGCACAGGACTAAGAGGACTGTTTCATCTGACTTGAAGGCGCCCTTTTTCGAATAGACCTGCTGTGTGGGACCAGGCGGGACGCACGAGGAGGGGTGAGATCAAGCGATACAGTACCGTATCTTATGAGTCCGCCGTGACCACCAATGCCCCGACGTATTCAGAATAGTATTGTGGAGTGAAGTTGTGAAGCGAGTCTTTTTACTCTCTTGAAGTGATTTTGCGTTTTTAAGTTCATGTGAGTGCATAAGGAGTGAGATTTTTTATACATTAAAGAGTGTTTGCAGTATTACACTATTGGGGTCTCCCTCTGTGATTTCTCTTTGAGGTATATATTTATACAATGAAGTGTATAAGTGGAGAAGTTCCAATCGGATGTGCTGGGGTCTGAATTTCATCTTGAGAGATCATTTGAAAGCCCTTGAGCCTCACACGAGAGTGTAAGGCTTAGCAGTCGGTGAGTGTTTTCACGAAGGGGGGAGTATAAATCACGGATGGTGTGGTGAAGGAGTCACTTGTAGAAAGGAATCTGAACACTGGATATTCTTCTTATGCATTTATAGAAAGACTTTCTGTAATCTGGATGCTTTTTCGAATATTGTGTGGTGGATGGACTATATTCACATTCGTTTATATATTTTTCACTATATGTGTAATTTAAATGTAAATTTGGGTATTCACTGAGTGATTAATATTTATATATTTTGTTATTGATTAGACAATTTATGATTTGAGATAGGATCACTGAGGAGGTGAGGATTTGTGCACTGAAAGGTACACAGGTTATAGCGCCACGTGCAACTAATTAGTTTTTTGGAAATTTACTACTATTTTTGTATGCACCTTTTTATATGTGACATTTTATGGTAAGTGGCAGCTAAGATATAAAATATTGAGTTATCCACAGCGCTGTGATGATACACTAGGGAAAGGGTTTGTGGAGTGTGTATCTTTAAATTAACATATACATAAAGATGGCCTACGCTATAAGAATATTGGCAAGACCCTGAAACTGAGCTGCATCAAGGTGGACAGTTTCCACTCAGAACAGGCCTCGCCATGGACGACCAAAGAAGTTGAGTGCATGTGCTCAGTGTCATATCCAGATGTTGTCTTTGGGAAAAAGACGTATGAATGCTGCCAGCAGGTTTAAGGGGTGGGGGGTCAGCCTGTTAGTGCTCAGATCATACGCTGCACATTGCATCAAATTGGTCTGCATGGATGTCATCTCAGAAGGAAGCCTCTTCTAAAGATGATGCACAATAAAGCCTGCAAACAGTTTGCTGAAGACAAGCAGACTAAGGACATAGATTACTGGAACCATGTCGTAGGGTCTGATGAGACCAAGATAAACATATTTGGTTCAGATGGTTTCAAGCGTGTGTGGCGACAACCAGGTAAGGAGTACAAAGACATGTGTGTCTTGCCTACAGTCAAGCATGGTGGTGGTAGTGTCATGGTCTGGGGCTGCATGAGTGCTGCCGGCACTGGGGAGTTACAGTTCATTGAGGGAACCATGAATGTACATGTACTGTGACATACTGAAGCAGAGCATGATCCCCTTCCTTCAGAGACTGGGCCGCAGGGCAGTATTCCAACATAACGACCCCAAACACACCTCCAAGATGATCACTGCCTTGCTAAAGAAGCTGAGGGTAAAGGTGATGGACTGGCCAAGCATGTCTTCAGACCTAAACCCTATTGAGCATCTGTGGAGCATCCTCAAACTGAAGGTGGAGGAGCACAAGGTCTCTAACATCCACCAGCTCCATGGTGTCATCATGGAGGAGTGGAAGAGGACTCCAGTGGCAAACTGTGAAGCTCTGGTGAACTCCATGCCCAAGAGGGTTAAAGCAGTGCTGGAATATAATGCTGGCCACCAGTGGCGGCCTGTCCATAGGGGGCGCCCGGGCTCGGTGCCCCCCCCCCCCCTCCTGTAGGCACAATTTTTTTTTTTAAATGGCCCCCTTAAGAAAAAATAAATAAAAAAATGTCCTTTAACCACTTAACGACCACCGCATGCCATTGTACGTCATCACAATGGCATGTACAGGCACAAGCACATACATGTACGTGCTTGCCTTCCAGCGGGTGGGGGGTCCGATCGGACCCCCTTCCGCTGGATGCAGCGGTCCGTTTCGCTTCAGGAGCGATCCGGGATGAGGGGATGGCCGTTGGTTTCTGGCCATCCCCTCTCGATCGTTCCTGGCAAATGAGAAGCTTCCTCCCACTGTGTATTGTATACACAGGCAGGGAGGAAGTGATGTCATTCTACTCGGGGCGGTCTTTTTGACCGGACTACGAGGAGAAGACTAAAAGTAAGTGCACCAAACACTACACTGACACTAACTAACACACAGGCACACAACCCCCCCCGATCGCCCCCCGATCCCCCCCCCTAGTCATAGTGTCACTGATTGCAGTGATCATTTATTTACTGATCACTGCATTCAGTGTCAGTTGTAAAAGTAAAAACTGTCAGGGCAGTTAATGTTAGGTCCAGGGTAGCCCCCTACCACCCCCCAATAAAGGTTTAACCCCCTGATTGCCCCTAGAGTTAACCCTTTCACCCCCTTTTGCCAGTGTCATTTTTCTGATCGCTGCATTAGTCTCGCTAGTGTCGCTAGGTAGCTAGTTATTTTTTTAGGTTCACCGTCAGGTTTTTATAGCGCTAGGTACCCCGATATACTACCCAATAATGGTTTTAACCCCCTGATTGCCCTTAATTAACCCTTTCACCCCCTTTTGCCAGTGTCACTAAGCAATCATTTTTCTGATCGCTGCATTAGTGTCGCTAGTGTCGCTAGGTAGCTAGTTATATTTTTAGGTTCACCGCCAGGTTTTTATAGCGCTAGGTACCCCGATATACTACCCAATAATGGTTTTAACCCCCTGATTGCCCCTAGTTAACCCTTTCACCCCCCTTTTGCCAGTGTCACTAAGCGATCATTTTTCTGATCGCTGCATTAGTGTCGCTAGTGTCGCTAGGTAGCTAGTTATATTTTTAGGTTCACCGCCAGGTTTTTATAGCGCTAGGTACCCCGATATACTACCCAATAATGGTTTTAACCCCCTGATTGCCCCTAGTTAACCCTTTCACCCCTTTTGCCAGTGTCACTAAGCGATCGTTTTTCTGATCGCTGCATTAGTGTCACTGGTGCCGCTAAATAGCTAGTTAGTTTTTTAGGTTCACCGCCAGGTTTTTATAGCGCTAGGTACCCCAATATACTACCCAATAATGGTTTTAACCCCCTGATTGCCCCTAGTTAACCCTTTCACCCCCTTTTGCCAGTGTCACTAAGCGATCATTTTTCTGATTGCTGCATTAGTGTCGCTAGTGTCGCTAGGTAGCTAGTTATTTTTTTAGGTTCACCGCCAGGTTTTTATAGCGCTAGGTAACCCGATATACTACCCAATAATGGTTTTAACCCCCTGATTGCCCCTAGTTAACCCTTTCACCCCCTTTTGCCAGTGTCACTAAGCGATCATTTTTCTGATTGCTGCATTAGTGTCGCTAGTGTCGCTAGGTAGCTATTTTTTTAGGTTCACCGCCAAGTTTTTATAGCGCTAGGTACCCCGATATACTACCCAATAATGGTTTTAACCCCCTGATTGCCCCTAGTTAACCCTTTCACCCCCTTTTGCCACTGTCACTAAGCGATCATTTTTCTGATTGCTGCATTAGTGTCGCTAGTGTCGCTAGGTAGCTAGTTATTTTTTTAGGTTCACCGCCAGGTTTTTATAGCGCTAGGTACCCCGATATACTACCCAATAATGGTTTTAACCCCCTGATTGCCCCTAGTTAACCCTTTCACCCCCTTTTGCCAGTGTCACTAAGCGATCATTTTTCTGATCGCTGCATTAGTGTCACTGGTGTCGCTAGTTTGCTAGTTATTTTTTTAGGTTCACCGCCAGGTTTTTATAGCGCTAGGTACCCCCATATACTACCCAATAATGGTTTTAACCCCCTGATTGCCCCTAGTTAACCCTTTCACCAGCAATCACCGTATAAGTGTCACTGGTGACGCTGGTTAGCCAGTTAGTTATTTAGGTTCCCCGTCAGGTTTTTATATAGTGCCAGGGACCCCCATATACTACCTAATAAAAATTTGAACCCCCTGATTGCCCCTAGTTAACCCTTTCACCAGTGATCACCGTATAAGTGTTACGGGTGACTCTGGTTAGTTAGTTTGCTTTTTATAGCATCAGGGCACCCACCATTTATTACCCAATAAAGGTTTAACCCCCTGATCACCCGGCGGGTGATATCAATTAGGTTTTAGGGTCAGGGTCTGCATCGCCCCAGGCAGCGCTAGGTTAGTGCCAGTACCGCTAACACCCACGCGCAAAGCATACACCTCCCGTAGTGGTATAGAATCTGAACAGATCAATATCTGATCTGATCAGATCTATACTAGCGTCCCCAGCAGTTTAGGGTTCCAAAAAAACGCATTGTTAGCGGGATCAGGATTACCTGCTAGCACCTGCGTTTTGCCCCTCCGCCCAGCCCACCCAAGTGCAGTATCGATCGATCACTGTCACTTACAAAACACTAAACACATAACTACAGCGATCACAGAGTCAGGCCTGATCCCTGCGATCGCTAACAGTTTTTTTTTGGTAGCGTTTTATATTTAAATCCGGAAAGGAAGTGCTTGGTTTTCGGGGTCCAGTACGTGGCTAGGCTCCCAAAAAGTCCCCCACATGTGGTATCTCCGTACTCGGGAGAAGCAGCAGAATTTATTTTGGGGTGTAATTTGACTTATGCCCATAGCATGTGTGAGCAATATATCATTTAGTGACAACTTTGTGCAAAAAAAAAAAAAAATTAATATTCCTGCAACTTGTGGCAAAATATAAAATATTTCATGGACTCAACATGCCTCTCAGTAAATAGCTTGCGGTGTCTACTTTCCAAAATGGGGTCATTTGGGGGGGTTTTGTGTTATTTTGGCATTTTATGGCCTTCGAAACTGATAGGTAGTGAGGAGTGAAATCAAAAATTTGCACCCTTAGAAACCCTGAAGGCAGTGATTGGTTTTCGGGGTGCCGTATGCAGTTAGACTCCCAAAAAGTCCCACATATGTGGTATCCCCGTACTCAGGAGAAGCAGCAGAATATATTTTGGGGTGCAATTCCACATATAACTATGGCATGTGTGAGCAATATATCATTTAGTGACAACTTTTTGTAAACTTTTTTTTTTTTTTGTGTCATTATTCAATCACTTGGGACAAAAAAAAAATATTCAATGGGCTCAACATGCCCCTCAGCAATTTCCTTGGGGTGTCTACTTTCCAAAATGGGGTCATTTGGGGGGGTTTTGTGTTATTTTGGCATTTTATGGCCTTCGAAACTGTGATAGGTAGTGAGGAGTGAAATCAAAAATTTGCACCCTTAGAAATCCTGAAGGCAGTGATTGGTTTTTCGGGTGCCGTACGCGGCTAGACTCCCAAAAAGTCCCACATATGTGGTATCCCCGTACTCAGGAGAAGAAGCAGAATATATTTTGGGGTGCAATTCCACATATAACTATGGCATGTGTGAGCAATATATCATTTAGTGACAACTTTTTGTAAACTTTTTTTTGTGTCATTATTCAATCACTTGGGACAAAAAAAAAAATATTCAATGGGCTCAACATGCCTCTCAGCAATTTCCTTGGGGTGTCTACTTTCCAAAATGGGTTCATTTGGGGGGGGGGGTTGTACTGCCCTGCCATTTTAGCACCTCAAGAAATGAGATAGGCAGTCATAAATTAAAAGCTGTGTAAATTCCAGAAAATTGACTCTAGTTTGTAGACGCTATAACTTTTGCGCAAACCAAAAAATATATGCTTATTGACATTTTTTTTACTAAAGACATGTGGCTGAATACATTTTGCCCTAAATGTATGACTAAAATTGAGTTTATTCGATTTTTCTTATAACAAAAAGTAGAAAATATCTTTTTTTCTCAAAATTTTCGGTCTTTTTCCATTTATATCGCAAAAAATTTAAATCGCAGAGGCAATCAAATACCACCAAAAGAAAGCTCTATTTGTGGGAAGAAAAGGACACAAATTTCGTTTGGGTACAACATTGCATGACCGCGCAATTACCAGTTAAAGCAGTGCAGTGCGAAATTGTAAAAAGACCTCTGGTCCTTAGGCTGTTAATTGGTCCGGGGCTGAAGTGGTTAACTAAGTGCACTGTGTTGGGGTGCCAGTCATAGTGCACTATGGCATGCGCCACATCAATGCAATCACGAGATTTCAGATGCGGCGCTTCATTGGCGGAGTTTAGAGCTGCTTTCCGGCGCAATCGAACGCGCTAAGCAGCATCCGCCCGGCGCCTGGGCTCCACTGGGGACACAGATATAAGGATGGACTCCGCTGGGGACACAGATGTATGGAGGGGCTCTGCTGGGGACACAGATGTAAGGAGGGGCTCCGTTGGGGACACAGATGTATGGAGGGGCTCTGCTGGAGACACAGATGTAAGGAGGGGCTCCGCTGGGGACAAAGATGTAAGGAGGGGCACCACTGAGGACACAGATGTAAGGACAGACTCCGCTGGGGACACAGATGTAAGGAGGGGCTTTGCTGGGGACACAGATGTAGGGAGGGGCTCCGCTGGGGACACTGATGTAAGGAGGGACTCCACTGGGGACACAGATGTAAGGACGGACTCTGCTGGGGACACAGATGTATGGAGGGGATCCGCTGGGGACACAGATGTATGGAGAGGCTCAGCTGGAGACACAGATGTAAGGAGGAGCTCCGCTGGGGACACAGATGTAAGGAGGGTCTCAGCTGGGCACACAGATGTATGGAGGGGCTCTGCTGGGAACACAGATGTAAGGATGGACTCCGCTTGGGACACAGATGTATTGAGGGGCTCCGCTGGGGACACAGATGTAAGGACAGACTCCACTGGGGACACAGATGTAAGGAGGGGCTCCACTGGGGACACAGATGTATGGTAGGGCTCTGTTGGAGACACAGATGTAAGGAGGAGCTCTGCTGGGGACACAGATGTATGGAGGGGCTCCGCTGGGGACACAGATGTATGGAGGGGCTTCGCTGGGGACACAGATGTAAGGAGGGGCTCCGCTGGGGACACAGATGTATGGAGGGGCTCCGCTGGGGACACAGATGTATGGAGGGGCTCCGCTGGGGACACAGATGTATGGAGGGGCTCCGCTGGGGACACAGATGTAAGGAGGGGCTCCGCTGTGGACACAGATGTAAGGAGGGACTCTGCTGATGGGGACACAGATGTAAGGAGAGACTCCGCTGACGGGGACACAGATATAAGGAGGGACACCGCTGAGGGTACCTGATGTAAGGAGGGACTCTGCTGGGGCACCTGATGTAAGGAGGGATGTGGCAAGTGACACGCTCAGGGCTCCCACTGATTCTGCATTATGGCGAGTTGAATGATTTCATTTTATATTACAATGTAATAATAGAAATACTGACACCGTGACAACCATGGTGCTGGGGTGATTGAAGTGCTAACATCAGGTGTTTGGAGTATCTTTAGCTACACTTTCTATACTACACATATTTCTATTGTTGTGTAGGATCTGGGCCTGCTGTCCTTCCCTCTCTCCCTCCCTCCCCCGTTCATCTCAGACGCTAACCACACCACCTTAGAGCCATGCCCACTTTTTATCTGAAACCACGCCCATTTTCACCAAGTGGGAGGGGTCAAAAAGGAAGTTTGGGGTCTGGTGCCCCCCATCCTAAAACTTCACCAGTCGCCACTGGTGGCCACACAAAATATTGACGCTTTGGGTCAAATTTGAACATTTTCACTTAGGAGTGTACTCACTTTTGTTGCCAGTGGTTTAGACATTAATGGCTGTGTGTTGAGTAGGGATGAGCTTCGTGTTCGAGTCGAACATATTTTTCGACTCGAACATCGGCTGTTCGCCCGTTCGGCGAATTCCAAACATTATGGGCCGTTCGCGCCAAATTCGTGTGGCGCTCACGGCCCACAATGCACTGCGATGGCGCAGTGCATTGCTGGCTCATGATTGGCCAAGCATGCACTGTGACGCCGCATGCTTGGCCAATCACAGCGCCGGCAGCAAGGAGAGCCATGATTGGCCACAGGCAGGATGCCTGTGGCCAATCATAGCTCAGGCTGTGTAGTACACGCCCCACACTATATAAGGCCGCCAGCGCGGCGGCCTTGTGTAGTGTGTTGGCGTCTGAAGCAGTTAGTGGGTGTTCTGTGTACCTTCAACACAGTATACACCGATCGTTATCGGCCGATTTTTCGATCTTGCTCTTCTGTAGTGGTTGTTGTCTGCGTGCCCTGACCGCAGTATACACCGCTATATTCACCTCACCTATATAGCTAGCGATATATCTATCTTTTATAATAGAGCTTGCAGTCAGTGTTAGGAGCTTGTGCATGCTGTCTGCGTGCTCTGTACCCAGTACACACCGCTATATCCACCTACATAGCTCTTCTCTATTTGAGCCATCTGCAGGAGTTATTGGAAGTTGTGTGTGCTTCCAGCACAGCACAGTATACATCTGTATTTACCCTTTATTGCTGGTGTTCTATAATAAAGGCATCTGCAGGAATTAGTGGATGTTGTGTGCCTCCAGCACAATATACACCTGTATCTACCCTTTATTGCTGTTCTCTAATAGAGCCATCTGCAGGGCTTAGTGGGTGTTGTGTGCCTCCAGTACAGTATACCCCTTTATCTCTGGTGTTCTATAATAAAGGCATCTGCAGGAGTTAGTGGGTGTTGTGTGCCTCCAGCACAATATACACCTGTATCTACCCTTTATTGCTGTTCTCTAATAGAGCCATCTGCAGGGTTTAGTGGGTGTTGTGTGCCTCCAGTACAGTATACCCCTTTATCTACCCTTTATTGCTGGTGTTCTATAATAAAGGCATCTGCAGGAGTTAGTGGGTGTTGTGTGCCTCCAGCACAATATACACTACCCAACTGCTGTTTTACCCAACTCCCTTCAGGCCATTACCATGTCTGGAAGGCCAGCAAGGAGAGGCAGACAGGTGCGAGCCGATAAAAGAGGGAAACAAGGCTCTGTGTCTAGAGACAACAGTGCTGGTCGTGGACGCGGTGCATTGTCATCAGCACGTGGCCATGAGACACGCTTGTCCTTCTTTTCGGCAGCTGGACATGTTGAGCCGCAACATACCAATGACTTGGTAGAGTAGATGACCAAGCCCTCTTCATCCTCCTCATCCTCTCTCACCCAGTCTCAGGGTACTAGCAAAGCAGCTGCCAACACATCGTCTTCCCTCCTCTCAATGTCATCATCAGTGACTCCTTCCCTAGACCCACTACGTCCTCCTGAGGAGTCTCCTGAACTCTTTGAGCATAGTGTTGGGTACATGCTCCAGGAGGATGCCCAGTGTTTTGTAGGCTCTGATGATGACACTCAGCTAGAGGAAGGCAGTAGCGTGAATGCAGAGAGAGGGGATGCTCAAGAATGACAGCAATCTGGCAGTCATGTTCCACAAGCTGCAGCATACTGCCAGGTTTGCTACAGCGATGAAGAGGGAGGGGATGATGAGGGCACTGACTCCACGTGGGTGCCTGGTAGGAGAGAGGAGGAGGAGGAGGAGGCACATGTCCAACGAGGCAGGATGCCCTCCGGGGGCCAGCTTAGGGGCAGCACACCGACTGAATCACACCGCAGAGCTCCGCCTGTGCAGGGCGCTGCTTCTGCGCGTTATTCTAAAAGTTCTTTGGTGTGGGCCTTTTTTGAGACGAGTGCATCAGATCGCACCGCTGCTATTTGCAACATATGTCTCAAGCGTATCTCACGTGGCCAAAACATCAGCCGCTTGGGCACCACATGCTTGACCAGACATATGTTGACCTGCCATGCAGCTCGTTGGCAAGCGTACCTCAAAGACCCACACCAAAGACAAAGCGGACCTCTCCTTGCTCCTCATCAGCTGGCATCTCCAACCCCACTAGACCTTCAGTCCTCTCTGAAACCTGCTCTGAGAGGAATGAAGGTGTAGAATTAGGTGTGTCACAGCCAAGTGCTTCCGGGAACTCTGCTAGCAGTACACCCACGTCCGATTATAGCAGGCAAATGTCCCTGCCCCAGCTGCTGGACCGGCGAAAGAAGTTCACTCCCAGCCATCCACATGCCCAGCGGTTGAATGCTAGCTTGGCTAAATTGCTAGCACTTCAACTGCTGCCTTTTCAGTTGGTAGACTCGGCCCCCTTCCGTGAGTTTGTACAATGTGCGGTTCCTCAGTGGCAGGTCCCCAAATGCCACTTTTTCTCACAGAAGGCGATTCCGGCTCTCTACCGGCATGTGGAAGGCAATGTCCTTGCCTCGCTGGACAGGGCGGTCAGCGGTAAGGTGCATATTACCGCTGACTCATGGTCCAGCAGGCATGGACAGGGACGTTACCTGTCTTTCACGGCCCATTGGGTCACTCTTCTGGCAGCTGGGAAGGATGCAGGACAAGGTGCAGTAGTGTTGGAGGTTGTTCCGCCACCACGCCTCCAAAATGCTACTATTGGTTGTGACACACCTCTCTCCTCCACCCCCTCCTTTTCTTCTTTCTCCATGGCCTCTTCAAGTGCTCTGTCCTCAGAACCAGCGGTGCTTCGTAGGCGTTCCAGGGGCTACGCAAGTACGCAGGCAAAACGATGCCATGCCGTGCTTGCGCTGGCTTGTTTGGGGGACAGGAGCCTCACTGGGGCGGATGTTTTGTCAGCTCTGCAGGGGCAGGCCGAGAGGTGGTTGACGCCACGCCAGCTTAAGCCAGGAATGGTGGTTTGCGACAATGGCACCAACCTCCTCTCCGCCCTCCGACAGGGACAACTGACCCATGTGCCCTGTGTAGCTCATGTCCTTAACCTGGTGGTGCAGCGGTTCTTGGGCAGGTACCCCGGCTTACAGGATGTCCTGAAGAAGGCCAGGAAAGTCTGTGTGCATTTCCGCCGATCATTTAATGCCTGTGCTCGGCTGGCTGAGCTCCAAAAGGAGTTGAACCTGCCCAAGAACCGCCTTATATGTGACATGCCCACCAGGTGGAACTCAACGTTGGCCATGCTGCAGTGGCTGCACACGCAGCAGAGGGCCATCAATGAGTACCTGTGTGACTACAGCACCAGGACAGGGTCAGGGGAGCTCGGTTTTTTCTCAGCACGCCAGTGGGGCATGATCAGGGATGCATGCACTGTCCTGTCACCGTTTGAGGAGGCAACAAGGATGGTGAGCAGTGACAGTGCATGCATCAGTGACACTGTACCTCTTGTCCACCTCTTGGAGCATACGCTGCGTGGAATAATGGACAGGGCACTTGAGGCAGAACAGAGGCAGGAAGAGGAGGACTTCCTTGCCTCTCAAGGCCCCCTTTATCCAGACAGTGTTCCTGCTGTGCCACCCATCACACAGGAAGAGGATGAGGAGGAGGAAGAGGAGGAGGAGGATGATTGTGTCAGCATGGAGGTGGAGGCTGGCACTCAGCATCAGCAGCAGCAATCTTGTAGGGATGATTTACAGTCCCAAGAAACACGTGAACTTGTACGTGGCTGGGAGGAGGTAGCTGCGGATCATGTTGTCCTTAGTGACCCAGAGGACTCCGGACCGAATGCCTCAGCTAACCTACGCTGCATGGCCTCCCTGATCCTGCAAAGCCTGCGGAAGGATCCTCGTATTCTTCGGATCAAGGAGAGGGACCATTACTGGCTGGCCACTCTCCTTGATCCACGGTACAAGGGTAAGGTTGCCGACCTTATCTTGCCATCGCAGAGGGAGCAGAGGATGAGACATCTCCGGGAGGCCTTGCAGAAAGGTCTGTGCAACACGTTCCCAGAGACTGGGAGGTTACAAACTCCTGGTCCTGGACAACGTGTTGCTGAGGCATCGGTCAGAAGGAGCGGTGGAGAAGGTGGCCGTCTGACTGATGCTTTCAGACAATTTTTTAGTCCGCAGCCCCAAGGTATGATCGGTTCCAGCAACCATCGCCAGCGTCTGATTTACATGGTGCAGGAATACCTAAGGGCAAGGTCAGACTTGGACACCTTTCCCACCGAAAATCCTCTGGCTTACTGGGTCTTGAGGATGGATCACTGGCCAGAGCTTGCACAGTATGCAATTGAGCTACTGGCCTGTCCTGCATCCAGCGTTCTTTCGGAACGCACCTTCAGTGCTGCTGGTGGCTTTGTTACCGATCACAGGGTGCGCCTGTCCACCGAATCAGTTGATCGACTGACCTTCATCAAGATGAATCAGTCTTGGATCACCCACAGCTACCAAGCACCTGAAGCTGATGTAACCGAATAATTTTTTTTGAAATATCACATCCCTTCAAGACTGTCTATGCTAATGCTGAGTGACTGTCCAGTTATGTTGATTGTCTATCCTCTTCCTCCTCCGCTGATATGTTGGAAGAACATTTCTGGTTCTGGGTGATGCCATCAGCCCAATTTTTCTGCCCCTGTTTAACAGGGGCGTTTAAGTACAATTTTTGATGCAATGCTTTGCAGCAGGGCTAATTCCTGCAATAAAACTAGAGTATATGGCAGAGGTTGCAGTGTGGTGGCACCAGCACCAGTGCCTAAGGCCCAATTTTTCTGCCCCTGTTTAACAGGGGGGTTTAATTACAATTTTTGATGCAATGCTTTGCAGCAGGGCTAATTCCTGCAATAAAACTAGAGTATATTGGAGAGGTTGCAGTGTGGTGGCACCAGCACCAGTGCCTAAGGCCCAATTTTTCTGCCCCTGTTTAACAGGGACATGTAATTACAATTCTTGATATAATATTTCACAGGAGGGCCCGTTCCTGTGCCCACCCAGAGTAACTGTGAGGACTTATAGTGTTGTGGCACCAGCACCACAACCACCAAAGGTCAATTTTTCTACCACTGTTCAACAATGGCATGTAATTACAATTCTTGATATAATCGTTCACAGCAGGGCGCTCCAGCGCCCACCAAGAGTCACTTTGAGGGCTCACAATGTTGTGGCAAAACCAACACCTTGTTCCGCCATTTCTGCAGAGCATATAGGGCAGGCCCCTACTTTCAAACATCCAACTTACAAACATCTCCTACTTGCAAATGGAAGGAGACAACAGCAAGTGAGATGAAAAAAGATGGACGACAAAACAAATTATACAGGGGTGATAACCCTTCCCTATGTTTTCCAAAAAGCTTAAAAATAGTTTTTTGGACTGGAGCTACACTTTAAAAATGTACCAGTTGAAAATTACAAACAGATTCTACTTAACACAACAAACCTACACAGTCCCTGTCTTGTTTGCACCGACTGTATACTGCTGTTCTGAGTATATAGGGCCTGGGGGCCACACGCATTTCCTTTTTTTAATATGGCTACAGGGTTCCCCTTAATATGCGTACAAGACCCAAATAGGCTGGTAATGGGCAGGGAGGGCTACCCATGCCATTTTTCTCAATGATTTTCAACCATATTGCAGGAACCAGATATAACATTAAAACCGCAAGCAGTTTTAAATGGTGTTATTTCCGTTTAATGTCATTTTGTGCAGGGACTGTTCTAAACACGGGAAACACGTGGCACTTCACAGGCATACTACAGACACCCCCCATGCACGATAATTAAAGGAATATTTCACTTTTTTTTCACTTTAATCGTCATTATAATCAGTGCTCCCGCCAAAACGGCCATTTTTAAAAACATTTTAGGCATTGACCCATGTCCCCTGGGGCAGGAGCCAGGTCCCCAAACCCTTTTTAGGACAGTATCTTGCATATTAGCCGTTAAAATTAGCACTTTTCATTTCGAACGTTTGAGTCCCATAGACTTCAATGGGGTTCTAACGTTCGTACGAACTTGGGGTCCGTTCGAAAGTTCTGGTGCGAACCGAACCGGGGGGTGTTCGGCTCATCCCTAGTGTTGAGTTATTTTGAGGGAACAGCAAATTTACACTGTTATACAAGCTGTACACTCACTACTTTACATTGTAGAAAGTGTAATTTCTTCAGTGTTGTCACATGAAAAGATATAACAAAATATTTACAAAAATGTGAGGGGTGTACTCACTTTTGTGAGATACTATAGGTTGTCCCACGAAAATCTCTGCTAAAGACGAGTCTGAGGTCAACATTGTCATATTCAGCACCTGTGGGTGAGCCCTGGGGTGATGAGCAGATTTCCACTGTTCTGAAATGCCACCCGTTTGTTAATGAACTGCTTGCCTACCAGGAACTTTTACCACCTTCCTTCCCAGGCCAATTTTCAGCTATCAGTGCTGTCACATTTTGAATAAAAATTGCACAGTCATGCTACACTGTACCCAAACGAAATTTGTTATCATTTTTTTTTTCCACACAAATAGAAATGCCTTATGGAAGTATTTAATCACCACTGGGTTTTTATTTTTATTTTTTGCTAAACAAACGAGAAAAGACTGCAAATTAAAAAAAAAAAAGAATGAAGAAAATGTTTTTCTTAGTTTCTGTTTGAAAAAGACTGAGTAGTCCATCGAGTCTGCCCATTTTGTTTTCTGTTTGACCATTCTTCCAGAAGCACATTTGTGAGGTCAGGCACTGATGTTGGACGAGAAGGCTTGTCTCGCAGTTTCCGCTCTAATTCATCCCAAAGGTGTTCTATCGGGTTGAGGTCAGGACTCTGTGCAGGACAGTCAAGTTACTCCACCCCAAACTCGCTCATCCATGTCTTTATGGACCTTGCTTTGTGCACTGGTGCGCAGTCATGTTGGAACAGGAAGGGGCCATCCCCAAACTATTCCCACAAAGTTGGGAGCATGAAATTGTCCAAAATGTCTTGGTATGCTGACGCCTTAAGGGCTGGTTCACACCTACGCAAGTTGCAGTTTGCATATTCCGGTGCATTTCGTGTTTTTCCATACACATTTTTGATCCATTGCAATCTATGGAACCAAAAACCAGAAAAAGTCCCTGGCCCTTTCCATAAAATGCACAGATGTGAATTACATCCATAGGAAACCATGTTAAATGGACTGTAGTGTGTTTCTGCAAAACTGAAAATGCACTAAAAGATGCATAGGTGTGAACCAGGCCTAAAAGTTCCCTTCACTGGAACTAAGGGACCAAGTCCAACCCCTGAAAACCAACCCCCTGCGCCATAATCCCCCCTCCACCAAATGATTTGGACCAGTGCACAAAGCAAAGTCCATAAATGGATGAGTTTGGGGTGGAGGAACTTGACTGGCCTGCACAGAGTCCTGACCTTAACCCGATTAGTACAATTCCTTAGTATTCCTTTTTTTTATGTCATTTTCTACCAATAAAACTACAGATTTTTAAATGTAATTACATGTTTACTCTCTGAGCCTTTAACCTCTTGCTTACTGGGAACTCAAACCCCCCTCCTGCCCAAACCAATTTTCAGCTTTCAGTGCTGTCACACTTTGAATGACAATTGCGCGGTCATGCTACACTGTACTCAAATGAAGTTTTTATCATTTTTTTCACACAAATGAAGCTTTCTTTTGGTGGTATTTAATCACAATTTGGGTTTTTATTTTTTGCTAAACAAACAAAAAAAGGACACATTTTTGAAAGAAAAAAAAAAGTTTCATAGTTTGTTATAAAATTTTGCAATCTGGTAATTTTCTCCTTCATTGATATTCGCTGATGAGGCTGCACTGATGGGCACAGATAAGGCGATACTGATAGGCACAGATGGACACTGATAAAACAGCACTGATGGGCCCTGATGGGTGGCACTGATAGATGTCCCTGATGGGCACAGATAAGGCAAAACTGATAGGCACAGATAAGATGGCACTGATGGGCCCTGATGGGTGGCACTGATAAATGTCACTGATGGGCACTGGTAGGTGGTATTGATAGGCAGCACTGGTGATGACGCACAGATTCGTGATTTATAGGTGGCACTGGTGGGTGGTACTGTGGGCACTGGTAGGTGACACTGGTGGGCACAGAAGCCTCTGCAGAGGTTCTCCACAATCGGGACCGATGTCCCTCTCACAGATGCCGGTGATCGGCTCTTTTTTTGCTCCTCACGCTACCAGCATGAGGAGAAAAAATAGCCGATTACCGGCTCTGTTTACATCACATGATCAGCTGTCATTCATTGGCTGACAACTGATCACGTGCAAAGGAGTCGGGATGGACCCCTTACTCCGATCTGTGATCACCCGAGTCTCACAGACTTGATGACCACAGAGCGAGCCTTGCATGGCGATTATGCTGTTAGTGGCAGCTCCCGTGCGCATGCGTGGGAGTGATGCCATTGCGACTCTGGCCAGTCACAGTGCTGGAGCCGTGATACCCGGAAGTCACTCCGGGATAGATGGCGGCTTCGGAGGAGGACTACGAGAGTCGCTTCGGGGGCTTCCATCTTCCATTATGCCTTTGCCTTGCAGGGTGTATTTTTTTTTGTTGTTGTTTGTTTCTTTCGGTTATAGTGAGGACGGGAAGTGGTTAAAGTCCCATTAAATATTGGTGGGGGGGGGGGGCTTTCTTCTATAGTTTATATATCTATATAGTTATGTAGCAGATATAAATCTCACATCTTTGGTACAGGTTACTGAACTGCAGACAAATCATGTCTCCTGTCTTGCTGTGTGGCAGAGCAGTGTAAATCTCAGGACTGGATGGACAGACATACAACTATGATCATCTATCCATGTATATAGTGTTATAGAACATACAATGCTTCGGACGGGTTCTCAGTGACCACCTATCACACCGTACCACCGCTGCCAACACCCGGGACAGACCGGCGCTGATAAGGAATGGAATAGCGCACACCTACGCAGGAGGGTTGTTCTGATTTGTCCTCCATGACTCCCAGATCAGGGAAGTGGGTGAAAGGTCACGCTTATTTCTCTGCCAATAGAAGTCCCCCTCACTGTGACACCCATGAGGGAACAAAGGCTGGGTGGGGGCACCATGCTGGTAATCTCCTGGCTCTGCATTCTGTGGTCTCTGATAGGGGGGAGGGGGAGAGCTGGATTGAGACGTGACAATTAGTCACACTCCCTCCCCCTCCTCTCTGAGGATGCCGGTGATGCTGTATCACTATGGGACTTCCCAGGCCGGGGACTGGGGACCACGCACTCACTCCCGCTCTACCACGCCGCTTAGCAGCAGCTGATCACGCGCCTGCTCGCCTCCGATTGGCCGCCTCGCCACACACCTTTGTCGCTGATTGGACGCCGCTCTCCCCGCCCACAGCTACGTTCTGTGAGGTTTAGTACTATCTGAATGGAGCAGCTGGAGTGCTGAGGACAGCGGAGGAGATAAGCAGAGAAGTGTGTGTGACTGCAATACAGGAGAGCGACAGATACCAACCAATATACAGGGACATGATCGGCTACAGCACGGTGAGTGCACACCACTGCATGCCTATCCATAGCACTATATATATATATATATATATATATATATATATATAGGTGGGGGACATCCCTAGCAATCATCACCATGACATGGTCTTCTGCTGGAATGTATCCTATCATCTATGGGGGGGGGGCAGTCCTGGCCATGCTGATACTTGTAGTTCCTCTGATTGTATAATATACTGTATATATGGGGGCTCTAGTGTTGTCAGGGCATGCTGATACCTGTAGTTCATCTGATGGGATGTCTAGGGGGGTATCTGGGGGAGACATTCCTAGCAACGATTGCCATGACTCAATGCTGATACTTGTAGTTCCTGTGATTGGACATCTAGAATTGTATAGGTGGGGATCTGTGTGTGTGTTGGGTGCCCTACTATTGTCAGGCATGCTGATACTTGGACTGTATGTACTGTATAGGAGGGTGTCTGGGGGGTAACCCTGACTCTCATTTGTCGGGCATGCTGATACTTGTAGTTCATTTAATGGTATGTATAATATGAACTGTATAGGGGATGGGAGTCCTGACTCTCATTGTCAGGCATGCTGATACTTGTAGTTCTTCTGATGGGATGTATCTGCACTGTATAGGTGGGTATCTAATCTGCAGGGTGGGGACAGTCCTGGCTATTCATTGTTAGGGCATACTGATACTTGTAGTCCCTCAGATGGGATGTATAGGTGGGTATCTCGGGGGGGGGGGGGGTCTGGCTACCGTTTGTCAGGCATGCTGATACTTGTAGTTCATCTAATGGGATGTATAGGTGGGTATCTGTGGGGGCAGTCCTGGCTATCATTGTTAGGGCATGCTGATACTTGTAGTTCCTCAGATGGGGTGTATAGGTGGGTATTTATGGGGCAGTCCTGACTCTCTCATGGCCAGGGCATGCTGATACTTGTAGTTGCTCTGGTGGGATATATATGTACTGTATAGGTGGGTATCTGTAGTGGGGGAGGGGGCAGTCCTGGCTATCAATGTCAGGGCACGCTGATACTTGTAGTTCCTCAGATGGGATGTGTAGGTGGGGCCTATACATACTATTGGCTCAGGAGGTGTGTTGCACACTGTCATAGACCATCCATCTAGCCCTGTGCTGTCCTCCTATACAGGGTAGGGCGGGGGGAGTCTCTATCACTGATGGGGTTGTTTTCCTGTGTCCACTGAGTGCAGATGGAGAGACATACTTGGATGTGTGTAGTTTATGATCTTTCAGGACTACAAATCCCAGCATGCACCGCACAGTCATCCCTGCCCCGCACGCTGCTACTTGTAGTTCTGCAGACAGAGGGGATGTGTTGCGGTTTCTGATCGCTCCTCTGATTCCGCTCTTTTGTGATTGGAGCGCGGTGTGTGCGATGACATCACCGGAGTGGGCGGGCAGTGATGGTGTAGTGGGTGGGGCTGTATGTGTGTTATGTGCGGAGCAGTAAGTAGGTGAGAGGTCGCCGCGCGGCGGTTCGCAGAGTTCATGCTTCCTGAGTGTTGCAGGGCAGCAGCTGATCACGCTTCCTTCACGTGCAACGCCCACAGCAGCTCCAGCGAATGGCCGTGAGGAGCGCGAGAGACCGTCAGCCAATGGGCGGCGCTGGCCTTCGCCCATTGGCTGCAGCCAGCCGCTTGTTTGTGTAACTGGGGCTGAGAAGAACAACACAAAGGCTTGTGTTGAGGAGGTGGGCGAGCCGAGTCGTAGATGCACGAGGCTTGCACTAGGCTGTGTGGGCGGGGTTCAAATCCTGGTCTGACCAATGGCGCCTCTGCATTGTTTGAGTGTGAAGAGAAAACAAAGCTGGCACTGGTCTATGTAGCTTTATTACACACTTTGAACGGTTTGTGGTAAAGTGTATGTGAAGCCAAGGCCCGATATTCTATACATTGCAGCTCCCTAGTCATTAGATAGGGGGGTGCGTTTGTGTTTTTTTTATTTTCAGGCTATGAACTACCCTGTGTGTGCTGGCATGCCAGATCTATACTGCCACTCATGCTTTCCACTGTGCCCTGACTGCCAATTGTTGGCATAGAGGGAGCGCCATGCATTCATGGCCATTGGCCTGCATTCTAGCGGGTGGGGGGTTGCACATGTGCTGTGGGCGGAGTCTGTCTTTTCAAAGCAGAAAGTCGCAGCCCAGTAGAAAGGAGGCTGGCTTTTATTTTTCTTACCTGAACCCGATCGTTCCAGCAACAAGCAGGAGCCCAGCAGCTCCAGCCGCTGTCTCGGGTCCTCATTGGATAGATTTATGGCAGCGGGCGCCAATGGCTCCCGCTGCTGTCAATCAAATCCAGTGACACGGGTGGTGGGAGTGAGTCCCACTGTCTGTGTCAATGGGCGCAGCGGCAGGACCCGGGAGCACACCCGCAAGGGTGCCCCCATGGAAGTCAGCTCTCCGTGGGGGCACCCAATGAAGAAGAGGGGCCGCCTGGGGCCCCCAGAAGAGGAGGATTGGGCCGCTCTGTGCAAAGCCCTTCCACAGAGCAGGTAAGAATGACGTGTGTGGTATTTAAAAATAAAATAAAAAAGGAAACTTTTACAATCACTTTAAGGCCCCTTTCACACTGGGGGGCGGTGCAGGAGCTGGCAGTAAAACGGCGCTGCTTTACCATCGTAAACCCCCCCACTAGCAGCAGAGAAAGAGTTAGAACCACCGCAAAGCGCTGCTGTAGCAGCGGCATAGCCGCGCTGCCCCATTCATTTAAATGGGCATGAGCTGTATACACACCATTCCTTCACCGCTCCAAAGATGTTGCTAGCAGGACTTTTTTTTTACCGCCCTGCCAGTGCACCGAGGGCTTTCACACTGGAGTGTGAGAAGCGGTTCTTTCAGGGCACTTTGCAGGCACTATAATACAAGGACACTTACCTGTCCATGGATCCAGCAATGTGGGCACTAGGGATGAGCTCAGGTGTGTTCGCATGCTCCACGTGCAGAGCCGCCAGGAAGGCAGCGCTGCGCTAATCGCAGGTAGTGAGATATTTCCCGATGTGCGGCTGCAGAGATCGGACTCTCACTGTCTCACTGCCTGTGATTAGCGCAGCGCTGCCTTCCTGGCGGGCTCTGCACGTGGAGTGTGCGAACATGCCGGAGCTCATCCCTAGTGGGCACCCCAGCCAATTTGTCAGTCGGCTCCGGGTGCAGGCGCTGGCATCTGTAGTAAGTGAAACCTTGTAGCTTCACAGCCTGTTTTAGTATGTGTTAGTCGCATTGCACTTTCTGAATAGTCCCTCCATCTTTGGGGACCTCTGTGTGCCCCAGAAGGCAGTGGGGGGGAGGGTCAGGAAATATTGTAGATTGCCCTGTGGTGATCTTACTCAGAAGTCCACACCCCAAAAAAAAGTGCCAAATATGACAGTGGAGGGGGGGGGGAGCTTTCCCTTTTGGGTGGAGAATGGAGATCTGGATGGATGGGGGAGCTTGCTTTGAATATTAAATAGCATTTTTGGTCTGTGGAGCTCAGATGAAGTGCAGTTAAAGTGTTAAGTTGGGAGGTGGAGCAATTTGTGAATCATGTGACTGCGGTGATTGGCTCCTGATCAGAAGCCTTGACTGATGACGGCCCTGTCAGTGTGCTGGGAGCATGCTCTTAGGTTGCGTCGGTTGCATATGTGGTGCTACTGGGAGTTAAAGCCCCCCCTTTCTTGCCACGGCATATATAAATTGCGCCTTACAAGTCACAGTTTAAAAAAGCTTAGCTGAGTGAATTCTGCAGTAGAGCATTAAAGTGGAGTCCCGCTTAAAAAAAAAAAAAAGTCAGCAGCTACAAATACTGCAGCTGCTGACTTTTAATAATCGTACACTTGCCTGTCCCAGGGTCCAGCGATGTGGGGGAACAAAGCCCCGCTCGTCTTCCCCCTCTCTGCAGCGCCAGCATAGTCACTGTGGGCGCCCAGCTGTGGCTTCACAGCCGGGCACGTGCTGCGCATGCACAAGCAGTGCGCAGTGACTGGCTGGGCAATCATCTATGACGTGTCCCAGATGATTGCCAAGTGGGGGGGAGGTGATCTCGCTTCCGGTGCTCTGGGAGGAAGTGGGAGCTGGAACCCTCTAAAAAGAGGGTATCTGCTCCCCCCCCCCAAAAAAAAGACATGTCAGGGGGTCACCTTCCCTTAAAGCGGAAGTTCCTTTTTTTTTGTGTGGAACTCCGCTTTAACTCTTCAGTGGTTGACTGAGTTTTTTGTTTTCTCATACTCTCCTGGCATCTCCCCTCCCCCATGTCCACACAGGTTTTGGCCATTTGTTGACATGGGGAGAAGGGTGGGAATTGTACTTTAGAGGGTCACTCCAAATGAAAGGGATCTCAGATACTGGGGGAGGGGGAGAGAACTTCTTTTATGTCATTGGGATTCCTGTGTACTCGGGTTACAAGGGCTGCCTGCCTACAGGAGTCCCAGACATGATAAAAATAAGCTGCTTCTTCCTACACAGAAAGCTGGACTGTTCACTAGTCATTTCACCCATGTATTTTTCTTTTCTTTGGAGCAGTTAGTTATTACACCGGTGTGTTGCATTATTGTACTGCATTTGCACAGCAATATGTGTAGTGTGTTGTATAGCACTTCAACACCCTAACACAACGCACTGGTGCCTACTGATGTGAACGATCTGTGCTTTGCGTTTGTATTAAGAAAGAGGTTGGCATACAGCATGTTTGGGGTATGGCAGCACCATTGCATGGTTACATTTGACTTGGAGTTGGGTTTTAAATGAGACTTTTGCCTTCCCCACCCGCTTTCTTTCATTCCCATATACAAACAACAATAGTAGTAGTAGTAGTAGCCCAGGGCTTATTTGAGGAACAGGCACTGACTGACCACTGGAACCCTGCGTGTAATGGAAAGGATATTTTGGAAAAAAATTCCTTACCCATCTGACCTCTGGTGCAACATAGAATATGATTGGTTTCTAACTTCAGCTTGTTCAATTAAGCTTTGACAAAAATGAAAAGAAAACTGGAAGCTGATTGGTTTCTATGCAGAGCTGCACCAAGTTTTGCACTTTCCAGTGTTGGGAAATCCAACCCCGTAGAATGGTTTGACAATAATGTGGACAAGCCCTCTCTACCCTGTTTGAGATATAGATGGGTGGTGTGCCTTTTATCTTCTAAAAAAAAAAATATATATATATATATATATATATATATATATATATATATATATATATATATATATATATATATTTAAAAAAGAAAATTTCTACCCATGGTGTGTAAAACACACTCAAACTAACACTCACTGCAAAAAAAAAAAAGCACACACAAGGTGAAAACACAATAAAGTGCACAGGGTCCTCCTCCAATGAGAAAGGACACTTAGCCCCTTTTCACACTACCGCAACCTCAAAGTCTCATGATTTTACTGCGATTCGTGGCTGCGATTTCAGGGAATGCCTGTGTGACCGCCATCAAAGTCGGACCAAAGTAGTGCAGGGACAACTTTGAAGTCGGAACGACTTGAAGGCGTACCAATATGAATGGTTGTCATTGGAAATCATGGGGAACAGCTTGTAATGCCACTGTGCAGTCCCAAATTGTGGGACAAGTTGTGTGAAAGGGGCCTTACCCTGATCCCCCGGGGTGCAAGACTCCTGATGGAGACTGAGGTACTTCACTGACCCACCTAGCCGAAACCAGGCGGACCCTGTTCTTCTGGGAGGTCTGCTGAAACAGACTAACCCCAAGTACTAGGTGTGGCTCCCCTGAAGGAGCTTTTTACATTTATTGTTTTTCCTTTTTTTTTTTCAGGGAACACATTGTAAATTATGTATTTGTTGGCTCTGCCTCCTCAGACACCTGCATCACACTTTCCAGGAAGCCATGGGGTACCATATAGTGCATGTACTGCATTGAGGGGGCTTGCTGTCCTTTCTTGGTTTTGACGCGTTGTGGTGCATGCCATCACAGTGTTGGCTGCAGCAACCTGGAAGAGACAGCGGTGCTCCTGATGATGGGCTGTGGTGCATGCACTGTACAGTACCCCCACGGCCTCCCTAGGAGTGTGGCAGGCATGCCACTGAGTCTGGAGCAGCAGCAGGTCCCTACATTCTTCAGAACATCAGTGGATTGCTGGGTGTGTGTTTTATTTAACAGAACCCAGTTATGGAGGTGGTTGGGGAAGGGTGGGGATCCTATTCAATTCAAATTAAAAGGCTTCTTCAAACCTAAAAATGCATTTGTAATAATCCTACAAAAAATAACTAAGGATCCAGTGCAGTGCTTATTGTTGCTGTTTTTAATGATTGCATGTAAGTACCTGAAAGTGAATAATGTGGAAATTTTTTGTTTCCTTAGATGGACAGAATGGACGTATGTGGTTTTCAGCGATTTGGGGGGGCTCCCTGGAAGTCCACAGCAGAGAAGAGTGACGTGGAGGCTGTGGAAGCTCTTATGTACATGAGCAGCCGATGGAAAACGGAGCCCAAAAGCTTTATTGATCTAAGGCCGATCACCCCAGCGTCTGATTTCTCAGAGAACGAAGACAGCACGATCACAGCTGACTTCACCACCATACCGGCTTTTGTAAGTGGGACTTGTCATGCGATGTCTTATTTTTATATGTAATGTCTGTCCTTTTTAAAGCACGTGAAATCTCTTCAATGTATTTTACAATGCTTTGCAATTTTAATGTATAGCCAATAGTCAGAGTACACATCTTCTTTCACTATTTAATTTTTTGTTCTTTAAAGTATAAGGAATGTCAAGCTACTGTATATGAAACACCAAATTTCAGAGCTTACACATTGCTTAAACAGGCCCATTGTTAACGCTTAAAAAAAAAAAAAAAAAAAAAAAAAAAAAAGTAGCTGTAAATATAAGGCTTTAATAGTGGTCATGTGATCACTTGGTCATTCACCCCTTTACCCATCTTAGAAAACCAGGGGCAATGTCTCCTCCCACTTGCCACTCTGGAACCTCCAAGCTCTGTAGACCCCTTCTGGTGGTGCTGTCAAACTGCAGCTATGGGGGTTACAGATGTGGCTGTTTGTATAATTACAGGCAGGCTACTAGAAGTACTTAAGGCCATACATAGGTATGGTGCCCTGTACCCTTATACGGGAAAGTGCTTAGACAGTGTGACAACAATTAACCAGGAAGTAACCTGTTGTCACATTGATGGAGGATAATGCTGCTGGCAGGATCACCAGGTAAATATAGCTTATTAAAAGATTTTCAGGGAACACCTGTGTATATAGAATCAATAAATGTTTTTATTGTTTGGGGTCACTGACACTTTAATATCACAAAGACTATAGCGGGGAATAACACAGGGGATAAAAATGAGTCAAAGCAATCTCATTACTGGAAATTGCCCCAGCAGTGGTCCTTCAAAGTGGTTGTAAACCCAGCAAAGTGACTAGCTGCAGGTGATACACATGAAACAAATCCTCCTACATAAGTTGTACCCGTTTTATCTGCCACCCTCTCTTCTCTAACTCACATTGAAAGTGCAGAATTTACACAGCATCTCTGGGCTCTGAAAAGCAGGGGGTTGGGAGCTGAAGATACACTCTGCAGAGCTCATTGAGGAGAGCTCAGAGCCCTGATTGGAGGGAAGTGACACACCCATCTTCACAGGTTGTGTGCTGAAACTCCCTCTCCTGTCATGTTTTTTTTTTTTTTTTCCTCTTGAGTGTCAGAAGGGAGAACTGATTCATGCTGATAGCAGAGGAACAAGGAAGCAGAGAGAACTGACACATGGTGCTCTGGATTGATACAAGTACACATTATAGATGGATATGCTTTGTTCATATTTCATATCAGGTTTACGACCATTTTAAAGGGGTTGCTAGGAGACACCTCCCTTTTTCTTTTCCTTTTGTACTTCTTAAATTGAATCCCCCTTAGCATCTTTTAACATTTTATATGAAACTTGGCTTTGTTGTAAATAACGTACAGCCATGACCTAACCAAGCCTTTAATTTTCATGTTTGCAGTGTCTGACTCCACCGTACAGCCCTTCCGAATTTGAACTGTCACATTCCCCAAGCATCAACCCAGTATCTCCAAGTATCGAGAAGAGCAAGCCAATCACTAGCACAACCCTAGCTACTTCAGCTAACAATGCTCTGAACCCGATGCAAAAAGCCCAGGCAACGAGTGTTATCCGCCATACTGCGGACGCAGAGTTCTGCAATCGGCGTCTGTTTACACCAAAGAATTGTGATGGTTATGACACAGGTGTTGGAACTCGGCAGCAAAGTTCTGTTGTACAGTCTTCTGAAAATAAAGTGCCTCTTCCTGAGCACATCAAGACTGAAACACAGGTACTGCCTTCCTCCTTGCTTGCAAACAGTAACCAAGGCAGTGTTCCTTCTGTTCCCTTTCAGGCCTGTAATGGCAAGCCCAATTCCCCTGACGCCTGTGTTATTCCAATGCATATCCCATCACCCCCACTGTTGGTGTCCACACCAGTAACCCCAAATGCATTGCCGCAGGTGCCAGTCCTATGCCAAATGGTCCCCTTTTCTTCAAGCAATTCGATGGTGACAACAGTGATGGCAAGCACTCCTGTCCAGACCCAAGCAGTCATGCAGCCCGTCTTCTACATGGGAGCTCAAGTGCCTAAAGGGACTGTGATGTTTGTGATGCCGCAGCCGGTAATGCAAAATACAAAGACTGTGTGGGCCAGCGGCACCAGATTGTCTCCAATAGCACCAGCACCAGGAGTTTCTGCTTCAGAGGCCAAGTTTACTTCACCAATGGATGCATCCCGCATAAGAAGCCATGTTTGCAACCAGCCTGGGTGTGGAAAGACTTACTTCAAGAGCTCTCACCTGAAAGCCCACATGCGAACACACACTGGTACGTGAATAACTAATAGACCTCTATTTCTTCAAAACCTTTTAAATTGCCTTTAGTGACTAATCTTTATCAGGCTGTTATTTTTCCACTGTTATGCTTTTTCTCCTAAGTTGCTGTATTCCAAGGACACACTGGGGTTGATTTACTAAAACTGAAGAGTGCAAAATCTGGAGCAGCTCTGCATAGAAACCAGCTTCCAGTTTCTTTTTTTTTTTTTTTCTTGTTAAAGCTTAATTGAAGAAGCTGATTGGCTACCATGAACAGCTGCACCAGATTCTGAGTGCTCCAGTTCTAGTAAAACCCAACCCTGGTGGCTTTTTTAATGATTATAATAATTAATCATTTTTTTCTCAGTTTAATAAAACTTTCTACTATTAAACTTTTATTTCATATTGGCCCTTTAAGGGGCTCTGGAAGACTGAAAGTGAAGGCAGCCAATCACAGCAGTCAAATGATCAGGAAATCTGCCTCCGCCTTTAGTCTTCCAGAGCCAAGGGGTTAAGGTGAAGCATTAATGATGTGATTATGAAATGTCATATATAAAATTGGAAACCCTGCCTACCTGTTCCTGAGCATAAGCAGTGATCGGGATCTGTTGATGACCACTCGGTGTCTGTGTTGAGTGCCCATGCTCAGCACAGAACCGTGCAGATGACTGATGCATAAAGGCAGCGTTTAACTGGTTCCCAACCAGCGCATGCCGATGTATGTCGGCAGAATGGCACGGGCAGGCATATTGGCGTACAGGTATGTCCAATCTTTAATGCCGCCCTGCCATTGCGAGGTGCGCTTGCGTGCTGGTCGGGACCCCCGTGAGTCTGGTCGCGGGTCCCGCGGACTCGATCGGCGCATGCATACCAGCGAACGTCTCACGGGGTGGCTGAACGAGGAAATGCCGTTGTAAACAGCATTTCCCCGTTCTGCCTAGCAACTAGTGACGCTGATCTCTGCTCCATGTGATTGGAGCAGAGATCAGTGTTCACTAAATTAAAGCCCAGCCCCCAACAGTAACACACCCCTAGGAACACTTAACCCCATACACTGCCACCCACTGGTTAACCCCTTCACTGCCAGTGTCATTTACACAGGAATCACTGCATTTATATAGCAGTGATTGCTGTATAAATGACAATGGTCCCAAAAATGTGTCAAAAATGTCCGATGTGTCCACCATAATGTCGCAGTCACAATAAAAATCGCTGATCGCCGCCATTACTAGTAAAAAAAACAATATTAATATAAATGCCATAAAACGAATGCCTATTTTGTAAACGCTATAACTTTTGCGGAAACCAATCAATAATCGCTTATTGCGATTTTTTTTTTTTTTTTTTTTTTTTTTACCAAAAATATGTAGAAGAATACCTATCAGCCTAAACTGAGGGGAAAAAATGTTTTTTTATATATTTTTGGGGGATATTTATTATGAAAAAAAGTAACAAAAATAATGCGTTTTTAAAAATTGACGCTCTAGTTTTGTTTAGAGCGCAAAAAATAAAAACCGCAGGGGTGATCAAATACCACCAAAAGAAAGCTCTATTTGTGGGAAAAAAAGGACGTCAATTTTGTGGGAGCCACGTCGCACGACCTCGCAATTGTCAGTTAAAGCGACGCAGAGCCGAATCGCAAAAAGTGGTCTGGTCTTTGACCAGCAAAATGGTCCGGGGCTGAAGTGGTTAAGGCCCACCCATGGTGCAGATGCATATGTGCATTACGTTAGTGGGGAAGGGTTAACCATTGCATTACGATTTGATTATATCAGCAATAATGGAGTGGCAGGAGTATAGTCTTTTTTTTTTTTTTTTTTTTTTTTTTTTTTTTTTTTTTTTTTGCTTTTGTCATTATATGTGCTTTTTGTATATCAGGTTTGAACTGTAATACAATCATTTTATTAAATTTTTTTTTTTTTTTTCTATTGTGTCTCTTATGTACAGGTGAGAAACCCTTCAATTGTAGTTGGGAAGGCTGTGAAAGAAAGTTTGCTCGCTCTGATGAGCTGTCCCGACACCGTCGCACGCATACAGGAGAAAAGAAGTTTGCATGTCCAAAATGCGACCGGCGCTTTATGCGCAGTGACCACCTGACCAAGCATGCCAGGCGCCACCTGTCTAACAAAAAGCTACCTACCTGGCAGATGGAAGTCAGCCGGTTAAGCGACATTGCTCTGCCTCAATCCTCAGCTCCTGTGCAGTGAATGTACCCAGTAGAGCTTGTATCACTCTGCTGAAAAGTTCGTGGCACGTCACTGGTGAAAACCATGATGGCAAGTTGCCTTCACTCCATGATGGATGCGAGTCTGATTAGCCGAATGGAAATGAAGTCTGTGAAGCAACAGCGGCGGTGACTGAAAGACTTTTACGTGGACTCTGATTCCTGTAATTGTTGTTTTGCACTGGAGAAGATGGTTGAATGCAGGTCTTCTTGTGTAGCGCTGACGGTAGCGCTGCCAGGACAGTGTGCGTGTTATTAATTAAGACAATTTGCTACTAGTACCGCTTACAAAGCTACGTAAGCTTTTTCTTACTACCTGGTAAAAGTGGCTTCATTTTGGCGATTTTATATGGTGCCTGATTTGTAATTAACTAAGTTAGGCTGGGGTGCTGTACCTGACTCAAAATAGAAAAAAACACCTGATCTACTAACCATTCTAGTACATTAAAAGTTAACTAATATTTATCAAATTATATTTCGTTAGGTAAGTTCTTGTATGACTGACAAAGCAATAGTTTTTAAGCTTACTGTAATGTGTCTACCCTTCATTGCACTAGAAGGTGTGAGATGCCAGAAAACTGTGATCATTAGTTTTCCGTTTCATTTCCACGAAGTTTTCTTATTTTTTGTCTTCACTTTTAGTTCATATTCTGTTTGAGGTGCAATAGTTGACTTTGGGTTTACAAAGCACCTTAGTAGTATCAGTATCCCAAAAGTGTGGATATGCTAATGCCATTCCATTAAAAAAAAAAAAAAAAAACTATGCACATTATAATGTAGGATTTTTCTTTTGTATTGGGTAAGCAGTTGGCAAATTTTTTATTTTTTATTATTGGACAATAGTAAAACCTTCCCGTAGTACGTGAATGAAGGTGCTATTATATTTACTAAGGCTTATTGGCATTTGTTGGTGAACCTATACCTAAAATGACACTTGATAAAAAATAGGTATGCAAGCTTTACATAATTCTCAGGCAACCTACACCTTGTTTTTGTAAGTACATATTCCAGCACTGTTGTGTCTTAAGGGTGTACTGGCCAGTCTCCTGTAAGAAATGTTAGGGATTTTTAAATGTTTTTTTCTTTTCAGAACATTTTTGGCCAGGTATAATGTTACTATAAGGTTCTCCGGCAAAGATTAACTGAAGTATTCAAAGGGAACTGCACCTCACCCTTTTGCTTAATAGAACAATTTGCTGCCATGTTTATTTTTTTTTTTAAAGTCGATAGTGATTTGGGAGTGTATGTAAAGAAAAGGAAAAAAAAATACTTTCACTTGCACTCAGATCATAGTTTCACTTGATATAAGTTAACCATTTTCCCTTCGGGTGTCCTTCTATTTTGGATGATGTTCAGTGTTATTCTAATGGCAACAAAAAAGAAATCGCATTTGAGTGTTTGTTAGCATTAGGCCTCATGTACACTGCTGCTGGTAAACGGAAGTTTAGGAGCAGTTGGGTATTTTTTTTTTTTTTTTTTTTTTTAACTGCTCCTGAACGCTCCTGTGTTATCTTATTAATACATGCACACAGGTTCGTTCTATAGTTGTTTCCTGGCAGTTGCGTTTAGAGGCTTTTTTTTTTTTTTTGTAACCCAAAAAAATGCATTCAGAAGCTGTGTTAAGAGGAATTTCAAACGCCAAATGCGGTAACTCGCATTTAGCTGCTTTTTCGTTTACAGGCGTTTTTCATAAATGTTTTTTTTTTTTTTTTTTTTTTTTATCAAACGCTTCTAGACGCAAATGCAACTAAATGCGGCTAACCGGTCATTTTTTTAGATGCCGGTTCCTAGCTGTCAAGTTAAATCGTTCAGGAGAGGTTGAACAAAACGTCCCGTGTACATGAAGCCCTACCAGTTTACAGAGCTCTGTAGAAAGTTGTAAAAGCCACAGCGTGGTTGGGCGAGACATATACTACTGCGGCATAGCTTGATAACCCTTGTATTATAATTGAGTGCACATAATACAATCAAATACATGTATGCACATTTATAACTTTACTGATTGTACAGGATTTTGCAACTGAAACACCTTTTAGGGCAGGGATCTCCAAATGACAGCCCTCCAGCTGTTGTGGAACTACACGTCCATGAGGCATTGTAAAACTCTGACGTGACTAGGCATGATGGGAATTTTAGTTCTTGAACAACTGGAGGGCCAGTTTGGAGACCCCTGTTATAGGTTAAATGTAACAACTAAATCCTTTATTACTTAAGGCTGGGTTCACAATAATGTGCTGCGGGAAATGCCCCAATCTGTGCACGTTTCCTACACTGCATTCAAATTGCACTGCCCTTGCGATCTGCAGTGGGTGTCAGTGCAATCTAAACGATACCCCAAATGCAGGTCGCAAATGCAGTGCGTTTGCCGGCACCGGATTGCATGGCACAAAACAACCATGTGATCCGATTGCAGTGTGGTTCCAAAATTGCTGCATGCACTTCTTTGGCGTGTTTTGAGACCATTCATTTTGAATGGGCTCAAGTGGCACCGCAGTGAATCACATGTGAATTGAAGCGGAATGTAGTGTGGTTCCTTGTGTGGGGTTCATAATGTGAACCAAGCCTAAGGGTTTAGTTCAGTGAAAATGTAATATCTCAGTTATATATAGGTGGGTTGAACTTCTTAGTGGGTTTTATTATTTTTTTTTTTATTTTTTTTTGGACTCTCAGGACTACAAGGCACTAGTTTCCCTCACTCGGCCTTCCCCACCGTAGCTGCCAATACAATAGGGAAATGGAACATTCATTAGTGTCACATCCTCCCTTGATCTGGCAACAGCTTTAAGTCGGTGTCACCCAAAGAAAGCCACTAGCTAATCTGAAGCGGGAACATCAGTCAGACACAACTAAAAACCTTGTCTGGTTGCTGTTCCTAACATACGCTGTTACAGCTGGTTTCTTTGTACTGCTCTGCAGCATAAACATACATGCTAAAGTGAGCTTTAGAAAAAGACCCTTGGTATGTCTGGATCGTGCCTGTGTGTCCAACTCTTATCTCAGCTTTACGCTTGTGTCCAAAGCTGGAACAGGTGCGTGGGGCTGAAGTGCTGAGATCATAATGTTGCCGCTCCTGGGAGGTTTTAGAAGCAAAGGGGTGGATGCAGCTGCCAGCGACTATCCAAAAAAGAAATCTCGGCACTAGGTGAGCTTGCTGTTTAAGTCAGACTTATACTCAGATGTCAAAGTCTTGCTGGGTTGGTTAAATATAGGCCTACTTCTAACTTGATGTACTTAATGAGAAAAGGAGCTGCAGGTTTCAGTTGCTTTAAGTGCGTCTCTGTTTTTATAATGTCAAAATTTTGTATGTATGCATATTTGTTCTTTTAAGCTGCACTTTGGTCACAGGTGTTTGGAAAGGCATGGAGAGATCTAATTCCCTGACAAATACATGATCTATTTTTGTGTAGTAAATCCTCAGAGGCAGCCATAATGAGTTGTCCTCCGAGGCATGAGGGGACCTGCAAGTTTCGCACACCTTGCTGATGCCACTAGCTCTTGGTGAAGTCATTACCTAAAGCCACATGACTTTAGGTCTCCAACAAAATGGCTGACCACAACTATTGTAGGCATTCTCAGTGATGTTTTAAAGCTTTAATATCCATTCTTTCCATGGGACATATGCACAGATGTAAGCAGGTTTTAATGTTGATCATTAATGTATGAGGCATTTTGTGACTACTTTTTTTTTATATGTTTGCACAGTATTTCAATATACGTTGTACTTTATACATGTTATAAAATAAAAGAACAATTTTATATGCCATCTGTATACATGTGTTTTTTGTTTTGTTTTTTAATATAGCTGTTAAATATACAAACAACTTGAACAGACAGTTGAATGTTAGTGAATCCAGTCCTGAGATGAACACCGCCTTGGCACGCTGTAGAGCCAACCCGGGGAGCTGATTGTTCTCTGCTGCAGTGAAGCCCATGTCACCTTTTGAGATTCAGGATCACATAGCAGAGCAGAGGATTGGTTGTATCCCGAGGTCTCCATTACTGGCAAGTGACATTCTGCAGCATTTGTGTAAGTCGGGGGTAGACAACCTCGGCACCCAAGCTGTGGTGAAACGAAACATCCCATCATACTTCTACCTCTAGGAGTCATGCCTGTGATTGTCAGGGTCTTGCAATGTCTCATGGGACTTATAGTTTCAAAACTGATATAGGGCCGGGGTTGCCTACCCCTGGTGTCAAAGTCAAAGAGCTTCCTCTCGCTCACCTGGCCACCTATGGAGTAATCTATGGAAATCAGTGAGTTATTCTCCTTTCACTTTGTAACTTTGTGCTATGTCGTCAGTGACCTGATCACAAGCATGGGTCTTAGGCCCCTTTCACATGGGTGATCTGATCAGTTCTGCCTGTTAGCTTTTCAAGTGGACCCGGTTGGATGGTTCATGTATTTCTATGCACTGGCAGGTGTACATAGATTTGTGTCCATTTCATAGGTGTGCGCAGCCTTATGTATTTCGTTCCGAATTTGTCTTTTAACTAATTTAGACAAATTTGTTAATTTGGAAATATCCAAATTAACGAAAACCCGTTATTCGAATATTCAAAAATTCATAAATTTGAAAATGCTAAAATCCTGAAATAATTACTATTAAATTCTAGGTATTGGAATTTCCTTTTAAATTTGGCTGTTAGTGAACATAACGAATATGAATTTATACAAAGTTATGAATTATCCGAAATAACGAATGCCGTAGCTAAACGAATGGAAAACATAATAATAATCAATTATTTTTTTTTTTTTAATTAATTTGTTCCATTCCATTTGTTTAGTGGCATTCTTTATTTTGGATAATTCGTATACCCTGCAAAAACTGAGCAGACTTGGACCTGTAATCCGCCCCCACCCTGTTCTGCTCAGCATGGGGATCAGCAGACAGATCCCCCTACTGTGTAAAGCGTATTCTATCCTGTGTGAAAGGGGCCTTGCATAAAAAAAATGTCACCCCTCTGCCTGTCATTGGACAGTGAATGCAAAAAAAAAATCACCTTGTTGCTCACACTGCTCTCTCCTCCTGCCAGCACATCATCATGCAATTGAGACTTATTGGCCCCTAGTGCTGCCCCTCCCCATACCAACCTGAATGTTGCTGTACATGAGAATTACAATAGGCTGATACTAAGACAGATTTAGGAAATGACGCTAGCTGCATTTAAAAATAATTCCTTAGTATTAATTGGATTTTTTAAATCTCTGGCTAGAGTTCAGCCTATTATGTAATCTGTGCCAAGAGAAATAGAGGCTGCAAATGTAGACCTCAGATTTTTTTTTTAAATGCCCTTTTCCTGGCTGCCACAATGGCTTTTATACTTCCTGAGTCACCAACCCAGAACAAGTAAGCAAATAAGGATTTCTGATTTCATTGGGAGCTTGTTTTAGATCAATGAATCTGACTGCTGAAATCTGAATCATTAGCATTTTCAGATGGAGATCAGTAATGACAGCCTTTGTATTAATCTTCCACAGGTTTCCTTAAGGTACTTTTAATGCAGCTGATGTGAAAACCTGTAACTGTTTTGATACTCGCCTCTTATTTATTATAGGTATTTAGACAGTATTGTCAATTAACACAGTGTTTTTTACATACTATTACATCGGTCCCTGCCTTCAAGGAGTTTAAAATCTAAGATCCCTATCTCGCGTACATGGGCCATTTTATTAAATTGTATTGGGTTTGGAAAACATAAGCCAATAAGGTCACAGACCCCAAAATAACAAAAAAGAACCCATAAAGGGTTGAAATTTACTTGGTCCTGTTTCACTGTTCATGGCTATTACAAATAATATAGATATCCAGAAGGAATAAGAAGATGTGGATGAAGGGTCCCATAGGGGGTCACTACCGACCCAAGAGGCTGGTGCGAGAGCCCAATGGAATCAGCGCCATACTTGTACAGAAAGATAAGCGAACAAATAGGAACACAAAAAGACCTAATAACAAACAACAGTCCTGGGGGACCTATATACGGGCCAATTTTCCTACCAGCATTTCTTTGGGAGGAAACCCAGTGCAGGGACATCATTCCAACTCCATGGAGTTAATGTCCTAGCCAGGTTTCCAACCAAAGACCTTGGAGTTGTAAGGCAATGCGCTATCCACTGAGTCACTGCAGCCTCTTGTGAGCATCTCTACAGCAGGACTTAAGCTGGGAGAAGGAGGGGCAGCACAAGGATCGTACTGGGTGTGCATTATGCAGATGTGCTGACAAGGAACATGCGGACAGAAGGAGAGTGATGACCTTATCAGTCTACTGCGGCTGTAGTTATATGATCATACAACAGGCTGCATATGACCAAGCTGTACTGGTACATCTTTATGGATTAAAGTGGTTGTGAAAACGGCTGGCTCTCTGATCAGTTCCCGCTGGAGAGAGGGACTCGACAAGGTTGCCCCCTTTCTCCCATGCTATATGCGTTGGCTGTGGAGCCACTGGCTATTATGGTTCGCGCAGACACCAGAATTCGTGGCCTTAGGATAGGAAACCTGGAAGAAAAGATCGGGATGTATGCTGACGATACACTCCTATACTTAGCCGACTCGGGCCCCTCCCTTCTTGCAGCCCTCCACACCATAGACTGTATTGGTAGTCATTCGGGTCTGAGCATCAACTGGTCTAAATCCCAGATCCTTCCGCTTGATCATTTCCCCCCTGTACCCACGTCCCCTCCTCTAAATCTCCCTAGGGTTTCCGTGATCAAGTATTTAGGAGTGCAGGTCACTAGATCGCTGACAGACTATGTACCCCTAAACATTGAACCCCTTTACATCCTGATCAAGAACAACACACAAACCTGGGCCAGACTACCTCTGGGTGTTATGGGACGCATCAATCTGGTCAAAATGATACTCCTGCCCAAGATACTTTATTTGGTGTGGCATGTACCCCTGTATATACCACAATTTTTTTTCAAGACGATTGAATCAATTCTCAATTCATTTATATGGGGCCACAGCAGACACAAATTGTCTTGGAGACTTCTGAAGAACCCAGTGACAGTGGGAGGGACTGCCCTTCCAGATTTCCAGGATTATTATCTTGCCTCCCAATTGTCCCATTTTTATCACTTTGACAAGAGCGAGCTACCAAGATACCAGACATTACTTTGTAAACGCCCTGACGACCCTGCCCACACCCCACTTCAGTCAGTCCTTAGGGCCCCATTGTCAAGACGTTCCCCCCATCACAAAGTAGACATGCTGACGCACCACCGGAGGATATGGCGGACGGCCCTTAACAAACTTGGGACCCCACAGGTTCATTCTTACACTCCTCTCTGGTTCAACACTCACTTGCCCGAACTGCTGTCCGTTCCGGAACTCGCAGCTTGGACACGGTATGGGATCCTGTACATGCACCAAATTATGACTAGCACTGGGCTTAAATCCTTTCAAACGCTAAAGGAAGAATTCACACTCCCTAACCATCTCTTCTTCAGATATTTACAGCTCCGACATGCGCTACAGACTCAATTTGCCGGCTCCAACCCCACTCTGACAGTCCCTCCTATTGTAGATATAATCACAGGTGCTGAGCCAACCAAGTTGATCTCCACCCTCTACTCCACCATCCGTCTCCCAGGCACCGGGGCATTGGCCTATGCCGCCAAGGCCAGATGGGAGGTGGATGTTGGAACAATTGAGGATGAGGAATGGGATGAAGTCTTGGGGGATGTGAAGAGAGTCTCCCCCAGGCTTTTGGACCACCTCACACAGCTGTACATTGTACATAGGACATACCTGACCCCCCAGAAGATAGCACGGTTCAAAACCACGTATAATCAAGGATGCCGCTTATGCGACCACACTCCAGGCTCCTATCACCTCATATGGTCCTGTCTGGTTATCCAAACATACTGGATACAGGTAATTCACTTTCTCCATGACCAGATGGGCTCTCCTGCTAGCCTTGACCCAAAGCTGTGCTTACTTGGTCCATTGCCAGAATTAGATGCTGACAAGTCCCTTCGCACCTTTTTACATGAAACGCTGTTCCTGGCGAGAAAAGTGATTGCTCGTGGCTGGATGCAGGCCCTCCCCCCCATGGTCCAATGCTGGAAGAAAGAGGTTAACGATACCCTCCCGTATAAGAAATTGATCTATACACATAGAGGATGTCCACTTAAATACGAGCAGATCTGGGGTAAATGGTTGGGGGATGGGGAGACATGTACTTGATATGTTGTTATATTGATCCCTTGCCCCCCCCCCTCTGCTTTTCCCTTTCTGTGCTTCCTCCACCTCATGGGCCTACTTTTATTATGTCCCCTTCCCTCTCCCCTTTTTCTTTCTTTCTATGCCTGCTGCCCCTCCCCCGGTTGAAACGGATTTGTTTTATAATGACTCTACCCATGATGAGTGTCTTAAACCCTATGCAGCGCAGCTAACCCAAAGCACTCATGTATGCAACACTGCCTTGGCCTGGTTGGCCCTCATTACTTGATGTACCTTATGTATGCCTACTATGTATGTTATTTTCTCTGTTTCCTTCTTTTTTTTCAATAAAGTTTGTTTTTCAATTAAAAAACAAAAGTGGTTGTGAAGGCTAAAGGTTTTTTACCTTCATATGTTTCATGCATGAAGGTAAAATATGCAGCTTCCCCCACTGCCCACCCTAAATACATACCTGAGCCCCCTCTCGATCCAGCAATGTGCACAAGAGCTGCGCACTATTGGGGCTGCACTGATGATCAATGCCCTGATTATCTGTGTCGATCTCCTCTATTAGAAAATGACGATGATTGGCTCTCCTCTTCTTACATACTGGATTTTTTTTAACCAAAAATATATAGCGGAATACATATTGGCCTAAATTTATAAAGAAATTTTAATTTTTACATTTTTTTATTTGATGGTTTTTATAGCAAAAAGTAAAAAATATATATATATTTTTTTTTTTTTTTCAAAATTGATGTTTTTTTTTGTTTATAGCACAGAAAGCTCTATTTTTAGGGAAAAAAAGGACATACATTTTGTTTGGGTACAGTGCCGCACAACCGCGCAATTGTCAGTTAATGTAACGCAGTGCCGTATCACAAAAAATGGCCGGTCATAAAGAATAAACCTTCCGGAGGGCAAGTGGTTAAATGCCAGTTTAAATGCCAGACTAATTCATATTCTTTTCAGATGGTTGTATTTAAAAATAAATGTGATGATTTATAATGAATACACAACTGTAATAACTTGTGTTTTTTTTATCTTTCTAGAGTTCAACTGTAATCTGAGTTCTATGCAATCTTCTCAGAGATGTTTTTCTGAAACTCTCATGCTATTGGGCAGGACTCCAGAATCTTTTTCCAGATTCTGTTTCGCCAGGCTCCCTGGCAGCTCTGCCAATTCTACTCCACCCTACTGCCTCTCGTATTGGGAATAGTAAACAGTACTCGCTTTAAGGAACACACATAGGCAATGGCATTATGAATGTTCAAAAAGCTGAATAAATCCAAGTCGAGACACACAAAATAATAGTTGCAGTATTTTATAAATTTTTTTAAGACATTAGGGAGGTCATTTACTATAGTGCCGATATATGATCCTGCAGTCCCGGAAAATAGCGCCCCAATTAAGGCCAATTAAGAATTCAACTCTCAGAAACTCGGAAATAATGCAAATGGGAAGAAGCGCTATTGCTGGCGAACATGTCTGTCAGATCACATACAGTGCCTTGCGAAAGTATTCGGCCCCTTGAACTTTTCAACCTTTTGCCACATTTCAGGCTTCAAACATAAAGATATAAAATTTTTATTTTTTGTGAAGAATCACCAACAAGTGGGACACAATTGTGAAGTGGAACGAAATCTATTGGATTTTTGAAACTTTTTTAACTAATAAAAAAATGAAAAGTGGGGCGTGCAAAATTATTTGGCCCCTTTACTTTCAGTGCAGCAAACTTACTCCAGAAGTTCAGCGAGGATCTCTGAATGATCCAATGTTGTCCTAAATGACTGATGGTGATAAATAGAATCCACCTGTGTGTAATCAAGTCTCTGTATAAATGCACCTGCTCTGTGATAGTCTCAGGGTTCTGTTGAAAGCGCAGAGAGCATCATGAAGACCAAGGAACACACCAGGCAGGTCCGTAATACTGTTGTGGAGAAGTTTTGTCTTTAGGTGTGATGACAAGGTCCCGGTCAAAGGGATAGGTTCCCCTGCCTAGTGCGCCTCTGGAGGAGATGTCCCGGATTCTGGCCTTCGGGGATTCATAGAGCAATCCCAACCAGAGCAAGAATTTGGGACTAAACCCAAAGCGCTTCAGGATTTCCCAGAGGTACTCCCAATCTACGGAGTAAAAAGATTTCACTGCATCGAGGGAAACTATGACTCTAGTGCCTCAATTGTCGTGGGTGGTGTCTAGATTAAGAAAGAGTCTACGGATGTTGATATCGGTGCCCTTCCCCGGCATGAACCCTATCTGATCTTGATGTACCAGGCCTTCAATCACAGTGGCCAATCTAAGAACCAGGATCTTGGCCAGTAATTTAGCATCCGCATTTATCAGCGATATGGGCCTATACAAGGCACATTCTTCCGGGTCCTTAACGGGCTTGGGCACCAACACCACCACCACTTCAGACTTAGATTCTGGGAGTGAACCTTGAGAGGAAAATTGTAGGAGAAGCGAAGTCAACCTGGAGGCTATCAATTCCTGATGCACTGAGTAAAACTCTATGGGTATCCAATCCGGGCCAGGTGCTTTTCCTGTCTGCATACCCCCCATAGCCTTCTGGACCTCCTCTAAGGATATGTCCTCCTCCAGTGCCCTGCTCTGATCTGGATCTAGCTTGGGTAGCGGGATCAAATCTAAGTAGGCAGATAGGGCTTGGGCAGTATAATTCACCCTAGAGGAGTACAGCTACGGGTAATACTGCAAAAATCTATTACTGATTGTCCCTGGAGTGGTCAGGAGTGTGCCATCCATGTCCCTCAACCTGCCCACATGAGTTGTTGCGTATTGGTCTTTGGCCAGCCAGGCCAAGAGCTTTCCATTTTTATCCCCATACTCAAAGACCCTTTGAGCGTTAGCTAACATGGATTTCTTGGTTAAGTCTACCCGTAGCAGTGAAAGTTCCCTCAGGGTGTGTTACCAGGAGACATAATTTTCTCTATTCGGGTCGTGGACATATAGCCGCTCCTTGTCCTGCGCCTGTTCCTCTAAAGACTTCCCAGATGTCCTCTTCCTATGCGCTATCTTCTTAATATACTCGCCCCCCACCCAGGCCTTAAACGTGTCCCATGTTACCAATGGTCCAGCGGAATCTGCATTGCATAACCACAAATTACACAAGGCCTCCGCCATCTCCTTCTGAATCTCTGTATCCATAATCCAGTATTTGGATAACCTCCACAGCCTCAACCCACCAGATGAAAGCCCCTGAACCATGACCGGTAATGGGGCATCTCGGATGTGGATCTGGTATGGATTCTTTTTTTTTATTTTGGCGCAAGGTTCTTCTTAAAATCCATATCAGACCTGAAGGGCCTGGTATTGATGGGGGGTGTCCATGTCAAATTTTTTTTTTTCAATTTTGGCATGGAGTTCCCCTTAAAGTCCATACCAGATCTGAAGGGCCTGTTATGCACTGGGGGGCCTACGCCATTTTTTTCCTTGATTTTTGAATAGCTGGATTTTTGGAATTCCACACCATAATGTTATTGAAAAATTACATACCATTGCATGCATTTTAAGAGTTAAAATGATGGAATAAACCATATTGATGTGCATTTGTTAATTATGCTGCTGAGTACAAAGTACATTTTCAGGAGGTGATACCATTGGTGGGATTCAAACCCATCACTTGAACCTTTGAAGGTAGCAGGGCATACCACTACACTATGGAGCGCAATACATTCATACATATAAAATACTATTACTAATGTTTTATTATTTTCATTCTATACAATAATGTTTTGCATTTGAGGTATTAATATTATGGTACCAACCATGCTCATGCGCCATTGGGTAGGGATGAGCCGAACACCCCCGGTTCGGTTCACACCAGAACTTGCGAACATGCAAAAAATTTGTGCAAACACCGTTAAAGTCTATGGGACTGGCTCAACACCCAGGTACCTAACAGACCTGGACAGACCTTAGGTGGCGTTGTTTCGTCCCCAATTATCCAGAAGGATAAGCCCCTGGTTTTGGTCACCCTTTCTTGGGCTGAGTTGTCCATCGAGATACAGGCTCTAATGGACTCTGGGGCTGCAGGCCTGTTCATTGATGTTGCATTTGTTTCGCAGCACTCGATTCCGCTGCAGCTGCATGACACTCCACTTGCCATTGAGGCTCTTGATGGGAGACCTTTACAGCCTGCCCATGTGACTCATATGACGGTTCCGTTGTCCATGGCCGTAGGGTCTCTTCACCATGAGATAATCCAATTCCAAGATATTTCCTCACCCAGGTTTCCTCTGGTTATTGGTTATCCTTGGTTATAGAGGCACAACCCCTCTTTTGATTGGCTCCGTGCTGAGGTTCTCTCCTGGTCACCACAATGCGACAGCTTCCGGAAGGTATCCAAGGTTCTGTGCACCTCTTCACTACCCCCCCTGCCGGAGGAGTACCGTGATTTTAGCGATGTCTTTGATTAAGGTCAAGCCATTAGTTTGCCTCCACACCGGTCTTATGATTGCGCAATTGACCATCAACCTGGTGCCATACTCATGGCTGGGTTTACCCTTTGTCGGTCTTGGAGGATAAGGCCACAGAGGAGTATGTTGCTGATGCACTTTCTCGAGGTCTCATCCGCAAATCATCGTCCCCTGCTGGTGTTGGTTTCTTCTTTGTGAAAAAGAAGAGCGGTGAACTGAGACCTTATATAGATTATAGGGGTCTCAATCGTGTCACGATTAAGAATGCCTACCCGATTCCATTGATTACAGAGTTATTTGACCACCTCAAGGGAGCAACGGTTTTCACGAAGCTTGACTTGAGAGGGGCATACAATCTTGTGCGCATTAAGGAGGGCGACGAGTGGAAAACTGCGTTTAACACAAGAACAGGCCATTATGAATACCTGGTAATGCCTTTTGGCCTTTGGAACGCCCCAGCAGTTTTCCAGGAATTTATTAACGATGTCCTCCGAGATTTGTTGCAATTGTGTGTGGTGGTTTATCTCGATGATATCCTCATATTTTCCAACTCCCTGGAGAGCCACCACACAGATGTCTGTCGTGTGCTTCAGAAACAGAGAGAATCTCTATTGTAAACTGGAGAAGTGCAAGTTCCATCGTGAACAGGTTACATTCCTGGGCTATGTCATTTCCACTGCTGGTTTTTCGATGGACCCAGAGAAACTTTCGGCAGTCCTACAGTGGCCTCGACCCGTGGGTTTATGTCCTCTGCAGCGTTTCCTGGGCTTTGTCAACTACTATCGGAAGTTTATTCGTAACTTCTCGTCTCTGGTCAAGCCCCTGACTGATATGACCAGAAAGGACAGTAACCCACAGAGTTGATCTCCGGAGTCCATTAAGGCCTTTGAGACTCTCAAGGCTGCCTTTGTTTCTGCTCCTGTGTTGGCACATCCTGATCCTATGTTGCCTTTTATCCTAGAAGTTGATGCTTCTGAGACTGGAGTTGGCGCCCTTCTGTCTCAACGTCCTAACTCTGAGAGCGCTATGCATCCGTGTGGTCGCGATGGTCTCTTTTCTTATCGAGCTTTAATTACATTGTCTCATTCTTACCCGGTACTAAGAATGTAAGGGCTGATGCCTTGTCACTACAATTTTCCTCCACTTCCAAGTCGGTTCCGGTTCCTATGATTCCTCCTGATTGTATCTTGCTACGTTTCGCACCAGTCTTACTTCTCCTTTGGGTGATAAAATTCTTGCTGCTCAGGTCCATGCTCCTCCTGATAAACCTTGTGACCGCTGCTTTGTCCCAGAGAGTCTCCAGACTGCTGTGCTCCAGACTTACCATTCTCCCAAGGCAGCTGACCATCCTGGGAAGAATCAACTCATTTGGGCCATTTCCCAACAATTCTGGTGGCCTAGTCTACGGGCTGATGTTACTGCCTTCGTAGCTGCCTGTCCCGTGTGTGCTCAGAGTAAGACTCCACGACACCTTCCAGTGGGTCTCCTACAACCCATACCCAATGGAGAGAGGCCCTTGACTCACCTGTCTATGGATTTCATTGTGGAGTTGCCAAACTCCCAAGGCAACACTGTTATCCTTATCTTGGTTGACCGGTTCTCAAAGATGTTTAATTGTATTCCACTTAAGAAGTTGCCCACCTCTAAGGAACTGGCTTCCATTTTTGCTCGGGAGATCTTTCGCTTACATGGGCTACCCAAGGTGATTGTCTCGGACAGGGGCTGTCAGTTTGCCTCCCGGTTCTGGCAAGCCTTTTGCGCACAGTTGGGAATCCAGCTTGCGTTCTCTTCTGCGTATCACCCGCAGTCTAATGGGGCTGCAGAACGAGCCAATCAGTCCTTGGAGCAATTCCTGCGTTGCTATATTTCTGACCATCATAACAACTGGTCTGACCTATTACCTTGGGCAGAGTTTGCTCACAACAGTGCCTTGAATTCTGCCTCCAGATGGTCTCCATTTATGGCGAATTATGGTTTCCAACCTTCCATGTTGCCTGACTCGTTTGTTCCTCAGAGTATTCCTGCGTTAGAGGAGCATCTCCGTGGTCTTCGTTCCACTTGGGTACAAGTCCAGGAGGCTTTGCGTCATGCTAATGCTAGGTACAGACTCCATGCTGATCGCAGACGCCTGCCTGCGCCTTCCTACCAGGTTGGGGACAGGGTCTGGCTGTCATCTCGCAACCTCTGGCTTCATGTTCCCTCACTGAAGTTTGCACCATGGTTTATTGGGCCTTTCCGTAGTCTTTGCAGGATTAACCCAGTGGCTTACTCGTTGGATCTTCCTCCTAGTTTGCGCATCTCAAATGTGTTTCATGTCTCCTTATTGAAACCGCTGGTCTGTAACCGATTTACCACCTCGGTGCCACGTCCTCACCCTATTCAGGTTGAGAACCATGAGGAGTATGAGGTACAATCCATTGTTGACTCCCGTAGTTTCCATGGGCGCATACAGTACCTGGTAAATTGGAAAGGGTATGGTCCGGAGGAACGCTCCTGGGTTTAATCCTCTGATGTACATGCCCCTGTACTCCTCCGTGAGTTCCATAGACAGTTTCCCCTTAAGCCCAGTGGTCCTCCGAGGGAGAGGGTTCATTGAGGAGGGGGTACTGTCAGGGCTTGCTTAGCCCTTCCTTCTCTGGGCTGGCCGCTCAGCTGTCGGCTAATTGCCAGCTCTCTTCTCGCTCCACAGTTACCAGCTGTTCCTGATGATGCTCGTCTGACCTGCCTACTTAAAGTCTTCCAGCTCACTTCACCTCTGCCTTCACCTTGGTCACATCACTAGAAACCATCTCCTGCTGTTTGTTTAAAGACTGGCTTGCTGACATCCTTCTGGCTCCTTATTCTGCTTGCTGTTGCTCTACTTGGATCCCTGACTTCTGGCCTGTCTACTACCCGATCTGGTTACTGGACTCTGTCTATGCTTGACTATGCTTTTTCTATATACCTTTTTATTTTTATTAATAAACAAATGTGATTTATTTGTACTTCTGTCTCAGTCTGATTCATGGCTTCTGACAAGAACGTGCTCGTCGCCGGCAGTTGCACTTGTGGTGGGTCCGGACATTATGTGAATAGCTGCCCTGCTAAGACACGTAAGTGCCTCTCCTCTGTGTCTGCCAGCCCTGTATCCTTGCCAGTCAACGCCATCCACATTGCTCTCCCTCTCTCATTACAGCTCCAGGAAAAGACGGTCTCCATCAGTGCCATTATTGACTCTGGAGCTTGCAGTTGTTTTGTTGATGCCACCTTTGCCAGTCTACATACCATACCCCTTCAGGAAAAGACCCATAGACTGTCTGTTTTTCTGGCTGACGGCTCTCTCATTAAATCGGGGCAGGTAACCCAGGAGACTCTGCCCTTGCTTGCCATCTCCCCTTCTCAGCACAAGGAACTGTTAACTCTTCATGTAATCTCATCTCCCCTGTTTCCCGTGATCCTGGGCATCCCCTGGCTTCAGGCCCATAACCCCACTATCAACTGGCCCACTAGAGAAGTAAAGTTTCAGTCCCCCTATTGTCTGGAACATTGCTTGTATGAGATACCTGTCCGGCCCGCTGCACTTCTTTGCCTGGACTCTGATCAGGACTTATGCCAATCGATGCCAGAACCATATCATGAGTTCCTTGACATCTTTAGCAAACGAGGGGCAGACTCCCTTCCGCCCCACCGTCCATATGACTGTCCCATCAAACTCCTTCCGGGGGCTGAGATCCTGTTTGAATGCATTTATCTCTTATCAGAAAAAGAGCAGGAGGCCCTGAAAACCTACATCACAGAGAATTTGGAAAAGGGTTTCATCCGCCATTCTACCTCTCCCGCAGGCGCTGGAATATTCTTTGTCACCAAGAAGGACCAGTCGCTCCGGCCCTGTGTGGACTACCGTGAACTGAACAAAATTACGGTCAAAAAACGCTACCCTCTGCCCCTAATACCGGAGCTCTTTCAGAAGTTGAGATCGGCCACAATTTTGACCAAATTGGACTTAAGAGGGGCCTACAACTTGGTCCGCATACAGGCCGGAGATGAATGGAAGACAGCTTTCCGAACCTGTTTTGGGCAATATGAGTAGCTAGTCATGCCCTTCGGTCTCTGTAATGCCCCTGCCACCTTTCAGCATCTCATAAACAATGTGATAAGAGACTTTCTGGACATTTTTGTCATTGTTTATCTGTACTACATTTTGATTTTCTCCGGATCCCTTGAGCAACACTGAGGGCACCCACGGACAAAAAAGGAATACAACATTTCGTAGGCTTTGCAAACTTCTACAGAAAGTTTATCAAGGGTTTCTCTGCCATCATCACCCCCATCACTCAGCTGACCAAGCAGAATGTACGCTTTTACTGGGGCCCTGAGGCTCAGGAAGCCTTTGATAAACTCAAAGGACTGTTTACCTCTGCTTCCATTCTCAGCCACCCTGACCCATCTCTGCCCTACATCCTTGAAGTTGATGCTTCTGAAGTGGCGGTGGGAGCGGTGGTGTCTCAACGTCAAGGCAGTAATCATCTGATGCACCCTGTAGGGTTCTTTTCTCAGAAACTCTCTCCTGCCGAAAGGAACTATGATGTCGGTGACCGGGAACTGCTAGCCATTAAGTCGGCATTGGAAGAGTGGAGGTACTTGTTGGAAGGTGCAGTTCATCCTGTGTTAATCTATACCGACCACAAGAACCTTGAATATTTAAGAACTGCCAAGCGTCTGAAGCCCCGGCAGGCCCGCTGGACCCTGTTCTTTTCTCAATTCTGCTTTCACATCACATATCACCCTGGCTCGAAGAATGTGAAACCAGACACGCTCTCGCTCATGTATGACTGCTCCAAAGACTCTGCTGCCGTGGATACTATTCTACCCGCAAGCAACTTTCTACTCGTACAGCCCGACCTGCTGTCTCAGATCAGAGAGGCATCTTTGAACTCTAGGAGTTACTTTGACAACCAGGGAGGGCCTTTTGTGGAAGGACAGTCAAGTCTTTGTTCCTGAAAGTATCCGAGTAAGAGTCCTTGCCCTTCTTCATGACCACCCATTAGCAGGGCATTTTGGGGCTCGCAAGACTCTGGAGCTTGTGCAGCGCACTTTCCGGTGGCCTGGCTTAAAATAATTCTGCAAGAAGTACGTCAGTTCTTGGCCTGTATGCATCCAGAGTAAGGCAACTAGGAACCGAGCCTGGGGACTACTGAAACCTCTTCCTGCACCTGATTGGCCTTGGCGAATGATCACCATGGACTTCATAGTCGAACTTCCACCCTCCGAGGGTTGCACAGCCATCTTTGTAGCCGTGGATCGACTTTCCAAGATGGCTCATTTCCAGTGGGCCCTGAACCAGAGTCGTAAGAGAAGTCTTCTTCCACCAAGCCAGGCTCACCACCCAGGTACCTAGCAGTAATACAGAAACTACTTTTGGACATTGCGGCACCTCCCAATTAGAACGGTACAATTGCCACCAATTTGATATATCAAATTGAACCAATGTGAACCAGGGCTGACACATACAACACTGCCTATCCACCAGCTGAATTCATTAGCTGTTTTTTTGGTGCACAAATACATATAGAAATGATAAGATATAAAAAAAGATATTGCACTTTCCCAAAACCACCATCCCCCAAAACGAATTCAAAAGAAAGAAAAGAGAAAGACACACACACACACACACACACACACACACAACAAGCTCAATAATGTACTTTTCCAGCATAAACAAAATTATGTACATTCATTTACTAGCTTAGAAAAAAATTCTACAGGATATATGGTGCTACATTTAGCAAAACAGTTAGCAATTGTGTTTTAAGGGCCCTGCTCCTAGAAGCTTACAATCTAAAATTTGTCTAAACCTTAGAGTGGACACAGTTTTACTTTCATTGTATATTGGGTAACATTTCATACAACTACTTTTTATCTGAAAGATCATAGAAACATATGTCATTATTCTTACAAAGCATTCCAACATAATATTAAAAAAGGCATATATTCAAAATATAATACCCGCCACCAGCCCGCAATCCACACACATACATAGGTGACCATGTTCTGCTGGAAGCTGCATTCCTGTGTACATGATTAAGCAATGAGATAAAAGAGTAGAAGGTCCACACATGCTTCCAAATCATGTTGAATGGTCAGACAGCAATAATACACAAACAACTTTGGCAGTATGGCCTGTAGACATGTCACTGGAGAAGTGGTTGAGGGGGTGTACATCTCACCTAGGTTGCTACACAGTGTGAGATGGTAAGTCCAGGATGGATCAGTTTCTCAGCAGCAATATGCTGCTGAGTTGTTATTTAATCTTGCCGGGCCTGGGTTTATATGGAATGGCAGGTAGGTTTGGTAGAGGGACCTGTCATTCCACACCCCCCATCCCTTGTTCCAGTTCTGGGTTTTGGATCAGGTGAGCTTTGATCCTAATTAGCCTGGGAAGGTAAAGGCTCTGCGGGCCTGCAGTTGTTCGCTCTCAGCCAGGGAAACGAACAGTCTGTGTGTTTGAGGAAGCTGCAAGCACAGCCACTGCTGGAGCTCAAATCCACCCTGCGATATCCAGGCGAAAGACGCTGTGTTTATAAGTGTCAGATAGGTGAGAAGAACCTGTTTAGTAAGTGCCCAGCCGGGCTAGGTTGTTTGTTTTGTTATTATTTTGTTCCTGTTATACACAAGAAGCACGGTGTTGCTGTATATTTTGTTTGTTGGACTGTTTGTACCACGAATAAACGCCAAGGTCTGCTTTATAAAGTCCAAGTCTGCTGTGAACTGTGTCCAAACACACCCTACCCCGGGAAGATCCCTTACAATTGGTGGAGGTAGCGGGCAACACGGTTGCTAGGGGCAACGGTGTGGACAGACTTGGCTACAGCTGCTGATGTCCTGGGTGAAAGCTGCAACTACACTCCAAGAACAGTCCAGCAACATGGAGGAGATGCTGAAGCAGTTTATGCAAGTGAGTTTGCAACAACAGCAGGCTCAGACAGAGGCCAATAGACGACATGAACAGTCCATGGCTGCACAACAGCAGATGCATAAGGAAGAGTTGCAAGCTTTGCGCCAAAGCCAACAACAACTTATCGAGCACCTGATAGTAAATCGAGAGGCGCCTGTGGTTGCTAATCCACCCACAGTGATGGGAGCCGCTCCAGAGATTTTTTTTGGGAGAAGGACTGTGCAGAAAGCGCTGCAAAAGATGACTGCTGAGGACGATGTTGAGGCCTATCTAACAGTATTTAAGCGCGTGGCTGAGCGAGAGAAGTTACCAGCCGCTGAGTGGGCAGAGGTAATTGCGCCCTATTTAACAGGTGAACCTCAAAAGGCCTACTATGACCTCAGTGAGCAAGAGGTTAAGGACTATACTCGGCTAAAAGAGGAGATACTTGCCCGACTAGGAGTTACTACTGCAGTCCGTGCCCGGAGGGTACGCAACTGGAGCTACAGTCTGGACAAATCAGCGAGGTCCCAGATGTATGACCTAATCCATTTGGCAAGAAAGTGGTTGGAGCCAGACACTTCTACTCCTGCACAAATCCTAGAGAAGGTCGTGATGGATCGCTACCTCCGAGCGCTTCCTACTGACCTGCAACGCTGGGTGGGACAAGGTGATCCTAAGAATGCAAACGAACTTGTCAACCTTGTGGAGAGGTTCCAGGCGACTGAGGACTACCTCCGTGATGTTCCTGCAGCATCTTCACCTCCCCGGAGCGCCAGATCTGTGCCGTCAGCTGGTAAGAGACTTCCATCTATTGGGGGAGTGTGGAGGGGTGCTGATGGAGGGAAAAGGGCTCAAGTGGTGTCTCAGGGACAAAAGACTGGTGATGGTCCCGGGTGGCTAAGGGGCTCTGAAAAGGACTCCTTGCCAAAGAGACCAGGCCCTATCCAGTGGTGGAGATGCCATGAGGCGGGACACGTGTCTGCCCATTGCCCTCTTACCACTGAACCCATGGAGTGTGACGCTAGCCGGCGTCAGTCGCTGTTTGCGGAACCATCTTGTGCTGCAGTTCCTGGACTAGAGACTGAACCGCAAATCTGCAATATTACCATCAATGACCTTCCCGTTGAGGCGTTAATGGACTCGGGAAGCCTTGTAACCTTGGTGCATGCTAGCCTGGTGGCTGGGGACTTAGAGTCTAAAAAGCATATGAGTGTTGTGTGCATACATGGTGATACCAAAGTGTACCCTATAGTGCTGGCTAAAGTCGGGACTGAACAAGGCACCGTACAATATGAAGTGGGTGTGGTAAAAAACCTCATGCATAATGTAATATTGGGGCGCGATTTTCCATTATTCTGGGCTCTCTGGGAAAAAAGAAAAAATCCCCAAAAGGAGTGGGGATACCTCTAAGGGGGTTGCTTTGTCCCCTGTGAATGATAGAAGTGTGCAGGATGAAAATGATTGTTCTCCTTTGCAGGTCCTGGCTGGGGAGGAGGAGGCTCCTCCCACTGAGCAAAATATACTAGACTTAGAGGTGTCTAGGGATAATTTTGGCGCTGCACAATTACAGGACCCCACTCTCAAAAATGCGAGAGAGCAGGTTGCTGTTATGAATGGGGTACCTCAGGAACCAGATGCTGAAAAAAGATTTCCACATTTTTCGGTGACTAATGATCTTTTCTATAGAGTCAATAAGGTTAAGGATGAGATTGTGGAACAGCTTCTGGTACCTAAGCCGTACCGGCGTCAGGTGCTTGACATGGCACATAACCATGTTCTTGGGGGACACTTGGGGACTGACAAAACGCGAGAGAGGGTTCTCCAGAGGTTTTTTTGGCCGGCGATATATGATGACATTAAAAAATACTGCGAGTCGTGCCCCACATGTCAGGTTAGTGCCCCAGTGTCACATTTTCGCAGTCCTTTGGTTTCGCTCCCTATTATAGAGGTGCCTTTTGAGCGTATTGCCATGGATTTAGTGGGTCCCGTGGTAAAGTCAGCTAGAGGACACCAGTATATTTTGGTAGTCATAGATTATGCGACCCGCTATCCTGAGGCTGTACCCTTAAGAAACACTGCATCTAAAACAATTGCACGTGAGTTGTTTTATATGTTCTCTAGGACTGGGATCCCCAAAGAAATCCTAACTGACCAAGGTACGCCATTTATGTCAAAACTGATGAAGGAATTATGCAAACTATTTAAAGTCTCACACATCCGTACCTCTGTATACCACCCCCAGACGGACGGATTGGTGGAGAGATTTAATAAAACTTTGAAACATATGTTGAAGAAAGTGGTGGGAAAAGATGGTCGTGACTGGGATCATTTATTGCCCTACCTCATGTTTGCTATTAGGGAGGTGCCCCAAGCATCCACAGGGTTCTCACCATTCGAGTTGGTCTATGGTCGTCACCCTAGGGGTCTACTGGACATTGCAAAAGAGACATGGGAGAGTGAGTCCACCCCATACAAGAGTGTTATTGAGCATGTAGCACAAATGCAGGACCGTATAGCCACTGTAATGCCCCTGGTAAGGGAACACCTCCAGAGAGCTCAAGAGGCCCAAAGTAGAATTTACAACCGGTCCGCAAGAATCAGGACATTCAACCCAGGCGATAGGGTCCTTATACTAGTCCCCACTGTTGAGAGTAAATTCTTAGCGAAGTGGCAAGGTCCTTATGAAATTGTTGAAAAGATCAGTGAGGTGAACTACAAGGTGCACCAACCAGGTAGAAGGAAGCCTTTCCAAGTTTATCACATAAACTTGATCAAGCCCTGGAAAGACAGGGAATCCTTGGTGGCGACAAATACTGTTAATAATTTGTCACCACCAATCCCTCCAGTCAAGGTAGGTGATGCTCTATCAGTGTCACAGAAACAGGAGGCTCTGGAATTTTTACAGAAAAACAAAAACAAGTTCTCTGACCTCCCAGGGCGTACCCACCTCATCCATCATCACATTGAAACTGAGCCTAGAAGCAGAGTAAACCTAAAACCCTATAGGATACCGGAGGCACGTAGGAAAGCCGTATCTGCCGAGGTAAAACGTATGCTTGATCTGGGGGTAATTGAGGTGTCACAGAGTGAATGGTCCAGCCCGATTGTGCTAATCCCAAAGCCCAATGGAACTTGGAGGTTCTGTAACGATTTCAGAAAGTTGAATGAGATCTCCAAGTTCGATGCTTATCCTATGCCCAGGGTAGATGAGTTGATTGAGAAGTTAGGTAACGCCAGGTACATAACCACCCTCGATCTCACAAAGGGCTACTGGCAGATTCCAATTTCAGGCGAGAATTTCTGGTCCAGACAGATGCCTCTAACACAGGCTTAGGTGCAGTACTCTCACAAGTAGTGAATGGTGAGGAGCATCCGGTGACGTACTTGAGTAGAAAACTAACCCCGGCCGAAAAAAATTATGCCATTGTGGAGCGAGAATGTTTGGCAGTGAAGTGGGCCCTAGAATCTTTAAAGTATTACTTGCTAGGCAGGAAATTCAAGTTGGTGACAGACCATGCCCCCCTAACATGGATGAAGTTAAACAAGGAGAGAAATGCAAGAGTGACTAGATGGTTTCTGTCCTTACAAAACTTTAATTTCACTGTGGAACACAGGCCAGGGAAATTACAGGCAAATGCTGACGCATTGTCGAGGGTGAGTTGTCTGTGGGGACAAAAGGCTCAGCCCTCCGGTCTGAAAAAGAGGGGGGGGATATGTAGACATGTCACTGGAGAAGTGGTTGAGGGGGTGTACATCTCACCTAGGTTGCTACACAGTGTGAGATGGTAAGTCCAGGATGGATCAGTTTCTCAGCAGCAATATGCTGCTGAGTTGTTATTTAATCTTGCCGGGCCTGGGTTTATATGGAATGGCAGGTAGGTTTGGTAGAGGGACCTGTCATTCCACACCCCCCATCCCTTGTTCCAGTTCTGGGTTTTGGATCAGGTGAGCTTTGATCCTAATTAGCCTGGGAAGGTAAAGGCTCTGCGGGCCTGCAGGTGTTCGCTCTCAGCCAGGGAAACGAACAGTCTGTGTGTTTGAGGAAGCTGCAAGCACAGCCACTGCTGGAGCTCAAATCCACCCTGCAATATCCAGGCGAAAGACGCTGTGTTTATAAGTGTCAGATAGGTGAGAAGAACCTGTTTAGTAAGCGCCCAGCCGGGCTAGGTTGTTTGTTTTGTTATTATTTTGTTCCTGTTATACACAAGAAGCACGGTGTTGCTGTATATTTTGTTTGTTGGACTGTTTGTACCACGAATAAACGCCAAGGTCTGCTTTATAAAGTCCAAGTCTGCTGTGAACTGTGTCCAAACACACCCTACCCCGGGAAGATCCCTTACAGGCCACATAAACCCACTTTTGATGTAAAAAATGCACAAGAATTTCAGGAAACAAACAGCCCTAGTTGGGCGTTTGTCAATATGCACAATATGATTCCTTCTCCCCCACAAATAACAGCAAAAAACCTGGCCTTCTCAAGCCAAACAACCCCCCCCCCAACTGAAGCCCTTTATATAAGATAGGTTGTATTGTTAGCACACTGACACATGCCCAATAGAAGTACACGCCCACCAGTATCTTTCAATCTGTCTCTTCATGTATGTCTAAAGTGATTGCACCTGCTGAGCAGGAACACATAATACTATTTGCAGGTGTGTTAGCCCTTGGCTATGTGCACCAAATCTCCAACTACAGGCCAAAGATCAAAGTCCATTTGCATGCACATAAACAAAGCAATAGTTTTTTAAGCATATGTACCTATGCAGTGTAAACCCTACAATTGTAAATGTCCAAGTCCCTGGGCATGATTAGTGCTAACAAGCATTAACTTCAGTCCCTAGCTGCAATGAGCTTCAAATCGAAAGGCCAAAACTAACTTTCTTACCTTAGAGACTATTTCGACAGGAGACAAAAAAAATACAAGCATGTCTTTGCATAGTGGTGAGCAACCCACACAGGAGAACACAAGCAAACTTCAACGCAAGCATTAGGATGTTGGGGAATTGAACCAGCAACCCCAGTGCTGCTAGATGGAATTGCTACCCATTTAGCCAGCAGGCAGCCTCACACATGTTGTCTGCATCTCTGTGGTGTGAACCAGCCCTAAGTCCATAGCCATGCTCAGTGTCACATACAATATACAATATATTGTCTGAAGTATTGGGACGCCTGCGTTTATACACATATGAACTGTAATAGCATCCCAGTCTTAGTCTGTAGGGTTCAAAATTCATGTGGCCCACCTATTGCAGCTATAACAGCTTCAAGTCTTCTGGGAAGGCTGTCCACAAGGTTTGAGTGAGTCTATGGGAATGTTTGACCATTCTTCCATAAGTGCATTTGTGAGGTCAGGCACTGATGTTAAACGAGAAGGCCTGCTTTACAGTCTCCACTCTAATTCATCCCTAAGGTGTTCTGTTGTGTTGAGGTCAGGAGGTGTCAAGTTCCTCCACCCCAAACTCACTCATTTATGTCTTTATGGACCTTGCTTTGTGTACTGGTCCAAATCCTTTGGTGGAGGGGTGTCAGAGGATCAACAGACTTCAGCGTCGGTGCTTCCATGTGCGCCTGCGGGGTAGACCAGCGCAGAGGCGCACACGGTTGCGCGATACGGCGGGATTGCACATCACCCGATCACTCTGGCAGGCCTATAAAAGGCAACCATTTGCTCTGTGTCTTTGCTGGTTTGTCTCCTCAGCTCACCTGTGTTCCTCTGCTTCCTGTTCCTGTTTTTCACTTCCTATTGTGACCTGGATTGCCTGAAGACTACACGGATTCTTTCCTGACCTGACACCTGGCTTGTTTAACGGACTTCCTGCTCTTAGCCTTGCTGGCTCCCGGACTGATACCTGTGTTTGACTCTCGGCCTGCCTCTGGAATATCCTGTGTTCTGCACTTAGCCTTGCTGGCTCCCGGACTGATACCTGTGTTTGACCCTTGGCCTGCCTCTGGAATATCCTCTGTCTTCTGCACTTAGCCTTGCTGGCTCCCGAACTGATACCTGTGTTTGACCCTCGGCCTGCCTCTGGAATATCCTCTGTCTTCTGCACTTAGTCTTGCTGGCTCCTGGACTGATACATGTGTTTGACCCTCAGCCTGCCTCTGGATTAGTCTCTGCACTCAGCCTTTCTGGCTCCTGGACTGATTACTTGTGTTTGACCCTCGGCCTGTTTCTGCACTTATCTTACCTGTTTTACAGACTGGCTTGCTACTTACCTTCTGGTCCGGTCCATCCTGCACGAGCCCTCTTCCAGACCTTCACACAAGTCAGGTGTTAGAACCCCTGCTGGGCGTTCTCTTCAAGTATATCCCAAGGCTGTCTGCACGGGCATCTCTTCCTTCAGAAGACTTCTTGCATACCAGCCACCTGCTGGGAACCCGTGTCCCTTCGTGCCCTGTACCCGCTGTTCCACCCTCAGGGGTACTGTGCACCCAGTTGCAAAGGAAGCTGCTCTCAGCACTTCGGCCCCTGGTGAGTACCTGACAAGGGGGAATTATAATGTGGGGTGGTTTTTCAGGGCTTGGGCTTTGCCTCTTAGTTCCAGTGAAGGGAACTCTTAAGGCATCAGCATTCCAAGACATTTAGGACAATTTCATGCTCCCAACTTTGTGGGAACAGTTTATGGATGGCCCCTTCCTGTTACCACATGATTGCACACCTGTGCACAAAGCAAGGTCCATAAAGACATTGATGAGCTTAGGGTGGAGGAACTTGACTGGCCTGCACAGAGTCCTGACCTCAACCCGATAGAACACTGGCTGAATTAGAGCAGAGACTGCAAGCCAGGCTTTTCTCATCCAACATCAGTGCCTGGCCTCACAAATGCACTTCTGGAAGAATGGACAAACATTCCCATAGACACACTAAACCTTGTGGACAGCCTTCCTAGCCTTCCCAGAAGCTGTTCTAGTTGCAAAGGGTGGGCCAAATCAATTTTTAACCCTACGGATTAAGACTGGGCTGCCATGTGTGTGTAAAGGTGTCCCAATACTTTTGGCTAGATAGGGAATCTGTCAAGATTTACAATGATGGTGGAACCCTCCTACACATAAATACAATATTTGACATAGCTTTAGGACCCGGGAGATGAGACATCTTCTCTACATGAAGTAGCATGTTTGGGGTTTGAACCCAGACACTCAGCAGAAGTTCTAACCTCTAAGCCACAGAGCTGCCATACGTGAGAGCCTCCTACACATAAATACACACAAATACTGAATTTTTTTGGACATACAAGTGATGGAATTACATTGCTCAAGAGTTATTCTTCTTGATTTATTCTGTGATATTTGGTGGTTCTTTTTGGGTGAGTATAGAATAGTGATTTTACCCTCAAATGTTTAGGAATTACATTTTGATTTCTGATGTTGGTACACATATCAAATTTTTTGGGCTCAAATTATGATTATTTGGAAAAAGGATAAAAACACAAAAATTGTGACTCATTTTAAATTTACATCGTCAATGGTATTGTTTGTGGTTTTTAAAGACACCTGTGTGAGTTTGGGTAAAGATTGTTGTGAGATGGAGAGTAACAAGTGAAAGTGACAGAGAAAAATATATTTTACCAAAACATCAAAACATTCCACATTCTAGCATTCTTAAAAACAAATAGTTGAAGTAGAAGCAACAATGTTGCAAAGGAAAATTTATTTTGGAGAAAGATACATTTCATCTCAACATTAAAAGGATTTATTTGTGAAAGTTACAATTGTACCATTAAAATGAATGGCTAAAACTTGCATTGGACTATAATAGTGGCAGCTTTTCACTCCCAAAAAATGCTCTTTAACACAGCGCTCTTTTTGGTATTTACTATAGCGCTCTGTAAAAAAGCCATGGGAGCTAAATTAGAGCTATTTGCAGGTCTGAGCATGCTCAGTTGTGTTGGCACCTAGTTGTACAGAGACGGGGAATTTATTTCTTCTCAGACTTTTAAATCTATTTCAGTGTAGAAATCACTTTTTCACACAGTTTAAAAGAAGATTATCTTTAAATAATATACCGCATATTTCAGTACCATTTAGGCAATTATATCATGCATTAAACATTATTTCCATGTGCACTACTCCAGGTTTTAGCAGAGTAATGCCGCATACACACAACCAGACTTTTCGATTAACTTGGTCTGGTGGACAATCTGACGGACTTTGCAGCTGAGGTCCGCTGGACTTTCAAACGAACGGACTTGGCCACACACGATCACTCCAAAAGTCTGACGGATTTGAACGTGATGGCATAGAATAAGGAAGTTCATAGCCAGTAGCCAATATCTGCCCTAGTGTCAGTTTTAGACCATCGGACTAGCACACAGATGACTGGATTTTTCGACCGCTCTCAGAAAGATTTGAAGCAAGTTTTATTTCTAAAGTTAGTTTCTAGGTCTGCCGGACTTTTGGGAAGAAAAAGTCTGCTGGAGCCCACACACGATTGAATTGTCCGACGGATTCCAGTCCGCCGGACCAAGTCCGTCAAAAAGTCCGGTCGTGTGTACGCGTGTATTTTCAGAGAACTATAGTAAATTTGATTTTGGGAGTATTTCTTTACCAGCGCTATAGTGAATACTGTTTTATCGCTAATTATCGATAATTAGCGCCATGGTGCTATAGTAAATGACCCCCTAGGTCTAATTCGGAGACATATACTGTACATCTCCATTCGTACAAATTTCCCAAAAATTAACAAAAAGTTTTTGCCCTTGGGACTTTTTAGGTTAAATGCCAGAATATAAAATATAAAAGTAATCAACTTTTTTAAAACGTATAAACACACTTACAGTTATTAAAAAATCAATGCACCAGGATTAATTACTAAAATGTAACACACATTAATACCACATAATATGAACTTCTCAAATAGCATCATTTTTAAATAGAGAATACATTATAAAACTCAAAACATTTCATGAATCAGGGTTAACTTCATCAGGAGTTTTGATGTTGTTGACAGGGTGTCTATGAAGTAAATAACCAAAATCAAACAAATTCTAAATAATCTACCACAATAAGGGAGATGCCCATCTCTGAAGATAGGATAGAATCAATACTTACATTCCAATATAATCAAGCAAAATGAATTAAGGAAGTATGTCTGTGAACTTTTAACTTTTCCCATTTATTTTCTGTTGTAAAGGCATTTATATTAGTAATTTTAGTCCCAGAAAAGGGTGGCAGACTCTGCTTCACACACAGTCCCTTTAGTGACATTGAAATAGTACAGAGAGCTTTTCAAATAGTAGCTCAAACCATATACGTACAAAAAAGGAGTGCCAGACCAAAATGGATTAAAGAGTCTAAGATAATATTAATTGGTTGTAAATAGGTCATAAAATCATCCGACACATATGTTGAACAACACCACTCCCCCTTCATCAGGGCGGAACACAGTATGCTTGGATGGACTGAAAAAACAGTGACTTCCCTAATCAGTATTAAACGCTACTTGTAGAGTAAAGCCTCATACACACAATCGGATTTTCCGCAGACAAAACCTCAGACATTTGTCCGAAGGAGTATGCCTGGATTTTGTCTTGCATACAAACGGCAAGGAATTGTCGGCCAACAAACATGAACGTAGTGACGTCCTACGTGGTTTGTCAGCTCTTTAGGGCTCCTTCTGCTAATTTTGTGTTAGCAGAAGTTTGGTGAGTGTTGATTTGCGCTTTTAATTTTGTGCTTTTCATTTAGCACTTTTAAGTTCACACTTTTAATTTTGTGCTTTTCAGTTTGCGCTTTTAATTTTGTGCTTTTCATTTAATTTCTGAATAGCCGTTCGTCAACCAGACATGTTGCGGAATCGGAGGAGATAAGGTGTTATTTATTATTGGCCTTGGAGTTATTGCTTTGACTCAAGTCCAGTCCAGGAACAGGAGGAGGAGGATTTCTTGGACCAAAAACTGGTTGCTTTATTAATCGTGACCAATTATGTCATATGCCTTTGCTGCGAGAGCTCCAGGAGAATAATCCAGATGATTTTCAGAATTATCTCCAGATGACGGACCCCTGCTTTCACCAACTCTTGGCATTGTTGCCCCCTATATTAAGAAGCAGGACACATGCATGAGGCTTCTATTTTATTTTTTGGTTGAATAATAATGATTTGATTTGTTAAATTTTTCGATATTTTTGGATGCATAGAATGCACTTTTTAGTTAAGTTCTATTGGCAGATAGCATGTCTAATTTTATTTGTTTTCTTTTTTTAATGCACAATAAAACAATTGTGGAGAATAATACTTGGCTATGTGTTTTCCTTCAAATGTCAGTTTGGGAGTAGGCAGTTACATTTAAAAAAATACAATGTAAAATTGACAAGGGACACCAACATAGTTGTATCTTTGATCTTAAAAACGACAGGATAATGGTGTTGTGATAACTTGCCCACAAAAAAAAGCATAATAATATTATTCTTGATATCACTAAAAAAAAAGCCTTTTAAAACTTGTTTGCAATAACGCCATCAGTATCAGTGCGCTGCATTCAAGATTTCATAATCTGCCATGTCACAAATGTAAATTCTCCTTTACGAACACTAGTTTACAAGACCACTTCTGGCTCATCCTTGCTTCCGAGCATGCGTGTTTGTACTTTGGACTTTTGTCCTACGGATCTCAAAATCGGACAACAGACATTTGTCTGCGAAAAATGTTAAAACCTACCAACCAACATTTGTCTGCGGAAAATCCGACAACAATTGGCCGACGGAGTATACAAATGGTCGGATTTTCCGCCAACAGCCTGTCATCACACATAACATTGCAAAAGTTGCTGAGCAGCAATAGAAGTCGATTATATAGAGCCCCTGAAATGCTTTCGCTGTCTTGATGACCTGTTTACCAACATTTAAAATTATCATTGACGATTTCATCAATTTTTGGTCTAGCTGTTCTTTCTGTATTCCTATGGTTATGGGGATTGTGACCACATGGACTTGAACTCATGGCCCTATAGAAGCAATATCAGGTAACTAAGCTGGTTATGTAGTCCCCTATGTGTGTGAAGATTCTCATTTATCCAAGTCATTGTACATCTAGTAGTAGTTAGTCACAATTAACTGGACTCTTTCTGATGTTGAAGAGGCTTTGCAGCCTATCCAAGCCTCAACTGATGAAAAAGCTGGGGTAAGCTACAAAACATTTTCAGCATTACAGAAGAAGTCCAGTTGAAAGTGTGCCTCCCTGTCTCTATTCCCTTACAAAGCTACTCACAGCATGTTGTGTTGCATGCAAAAGATTGCTGCTTATAATTCAGATTTTTTATGGTACCTATTGCAGGAATGGGTTCTTACCATACGTATGGAGATAGAGGCTGCCTCCCTGTATCTGAGGGAGTCTACACATATGTGAGGGCCTGGATTTTAACCTGGAACCACAGCTGTGTCAGGCAATGCCTCTTCTTGCTAAGCCACCTGGAATGCTAGACAGCTCCCTGAACAATTACTTGAATGATCCTGCCGCGAACCTTGTTTGTCCTGAATCTTGAACACTTTGCTCCTTCCATGAACTTATTGATACAAGCCATGTCTCTGAACTTCTTGTTTATTGTTTATTATTCCAGATTATTGTGCTCTCTCCAGCCAGTATGTCGCTTTTGCCTTTCCTGCTGCCATACCTATCTTTACTACCACTGGTTACTGACCCTTGGCTTGTTCCTTGACTACACTTGAGCTTCATCCCAACCTGCAACTACTTGTTACCAACCTTTGGTTTGTCTACTAACTACGCTTTTGTTTGATCCTTACCTGCTATATCGGCTACTGGACCCTGGTTTGGTCACCTCCTGGTGGGGCAATCCTAAAGACCCCGACCTGGTACTAACACGCAGATCTCCACCATCAGGAGCTCTGGTGAACACTAATATCACGTACCTGGTAGAAGAGCTTGATTGGACGAGCAAGGCCTCCCTTACACCTCTAACTTGGGGCCTCTGATAGTGTGAACAGAAAGCACCGGAGTGCAGAGTTGCACTAGTGCCAAGAAGTCTTTTCCAGCAGCAGGGCAGCTGTCCTAGTAGCGCTGGTGAAGTCACTGGAAGGCTTCAGCATGCAGACAGACAGGCAGGCAGCTGGTGTAGATGGCAGCAACAGAGTAGCAAGGTCAGACACGCTGGTCATATGCGGCTAGCAGAATCGGATGCAGGGTACAGGCAGGATCGTAGTCAGGAGGCAAGCCAGGTCAAAAGCCAGAGCAGTAGAACAGGAGCCAAGGAGAAGACAGGAGATTGGTCACAGGACAAGCTGAGGTCGGTACAGGTGCAGTTCAAGGGATGGTCAAGACAAGCCGGATGGATAACAGGAATCAAGATATAGGTTCTCAGGAAGCAGGATGCACAGAAACTGAAGACGAAGCAGCACTGTAGCTAGGTATTGGCTGAGCCTAAATAGTCTTGGCGCCAGCGACAATCATGGGTGAGCGCAAGAGTCATCGTGCATGGGGTTGTGCGACGGCTTCTGTTTGTGTGCCAGTTCGCGTATGCGCCAAAGCCCGATTCCTACGAGCAACAGGAATGCGTGTGGCTCAGAGTCCTTCTAGGGAGAAGAATTTGTCTGCTGGCATGTGCATCCTGACAACTGGTTAGTACTTAGACTCCGCACCTTAGGTGAGCCTGCGTTATTTGCTGGGGTGAGCTGGTTGTATACCTATCCTGCTGGTAGGTGGGAGTCCCTCTACTGTTATAGCAAATGGTCTCTGATCCAGACCGCTAACCATGACAATGTCAAGTCTAACAGCAGTCACCCACCCTATTGTAATTGGGTGATCTCTCTACAAAGAGCTCTGGACTTGAGAGTAATTAGTCTACAGTTTACAGGCAAAAGTGGATTGTGCAATTGAGCTCCTTAGTTCAGAGATTTCAAAGTGTCTGGAGAGGGAATAAATCACCAACGCAGTATCCAGGCTTTGCGGAAAACCAGCAGGGTGTGTGTCCAGGTTCACACAGCCCTTATGATGATGGTTTGGGGAGAGCTCAGGGCAGTTGCTGCCATTTGGAGACAAAGCCCTATCAGAGATTACATCCTTGGTGAGAGGGACTCTGGGAAGCTTTGGATAGTTATGCGGGCCTGCAAGACCAATAGAGGGTCTGGGAGGTCAAGAAAGCTGACGCGGCTAGCAAGATAGGGTGGGCTGTAGAACCCCATTTGGAGGTTAGGATTGGGCCCATGCAGAGAGGTACTGAAACTGAGGCTGAGTGAACCAGGTGGCTTGCCATGTTTTCTGTTATTTGTATTTGCTGGAGTAGAACTCCTATGTGGGCAATCCGGTTTTGGAAGGACTTTCTTTTTCCTTTTTAATAAAAATGGGCTGTCTGACGTGGAATCACTGTACAAATGCAACTACCACGAGAGCTAACGACTCCTATATCACAAGATATACTGTAACTTTGCCTATTCGGGATAAAGTGACGGTGTCTTTTGAATTCCCCAGATTTCAAATCACTGATACCTCTCCAGCAATCCCATGACACTCCATAAAGTATATACCCCTACCCATCTTTTTAACGTGAAACTGTAGTTTTATTGGGAAAAAAAAATCCCCCAGGTGAACTGTATACATTGGAAGGTTTGAAGCAATCTTTATTTCAGGTCCTTACCTTTCTTTGTTCTGAATAATTGGTTTGCCTTCCCATGCCCTTTCTGAACACACTGGGGGTGATTTACTAAGAAGGCACTACACCAGTTCCTACATTAATTGGTGCACCGGAAAAGTAATTAACTGAACATACGAACTGGTGCACATTGAAGCACAAATAACGGTAATAAATAGCCGCATATGTAAACTGCAACTGGCACTATGGTAACTGCGGTTTTCTCATTGATAATAGCGCACACCCAATACAATTGGTTAATTTCATCTCATTGGATGTGTCTTGTTAGGCAATTAGTGGATGTTCTCAGTTAATTAACCCTTTTGATGCTAATCTCATTCCTATCACTTCTAATATATCCACAGTGGAGAAGGATCTGGGGGTTTTGGTAGATCATAAGCTCAATAATAACATGCAATGCCAAGCTGCTGTTTCCAAAGCGAGCAAAGTCCTTTCTTGTATTAAGAGAGGTATGGACTCCAGAGAGAGAGATATCATTTTGCCCCTGTTCAAATCATTCGTAAGACCTCACCTGGAATATGCCGTTCAGTTTTGGGCACCAGTTCTCAAAAAGGATATCGGGGAACTGGAGAAAGTGCAGAGAAGGGCAACCAAACTGATAAGAGGCATGAAGGAACTCAGCTATGAGGAAAGATTAGAGGAACTGAATTTATTCACTCTTGAGAAGAGGAGAATAAGGGGGGATATGATCAACATGTTCAAATATATTAGGGGTCCATATAGTGAACTTGGTGTTGAGTTGTTCTCTGTACGGTCAACCCAGAGGACAAGGGGGCACTCTTTACGTCTAGAGGAAAAGAGATTTCATCTTCAAGTACGGAAAGGTTTCTTCACAGTTAGAGCTGTGAAAATGTGGAATAGACTCCCGCCAGAGGTGGTTCTGGCCAGCTCAGTAGATTGCTTTAAGAAAGGCCTGGATACTTTCCTGAATGTACATAATATAACTGGGTACTAACATAGGTAAAGTTGATCCAGGGAAAATCCGATCGCCTCTTGGGGGATCAGGAAGGAATTTTTTTCCCCTGCTGTAGCAAATTGGAGCATGCTCTGCTGGGTTTTTTTTCGCCTTCCTCTGGATCAATTGTGGGCATAAAATTGGGTATTTGGATTGTACGATTATTTTTTATTTTATTTATTTGTTTTTAAGGTTGAACTGGATGGACTTTTGTCTTTTTTCAACCTGACTAGCTATGTAGCTATGTAGCTCTGTAGGTATGTAACTATCTTTGAAATCAGTTTTTTTTCTTTCAATACATTACAAAGAACAAAAAAGTGTTTCTAAACCCAATAAATTAATATTTTCAGACCTTGATCTTTAAAGGTGACCATACACTGCAGTCAGTTAGATCTTAAATAAATTAGATTTAGTGCAAGAGCCTATAAGATATTAATGAGGTCATCGCCCAAGTGGGTAACATGGACAGGGATAACATGCTTGACACTACGAGAAGAGCTAGACAAATTAATGAAGGGTTTGCATGCTCCTTTGTGACACGATACTCTAATCAGCACTTTTCTGTCAAAAAGATTTTTAATAAATATTGGAACCTTTTGAAGAATGATAAAGTACTTGGGCCTACACTCCCTGACCGTCCGATTGTTATCTATAGAGGAGCTCCTTCTATATACGTCATATGATTGCCCCAAATGTTATTGATCCTCCCAAGACTATTTCTTTCTTCCAGCCATGAATGGTTTCTATCCTTGCAGAAAATGTGAGGTCTGTGGGATTAATTCCTTTAGGGGGCGTAGGTGTGAGAATTTTCAGTCTACTCAGACTAATAAAATCTATAATATAGGGTCTTTTATCACATGTACGTCTGAATATGTTGTGTACATGATACAGTGCCCATGCTCTAAACAATATATCGATCGCACTAAAAGAGCCCTGCATGTGCGTCTTTCCGAGCATATAGGAAATATTAGGCGTGGATTTAGTAAACATAATCTATTGAGGCACTATGCTAAGTATCACAATAAAAAACTGAAAGGGACTCTATTTGTGGCCCTGGAAAAATTGAAGCCCCATTGAAGTGGTACATATAGAGTAAGGCCGCGTACACACGGGCGGACTGTTCGCCCAACTTTGTCCGCTGAACAGTGTTTGGGCGGACAGTCCGCTCGTGTGTGGGCTTTCAGCGGACAGTTTCAGCGGACAGTTGGACGGACAAGGTTTTTCGGAATTTCCGAAAAACTGTCCGCTGAAACCTTGTTTCAGCGAACAGCCCGCTCGTGTGTAGGCTTGTTCGTCAAACAAAGTTGCGCGCATGCTCAGAAAGGATTTTCACGCCGAAAGCTATAATGCAGTGTATAGGACGTCGTATTTTTCGTCCCGTCGTACGTGCCGTTCACGTCATCGCGCACGGTTTCAGCAAACTGTTCGTTCGTCGTGTGTGGCCATGTCCGTCCATGCTAATTTTGAGCGGACTGTTTGCCGAAACTGTTGGACGGACAAAGTTGGGCGAACAGTCCGCCCGTGTGTACGCGGCCTCAGAGCCATCTCTAGGCTTGAGACAAGATGGATATTTGAGATGCAGTCTTTTGTGCCCCACGACCTCAAAGTTGAATGGGGCATTAATTCCTTTATTAATAATTCTTGATTCTTTAAAATGAAATACATTTTTTTTTTAGTTTTTTTTTCTCTGTTTTTAATTTTTGTATTTTTTTAAATTAATTGATGAGTGTTAATTAAATGTTATTTGTTTCTTTTATTATTATTTTTGTGTATTAGCGGTGACCCACTGTGCTTCTTATAGCTGTTTTCCTGTGTTTACCATCTTTCTCATTTGATTTTTAACCACTCGATGGTGTTAAAATGTTTTTAGTATTAAATTCCTCAGTGTTCTGACTTCCTCCCTGTTTTGCCCATTGTTTGTATTGGTTGCCAGCTGTTAAAATGGCGGGAGCCTATTTGTTTATTTGGATTGCCAATATCTAAGATGGCATTTTTAGTGCTTTTTGCATTTTGCAGATTTGCACAACAGAACGTTTTCCATAGGAAACCATGGTAAATGGACTGTAGTACAAATCTGCAAAATGCAAAAAACACTAAAAATGCATAGGTGTGAATCTAGCCTAAATGGACCATTGATATGCATCACAGTTGAACTTAGGAATGCGTCTTTGCAAAGTTAAACTAAATAAAATCCTTTCTTATTTTTGCTTGGGGATAGAGTGCAGAGGGATTAGAAGTCTTGGCAGTTTTTGGGGATGTCTGAACCCCTAATAGGGTGAAGACACCTCCCAAATTTTGCCAGTTTCTCCTTCAAATTTATTCACTTCCTTTCACATAGCCAAACAGGAAGTGAGGGTAAAAACCTACCAATGTCTTTCCTTGGGGACACACAGGTCAATCTAAATAGTTTCCTCACTAGTTAAATTGCACTCTAACATTTTGCTGTGTACAACTCAAAGGATTAGGTATCTTATACCGCGTACACAGGACCAGACTTTCGACAGACAAGGTCCGACGGTCTTCCAACTGACTTCCGGACTTGGCCCCACACGACTTGACTAAGTCTGTTTGAAAGTCTGTTTGTTTTGAACGTGATGACATAAACGGGACTAAACAAGGAAGTTCAATATCCAGTAGCCAATAGCTGCCCTTGCGTCGTATCTGGTCCATCGGACTAGCACACAGACAAATAGTTTCCTGATTTTTAGTCCGTCGGATAGATTTGAAACATGTTTCATTTCTAGGTCCATCAGACTTTTGGGAAAAAAAAGTCCACTGGAGCCCACATACAAGTGAATTGTCCGATGGATTCTGGTCTGCCCGAAAGCCCAATCGTGTGTACGCAGCATTAGACTTTGGGGTTTATTTACTAAAGGCAAATCCACTTTGTACTACAAGTGTACTTGGAAGTGCAGTTGCTGGAGATTCGAGGGGGACATGCAAGGAAAAAAAAAAAACAGCATCTTTGCTTCTACATGATTGGATAATAAAATCACCAGTGCTTCCCCACAGATTTACAGCGAGTACACTTGTATTGCAGAGTGGATTTGCCTTTAATAAACCCCAAAATACCTAATAATCTGGGGTGTGCACAGCAAAGTGCTAAAGTGCAATTGTCTAATGGGGACACTAGTTCGAATGACCTGTGTGTCGCCAAGGAAAGACATTGGTAGGGTTTTACCTTCACTTCCTGTTTAGCTATGTGACATAAAGTGAAGCCAATTTTCAGAAAAGGGACACAAAGTCCAACCTAAGAAAGACAAGCAGGGGTTCTAACACTCACTTGATTTCCCTCAAATGGCCACAATTAGAATAGGATTGTTTTGAGATAGATTTTAGCTCAGTGCTCTGAATCAGTGGTTCTCAACCCTGTCCTCAAGTACCCCCGACAGGCCGTGTTTGCAGGTTTTCCTTCATCCTGCACAGGTACTTTAAATTAGAATCAATGGCTGCGCTAAAATGGAAAATTGAATACTTACCTCTCTGTAATTTTGCTTTCCTGGTGCCTATCCATGGCAGAATAGGCACAAACCATGCATATGCTACCATGAAGGCACTAAGAAAGTAGCTTTTAGACAAATCACACCTTTTTTTGTTTTGTCATGCCAATCAGCCTAGTTAAGCTGCAGCTGGGAAATCTGTTGCATGAAAATTGTTTGGGGTGGGGGGAGAGTGTAAAATGCATTACTTGGATTGAGCATTTGCATCTGCAAAACAAATTATTAACAAAACACATAAAAAAAATTCTACAAATTTTATTGGTCATCAAAACAAAACAGAAAAGAGTGAGGAAAGCAAAAAACACATGTAAATTAATTTGAGACACTAACGTAATATGGTTTTGAGGTCTGACCATTTTGCAGAGGAAATTAACATGAGTTAAAAGGACTGTGCCCACAAATGGGCAGTCTCTTAGGGATTTAAACATTAGTCACAACATCTTGAGGAAGATTTTGCTAAATAATGAAGCACAGACAATTAAATCAAAGTGAAACTAACAACATACAAACAACACAGATTGACAAAATCAAAAATATTTCAGTGAAAAATATCCCCCCCCAAAAAAAACACACACACACACACCGCTATAGTAAATGGGGGATTTGCGCTCTGTTACCGGCACACCATTTCATAAATATAGAAATGGGCATTACGCCTCACCATGCGCCTCTACTGATGGCGCACACAGCTTTTGTAAATCACCCCCAGAGTGTTTAGAAGGAGCTTCTTGACTCACCACTTAAGAAATCTCTGTTTTGTAATAAGAAAAGGAGCATCAAATCATTTTAGATGTGAAAAGTCTTGGAGATTTACCTATTAGTTGAACTTGGTAAATGTGAAAGTATTTTATATTTGCCTGACTTGCTCTTTTGTCCTGAATATAATAAATAAATTAAAACATATACAGATTTGCTATTTATACCCTTTCATTTTTCCACTTTCTCTTGTTGAATATTTTTGCAGAATAAAAAAAACGATCCTTGGTGAATTGAGCTAGTAAATGCGTTGCTATTTGTTTACCTTTCTGTTTGTGTTTGATAATGAATTGGTCAGTATTTGTTCCTTTGCGCAATGTTTAATTTCAGTGCGTGTCTTCAATGAGGACGTTTTGTGCATTCTAGGCTGTATGAGAGCGTGTTGTAATTGTGCCTGCTTGTTACATGACATATTGAATATATTGTCCTAAATGCTTACTTGCTTAGTGTATGTCCTGGACTGCTGTAATAACATTGTACAAATTACTAGTATAGATTTACTAAATGTACATTGTCTCCAGCAAAGCAGGACGACTGGTTAGCACACAGTAGCAGTATGGGGATGCTATATTCAATACCCACCAGGGAAAGGGTCTTCAAGGTACTATGACTTCTTTGGGATTATGTGTAACTTTGCATGGTGTTCCAATGCCCCCCACCAAATACAATGGTAAGTTAATTGGATTCTGAACAAATTGGCAATATAATGGAGACTGTAATAGGGATAACATTGTTTTGTATAGGGAACAAGTTTATATTGGTGCATAGTAGTTATTGACAGGTGAAGAAAACATACGGCCAAGAGGGTCATGGTACTTCATTATTACCCATATATTTGTACATTAAAGCGGAACTTTACCCAAAAAGGCGAAGTTCCACTTATTTACATCCTCCCCCTCCTCTTCTCTACCACATGTGGCACTCTTGAGGGGGGAGGCCGAGCCATCTTAATGCATGAGTACCCCTGGGCACTGCTCAGGGGCCCCAGGTGAATGGATCCCATGATAATCTTGCCTAAAATCATACTTACCAACCAACCAAATTTTCTTTGCATCCCAAACAATTTTCCTGGCAGTTGTGGATTAAAATTTTTAATTGGCCTACCTGACCGTGGTTTGGTTTCAACAGAACCCCTCATTTTCCACTTCTTGATTAGAGTTTGAACACTGCTGATTGGTATTCTCAATTCATTGGATATCTTTTTATATACCTTTCCTGTTTTATACAGTTTAAAGAGGGATTCCACCTACAAAAAAAATATTAAAAGCCAGCAGCTATAAATACTACAGCTGCTGACTTTTAATAAATGGACACTCACCTGTCCCAGGTTCCAGCGATGCCGGCAGCCGAGGTCGATCGATCGCTCCGCTCTCGGCTGCTGCCGCCACCATTCTAGGTGAGGGAATCAGGAAGTGAAGCGAATCGGCTTCACTTCCCGGTTCCCTACTGCGCATGCGCGAGTCGCGCAGCGCAATAGGAATTGTCCGCGCTGTCTCTGGGACCCGTGTGTGTCCCAGCAGACAGCACGGCAGGACAGGAAGAGGCATAGACTCCCACGGGAGTCTATGCCCGGAAGTGGGTGTAAATACCTGTCTTTGACAGGTATCTCCACCCCCCTCCCCCCTGAAAGGTGCCAATTGTGACACTGGAGGGGGGGAGGGTTCCGATCAGCGGACGTTCCACTTTAGGGTGGAACCCCGCTTTAACTACCTTTTCCCACAGATCCTTTGACAATTCCTTTGCTTTCCCCATGGCTCAGAATCCAGAAACTTCAGTGCAGCACTGGATGAAAGATGCAAGGGTCTGTCAGGAGTCCAGAGACGCATAGACCTTTTATATATAAGCACACACTGCTTACAAGCAAAGAAATCACAGGTGAGGATGGTTACCTTTAATAGCCATTTGTGTCAACTTGTGTGCATGTTATCAGGCCAAAATCACCAGAGTATGTAAACATTTGATCAGGGTCATTTGGATAGTTTCTGTTGCCATTATGATTTAAAAAGAGTAAACACAGTTGATTGATACTAAATGGCTTCAGCCAAACACTAACCATGGAGTCATATCTTATCATTCATATTCTCTGAAAAATGGCCAAGAAATCATAAATTCTGCCCGGGTATGTAAACTTATGACCACAACTGTACCTATCTGAGCTCCTGCTCTCTCCAGCGACGTCCATGATCCCCTCAGCCATCCAGTACACTCCTCCTGATTGGCTGAGACAGAGCAGCGATGCTATTGGCTACCGTGGCTGTCAATCAAAGTCAGTCAGCCAATCAGGGGAGAGAGAGGGCGGTGCCAGGTGGGGCTCCGTGTCTGAATGGATACATGGAGCTCTGACCCAGCTTGAGTGACCCCTGTAGCAAGCTGAGGGCAGTCAAAAGGAGGGAGGGACTAGGAGCAGCAAAGAGGGACTCGAGAAGAGGAGGATCCAGGCTGCTCTGTGCAAAACCAACTGCACAGGTAAGCATAACATAATTGTTATTTAAATAAAAACAAGCCTTTACAATCACTTTAAGGCCCCTTTCACACATGCTGATGGTATGTCCGTATTTCATCCATCCGTTTGCGGATGAAATACGGACATCCATTCATCCCTATGGGATAGCGGGTGTTGGGCTATGGGATTACTGATCCGCCCCGTGTGAAAGAGGCCTTAGGGGGTAAATCTTCCGGGGGTGAAGTGGTTAAAAACTGACCTCACTAAGCAGCAGAGCACACTGTGGTCAGTTCTCTAGCTATGCTGGGAACTTTGTGTACTCTCCTTAAATGGTCAAACTTGTTCTGACACACCCCCACTGCGCAGTCATTCACTGGTAAGCTCAGTGTGCTGCTGCTTCTCCCCTCCCCCCCAGCTCTTATGCAGCTGAGAACAGAGATGAAATCAGTGATCATCTTTAACAAAATGTTTTGTTTTTGCCTTTCATTTCTATTTTAAACGGGTTGTGTTACAAGGTGATCCTTTACAATCACTTCCATACAATGTATTGAGGCATTCATGGCTTTTTCAAAAAATTATTTACCAGAATATCTCACTGGATAATAAAATAGGCCCCCTCCCCTATATGCTGACCACCACTTTGTCCAGGCCATTATTAAAATAATTGAATTATCATGCAATGCACAGGCACTGCTTGTACATTGTTCAGTACTATAAGATGTAATGGCACACGATGGGAGAGCGGTGGTGTAAAAGCTTTGTGAACCCAGAAATCCCCCTGCGTCCCAAATATGGGGTCATGACCCATTGGTTGGACATTCCAGTCTTAGAGAAAATACAATGTACTTTCCCTGTAATAAACTGAATACCTTTCTATTAAAAAATAACTGATTTGCTGTGGTTATCTGTAATACAAGAAGCTGCATTGTGTACTAGTTATCTTCATAGGAAAAGTGGCTTGGCCCGTGACTATTCATCGCTGGCCTTTTTGCACAGGAAGTGACAATCATCTGTCAGGGATATTACCGGCATACAGATACTATATTTTTATTTTTTAACCAAAGCTTCACAGTGGTGAAGGTTTAAAATCTATTAATCGGTAGGGGAAGGAAGGGAGGAAGGAAAGGAGGACAGATAAAAAAAGACTATGTCAACTAAGTCAACTAAGTAAACTATTATTTTTTCAGAGCCAATCTATTAAAAAAAAAATCAATATCTGTTATTTTATTGGAAGGATTACAAAATAAAATGCTCCCCAACATTTAGCCCTGTGCTGGCCAGTAGAAGAAATCTAATTAAAACCCGTTTGCAACATTTCAATAACCAGGGCTTTTTTTCTCAGAGAATAGGTGCAGGAACTCCCCCTTTTGGGAGTTACCCATTGTCTTTGCCCCTACTTACCTCTGAGCACCAGTGCTTGGTTCCACCCCTTACCCACCTCGCAGCACTGCCCCTTTTAGAGAATACAGAACCAAGTAACATTTGTGGTACTAAGTAATTTGTATGGAATTTGTTATTGATAACAAGAAAAAGAGTAAAATAAACCCCCCACAGCCAACAACAATAGACCCACCAGCAACAATAGATTCCCCACCCGCAATAATGGACCACCTACAACAAAATACCACTCAGCCAGGGGCGGTCTGACCATTTGGGCACTCGGGCACTGCCGAGGGCCCCATGCCACTAAGGGGCCCCATCAGGGTTGCCAGCCTCAATAAAACCAGGGACAGTATGTAAAAATCAGTTTTTTTGAAAATCCCAAGATTATAGCTGTCCGCCTCTCCAGTACCTTTTCAGTGTGTGTGTGTATTCTGTGTGTGTATACTGTGTGTTTATATTGTGTGTCTGTGTGTGTATACTGTATGTGTGTGTATACTGTGTGGCCCCATAATCTCCTATTGCCTGGGGGCCCCATAATCTCCTATTGCCTGGGGGCCCCATAATCTCCTATTGCCTGGGGGCACCATAATCTACTATTGCCCAGGGGCCCCATAATCTCCTATTGCCCAGGGGTCCCATAATCTTCTCCTATTGCCCGGGGGCCCCATAATCTCCTATTGCCTGGGGGCCCCATGAGTTGTCAGCCCACCCCTGCACTCAGCAACAATAGACCATCTAGCAGCCAGCTATAATAGACTGCTCCCTCAACATTAGATCCCTCGCAGCGACAACTGACATCCCAACAACATAAGACCCACCCCAGCAACAATAGACCCTCCACCAGCAACAATAGACCGCCCCAGCAGCAATCAACCCTTCTGCAGAAATATATCCCCTCCAGCAACAATAGATCTATCAGCAGCCAGCATCAATAGACACTGTAGCACAACCCGGGGCCAGTTGATCCGGGGAAAATCCGATTGCCTCTCGGGGGATCAGGAAGGAACTATGCAACCCAGCACTCCTTGTTGTTACATACATTCAGTGGTGGAGGTGCCGGAACTGCGTTTCCCCGCGTTCCCACTGAAAAAAAGCCATGTCAATAACAATAAAAGTATCTGCATACATTGACAGATACACAGTATGAGAAAGCTGCACACGGCATCAAAGTGCCTCTGTACAATGCTGTCTGCATTCTAACCTAAAAGAGCGCCCACATTAGGATGTATACAGTAATACATAAACTTGGATTAAGTTTACCTGGCGGCATAGGCGTGTGCACAGGGTCTGCCAGGTGTGCCTGGGCACACCCTAATCACCCAATGTGCATTAGCATTATCCAGGGACAGCACCAGGTGGGTGGGTGCTAGTGGCCAGTGTAAATGCCCCCATTATATTAAAGGCTAGGTTCAACAGTAAGAACATGTTACACCCGTATTTAGGGCATAACGTAATATGCTCCAAATAAACTGTCTCCCACCACCAGAGCATCCTTTCTGTGACAGCAGGTGGCGTTCATGTGTGTTTGAGATTTAGGGTGAACACCCTAATGCAGTAGGCTGCGCACACCTATGCCTGGCAGCTATCATACTCCTCAATGGTGGAGAGAAATGTAAGCACCAAACTCACTCAAGGCAGATAGAGACCTTGTGCACATCCAATACAGGAAAAAAGACAAAAAATGTATAACAAACTATGAATGTGCGCAATAGGACAGAAAAGTCCCCAACAAACTCTATTGCCTGTATTCAGTTGGACATTGTTCACAAGTGCGGCTGTTTTGCCACCCCTTCTAAAATGTGATCTGTGGTGGATTGCTTTGCAGATGCAGTTGACAGACTGAATGGAGGCAATACGTCACCTCCTCGATGTCTGTTTTAAAGATTGAAAGGTCACAGCACCGCACTGCAACCATCTGCATTACACATGGTTTCATAGAGATTGCAACACATTCCTATGCACTTGAGTGGGTGGTGCTTAGTGGTGGTTCGTAAAAAGCTGTATAATTGCTGCCGACAACGTTAACTTGTGGCTTGGTGGTAGGGTGAGCAGTAAAACATGGCTTAATTGCCTGTTTAAATGCCTGTGTAAATGAAGATTTAGGCACTGAGTTAACAATACAGTTTTCGGAGAGCTTTAACCGCCCACTGTCCTTTGACAAGTAGAAAAAAACACTTTAGCACTTTATCAGAACTGTAATTTAATTGTTAGGAGACATAACCTGGAGGATTACTCTGCCTGAACCCAAAAATTTGTAAATAGCCCCTGTCCAATGTGTCCATGGCCCCTGTGGCTGAAATGATGGGGCCAGTGGAACTTTTATTGAATTGATGGGTGCCGTAGCCCTTAGGATTACTGTGCATGCACCCAAAAGTACTTGGGCCAATTTGTTTGTGTAGCATGAGTGCTTAAAACTGGGAAAGTTTGGAACAGGTGGTCCTGGGTGTGGTTCATTTGTGATTCAGTAAGGTGTGCTGCAGTGTGTAGCACCCTCTAGTGTGCTACTAGCCTGAGAGCAAGTAAACTATATGTAGTGAGGTCCCGGGGCCCCTGGGGCCTAATGGTGACCTCCAGAGTTAGTGACAGCTGACATCCTTCTATGTAGAGTGGGTCAGACGCTTCTTGAATGCAAAGAGATTTATTATCTCATGAGCAGGACTGTAGGAGAGAGGGTTAGGGCCAGGACACCCTTTAGTAGTTGCAATGTTAATTAGCAGACTCTGAGACTTCTATAGGTGGACATTCATGCAGAGAAAAGCACCCAGCTGGACATCACATCTTCATGTGTAGATACACTGTCTCTTATGGCAACTATCTTCAACAGTTTCTAACAAAGGTTGCAATGAACTCGTTCACTTCCTCCACAATCTCCTATTGTAGATCTTCACTAAACTGAGCTCCCAGTCTATCACTTAGACCAGGGATAAGCAATTAGTGGACCTCCAGCTGTTGCAGAACTACAATTCCCATGAGGCATAGCAAGACTCTGACAGCCACAAGCATGACACCCAGAGGCATGATGGGACATGTCGTTTTTCAACAGCTGGAGGTCCGCTAATTGCATATCCCTGACTTAGACCCACTGATCCACTGCCACTGGATCTCCTGAGCTCTTCCAATCTTCTCACTGAGTAGCTTCCTCAAGCGTCACCTCCGCATCCCTTAATGACGATTAATTCTTGCCATACCCAACTCTTTAAATACACCCAAAGCACACTGTGATATACCTGTAGTGATGATAGTTGTAAAACTTGCTCTTAGTCCAGCAGAGCAAAAGCATGTCAAATTCCTTTAATAAAAAGAATGTTAAACGGCTATTGCGTCAACCTCAAAAAATTATTGAACTTCACTGAATTGCTTGGATTTTTCATAAACAGTACTAGTATGATTAGAAACTGATTGCCAACAATAAGATCATGTGGCAAATACCTAGGTTTGTGGTTGCATAGGCTAGACTTGTTGCTGGACAGATTTTGTAATCCTTACCCACTCAACATAAAAGAGGGATATTATTGTTGTCTGTTTCCCTGTTTGAAATATTTCTCCCTTTTCCTGTCCCAGTGATACAAGACATGGGAGCAAATCTCCCCAATGAGGTCACAAGTATGAACAAAGAAAAGGTAGCTGTGTAATGACCATCAACTGTCACTGACTGCAAGCCCCACACTGACTGGTGTCTGCATAGTTCAGTCTCTCCACTCTGGATCACCAACCAAGCATATTTTATTAATACTGGTCCAAGGGGCAAATGCCCACCCGCCCATTCCTTCCCAGACAATTACCTTCTTGACAGAATCACTAGGTCATATTAGCAACAGAATCAAGGGAACTTAAAACAACTTTTGAAATTACAGTAAAGCCTATTTAAGATATTAATCATAAGATTTGGCTTTACCATGGGCATAGCATAGGAGGTTGCAGGGGTCACAATTGCAACCCCGCCCCTTGCTCCAGGGAGCCCCTGCAGCCTCCCTGTCATATTATCATATCCTCCACAAAATCCAGCTCTGATCTGCCCTAGGGCCCCACAGCCATGCTCCAGTACTGGGCTTCTACTTTGCCTTCCACAGTCCACACCCCTCTGTTCCCATTGGCTGAGGAGAAACTGTGAACCATTTCCTGAATAGAGAGGAGCACGAGGTGAGAACAGCCCAAGAGGATGACGTGTCTGTGCTGTGTGCTGGCAACATGGAATGGTAACCGAGCTCAGCGAGGCAAGAGGAGGAGAGTGCCGTCCTGTAGCCACGATGGGACCGATGTCACTGGTGAGGTATGACACTGCTCAGTGTCTCCTAGTCACCAGCTGGGTTTCTGTGTACCCCCCCCCCCCTCCACCACCCGGGATCTCTACTTTCCCCACTTCCCTGACAACTGGGGAAAGGACACACACCTCCGGGAGGTGACCTTCCCCTAACACCTGCCAACACTGACAGAGAACAGCGAAACCTTCAGAAATTGCTAAAATAAATCACTTAACACCTCCTTGGGGGGCCCCTGAAGGGCTGCAGGCTCCAGATTTTGTGTCACATGGCTTTGCCCTGCCAGATCTAAGTTGCCCCCCCCAAAGCCCGCTGACCACCCCCTCCACTCTGCATGCTATACCCGGCTGCTGAGCTCCTTTCCCATTACAGCACTCTATACTGTTCTTCCTCCGCAGGGCTGAAATCACATTCCTTTACAACACAGCCACTTAACCATGATCTGCACATGGTGTATCTGCCTACTGCAACTACACTGCCGGTCCAACCAGAGAATTTCACAGGACAGAAGGGCAACATAAAAGCCAGATACACCCTGTGAAGACTGACTGTGTGTAAAGGAATGTGATTTCAGCCCTGTGTAGTGTGGAGGGGGGGGGGCTGTATACAGTACTGGGATGGGAAAGGAGCTCTGCCAAGTGACGAGCCAGGGGTCCCTGTCCTCTGATTCTCCAGCAGTGATCCCTGTCCTCTGATTCTCCAGCGGTGATCCCTGTCCTCTGATGTAAGGAGGAACTCTGGGAACTCAAAATTCTTAAGCCACTTTCAGTGTATTGGCGTGTGGTGGATGTATCTGCACACACGTTGGAAGTAGTGGAGGGGGGCATGTCAACTTTTGCATCGGGGCCCACAAGCTTCAAGCTACACCTCTGGGATTTACTTTAATAATTAGGTTGCTAAAGGCAAAATCTTTTTTTTTTTTTTTTTAAATACTGACACATAATGATGCGCAAACCCCTCCACTGCAGTCCCAGTCAACTGGAATGACCTTCACGCCCCTGCTGCATGCAACTTATGTGATCTACACATCACGTTGCCCTCTTCAGCAGGTATAATGGTCCAGCACTTTAAAACATAATTTCACAGCACCATAGCAATCGGTCTATTATGCCGGTCGCAGAGGGTAGCAGTAGATGTGGATCACATGAGGTACATGCAGCAGGGACCAGAGGAGTGGAGAAGGTGTTGTGTGTTAATTGACCTTTCATTTTTTGGAAAAAAGTGAACAAACCCGTCAGCCATTTTCAGCCATGTTTTCCTGCAATATAGCAATTTATTGTTACTTTGCATAGACAGAGGTTTTATTTTGCATTTGTTCTCTATGGCAACCATTGGGAATCTGGTTCCATGGGCTTTATAAGTGCTTACACTTTTCTCACCTTTTTTTCTCTGTCTAAATAAGGTTAAGTATGTGGTGCCTAAATGTCTGCAAGTTCCTGCAATAGATATGTTGGCAAATCAGTACAACTTGGGACAATAAGGAAGAGAATTGTATTAAGTTATTGTTTTGAAACTACAGGTTTGCCAAGCAGAGCTGTCAGTCTGATTTTATTATGTCTGAGACAAACTTGTCCACATTGTTGTGAACTATGTCCCCTCAACCGCCAGTGCTAAGTATGTTCATTTGTCATGAACATACATCTGCTCTGACATGTCTGTCTGTTCTTAGAAAGTACATTCCAGTAAGTGAAGTTTCCTCATAGCTGCAGCCCCAGCCTTGTAGCTGATTTGCAGATCCTGCACTGGAAGCATTGCTGAGTTCTGAGTAGGGATCTATTTTGCTGGGAACATACTTGGAAAATGGAAGGAAAACTAATGAACATAGCATTCCCGATATTGTGGTTTGCTATAGTTTTTCAGGAGAGGAAGACATTCCTCTTGAGCCAATAAAGTCTGTGTTGCTTCAAGGTGTATGGCTTTCACTTTGAGGCTAAAATACAACCCGCCAGTAGAATTTCAGGGGTTCTCTCCTTGGCTCCATCCCTGACCAATCATGGAAAGCCTTGCACTACAGTGCTCACTTCTGCAGTGCAGGGGCTCTTCTGTACCTGTAACCAAGGGAGCCTAGGTGCTCATGTATGTCATGCCTTTCTTCTAGGATGTCACTCATCTCTAGAGCTAGCTGACATCTGTGTCCCAGGTCACTCCTGGGTCAGTGACCAAGCATGTGCCCAGTACAATTAGTCAGTCTAGGTGCCTCCATGCATGTCTTACCTTGCTGCCAGGGTCCCTAGTCATTTCACGTGCCAGCTGACATTTGTGTCCAACTCCCAGGTAAATGCTGGGGCTAGTTACCAGACATGTACCCATACACACAGGCAGTCTAAGTACCAATGTATGTTATGCCCTGCTGCTAGGGTTCCCAGTCATTTCTAGACCTAGCTGACTTATACTGTATGTCCCAGGTAAATGCTGAGCCCAGTAACCAGGTATGTGCTTTGCATTGCCAGGCAGTCTAGGTGCCCCATGCACAGTAGGTCATGACCTGCTGTCAGGGTCCTCAGTCAGTTTTAGAGCCAGCTGTCATCTGTACTCCAGGTAAATGCTAAGACCATGTGCCCTGTACACCCAGGAAGTCTGGTGCCTCACATACAGTAGGTCACTCCCTGTTGCCAGGGCCCCCAATCATTACTAGGGTCAGTTGACATTTTTGCTCCATGTAAGTGCTGGGACTAGTGACCAGGAATGTACCTTGTACTCTTGGGCAGCCTAGGTTCTCTAGATGCCCTTCTGCCAGTGTCCCACTCATTGCTTGAACATGGCCTAGTCCTTTATCTGGTTTCAGGGGAACTCATTGAACCCTGTGTAAGGGTTGAAGACGTGGGTCTGGTTAGCTTGGACCGCAGTGCCAGCACTGTTGTCATTCCTCCAGTTCAGCTTGCCACTCAGCTCTGAGTCAGCTGTGATGGGCTTTCCTTCCCATTGTCCTGCACCTTGGTCGGTCCTACAGTGTCCACCAGTGACTTGGGATCATCCAGCACCAAGCAAGGCTGAAGCTTCTGGGTCAGATCATTCTCTGCCATAAGAGATGCTCAGCAGGCAAATGGGATGCTCCAAAGTGCTTGTAAGGGGAGCTAAGCACAGCGTTCCATCATTGTGACATGACACAGTTTCTGCAGTACAGGTGCTCTGGGGACATAACTGAGAATGTTTGGCTCTAAGGCCAAGAACAAAGCATTCGCTGCTGATTGGTTCTCAGTCTTCTCGGGTCAATGAGCGGTGATTGTCAGTCACCGTTCTCTGTTCTGTCCGTCCAGCACTCACTGGAGTGACAGGCTGGAGAGAGGGTGGGTGCAGCTGGCTTTGGCTCTCAGCTACACACTGGGAGCCTAAGCCAGCTCTCAATCTGGCATCTGGTTGGATCCCAACTAAAAGGTTTGGATACTTCTAAAGCCTGAAACAGCCAACAACGGGCTTTGGTCATACTTCTATTTCAAATCTACAAACTGCTATAGTTCTAACCTTATAAATAATGATGGTTGCAGTGATGTCTGTCTGGTGACCTCTTTTGCTTCTGCTCTGTGTACTTGGCAAACATCTGTGTACAGTTTTCCAGTTACAGTGATAATCTGTATATTAATCTGTACTTTTGCTGGAGGGCTTTAAAAGCAGCCAGGTCTGTGACGAAGGCCTTGTGATTTTGCAATTCCTTCTCCTGTTTTTCTTCTTGTAGCTTGTAAAGTATTATGGCTGGTGAGTGTGGCTTTCCTGTAAATAGTAATAGAAACTCATCAGCAAAAGTCTCACAAGGGCACTGCAGGTTCCCTGAGGTGACTGAATCACCCGCAGGCATCAGGTTGCTGTTCGGAAGGCTTGGCGTTCTCTCTGTAGAGGAGGACAGTTTGTACTGTGATTTATTAAATACAGAAGACTCATATTTAAAACACTTAACACTTTATTTTACAGTGTACTTCATCATCACCACTTTCAATGTCAGTTATTTAGAAGCAGTTATTTTGCTGGCCTCATAAATGGGCACTCTAAAACAAAAATGGTACCTGGACTCCACACATGAAACAGCGGTACCTAATGCAGATAGAAAATTACACCAACTTATAACTACTGCAAATTTAATTATGAAAATACAAAATATTAAATGACAACCCAGTATGCCCTCCCAGCTACCCCTCTCCTCCACCCCCATGGTGAACCCAACCTCCCCAAAATAACGGATAATACACTTTAGTATCCCCACCCCTGGGTTAATTCACATGTGCCTTGATTCTGAAGAGCGATCTGCATTTAGATCACTATTTTCAGAGAATCTGAGAGGCATGAGGTTGTATCGCCTCCACACAGCCTGCTTTCACATGTGCCTTGATTCTGAAGAGCGATCTGCATTTAGATCACTATTGAACTCTTCAGTGATTTAGATCACTATTGATTTAGATCACTATTGAACCCCTTGAACTCCACACTGCATGCAGTTGTGGGGCACTTACAGAATGCTGCCATTCACTTGAGTCGGTTATATATAAAAGAAAAAAAGTCCAAGATTGCTGCACTCAAAATCTATTGAAAATTTGAAAAAATATATACAAATGTAGCACTAACCCCCGAAGGAGCTGCTGGTTATTTTTGGGCTTACCGTTACCTTCCGTTCTCCTTGTGACACGTCTAGGGGATGTCCCGTGGTAGATGGCCCAGTAACTTGAGACTGACAATAGATCCACTTGAATGGAATTTATTTGCAAAAACTCAAACCATTGAACAGTCTTTCAACTTGGGATCAGAGGGTTGGGAAGGAAGTTCAGGTACTCTCAATGTCAAAGTCTATAAACATTAAAGAACTTGCTTACTTTGACTGCATCCAGAGAATAGCCATTCGAAGCTGGATGAACACTCAGGTTGGACAGTCCCTCTCTCACAAGGCCTAGCCGCCAACAAGGTGCTTATTCAGGAACAAAGTCTTTGTCACAGATGTTGTTGCAGAACACGTAGGAAACTAAGTTGTAGAACACTTGTAGGATACCTGGATCTTTCAGCCTACTTGCCGATATCCACAAGACCGGATTCTTTCGGGTTACTTCAGCCCTTCCAGGCTCTTGTTAAGAAAACTAAACTCACACGTGGTGTTCTTCTAAAGAGTCCTCCCCTGGAATGCTTGAAGTACAATGGGTTTCTCCGGAACCGGAGACGGCACCCAACCACCTCAGAATCCTCCTTTAGTTTCCCTGCCTCGGGCTAGCCAGCCCCAAGGCATTAAAGTCGGGTGGATCCGCACCCCAGGCCATAGCCTTCCTGGGGGCTGGTTAGGAGGACCAGGACCAAGTAGTCAGCACATCATACTGGACCGGAACCCCAAACCATGTGATGTCCTTATCTTAAATACCCTCTCCCAGAGGGCACAGCGAGAGGGCCACTCCCACTGACCTGGCTCTGAAAAAAAGAGTAACTTAAGCGCTTGACCAGACCATAGTTCCACACCTGCCACAAGAGACAGTGCCCCCTGAGGCCAGGCTGAACATCTCACAACCCAGTCAGACTGACACAGAAGTCAAATTTAAAAAAATAGACCCAAACCAAACTGTAGCTTGGGTAAAGTTTTAACTTTGAAAAACACATAGCGCATGCTCTTCAGGAGCCCGCCGCTACACAAATATACAAATGTAAGATAGTTCCATAATCCATATCATATGGTGCTTGAGCTTCTTGCTTGCACTGTAGCTAGTGTGTTGCCTGTGAGGGCCTTCAGGAAAACAGAAGGTTTTGTTGCAGATAGGCAAACCCTTCTGTCCTTTCAGTGTGTATTTTTACCTCTACCTTCCCCTCCTTCTACTCTTCCTCCCTTTATCCTTTACCCCTTCTACCTCCTATATGATTATTAAGAGATTATGTGCCCCAGAATCATACATGGTGAAGAACCAGTGAAAACAACCCCCTTCCTCCAGGTCCTGGCCTGGGCAGCCCAACATTAACTTATTCATGGACTCATTTAAATTTCCCTTCTGTCCTCATTGGCCTTTTCCTGTTAGTTAATTTCCATCTCGTGACACCTCTTTCCACTTATTTTTTCTGTTCTTACCTTTCCTCAAATCTAAAAAGAGCAAATGCTCTACTTTTTTTTTTTTTGGGGGGGGGGGGAGAACTTTCTGGGTCTTCTGTCTCCACATTTGGCTCTGTTCTCACTGCCTTGTGTGTCTACATTTAGAAATGTGCTTGTTGGCTTAAAAATGTGGGTCTTACACTTCAAAAGAGTGTAAAATATCCTCTGTACTGCAATTGTCTGAAGTGAAATTGTGCTGGAATCAACTTCTGGGTCTTATTGAGTTAACTGGCCTGTGGATGGTGCTAAGCCAGCCATTGACCATACCGTCTGAACAAACTGGGTCTAAGGAGGTAAGTCAATGCATAAAGCATTATAAATAATGTCCCATTGAATGAAATGCGTAAGATTTGGCGCTGACGTCTTAATGGTATGCAAATCCAGGTTGCCAGCGGCTGTTCATGTGAGTTATTTTACCTTTTTTTTAAGCTGTTTTTATACCATTGGAGTAATAATCCTTACTAAGCTATGGAGAATCCATCTGGACTTCTGGTAAACTTTTTTATATTATTAGTTGGACTTTGCATAAAGCTGCCAGTGCAACCATAGTGCTGTTATCCATCCAAAGAGATTTCCATATATGCTGTAAGGCGCACATGCTGCTGGGATCGCAATCAGCTGAGCGGCAGGAGCCGTGCTTATTCGAGGTACAGAGTGGCAGATATGAGAGGAGCAGGAGTGGGGGGGGGGGGCTTGTGAATAACTCAACAGTAGTTCACTATATGGACCCCTTATGTATTTATACATGGTGATCATATCCCTCCTTAATCTCCTCTTCTCAAGAGAGAATAAATTCAGTTCCCCTAATCTTTCCTCATAGCTGGGCTTCTCCATGCCTCTTATCAGTTTGGTTGCTCTTCTCTGCACTTTCTCCAGTTCCCTGATATCCTTTCTGTGAACTGGTGCAGAAAACTGAACTGCATATTCCAGATGAGGTTTTACCAGTGGCAGCCGCTCCCCTCTAATCCATGGGCCTGGTCTCTAATCTACATGCAGGGGGCCGGACGCATGCATTTCAATGTTTTTTTTTGTTTTTTTTAAGCACATGATTAGAGCCTGAGGCTCTAATTGACATTTTAAAAAGGGTGCTCTGAGCACAACCAGTTGTGTGACAAAAGCAAATTAATATTCGCTATTGTCTTTCTGCTTCTCCTCCCGGCCAAAGAAGAAGCGGGTCTTAAGACCCAATTGGCCAAGAGGAGAAGTGACGTAGTGACCACCGAGGAGGAGATGCAGGGGGAAGCTGCCGAAGCTTCTGTGACCTAGATAGAGTAAGTGCGGGGATAGTGGGTGGACGAATGAGCAACGGGGGGGGGGGGGTTTGGTGGTGGTTTGCCGATTGACCGTGCAGCGGAGGAGGTTTGACTTACAGACCGACCAAATGGAGGGGCTGGGGGTTTGACTGCCAGAACGACCACGCGGGGGGTGGCTTGTGGTTTGTTTGCCACCCCACCCCTAAAAAATGGAGCACCAGCCATCTTTGGGTCTTACTCAGTGGCGGTTGGTGCTCAAAATTTTTTGGGGGGGGTGCAACCAAACTGAAAAATTCTGAAAGAAAAGTATCAATTACAGCCTCACTGTGCCCATCAAATGTAGCCACTGTGTCCATCAAACCCTGCCACTGTGCCCATCAAATCCTGCCACTGTGCCATCAAACACAGCCACTGTGCCATCAAACACAGCCACTGTGCCCAAAACACTGCCACTGTGCCCATAAAACTTTGCCCAAACGCTGCCACTGTGCCCATAAAACTGTGCCCATCAAATGCTGCCACTGTGCCCATCAAACTGTGCCCATCAAATGCTGCCACTGGGCCATCAAACACTGCCACTGTGCCCATCAAACTGTGCCCATTAAATGCTGCCACTGTGCCCATCAAACTGTGCCTATCAAACACTGCCACTGTGCCATCAAATGCTGCCACTGTGTCCATCAAACCCTGCCAATGTGCCATCAAACACAGCCACTGTGCCCAAACACAGCCACTGTGCTTGTCAAATGCAGCCACTGTGCCCAAACGCTGCCACTGTACCCATCAAACGCTGCCACTGTGCCCATCAAACACTGCCACTGTGCCCATCAAACGCTGCCACTGTGCCCATCAAACTGTGCCCATCAAATGCTGCCACTGTGCCCACCAAACTGTGTCCATCAAACACTGCCACTGTGCCATCAAATGCTACCACTGTAACGATCAAACAGTGCCACTGTGACGGGTAACAGACTCGCGCACCTGATTGGCTGGTTCAGTGTTAGGAAAACAAATATTAATTCCCTTCTCTAACACACCTGGGTGAAATGTGAGTGCAATGCTTTGCTCTCCCGGGTCACCTTTTTTTGAAGCCTATTAGAGCCTATGGTGGCTCTAATCAAGTGCTTCAAAATTCATGAGCCCCGCGTCCCAAAAGGGGCCAGAAACCTGAATAGGTGATGGCTACAGCAGCTATGGATAGATTCATGCAATGCATGAATCTATCCATACTACACAGAGGGGGTGGCTGGAGAGAGGGGGCGGCACCCGCACGCCCTTAATGGACGCACCACCGCTGGTCTTACCAATGATTAGTACAGGGGTAAAATGATATTGCTCTGAAGTCAATACGTCTCTTAATACATGAAAGAACTTTGCTCGTTTTGGAAACCACAGTTTTACAGTGCATGCTATTATTGAGCTTTTTATCTACCAAAGCCCACAGATCCTTCACCATTGATTCCCCCAGTTGTACTCCCCGTATGTATGATGCATGTATATTCTTAGCCCCCAAGTGCATGACTTTACATTTATCAACATTAAAGTGGTTGCAAACTGTTTGTTTATTTTTTTTACTTTTACCTATAGGTAATCCTAGAATAAGGCTTACATATAGGTAGTGGAAATATCTCCTAAACGTGCACCGTTTAGGAGTTATTTCACTTGTAGTGCGGCATGCGCTGTGAAGAAACGTACCTCCCTGCCATTTATTCCCCAGCGTGTGTTGTGACTGATGGCTCACGCGCGCATGACATCAGGGACCCGGAGTCGACAGGCCCCGGAAGGAAGATGGGTGAAGATGGACGCAGCCTGCACAGGGGACAGCACGGGCTTCGTTTGCAGGTAAGTGTCACATAATGGGCTAGTACTAGCCCATTATGATTTTAATTTGCAGGGAGCAAAAGAGGAAGTAAAACCCATCAGGGTTTACTTCCTCTTTAAACCTCATTTGCCACATAGTTGCCCAATTAAACAGTGTATTGAGGTTGGCTTGTAAGTTGGAGACATCTTGTAATGCCGCGTACACATGACAGGTTTTTCCATTGGAATAAACTCTGGCGGTTTTTCTGACATTCAGAGTTCAGACGGAATTCCGCTCAAGTGGTCTTGCCTACACAGGATCACACCAAATTCCAACCGCAAAAAATGCAGTTACATACACCACATATGACGGGGCTAGAAAAAGGAAGTTCAATAGCCAGTAGTCAATAGCTTCCATCTTGTATTTGAATCTGAGCATACCTAAGTTTTTGCGCGTCGGAATTGCATACACACGATAGAAACTTTTTCCGTCTTAAAAATTGAGAACCTGCTCTCAATCTTTTGATGGCGGAAATTTGGCCAGCAAAATTCCGATGGAGCATACACACGGTCACATTTTCCGATGAAATGCTCTCATCGGCCTTTTGCTGGCCGAAATTCCAACCGCGTGTACGCGGCATAAGGGCGTTATTCCACTGCATAGTTTGGTGTCACTTGCAAAGACAGAAATGGTACTTTAAATCCCAGACCCAATATAATTTCTAAATATATTAAAAAGTAAGGCTACTTTCAGACTGGAGCGGGCGTCGGCAGTAAAGCGGCGCTATTTCTAGCGCCGCTTTTCCGTCGTTTTAGCTGCGCTATTCAGCCACTAGTGGCAGGTTTTAACCCCCACTAGCGCCTGAAAAAGGCGGTTTGGCGGCGCTGCCCCATTGTTTTCAATGGGCAGGGGCACTTTAGGAGCAGTGAATACACCGTTCCTACAGCACTGCAAGTATGCAGCTTGCAGGACTTTTTTACTGCCCTGCAAGCGCACTGCTACAGTGTGAAAGCCCTCAGGTTTTCACATTGAAGAGACAGGAGGCTCTTTACAGGTGCTATGCAGGTGCTATTTTTAGTGCTGTAGCGCCTGTAAAGCACCTCAGTGTGAAAGTAGCCTTAGGGTCCCAACACTGAACCTTGGGGTACACCACTGATAAACATAGACCAGTCAGAGTAAGAATCATTAACCTCTAATCTCTGAATTCTGTCTTTTGGCCAGTTTTCTATCCATTTACAAACTGATCTTTCTAAGCCTGTAGACTTTACCTTACCCATGAGCCGAGTGTGGGGAACTTTGTCAAATGCTTTTGCAAAATCCAAATATACCACGTCCACCGCCACCCCTCTGTCCAAAGTTTTACCTACTGTACTGATAAAAGTGTCATAATTACAAAAGCACTATAGCAAAAAACCTGACAATGGGACTGACCCATTGCTATGTATCCAAAGAAGTATTTTGGATATAAGAAACATTACCCTGGAAAATCTCCAGCAGCCAGTCACGTGGCAATTGCAATGGCCTTGATTGTACAGCCTGTAAACATCAAATAAATGAGAAAACAGACCTCAAAGCCCATTCCTTGCATAGTTAAAAGAGAAGCATGGGATTCAACTTGTTTTTTTAAATCATACTTACCTGGGTAAATCCAGCATTGGACTGATGAAAACCAAGCGATCAAACACAGCTGATTGCTGAGTTGTCAGTGCTCCCTGAGCAGAGAGCTGGTGACTGTCAGTCACCGGCTCTCTGCTTTGTTCCCCTGCACTCATTGGATTTGGCTGTACTTCTCCTTTAAAGGGTTTGTAAAGGTTCATGTTTTTTCACCTTAATGCATCCTATGCATTAAGGTGAAAAAACACCTGGCAGTGAACAGCCCCCAGCCCCCCTTGTTTTACTTACCTGAACCCTTGAACTTGTCCCATGGGGACGCGCTGTCTCTCTGCTAGCGGGTTCTCAGCTGTTGATTGGATAGATTGATAGCAGCACAGCCATTGGCTCCCACTGCTGTCAATCAAATCCAATGATGTGGCCACCGGGGGGGCGGGGCCGAGTCCTGCATTCACATTTATGGACACGCGCCCCCAAGATAACCCCCCAGGAGAGCGCTTCTCCCAGGGGATTATCTGATGTGGGGAGGAGCCGAGAGAGCCACCGAGGGACCCCAGAAGAGGATGTTCTGTGCAAAACGAGCTGCCCAGTGGAGGTAAGTATGATATGTTTGTAATTAAAAAAAAAAAAAACATGAACCTTTAGTGCCCGTTCACACAGGGGTGACACGACTTGCAGCGCGACTCACAGACGCGACCTGCACACGACTTCAGCAGCAACTTGCAAAACGACGACTGTAGAAGTCAATGCAAGTCGCCTGAAGTCGTCCCAAAAATAGTACAGGAGCCTTTTTCTAAGTCGGAGCGACTTGAGTTGCTCCTATTAGAACGGTTCCATAGTACAGAACGGAGCATGACTTGTCAGGCGACTAAGTCGCCTGACAAGTCGCGGTAGTGTGAACGGGCACTTATGCCGCGTACACACACGACCAGACTTTTCGAGGGATTAAGTCCGACAGACTTTCGAAGGAGTTCTGACGGAGTTCTGGCAGAATTCTGACGGACTTTCCGAATGAGCGGACTTGGCCACACACAATCACACTAAACTCCGACGGATTCGAACGTGATGACGTACGACTGGACTCGAATAAGGAAGTTCATAGCCAGTAGCCAATAGCTGCCCTAGCGTCGGTTTTAGTCCGTCGGAATAGCATACACACGAGCGAATTTTTCGGTAGGAACTGGGTCCAGCAGAGTTCTGGCGGAAAAATTTGAAGCATGTTCCATTTCTAAAGTCTGTCAGACTTTTGCGAATCAAAAGTCCGTTGCAGCCCACACACGATCAAATAGTCTGCCGGAATCATTCCGTCAGACTTTGGATGTTGAAAAGTCCGGTCGTGTGTACGGGGCTTAAGTGTCACTAATGTCAACAAAGCCAGCGTCCACAGCAGAAAACCTCAAGAAACTACTTATATCTACTTATTTACTTTTATAGGGCTTCCACAGAAATATATATTTATAGAAAACAATAATGAAAAAGAGAACTATCTGACTGTTATGTATAGAAAATACATTTTATTATATAGAAAGTATAAAGACGCACAGACACAAATTAAAAACAAAGGTATACCTACCAAAACGCATGTGGACATTTATACTCTACTAATGAAAGGCTAAATCCACCAGAAATTTGTAACAGCAAATTTCAGTGAAATCCCTATAAAAGTAAACATTTTTACAGAAGTTGTGTCTTCTTGTATAATCTGTTTATCAATTTTTGTAGACCAGTGGTCTCCAAACTGTTGCACTTAGCTAGCCTTTTTTTGGGCCTTGGGGACTATTCCTCCCACTGATATTAGACACTATTCATCCTACTGACACAAACAGTGGGGTGTAATTCCTGCCACTGACGCCAACAATGGGACACTATTCCTCCCACTGATACCAATGATGGACACTATTGCTCCAACTAATACCAATGACGGGGCATTATTCCTCCCACTAATACCAATGATGGGACACCATTTCTCCCAATGATACCAATGATGGGGCACTATTCTTCCCACTGATATCAATGATGGACACTATTCCTCCAACTAATACCAATGATGGGGCATTATTCTTCCACGAATACCAATGATGGGGCATTATTCCTCCAACTAATACCAATGATGGGGCATTATTCCCCCAACTTATACCAATGAAGGGGCATTATTCCTCCAACTTATAGCAATGATGGGGCACTATTCCTCCCAATGATACCAATGTTGAAACACTATTCTTCAAACTAATACCAATTATGGGGCATTATTCCTCCAACTAATACCAATGATGGAGCACTATTCCACCAACCAATACCCATATCGGGGCATTATTCCTCTAACTAATACGGATGACGGGGCATTATTCCACCAACTAATACCTATGACGGGGCATTATTCCTCCCACTGATACCAATGATGGGGCACTATTTCTCCCACTGATACCAATGATGGGGCACTATTTCTCCCACTGATACCAATGATGGGGCACTATTCCTCCCACTGATATCAATGATGGACACTATTCCTCCAACTAATACCAATGACGGGGCATTATTCCTCCAACTAATACCAATGATGGGGCATTATTCTTCCATGAATACCAATGATGGGGCATTATTCCTCCAACTAATACCAATGCATTATTCCCCCAACTTATACCAATGACGGGGCATTATTCCTCCAATTTATACCAATGACGGGGCATTATTCCTCCAACTTATACCAATGATGGGGTACTATTCTTCCCAATGATACTAATGTTGAAACACTGTTCCTCAAACTAATACCAATTATGGGGCATTATTCCTCCAACTAATACCAATGATGGAGCATTATTCCACCAACTAACAGCAATGATGGGGCATTCTTCCTCCAATTAGTACCAATTATAGGGCACTATTCCTCCAACCAATAGCAATGACGGGGCACTATTCCTCCAACTAATAGCAATGATGGGGCACTATTCCTCCCACTGATACCAATAATGGGGCACTATTCCTCTCACTGATACCAATGATGAGACACTATTCCTCCAACTAATACCAATTATAGGGCACTATTCCTCCAACCAATAGCAATGACGGGCACTATTCCTTCAACTAATAGCAATGATAGGGCACTATTCCTCCCACTGATACCAATGATGGGGCACTATTCCTCCCACTGATACCAATGATGAGACGCTATTCCTCCAACTAATACCAATTATGGGTGTCATGGTTATGCAATAGAGTTCGTCTGCTTACCTGTCTGCATGTGTTCATTTCTAGAGACCAGCCAAGCCTCACCTGACTGCCTTTATAATCCATCTACTGGCATGGCTCCTCCCTAGCTCCTATCAGACAACTCTATATTAACCTGTGCACTGCTAGCCTATCCTGCTGATCAACCTTTGTGTGTTAGCTTCCTGTTTCCTGCCGTGTGCTCTGCTACTGGTTTCCGTTACCGACTTTGGCGTTGTTTGACTATCCCTGTTTGCCTGTGATCCTGACCTTTTGGCGTGTACCCGACTATTCTTGTCTGCTTGTGGCCCCCACTTGGCTTTGTCCCTCACCATCCCTATCCTCCTGTTGCCTACTGTGGGTGTGAGCTGGGGGACCCTGGGGGTCGCAACCTGGAGCCAGTTGCAGCCAAGTCCATCCTCACCACTCGAAGCTCTGGTGAACACCTGCTGGCTCTTAGACTCCGCGCCCCAGGGAATCTTACGCTCTAACCCCAGTGGGATCTGTCCCCCATCCGCAGCAGTCAGCCGTAGGGTCCACAACTTTGCGGTTCACCCCTAAACCCTACGGTGTGCATCTGTCACCTGGGCTCTAGGTGACCTGACAATGGGGCACTATTCCACAACTAAAAAAAATGATGGGGCATTATTCCTCCAACTAATACCAGTTATGATGGGGCACTAATCATCCCACTGATACCAATAATGGGACACTATTCCTCTAACTAATATCAATGATGGGACATTATTCCTCCAACTAATACCAATGATGATTCACTATTCCTCCCACTGATACCAATGATGGGACACTATTTGTCCCAATTATAACAACGATGGGGCACTATTCCGCTAACTATAACCAACGATGGGGCACTGTTCCTCCCACCTATACCAATGATTGGGCACTATCCCTCTCACTAACACCATTGATGGGCCACTGACCACAAAACTTTGTTTACTCCCACTGATGCCAAACATGTTCTACCACCACTGGTCACAATCCAACCCTCTTAAAGTCAGACAGTAAACTGGCCCTATGTTTAGAGAGTTTGGAGAACCGGGGGCAGGCTGAAAATCAGTGTCTCTACCTGAAGAGTGATTATTCCATTGTCATATGGCACTGGTCATGTAACTGTCAGATGGAGCCCAGAGTCCCACTTTTTCAAGGAAAAGTGTTTTTATTTGTAAAATTGATCAAGATCATTAAAACTGCTCATTTAATTTTAGAGCAATAATCCTTTTTTTAAAGAAACCTGCTGGCCTCAAAATGCTAGTTGCATGTCTTTCATGCTTGCTGACCCTCGCATTTTAATAAATTGATGGCCTTTCCCTGACTTTTGTAATCTGTATATTTGTTATGGGTCAGTAATGCAGGAAATTTAAAGCCAACAGGCCAACATCACAGCTAGGCAACCTGCAACCTCAGGAAGTCAGCAATGGCAGCCCAATATCTCTCATATTTAAGTTGATTTTCTGTAGTCTTGGAAGAGAATATCATTTCTATTTTATATAGTGTACCGCCAGAGCTGATGGTATAAAAATATAAGCTATTGTGGGAGGGAGTGCCCAGTACATCCAGCACCAATGTCTAAGAGCACCACCTTGCAGAAGAATGCACCAAGGGTGAAAATAGAGCACACAGCTGAGCGTGTAATAATAGACTGGAGGGGAAGCCCCACAGTCATGGCAGAAAGTACTTTCCTGGTATGAAATGCAAGGACAAACCTTCCACTGTACATGTGCAGAATTCCTAAATAGAACGGAGAACTCAACATATCCTCTAACACCTCAGTCCCTCCTATCATTTTGTAATGTATGGAATGGAAAAGTAAAGTGTTGCCAATCAGGGACTATACATCCACACAGGAGCGTAGGGAGGATATATTTTAACTTGTTTTCTTTTTATCTGAATGCCTAGTGATAGCATATCCAGGGAAAGTCACCTTTGAAGTTTTGTCTCTGAAAATTCCACTTTACAGTTTTGAGCAAGGGCACTGGGAAGTCCTTCCTCTTCTGCATATCATGTTCAACTTCACGGCATATCAAAATGCAGATATATGTAGAAATATAAGAGGCTGCCACCTCTTCTACTGAAAATGCTTGGGTGTCACAATGATTCAATGACACCACTTGGAACAACTATGTTGATTAGGACTTCTGACTTCGCCCTGACCTAATCTGCTGTAGGCAGTGTTAATTTAAAGTGGTTGTAATCCCTTACAGCACACTTTGACCTACAGGTAAGCCTAGATTAAGGCTTACCTGTAGGTCCAAGAAATATCTCCTAAACCTACACGGAGGTGCCAATCAAATGCGATGTCTGTGCAATGGGAGTTCAGCCATACAGCTGTATGGCTGAACTCGCATTGGATTCACAGAAAAAAAGGCGCAGGGACCGATTTCCCCCGCACTGGAATTGGATCGCATGGGCATTCTTACCCATGTGATCCGATTCCTGTCCAAATCCACAGTTTGAAAATGCGATCTGTGAACCGATCTGGGGGTGTCATTAACATTGTATTGACACCCTCAGCGGTTCGCAGAGGGCAGTGTGAACTGCCTGCAGGCAGTGTTTGTTTTGTTGAGGAAAATATTTTCGAATTTCAAGCGGCGTTTACCCCCCCCCCCCCCCCCATGAAGAAATATACTGTAGCTGCTGACTTTTAATATTAGGACACTTACCTGTCCAGGGATCCACTCATGTTGACACCCCAGCTGATTTTCAGATCAGTTCTTGGGTGCTGCTGCCGCCCGATTGTGGTAAGGCAAACTGGCCAGTTTCCTACTGCGCATGTGTGAAACGTGCTGAGCATTCTAACTAGCCTGGTGGCGGAGGAAGTGGGAGGGGGGCCGAACTTCCGAGGGACGTTGCCGTGGGAAAGTCTCCTGGCAGTGGGGACGGGTACCTGTCAAAAATAGGTACCCGTTCCCCCCCTCCTCCCTGAAAGGTGATACATGTGGCACTGGAGGGGGGGGGGGGGGAAGCAGAGCTTCCACTTTTGGGTGGTAGGCCTGTGGCTCAAAGTGTATTTAAACTAGAGACAGCCAGGCAAATTTCATTCTCAACAGGGGATCAGCAATAGCTCCCTATATACAGTATTCCTGTTAGTACAGTTTTTTTTTCTAAGATATGGCTGAAATCCTGGTGGTGTTTTTTTTTATTTTATACAATATATAACATGTAAGTACTGGAAAATCGTATGTTGGATGTTGGATGGACTGCAGAAATTCCTCAGGGACAAGTTCACTACCACCCTTTCTAGCTCCATAACATAATCTAAGGCCGCGTACACACGGGCGGATTGTCTGCCCAACTAAGTTCGTCAGACAATCCGACAGACAGTCCGTTCAACTTTTGAATGAACGGACTTGACCACACACGATGAACAGACAGTCCGCTGAAAGCTTGCACGATGACGTGTACAGCACGTACGACGGGACTAGAAATACGACGTCCAATACACTGCAATGCAACCTTCGGCGTGTAAATCCTTTCTGAGCATGCGCCATACTTAGTCCGTCCAACTTGCCTACACACGAGCGGACTGTCCGCTGAAACCAAGTTTGGACGGACAAAATTACGGAAATTCCGAAAGACTTAGTCCGCCAGACTGTCCGCTGAAAAAGTCCGCTGAAGCCCACACACGAGCGGATTGTCCGCTGAAACACGTTTCAGCGGACTAAGTTGGGCAGACAGTCCGGCCGTGTGTACGCGGCCTAAGTCGGACACCCTCCAGATACCTGTGCATTGAGTACCATGGGTTTGAATAAAGACCTACAGTACTCCTACACAAGAGGTGCTGAATGTACTTTCAGGCAGAGGTAAGTAAGCGCCTGGGTGGGAGATATCTGGGTTAGATTTAGTCATGGATGATTGGATGGTGGATTTTGTATAAATGTGAAATTGTGCTTAAAGTGGAACTATGGGCATAACAAATTAGATATATAAAGCTGTCAATAGCAATAACACAACAGTCTTTATTTCCTGACAGGCTCCATGGCAGCGTACGTGTGGGTAGCCCCGCCTCCATAATTACCCAATAGGACCCATCTCCCATAAATCTTTGCTCACGCTTACTATCCGTGTTCCATTTTTGGCCTCCCCAGTAGGACCAGATGGTTTCTTTCCCAGAAACAAAACTTCACGACGATCGATTGGCTGATTGACTGAGAGTTTTTCCTCCGATAGGCCCTGACTGTTAAGCAGGGTATGGAGTGTATTTGCAGAGTAGCGCTGAAGAAAGGATTTTCGTACCTGAAGTGCGCACAGTCTGTTTCCTTTTGCTATGTGTGACCATTATCTGCTTGGAGGTGTGTGTGTTCCAGTCCGTTCGGCCAGGTGATTGTTGGTGGAGTGGCGAGCCTTTTGTCTATCCATGGCAGCAATGTATTTGTGTGTATTTACTCTTTTCTGTTTGTCTAGCGGTTCCCTCTATGCTGTTTGCGGACGCTTCCGCGTTCCAGCAAACCTCTCTCTCCTATTTCCGGGTTGCACAGGCGTTCTGCGCATGTGCGAACCCGATGTGAAACCGAGGCTTGATTTCCGCGCATGCCTCGCATCTGACGTCGGCAATGACGTCACGGGCGCCACTTTTAAAATCCTTGTAAGCTGTCAGAACCCTGGGAATGTTTGCAGAGGACACAGCGACTTCCCAGGGCTGACAGTGCGGCGGTTTAAGGTAAGAGCATGTCCCTTAGGCTAGGGATTTGCTTACTGATAAAAAAAAAAAATGTATTTTATTTTTCTTTGGCTTGCAGTTTTTCTTTGGTCTGTTGGTTTGTTTGGATATGGACGCCTTACTGCCTCCTAGTGGCCAGCCCGCTCATGTTAGATAGGTTGCTAGTAATTATGTGTTTTTTCTGGAGAGAGTTTTGCATAGGTAGGATTGACTGTGTGTCTTTTTTCTCTTTCTGTCTGTTTGTTTTTACAGCCCTTCTGGGTCTGATCCACAGCATAATGCCTCTAGACGCAGTGGATCATCAAAATCACACCACCATAAATCCTCCTGAAGGTCTAGCCAGCATAGGTCAAGGTCTGAACAGCGTGACAAGGATTATTCTCACCCCCCTGCTGCTCACTCTAGCAAAAGGCCGGAAAAATCATGCTGGGGGTGCAGGATGCCTGTTCCATTAATCCCTATCCCTATCACAAATCCCTATGTGATCACTGCTTCTCCAAAGCTGCAGATGAGAGGGATGGTGCAGACCAGCGATTGGAGTCGATAGTAAGACGGGTTGTGAAGGAGTCTCTGCAGGAGAGGGATGCGCTACAATCATGTGAATCCCCGGAGTTGTTGGTCCATCCAACTGGAGAGATTCTATTGCAAGAGACATGGGAATCCTCTCAATCAAGTCGCCTCTCTGCTCCTATCTTAGACAGTGAATCTGACTTGGAGGATCCTGGTTTAGGATTTGATTATGGACTGGTTCCTTCTTTGGTTAAAGCAGTGAGAGAAGCTCTGAAGTGGGAAGACCCTATTACTTTCCCACCAAAGCAGAGAAAATTCTTTAAGGAGCGACAATATTTTCCTTTCCTTTCGGAATTGGGTGACATTATCACTAAGGAATGGAGCAAGATGGATAAAAAGGGTTCCATGCAGTCAAAGATCCTGAAGCTATACCCTTTTAAAGAAGAGGATGTGAAGCACCTGGAGTCAGCTCCACTGGTGGATGCAGCGCTCATGCGTTTGGTGAGATATGTAACTCTCCCTTTAGAAGATATAGTATCTTTTAAAGATCCTTTAGAAAGGCAGATTGACTCAGACCTGAAAAGAATATACCTGACCTCCGGAATGGCTTGCAAACCAGTGCTTGCAATGGCAGCGGTCTCTAAGGCCATAGAATCCTGGGCTGATAATGTGGAAGAATTCCTGAAGAGTATTTCTATCGAAACAGCCAAAGACTCCCCTATCCAAGAAATCAGAATGGCGTCTGCCTTTTTGGGGGAAGCATCTATTGATGTTATTCGCCTGATATCTCGGGATATGTTAGCAGCTGTTTCAGCACGCCGTGCGTTATGGCTCCGTCCATGGCTGGCGGATCCAGCATCCAAACAGGCCTGGTGCCGTATTCCTTTTGAGGGGACATCTTTGTTTGGTAATAAGCTGGATACTGCCATATCCCGGGCTACAGGTGAGAAATCTGGGTTTCTTCCCCAGGACAGATGTCTTCAGAACCAAAAACGTCCATTTCCAAGGAGACAGGGCCCTGATCGTGCCAGGGAGGCGCGAAGCTATAGGCCTGGTCGAGAATTCTCAAGGACTTGGAAATCCAGGCAGTCTTCTTTTAAAAATACCTCAAAAGGGGGTTTGTCCGGCAAGCAGGATTCTGCTAAATCCTTTTGAAATTGGGCCCGCTCAAGCTTGTCATGTGGGAGCTCGTCTTCTCTACTTCAAGCATGTTTGGGCGGCCTCAATTCGGGATTTTTGGACAGTAAAAACAGTATCCTTAGGTCACAGGTGGAGTTTTGTCAACACCCCAAGGTTAAGATTCATTCCCACAACTCTTCCAGGATCAGAAGAGAAGAAACAAGTCCTATTGACCTACGTGAGCTCTTTACTGGATCAAGGCGCAGCCGTACCCGTTCCAGAAGACGAACGTGGCGAGGGCATGTATTCCCCTCGGCACATGGAGGCCGGTAATAGACTTGACCCATCTCAATTCCTTCATTCACAAAGAGAAGTTCAAGATGGAATCTCTACTTACCATCCAGCAGTCAGTGCATCTGGGGGACTGGATGATTTCAATCGACTTGAAGGATGCATACTTCCATGTGCCCGTGGCAAAGGAGTTTCAACAGTTCCTCCGCTTTGCGGTAGGCGATCAACATCTACAGTTTACATGTCTTCCCTTTGGGTTAATGACGTCACCACGGGTCTTCTCTAAGGTTCTTTTGGCAGTTGTGGCCCTTCTCCGAGTCAGAGGCGTTCGTCTCCACCACTATCTAGACGACCTGCTTCTGCTATCTCAGAACAGAGAGCAGATCTTGGAGCACAAAGATCTAGTTATCTCCACCCTGCAAAAGTTCGGGTGGCTTCTGAACCTACAAAAGAGTCACCTAGATCCAACTCAATCTCTCGTCTTTCTAGGGGCGCAGTTCAACATGGTGGAAGGTACCATCTCCCTTCCAGAAGAGAAGGTTGGAGTCATACGAGACAGGATTCACGCAGCCCTTGCCTCATCTCATCTTTTGGCTCTCCAATGTCTGAAGGTGATTGGCATAATGTCAGCCACCATTGCCATGGTAAAGTGGGCCCAGTGGCACACTAGTCCCTTTCAGAAAGGGTTTCTACAGCAGTGGGACTTATCCAGCCAGACACAGCGCATATTCCTCACTCCAGCCATGAGGACGTCTCTTCTTTGGTGGCTTCAGGGGAAGAACCTGCGCAACCACCATTCGATCATTCCCATCTCATGGGTCACGGTAACATCAGATGCCAGCAACCGAGGATGGGGCGCTCACTGCCTTTCAGATCTCGCTCAGGGCAGGTGGACATTTCCGTCACAAAGAGTTGTCTCCAATGTTCTGCAGTTGAGGGTGGCCTTCCAGGCACTTCTGTCATACCATCATCTGATAGCAAATTCCTCGGTAATGCTAAAGTTGGACAACACAACCGCGGTGGCTTACATAAGGAAGCAAGGGAGAACTCGCAGCTGGTCTCTGTTACAAGAGGTGGAGCCGATAATGAACTGGGTTCAGAGGAATTTGTCCAACCTTTCTGCGGTCTACATCCCAGGGGTGCAGAATGTTCAGGCGGACTTCCTATCGCGTGTCGAGATGGACAACAACGAATGGTTCCTCCACAGGGAAGTATTTGAATGGCTCCTGACATTGGGATTGTCTCCTGAGGTCGACCTGTTCACTTCCCCGTGCAATCGGAAGCTACGAAAATATTACTCAAGGTTCAGGGATCCTCAGGCATATGGGATAGATGCCCTCACAGAGCATTGGAAGTTTCAGATAGCTTATGCCTTCCCTCCAGTTCCGGTGATCCTACAGTTCCTTCGGAGGCTCAGGACAGAAGATAGAGATCCTTGCAGTGATTCCATTCTGGCCCAACAGGCCTTGGTTCCCTCTATTGCTGCTCCTCAGTTATCAAGAGCCTGTTCCCCTGTCTCTCAGGCCGGATTTACTATCTCAAGGCACAATGTTACATCCATGCCCATCATGTCTACACCTCAAGGTATGGTTTTTGAGAGGGAAAGGCTAGAAGCTCTTGGTTGTCCGGAAGAAGCTATTCCAATCCTTCTTAATTCCAGACGGGGGAGTACTAACAGAGTATATGAGCGCATATGGTCCAAGTTTTCAGTCCATATGTCCTCCAGAGAAAATTCTTGTAGTTCTCCAACAGTACAAGATATACTGAGCTTTCTCCAAACAGGCCTTGATTTACCATTGGCAATCAGTTCATTGAGAGTCCAAGTATCGGCTATTTCAGCTTTTACGGGAATTTCATGGGCGAATCATGCGCTGGTACAGCAATTCTTCAAGGAAGCTATCAGGCTCAGACCCCAAAGAAAAACTGGAGTTAGTACTTACCGGTAACTCCTTTTCCGGTGGTCTTCCAGGACAGCCCTTGAGAGATGGAGCTCCTCCCATCGACACAGGAAACACATTGCCACAGTTCAAAAGGCGGTCCCTCAGGTCCCTGGTCAGTCATTCACCAAGAACCGAAGGATGGAACTGAAAAACATATAAACCATAACAGGTAATAACATTAGTACATCACTACAATCAAATAAAGGGTGGGATCGTGCTGTCCTGGAAGACCACCGGAAAAGGAGTTACCGGTAAGTACTAACTCCAGTTTTCCCAAGTGTTCTTCCAGGACAGCCCTTGAGAGGATCCCCAAGTACTTACCAGATTAGGGGGGGACCACGGCCTGGAGGACTTTCCTCCCAAAGGCCTGATCCTGACTAGACATTAAGTCCAGTCGGTAATGCCTTGTAAAGGTGGAAAAGCTTGACCATGTGGCTGCTTTACATACCTGCTCCGGGGTGGCACCAGCTCTTTCTGCCCAGGATGCAGACAACGCTCTTGTGGAGTGAGCTTTAACACCCTCAGGAGGATCTCTATTCAAGGCCTTATACCCCTCTGCTATAGCTAGCCTAATCCATCTAGCTATGGTTACTTTTGAAGCTTTCTGTCCCCTACGCTGTCCGGAAAAAAGGACAAAAAGGGAGTCTGAGATTCTGAATGGATTTGTTATTTTAAGATATTCTAGAATACACCTCCTCACATCCAATAAATGAAAACGTTCCTCTTTCTCATTTGCTGCATTTTGACAAAATGAAGGGAGGACAATATCTTGGGACCTATGGAAGCTAGATGCTACCTTTGGTAAGAACCCAGGGTCTGTCTTTAGAATGACTCTGTCTTCTAGGATCTGTAGGAATGGTTCCCTGATGGAAAGTGCTTGGATTTCACTGACCCTACGGGCTGAAGTGATTGCCACCAGGAGAACTGTCTTAAAGGTAATAAGCCTTAGGGAGGCCTCTGAGATAGGCTCAAAGGGTGACCCCAAGAAAGCTTTTAGCACAACTGCTAAATCCCAGGATGGGACTTTTGTGATTCTGACTGGCTTGCGTCTAGCGACTGCCTTACAGAATCTAGCGACAAAAGGATTTTCCTGTAAGCGTTCATCTAGGTATACACAGGCAGCTATCTGTACTTTAATAGTACTTAGGGTTAAACCCTTGTTTACACCTTCCTGTAAAAACTGTAGAATATTAGCCGTATTTATGTCCCGGCCATTCAGCCAGCTATTGAATTTTTTCCAGACTTTTTTGTAAATAGCTCTCGTGACTGGTTTGCGACTCTGTAGTAAGGTCGCAATTACCTCGTCTGACAGGCCCTTACTCCTTAAGATTTCCTCCTCAGTAACCACGCTGACAGCTTCAGTGTGGCGACCTGCGGATGGTAAAGAGGTCCCTGCGACAGGAGGTCCTGTCTGTAGGGAAGTCTTAGAGGCGGACAGTCTGTCAATTGTAGCAACGTTGTGAACCACGGTCTCCTGGGCCAAAAAGGTGCTACTAGAATCAAACGGGTTTTCTCCTTGAGGAATCTTGCTAGGACCCTCGGAATGAGATGAAGAGGGGGAAATGCATACGCCAGACTGAAAGTCCATGGAGTTTGCAAGGCATCTACCGCCAGGGGTTGATCTCCTGGGTTTAGCGAGAAAAAATTGGGAACCTTTGCATTTTTCTTGCTCGCAAAAAGGTCTACCTCTGGTTCTCCCCAGTGAGCTGTTATGAGATTGAATGCCTCTGGGTGTAAGGACCATTCTTGGTTCGAAATCCTCTGTCGACTCAAGAAGTCCGCCTTGTTGTTCAGCTCCCCTTTCAGGTGAACTGCAGAAATGGATTCCAGATTGGCTTCTGCCCACTGGAGAATGTGTCTGGCTACCAACATCAAACGAGGACTTCTGGTTCCTCCTTGTTTGTTTATGTATGCTACAGCCGTCGTATTGTCTGAACGGACTTGTAGATGGTGACCCTGTATTGTGGGGTGGAAAGCTAGAACAGCTCTCAGGATTGCTGTTAGTTCTTTCCAATTGGAAGAGAAACATTTCTCCTCCGGGGTCCACTTGTCCTGGACCCAGCTTGAGCCTAGGTGGGCTCCCCAGCCCCAACTGCTCGCATCCGTTGTTAGTGTTGAAGTGATAGGAAGGACCCAATGAACCCCTTTGTTTAGGTTCTCCCTGTCCTTCCACCACCAGAGGAAGCGTTTTACCCTTGAGGGGATCGATACCTCCTCCTCCAGATCTCTGCCTTTTAATTGTTCTAACAGAAAACCCTGAAGTTCTCTTTGATGGAACCTGGCCCATTGTACGGCTGGAATGGCTGCCGTCATAAGACCTAAGACCGACATTACTTCCCTCACCGTACACTTGGGGCTGCATTGAAGAAAAGATATTCTCTGCCACAGATTCAAAATCTTTTCTTCCGGCAGTATAATTTTCTGATCTACAGACTTGATCCAGTACCCCAGATACAGGATCTCCTGTGTTGGGGTTGTCTTGGATTTCTCCTGACTGACAATCCACCCTAATCGACTCAGACTGAGTTGAGTCAATTCTAGGTCCTGAGAAAGACGGCTCTCTGAGTGGGCTGTTAGGAGCAGATCGTCTAGGTAGGGGATAATTGAGACGGATTGAAGCCTCAGAGGAACTAAAGCCTCTCCGAGAACCTTGGTAAAGATTCTCGGAGAGGATGATAGACCGAAGGGAAGTGCTCTGCACTGAAAGTGGTAAACCTTTGTGTCTATCTGCACTGCCATCCGAAGGAATTTCTGGCATTCCTCCCTTATTGGAATGTGCAGATAAGCATCCCTTAGGTCCAGGGTTGCCATAAATGTCTCTTTCTGCAGGAGATTCTTTATGGAATAAATGGACTCCATCCGAAATCTCTTGTAACGGATGGAGCGATTCAGTGGACGGAGGTTCATAATTAGTCTGAATCTCCCTGACGGTTTTCTTACCACAAAGATGTGCGAGTAAAAACCGTCCCCTTGTTCCTGAATAGGGACTGGTGTCAATACTTCTTGATCTACCATTTCCCCTATTAGTAAAGGTAAGGCCCTGGCCTTTTCTGAGTGACTTGGAAGCTTTGTCACCAGAAACTTGGAAGGAGGGTTGCTGTGAAATTCCAGCGCATGACCCCTTTTTATTATATTTAAGACAAACTCGTTCGAGGTTGTCTCTTCCCATTGAGGAAGAAATTTGCTTAATCTTCCTCCCACAGGAACCCTGACGTCACTGGGGTTTGGGATCCTGATTGGGGCGGCTAAACAGTATGCCCCCTTTTCCTTTCCCTTTATGTCCCGACCAATGTTTTTTGGGGGTTGAACTCTTCTCTGATTTAGAGGGTTCCTTAAAGGGACGAAAAAATTTTTCTTTGAAAATTTTTCTTTTTTGCGGGAAAGGTTTTCTTTTTGTCCGCCGTCCTTTCTAAGGCGGAGTCTAATTCAGGCCCGAAGACTAAGTCTCCTGTAAAAGGGACGCTGCACAGGCGGGTTTTAGACGCCGTGTCTCCCCCCCAGGTTTTCATCCATACTGACCTCCTTGCTGCCACTGAAAGTGCTGCAGATTTAGCCGTAAATTTAACGGAGTCCGTGGAGGCGTCAGAGATGAAACTGGTGGCCTTAAAAAGCATAGGGAAGGATTTCAAAAGCTCCCCCCTAGGAGTGCCTGCCTTTAAGTGTTCTTGTAGTTGTGATAACCAGAACTCCAGGTTTCTAGCTACACAGGAAGTGGCTAGAGCTGGTTTTAAGCCTGCCATAGAGGCATCCCAGGCCCTCTTTAAGACAATGTCTGTTCTCCTGTCCATGGGATCTTTCAGGTGGCCCATATCCTCAAAGGCCAGATCAGCCTGCTTTGAGATTTTGGACAGAGGGGCGTCTAGTTTTGGATTTTTATTCCAGACCGCCTCTGGGCTCTCATCAAAAGGGAACCTTCTCTTAAGGGATTTAGGAAAGAAAACCTTCTTGTCTGGTTCAGACCACTCCTTAAGGACAAGGTCAGAAAGCACCTTATGTATAGGAAAAACCCTTGCTTTCCTTTTCCCCAGAGCCTCATACATTTGATCATGTCTGGATAACTGAGTTTCTTCCTCCTCAATTTCCAGCGTATCATAGATAGCCCCCATTAGCTCATCTACTTCCTCGAGAGATAATCTATATTTTGAGGCTTTAGATGCTGCTTGATCCTCTTCCTGACCCGAGTCAGTGTCAGAGGATTCGGGGCTAATCAACGTGGGGCTAGGCTCCCTGACCATACGGGGCTCCCCTGAGCTGGGTGTTGTAAGGCATGGTGAGGATGAGATTATAGTTGTTTTACTCGTGGAGGCAGCTGCAGCTGATCCCACGTCAGTGATTAACTCCCGGAGGGACTTAAAGGTCGACGCCATTTCCTCTTTAAAGGAGCCCAAAAACTTTGCTAAAGGGGAATCTGCCTCAGATTTAAGCAAGCTTGCAATGCATTGCTTGCATAGGGCTTTGTTAGAGCCAGAGGACAACCTATTCCCACAATTAGGGCACTTTTTGCGGCCTGTCTTGTCTTCCCTTGGCATCTCTTTAGCCTGAAAATAAGAAGACAAAGGATTTCTTAGCGTCAGCACCATGTCCCTCTTAGAATCACCACTAACAAACAACCTCACTGTGAGTAAACCGCCACCGTGGGGTACTACAGGGCCCAGCCTACCAACACCACCACTCCACCAGAGTAATAGCATGCCCAGCAGCCTACCTGGGTTTGGCTGGTGCCTGTCTCCGCCGGAGTATCCTGGGGAATAGCCTCCATGGTCCCCCTCTGACGCTCCGAATCCCGCCGCTAATCCGGTATAGCTGGACGCTGGTCGGGCTTCACAGGCACAGCGCTGGCTCTCCCTCTCCTCCTTGTACCCTTAGAGACCCGGAACCGGAAGTCTCGGCACGCAGTGATGGCGCGATTCCGCCGGAAGTGAACGCTCGGCGTCTCCGACCCCCTGCAACGAGGAGGGAAGATGGAAGGTTCCACTCACCACTCCTGGGGGAAACCGGCGTCATTCTGCCCCTGGCCACCTCGGCACTGGAAGGAGGAGGGTAACGGGTCTGCTCCGGTTCAGCTGGACGGTACCCGAGCCAAAGAAAAAAGGTATGGACCCAAACTGCAGCCATAAACCAGGACCCGGTCCCTTAGGCTTGCAGGTTCTCAGGCAGCCCCTGAGAGGGGCCTCCAGGTTCCTGGCAACATGTTCCTCCGACGGAGGAAACACAAATGACTGACCAGGGACCTGAGGGACCGCCTTTTGAACTGTGGCAATGTGTTTCCTGTGTCGATGGGAGGAGCTCCATCTCTCAAGGGCTGTCCTGGAAGAACACTTGGGAAACCAAGGTTTCCTAAATGGGACCTCCCCTTAGTGCTGGACTTTCTTTCGAACCTTGGAAAGGATCCTATAGAGCCTCTGTCTGTAAGGGATCTCACTCTTAAGACCATCTTCTTGGTAGCCATAACCTCAGCCAAGAGAGTTTCAGAGATTAGGAATCTTGGTTCGGAGGAACCTTTTCTGACCTTTTTTCCGGACAGGGCAGTATTGATTCCCATGTTGGGGTCGAATCCCAAAGTAACCTCTGTCTTCCATGAGAATCAGGAAATTGTGATTCCTACTTTCAAAACATCGGATAGTCAGGATGTTCATCCTCTGGACGTAGGACACGCACTAAAACAAAATTTGGAAGTCACGGCTCCTTTTAGGCAAAATAATTCCTTTTTGTTCTCCCTCATGGCAAGAATAAAGGAATGCAAGATTCGGGCAGATCTATCTCTGCCTGGATCGTTCAGATCATCCAGAGGGCATACAGAGCAAAGGGCTTGGCTCCTCCTGAAGCATTAACGGCTCATTCAACACAAAGTATCTCAACATCATGGGCAGCTTCTCGGCATGTTGCGCCTGAAGTTATTTGCAGAGCGGCCTCTTGGTCTTCCATTAATACTTTTGTTTCCCATTATTGTGTAGAGCCAGCTGCTCTGTCTTCTGTTAATTTTGGTTTGCAAGTTTTGTCGGTTGACAATGCTAAATAAACTTTAGTTCTTTGCTCGACATTTTGCCCACCCGGGTGTGTTTGGCGAGTTATTTCCCACACGTATGCTGCCATGGAGCCTGTGAGGAAAACGGAAAATTTATATCAAATACTTACCGTAATTTTCCTTTCCTGATAGGCTCCATGGCAGCAGGAGTTCCCTCCCAAATGTCTGGAGTAGGCTAGTTACGGAACACGGATAGTAGCCGGGAGCAATTGGGTCCTATTGGGTAATTATGGAGGCGGGGCTACCCACACGTATGCTGCCATGAAGCCTATCAGGAAAGGAAAATTACGGTAAGTATTTGATATAAATTTTCAGTTTTTTCTAAGTCCCCCATAATATTGTTTTATTACTTGTTGATCCGGCCTGTAATTCTGTTGTTCTTCAACTTTAACTTCAACTTCAGCAGACCAAGCTGCCCAGCAAAAGTGACAATAAAGGGGTTGAGGCAAATCATTTAACACTGACAGGGGTACTTACTTTGGTCAGCCCATTTCTGTAAGGTAGGCCATAGATGGTGCGATTTTCTTTGTTGTAAGAAAGAAAATCGATCGGTTCCCCCATCAACACAGTCAATATCAATGGGGGAATCCCTCCCGTGAAGCTATTGTGTGGTGGTGGGCACAGGGAGCCTTCCCTGCCGGGAGAACACAGTGATAATTTCTAGCGACTATAGTCGCTGGCAATAATCGCACACTGAAAGACTGACATGCTGGTTGCACCCAAGTCAGTCGATGGGTACATTTAGCTTGCCCATAGATGGTTTGAATCTTGGCCAGTCCCTGCTGCACCAGCAGAGATTGGAACCATCTATGTCTGGCTTGTAAAAAGATATTTGAAATCCCTATTTGAAAAATAGAATGAGTAAAAATAGGAGGGTAGAAATGGCGCTGTTCTAGGGTGGAATATCTCATACCCCTAACATGAGAAGTATCCCCAATGGGACAAAACGTGAACGATAGGAATAAACCTGTTGGGTATATCCCTGTGTCCTAATGCAACAATCTGATATGCTTCTGTGCAAATAACCTCAAAGTGATTCAAATAAACACAAAACCAAACCAATAGATTGTGAAATCCTAATATACAAACGATCTAGGTTCTAAAACATACGTAAACGACAGTGCCTCTGTGTGAAAAATATGTGAAACATAAAACACTGATATCACTGATACCCTCTAATGAATTCAAGAAAGTGCTGGTTCACTAAAAGTCCATAAATCATAATGAAAAAAAAAAAAAAAAAAGTGACATGTGCTCTTCTGTGCTTCTTAGAGGTGCCCCATAAGAAATACACTCACCAGAACTATTCACCCCACACGGGGGTATTGCGCCTTCACAGTATCTGCCACTGTGTAGCAAACAAAAAGACCTGGTCCAGCTTCAACTGGTTGTTTCCGTGTTTGCGGTGACTGGAAGTGATGCAAAGACGCTGGTAACTCCGCCCTATGCATTTTGTTACTGGGAGGTCATCTGGAGCAGTGTCATCTTGCCACACCATCCGGTTTATATAATATGAGGTGTATCCTTATTGACAATCGTAAGATCAGTCCTTTTAAAAACGTTAACATTTTACAATTCTCACATATTGCGGGGTAGTATACATTCGTCCTTTATTGTGTGTTATGTAACGATTGGCCATTTAACATACACTACCAATAGCATTGCCATGTTTAAGTCCAGACTAACCAAAAATGGCTGTGGTCATATGGCCACCAATCAGGATACACCTCGTACTATATAAACCGGATGGTGTAGCAAGATGGCGCCGCTCCAGATGATGTCCCAGTGATGAAACACTTGAGCGGAGTAACAGCATCTTTGCATCACTTCCGGTTTTGAGCCGCAGAATGCAACCCATCCCGGTTTCCTTTACACCCTGTAGTGAATCCTTGGAAAAACTTTTTTGTTGTTTGCTTTGGAAAGAGAAGGGAAGTATTACATTCTTACTGCTGTCTGCATGCCCCCTCTGTCTGTAGTGATGAGTGTCAACTGGAAACAAAGTGAGGGGGGATTCCAAAATGTTAAACAGAACAAGAGATAAAGGGAAGTCTTCTTTCTAATGGGGTCACCTATCAGTTTGGGAAAATTCATATAACTTCCTGTTGCATCTCTGGCATACCTCCCAACTTTTTGAGATGGGAACAAGGGACACCTATTAGCAAAAGTATGTAAGCATAGGATACACCGCTTGACATGCCCCCTTATTGCCAGGGGCAATCAGTAGTGCACTCTGTCCCTGGGATACGGTGCATCACTGATCCCGGTAAAGAGCCGATGACAAGGCTCTTTACTCATGTGATCTGCTGTGTCCAGTCATAGCTGACCACATGTAAACAAGGAAATGTGGCATTCCTCTCCTCACATGATGTCAGTGGAGAGCCGATAAGTGGCATTTCCTCACAGGGGAGATCTGCACAGATAATCAGGGCACTGATCATCAGTGCATTGATGATCAGTGCGGCCCATTCTGTACCCAGCAGTGATATCAATCAGTGCTCATTAGTGATGCCAGTCAGTGCTGCCTATTAGTGCTCATCAATGTCTACTTATTAGTGCCGCCTATCAGTGCTCATCAGTGCTGCATATCAGTGCCCATCAGTGATGCCACTCAGTGCTCATCAGTAATGCCAGCCAGTGCTCAGAGTCTGTCCAACAGTGCCATCTATTAATGCTGCATATCAGTGCCACCCATCAGTGCCACCTATCAGTGCTCATCATTGCTGCATATCGGTGCCACCTATCAGTCCTGCATATTTGTGTCTCCTCATCAGCGCCACCACATCCGTGCCCTTCAGTTCCGCCTCATCAGTTCTCTTCAGTGCCGCCTCATCAGTACATATCAGTGCAGCCTCCTCGGTGCACATGTGAAGGAGAAAAATTACTTATTTACAAAATTTTAAAATTTTATAACAAATATTTTACCAAAAAACAAAAACAAAAAAAAAACACAGTGGTATTATCTAAATGAATCTTTCACTTCTTCACTACATATTCTACCACTGTCAAAATCTTGTAATATGACCTTACCCATAATAAAAACCATTTGTAAACCACCAAAAGAAGGCTTTATCTGTCTCAAACAAAATGATAAATATTTTGTTTGGGTACAGTGTTGCATGACTGGGCATATGTTATTCAAAGTGTGACAGCGCTGAAAGCTGAAAATTGGCCTGGGCAGGAAAGTGCCCAGTAAGCAAGTGGTTAAAGAACTACTGGACTTGATAAAACACAGTGGGCAAGGGTCTCAGTCTGGTTTGCTGAGATGATATTGCGTGGTTGCAAGGGTCTCGATGAGTATGTGGTTTGTTTTGGGACGGCATTGCGTTGTTGCAAGGGTCTCAGTCTTGTTTGCTGAGACAATATTGTGTGGTTGCAAGAGTCTCAGTCAGGTTGCTGAGATGGTATTGTGTGGGTGCAAGAGTCTTGATGCGTATGAGGTCCTTTGAGACAATATTACGTGGTTGCAAGGGTCTGGATGAGTTTGAGATTCTTTTGAGACACTATTGCGTGGTTGCAAGGGTCAGGCTGCTGAGAGGATATTGTGTTATTGCAAGGGTCTCGATAAGTATGAGTTATTTTTTTTTTTTTTAATGATGATATTGTGTGGTTGCAAGGGTCTCAACGAGTGAGGGGTTGCTGAGACAATATTGTATTTTCCAAGGATCTCAAATGGGTGTCAGGCTTCTGAGACGATTTTGTATAGCTGCAAGGGTCTGAACTGGTGTCAGGTTGGTTACTGAGACAAGATTGCATGGTTGCAAAGGCCTAGGAGAGTGTGAGGTTGCTGAGACGATATTGCGTTTTGCAAGGGTCTTGAATGAGTGTCAGGCTGCTGAGACAATATTGCATGACCTCAAGGGTCTCGCTCTCAATGGGTGTCGGGTTTACAGAGACGATATTGAGTTTGCAAGAGTCTCGGTTAGAGTGAGGCTGCTGAGACGATATTGCGTTTTGCAAGGAGCTCAACAAAAGTGTCAGGCTGCTAAGATGATTTGCCAGGTTGCTGGGGCGAGACTGAGTGGTCACAAAAGTTTTGATGAGTGAGAGGTTGCTCGAGACGGTATTGCGTGGTTGCAAGGGTCTCGATGAGTGTGAGGCTGCTGAGACGATATTACATGGTTGCAAGGGTCTCAATGGGTGTCAGGTTGCTGGACTGAGATTGTGTGGTGACAAAGGGGTTTTTATTCATATATTTTTATTTATTTATATATATTTTTTTTTTTTTGACAAGCGAGAGGTTGCTGAGACGATGTTGCATTTCGCAAGGGTCTTTAACAAGGGTGTTAGGCTGCTGAGATGATTTGCATGGTTGCAAGGGTCTCAACAGGTGTCGGGTTGCTGGGCTGAGATTGCGTGGTGACAAAGGGTTTTTTTTTTTTGTTTTTTTTGTTTTTTTGATGAATGAGGAGTAGCTGAGACAATGTTGCATTTTGAGTTACAAGAGATACAGGCTGCTGAGATGTTTTTTCTTGGCTGCAAGAGTCTCAGCGAATGAGAATTGGGTTACTGAGAAAAGGATAGAAACACCTGGTTTGTTTGGCGGCTTACCGTACCCTTAAGCGAGCAGTATAAGGGATAAGGACAACGTCCGTTTGATTCGTAGGTTCCGTAGGGGGAACTAAGGAAGGATATGGGAGACAGCGAATGGTAACAAATTGATGGGACATAAAGAATGTGGTAAAAAATCTTACTTGCGACAGTGGGCCATGCAAGTGAGTTTGCGGTGGACTGTGGCTGAAGTGCAACATATCGGGAAGGTGTGGCGTGATGCCGTGCACGGGGCAAAAAAACAAGGCTTTGTGTAGAAAATAGAACAGGAGAAGCGCGTACGAATGACTCGTAAGTAACACTGCGGGAACCGAACACATGGTACGGCTGACGTTGCAGGTGGCCACGAATTTTGACATGGCAAAACACGGTAACGAATCCTGCATGCAACAGTGACCATGCGACTGGGTTTGCATTGGACTGGAGCGGGGGTGCAACACATCCGAAGAGTGTGGTGTGGCGCCGTGCATGACTCACAGAAAATAACTTTGGTTTGGTAAACAAATGAGAGAAGAACCGTGTACAAACCATTCGTAAGTTCCTCTGCAGGAACTAAAGCACATGGCAACAGCAGAAAGTATGCAATGTATCTGATACAAATCGGTTGCAAAGAGAAATGACTCTGATACGAATCAGTTGTAGTAAGTTGTAAAATGTATGAAATTAATCCAATCCGAATCGGTAGTAAGGAGTATTAAATGAATGTGATACGAATTGGTTGTAAAGTGTATGCCACCCCTTACTCTGAAACTGAACACATACCAACCACCCAGCCCTCCAGGCTAATCAAAGTGCAGACAAGGCACCAGGTGGGTCTAATTACCACCTCAATCAGCCACAGAACCCGTACAAACAATACTTGCCATCTCCAAATGGATGAGACGGCAACCCCATGGACAGTGAATCTTATAACCAGTGAAGCTTATGTCAAGTGATATCGGACAAAGACCGACAGCGGCTAAGAGGCTTAGATTTACAAATGAATCATATGTTTGGCAGAAGGAACTTACAAATGTACTATGCCTCTGCCAAATGATGTCGGTACATGGCCGACAAGAACTTGGAGGCAGGTTTTTTACGAAAGGGATGCGGGATAGGAAGCATAACGAATCAGAAGATTGCACATGATACAAAAAGGTTTGAACACTACCTGCGACAGTTAGCAAGTTAGCAGGAACCGCAGACGAAGACCATGAACGGAGAAGCCCCAATGCACTTGCGATTGAATGCACAGACTCGCGAAACATGAGGTGAGCTGGGAAGAGTCGGCCCAGTGACGTGTAGTAATGCGCACTGGAACTGACAAAGAGCATGGGTGAGTGGGATGCTTAAATACCCCATGGGCCCCTCCCATAAATTCAGGCCACCATACTGGCCTTCTTATATATCAGACCAAAATGAGGGATAAATGAGGAGGAAAGATGGACAGAGGAACTTTGTTCCAAATCAGGGACGGTTGGGAGCTATGCCTCTTGGACAAGAAATTAAGGGAAAATTCCTATACAGACAGCAAAACAATTAACTGGCCAGGGTTTTATCTCTTCCCTGCTTAATCCAAAACTAAAAAAACTATTTTGGTTATACATACACTTTAATAAAGGATCCATCCTTGACATTCCACCTCTATTAGACCAGAAGCAGTGTTGTCATTACATAGACAAATACAGTGTATTCAAAATAAATGTAGACGTGTTCGATGATCATTGTTGTCCTCTGTACCTTGGACAGCAATCTTATCAGAATTACTGCCATGACCTCTTGTAATAGAGGCCTTTCACCTCCTATCCTTTGCCAGGGATCGGGTCACTCTGTTCTGGTGTTAAATTGAGTGTCCCAAGGTCACAACATTTAATGTTTGTTTTTATTTTTAAGCCACTCTCATTCATTTAAAGCTAGAAGAATTTGGACATCAAGATTAGTGCTTCTGTCTCGAAGCTTATTAGCATTGGCTGCAGAAAAAGTGTATTGTGGCCTGTGGTCTAATATACATTTCCCTGTAACATATAGTGTTTATATTTATATTTTAAGGTTGAATATATATTTTATTCATTTGCAAGATCAATTAAATACAATAATACAAAAATACAAAAGTATGTCGAAGCCTTATGTATAACATCATATAAAAAGATTACATTTATCCCCAAAATAGGATGAGGTAGGCTGACTGGGAGGGCGGGGAGGAGGGGGGGGGGGAATAGAAGAGGTAGACAGAAACCCCAAGGAAGGCAAATAACTGAGAGCAAGGCAGGGGCCCCATGGCCCTATAGTCTGCATTATTACTCATGATGACAGAGACAACAGCCCTAGGGCCCATAGCCCTTGATCGGAAATCATAACATATATCAGACACCATGTGGCGCGTAACCAACATTTCATCCCTTCCCACAGTGTCAACCCCACAACAGCGCTCTAACATTAGATAGGGGCTAACCGGTGGGCAGGGGGGAATACATGGTAAAATTTCTGCTGTGTAGGGGCAGAGGAAGCCCGTCAGCTGGTCTGCTTAACCTTTTGGGCTGTACACTATAGCCCATCGCTCTATGCCTCAAGGGCACAAACCGCCCAGGAAACGCTCCGAGGCAGAGTGGTGGCGCCATATGGACCATAATGCAACAAATTTGTCATACCTGTCGTCAACCTTCGCCTGTAGCTCCTCCATGACCATCATATCGTTAAGAATGTCATCCCATCTTAATATAGAAGGGGTACTGTCCTTTTTCCAGTAAAGGGTGATATTGTGACGGGCTATATTTATATTTTAATATATCCATTTAGCCAGGTAAATATGAAGTACTACATATTAATATATATATTGATTTAGAGTCAACAGTTGGAGTCCTAGGTCCCTTATCAAATATTTACCACTAGGCTACTATAAGTAGAACTAAACACAATTTTTTTTATAGCATAAGGGAGGATTATAAAACTTCTGCCAGTTTTTGTTTTCGCCATCTGTTTCCCATTTGGGAGATTTCCCTTCACTTCCTGTTCCATAGCCAAAAGAGCAAGTGAGAGGAAATCCCTGTAAATAAGGCAATCTCTTGGGGCCCCCCTAAGTCTCCAGAACTAGTGTCCCCATTGGAAGTGTTCCCCTCTACTGTTCTGGGGACAAAACTAAATTTGGGATTTTCTTTTACTTTCGCTCTCATCATAGTAAACATGACAAACAGTGTGAATCTTCCTGACAGCGGCAGAGATAGCAATAAAAACTTGACGGGTATTCTAATCCATCTCCACTCTACCCAAAACGAGAAAAAAGTTTTTGCCTTTAAAGAGGAAGTAAACCCTGATGGGTTTACTTCCTCTTTTTTTCCCTGCAAAGGTAAAGCATAATGGACTACTATGCATCGCATAGTAGCTCATTATGTGTCACTTACCTGACACAGGAGCCAGCGAAGTCGCCGCTGTCCCCTGTAGTCCGCCGCATCCATGTTGCTGGTGGCGTCTCGCAGCTCCGACGAATCACAGCGGTGCAGCCGCGATGACGTCACTCCCGCGCATGCGCACGGGAGTCGCGCCTCGCAGCTCCGCCGCTGCCATACGGCGAAGCCGCGATGACGTCACTCCCGCGCATACGCACGGGAGTCGACAAATTAGGCAAATCCATTCTTGGATTTGCCGCATTTAGTGCGCCTGCGTGCCGCTGTCTACGGCGCATGCGCCGTAGACAGCGGTGCCCATTTTCGGGCAAATATCTCCTAAACCATATAGGTTTAGGAGATATTGCTTGGACCTACAGGTAAGCCTTAATCTAGGCTTACCTATAGGTCCAAGTTGTTTGGAAGGGTTTACTTCCTCTTTAAAGAAGTCCATCCTAACATTAAAATCTCAAAATCTACAGGTATCCACAATCTAAGACTAACCTATCTAGCCCTGTACTGGCATACCCCACTTTTAAGTACACAATGGGGTTTATTTACTAAAGCTATAAAGTGCAAAATCAGACTCATTTCTGCATAGAAACCAATGAGCCTCTAACCCCAGCTTGTTCAATTAATCTTTGGTAATAAAACCTGGAAGCTCATTGGTTTCTATGCAGAAGTGAGTGTGATTTTGCACATTCTAGCTTTAGTAAATAAACCCCATTGTGTACTTAAAAGTGGGGTATGCCTGTAAAGAAGAAGTTGCTATACATAGCTTTTTTGAAGCCACTCTGGTCCGGTCCCATGCTGAGCTGTCAGCGGCGGGTTTTCTGTGGAGGCGGGTGCAGGAGAGGCAGCCAACAACGCAAGCCCCATAGTAACTCTATGGGTGATGTAATTTCCCATTCATTTCCTAGCCATTGTCAGCTGTCTCCTCTCCAGAGCTTCTACCGCTGGAGATCGGACCGGAGCAGCTTCAGAAAAGGTATGTATAGCGATTTCTTCTTTACAGGGCTTGATAGGTTCATCTTAGATTCCGGATGCCTGTAGATTTTGAGATTTTAGTGTTAGGGTGGACTTTCACTTTAAGTTATATCTTAACTGCTTTACTGAAAACAAAATAATACTGTTAACAGTGTCCAACAGTTTAAGATAAAAATTAAACACACAAGTGAATTAAAGTGATTATAAAGTCTTGTTTTTTTTTGTTTTTTTTGTTAAAAATAACAAACATGTTATATTTACCTGCTCGGTGCAGTTGGTTTTGCACAGAGAAGCCCAGATCCTTCTCTTCTCGGGTCCCTCTTCAGTGCTCCTGTCCCCTCCCTCCTGTTGAGTGCCCCCACAGCAAGCAGCTTGCTATGGGGGCACCAGAGCCGAGTCACAGCTCCCTGTATCCATTCAGATACAGAGCCCTGGACTGGCCCTGCCCCTTTCTCTCCTTATTGGCTGACTGACTTTGACAGTAGCCAATGAAGAGGGGTGTCCCGGCAGCTGAGACACTCCTGCAACATCGCTGGAAGCAGAAGACTTTTTATCTTAATGCATAGAATGCCTTTACAATAACTTTAAGCTAGCCAAACGCCAATTAAAATATTGATCAGTGTGTTGGCTTCCCCTCTCAACAGCAGTTGATTGTTTAAGCAACTATTGTCGAAGGCACATGTTGCATAATGTTTATTGATCAGCAGCTGCAGTTTTTTTCTATTTCATAAATAGTTTTTTGTCTGCTCCACAAAGTAAATTCTTTAGCACAGCTCCCTCCCTCCTTGCAAGTCATAGCCTTTTCCTCTTTTAGGAGTGCCTAATTACTGTCTGGGCTGGCCCAGCTCCTCTGCCCCTCACCTCTCTACTTAACCTTTTATGCAGCAATTGGTGAAAAAGCAACAGGGAAAACTAAAGTGTCACCTCAGTCACAGCTCCGAGTCTGTTGGGGCAGTTGACATTCCATCTAAGTTGACCACACCCAGAAGCAGGTTCAGGGCACCTGACATGCTCTCTTTATTAATGTGTTTTTCCCCTTTCCTGTACTTACAAACACAAGGGGAGTGAAGGGAAATTCCCTCCTGGGAAATCAGAAGATAATAATAACAGTGGTCCACACAATCTCCAACGTTTTTTATCCAAACCTTAAAGTGTTTGTAAAGCCAAAACTTTAGTTTTGGGTAGGGTAGAAAGGGAGAAAAACCCCTATCAGTTATTCCTTTCTGTCTGTGCCCCACTGGGGTAATTTCCCTTTATTTCTTGTAGCAAAAAAGGAAACAGAAAATCTCTCCAAATGGAATTCCAATCTTGGAGAGTTCTCATATGAACAGATGTCTCTACTGAAGAATTCTCCTTACCTCTTACTCTGGTCTAACCCTTTCCTGCTCTATCCAAAACGAAAAAGAAAAAAAAAAGTCCCTGTTACTTCTTTGATGCTGTGACCTTAGCACTGCGGTATTAATACAGAGCTATACATTTTGTTGGCATGACGTACAGAAACTATTTTTTTTTAATAAGGTCATTTTTATTAAACCTTTTCTTTTAAAAATTACACCACATGTTAGGGTGGTGTACAGTATATAGTGCCAGGTTAGGGCGGTATATAGAACCAGGTTAGTGTGGTATATAGAGCCAGGTTATCGTGGTATATATGTCTTTAGTATAGACACCATTCCTCCCAGTTTCTCCACAGCCTAAAGATTTGTACTTTATGTAATCAGGAAATATACTGGATACAGTATATAGATTGAATACAATGGCCCATGCAGTTCTAAACAAGGAATTGGACATTAGCACTACCTTATAATTCAGGCTCAGTCCTCAAACACTTTTGAGGTCCAATCCTTACATCAAAGATTCTCCTATCTCCTTTTATTTGTTTATTTTTTGTATTTTTTATGAGTTTTTGTGTCCTTCTCCAATCCTATGTTTTATTTACAGTAGAAATTTACCTTTTTTATCACTTTTTTTTAATGCTTATGCAATACCTGATGGATCCTTGTGGAAATGGAGAATCACTGTATTATACACCACTACTATGATCACTGCTGTATTCTGAGTCCCACGGAGAGGTAGGTCGGTGACATCACAATTTCTATCTCTTCAAATCTGAGAAGGCTTTTCATTCCATGAGAAAAATGCAAGGTGTTCTGTAAATGGCACTAGTGCTCGGCAAGGGACTCTGCAAACAGTGGAGATGACTAGTATCAGCAACTGCTACAGTGATTCTCCACTTCCACAGTAGTCCCACAGGTATGGCATATGCATACTTACATTGGTTCAACCTGGACCAATGTGGGTATACAATAGATTTCATATCTGGAGTTTAGATTTAAAGCAATTTTATTAGAGTATTCTTTTTAGTCCATTAGCCTAAACCAGTGTTTCTCAACTCCAATCCTCAAGGCGCCCCCAACAGGTCATATTTTCAGGCTTACCATTATTTTGCACAGGTGATTTGACCAGTTTCACTGCCTTTGTAATTACCACAGCCGTTTCACCTGAGGGAAATCCTGAAAACATGACCTGTTGGGGCGCCTCGAGGACTGGAGTTGAGAAACACTGGTCTAAACTATACCATCCATTGAACCATTTTGCTCACACTTTTTTTAATTACTCCACGTTATATACACTTTGATTTTAGTCACCTTTTTTGTTTTTAAGAATTTACAGTTTTTAAGTAGTTTCTTGTATGTATTGACAAGTTATTAAAGGCAAAGTTCACCTTTAAAATAAATATTAGAATAATAAATGTTTGAAAGTTGATTTTTAAAGTGCAATCTTGGGTTTTATGTACCAACAGCATCTGATTTCACTGGAAAACCTCCTTTCTGCACATCCCCTAATGAACCATAGTTCATCTTGTGCCATGCCAACAGCCATTTTCTGTGTAAGTGGCAATTAGGCAGCTCAGCATGCATGTCCTGTAGGCTTGAGAAAGGGGAAATCATCCCTGAAACACCTCTCCATGATAACCCTGTAACTCTGAAGCCACACAGACGCCAGCATGCCACAATGCTATTGGCAGGTCCACTACATCTTACAGCAGTGATCCAGGACACAGTTCCTTGGCTACTCACAGCTGTCCATAGAGAGTGCTGTTTAACATTGGACCACTAATGCTCTGATATGTGCATATGCTTCAAGAGTTCTGTAGGCCCATATTATTCTTGTATTTATTAAATTCTTTATTATGGTGATACACAGGGTCGTTGTGCCATGTTCTCTCTAATATGCTTCAAGAGTTCTGTAGGCCCATATTATTCTTGTATTTATTAAATTCTTTATTATGGTGATACACAGGGTCGTTGTGCCATGTTCTCTCCAATTTCACATCATAACTGCTTTATGGATTTTCTCAGTCTAAAGGGTTATAGGAGCTTCACAACATGTCTTTCTTCAAGGCCATGGAATTTTGGGGTTGATTTACTAAAGGTAAATAGATTGCGCACTTTGCATAGTACAGTTGCGTCAGAGCTTAGAAAATTAGGTACAGTATTTATCGGTGTATAACACGCAACCCAAGTTTAGGAGGGAAGTTTAAGGAAAAAAAAACTTACATTTAAATGCCCATCAATGCAGCCTTATCAGTGTCCATCTGCAGCCTTGTCATGCAGCTTTGTCATATAGCCTCGTCGTGCAGCTTTGTCAGGGTCTTTTTCAGCTTTGCCATTTAAAAATGGCGCCTCCGAGATACAGAGCCGGCTATCCTTCGGGCGTCTTTGGCGGCTTTCGGCCACCGAGAACGGCCGAGATGCCCCGAAAGCCACCGAGAGTGGCCAAAAGCCACTCAGAGGCTCACAATTTGCGGGGGATTGGTGTATAACACGCACCCACGGTTTTCTCCTGATTTTAAGGGGAAAAAAGTGTGTGTTATACGACGATAAATACGGTAAGTCTTCACTTTGCAAAGAGTACCCAATCACGTACAAAGAAAATGAAAAAAAACAGCATTTTTGCTTGCACATGCTTGGATGATAGAAATCAATAGAGCTTCTGCTTGTTTACTAAGCTCTAGAGCAGTGGTTCTCAACCTTTCTAGTGTCGGGACCCCTTGATAAAATTTCCCAAGTTGTGGGGACCCCAATAGTAACATTTTCATAGCATGGGTTTTCAGCACCCAAGGCAAGACAAGTAATTTGCTCCCCTAACCCATAGACATTTAGCGCTCCCTGAGTTCCTTCGACTCGTACAGTATTAAAACCCCTTATGGCTTTAGGCCCCACTCCGGGGGGGTGTCAGCCGGGACCCTGCCGAGGGCCGTGGGTGTTTTGCCCCATTGTGGGTACCAACAGCTGTTGGGGGGTGTGTGGCCTTGTGTGGCCTCTGGAGGGGGTCTCCCCCCATGATGTAAACCGCGTCGGTAGGGCCTTATTTCCCCTTCCCCCTCAAATGTTTTATCCAGTTATATGGTTACTGTTTTTTCCCCCTTTTGCCTTGATTTTACTTAGGTGTTCTGCACAATGTTAGATCTCCTTGACAAGGTCAATTACTCAGGATAGTGATACATTGTCGATTGTATTGTGCACTGTATGTTTTGATATGTTTTACGAAACTAAAATAAAGATTATACAAAAAAACCCTTATGGTGCATTTTCTCCTTTCTTTGCCTTTTATCTCTCCCAATCCTAATTTCTTATTTTTTTTCTCCACCCCTCTCTCTAGCCATCCTTCTTGTGCTTTATCTTATTCTTTCTCTCCCTTTTGCTTTATTCCTCCCCTCTTTTCCTCTCCCTTCCATGTATTTTTTTTTTTTTATTTCCTTCTCTTACTCCTTGGTGGGGGGTGGGGGGAATGGGCTGAGTGGCAGTACTGGTTAGTAGTTGGGAGGAGTGGCAGTGCTGGTGGGTAGTTGGGATCAGTGGCAGTGCTGGGGAGAGTTCTGATCAGCCAACTTAGGTGCTCTTGATCATGGTCATCTGCTGATCTAAGAACTGTAGTGGGAACTTTTAATGGGAACTCTAATCACAGGTAGTGTTACTCACTATATTTCCAGCTTCACTGTGATTCAAGCTCTGTGGTGTCTCATAGCAGTGACACCTATGCCGAAATGAGGATATAGGGTCTCCTCCGGCCCCTCACACTTCACATTCCTCACCAGTTAGCTGACCTCTAGTCTCTGCCCCCCAGCCATGCCATGAACTGAATGGGCAACTGCAAAGAGGCTGAGTGGGTGGCCACAGGCTCCAGGGACAGCCCTGCTGGGCAGCTGCGAAAAGGCTGGGACAGCGATGTGGGCTTCAGGAACAGCCCAGGATTCGGTGACCCCTGGCAAATCATAATTTGACCCCCCGAGGGGGTCCCAACCCCCAGGTTGGGAACCAGTGCTCTAGAGCAATGGTTCTCATCCTCAGTCCTCAAGTAACCCCCAACGGGCCATGTTTTCAGGTTTTCCTTTACTCTGCACAGCTGCTTTAAATCAATATCAATGACACGGTATTGATAAGAGCTACTTTATCTAAGGGAAGTTCCCAAAACACGGTACTGAGTTTGATAACCACTTCTCTAGAGCAGCTGCACTTGCAAAGTGCACAGCCTAATTGCCTTTAGTAACTCAACCCCATAGGCTAGAAAAATGTTCCTGTTACAGTCCAAAGCACATGTATTAATCACACTGATGATGGGGAAGATAGCGCTATGATTATAGGAGGGAGAGGACAGTTAAGTCACATAACAGGCAGCAGCAAGAAGAAGTGATGTTCCAACAGCTGGGGCTTAATGCAAAGTGGACTCCGGAGATGATTGAATGGGTGGATGGTGAGGTGGCAACCTGCCTGTTGGTGCCACAGATTGGAGAGGAGAAAAGTTCTGAGGGAAGGGCAGAACTGCAATGAGAGATGATTTTATCTAGAGACAAGGGCAGCTTGCAGAGGACTGGAGGAAGTAGCTATTCTAATCCATCTGGCAGCACTGCCTCGAAAGGTACAGGTCCCTGCTATCCCCAGGGTCAGTCCACAGGGCTCTTCAATGTGGATCTTTTTTTTACACGTCTGCTGCTGGGGTAAAAGAAAAAAGCATCTCCAAACCATTTTTCACGCCCAGCATCATAATGCAAGCTTGGTAAAACTACTGGCTTTATAGAGCAGTGCTATGCTCTTGGATACTAAAGGGTAGTTTTTAAAAAAAAATCTCACAGAGCTATTTGTCCTGTGAAACTGCATGTTCTGGACAAACAGGGCAAAACTAAATGTAACAAGACTATTTTATTTCCAGGTCAAATGTTATTTATGCATACAGAACAGAATGAATCAGAAAAAATGCGGAACTATGGCCACTAGATGGTGCTGATTAACATAAGAAATAAATACCTATTTTCTTTTTTTTTAAATACTGTTTTTATTATTCTTCATCACATAAAAGATACATTTACAACCGTATTTCATAAGCATTTTCTTATACACTTGTCCGATTATCAACAACTTATTACATTGATTCGTATATAATATATTTTCTCCTCTACATTTCCATCTATACTTCAAGAAGTGATTCTATGATATCAATTTCTGATGAAGAAAGATTTTATATGTTATTACACTGAACAACTTTAATTGGTTATACTGCTGCACGTTCCATACTGGATAGTAGGTATTAAAAGCCTAAGCCGCCATATTCCCCAATTCACCGATGTCATTGTAAGAGAGAGACCTCGGTCCAGTCATCCACCCCAAGAGACTCATCTCCTCCTCTTTTTATGTTTATTTTAATGCAACTACTCAAGAATTACGGTCCTCGTCAGGGTATTCACATGTATCCATAAGGTTATTCCATTTCCCCCATATCTTCATGAATTTACCTGCACACCCTCTGGCTTCATATGTTAGTTTGTAAACTGCCAATACCTGGTTAATTATTTTCTTCCATAGATTTAGCTAAATTTGTGTGGAGTGTATCCATTGCATAACCACCGTTTTCCTGGCATAGTATAGTAAAAGATGTAAAAATAGTTTTTGGTATGTGCCTATGTCCACATCCTCAAAGACCGCCAATATACACCACTTTGGGCTGCAAATATTAGGTAGGTCAAAATTAGTCGCGATAAATTGAGTCACCTGTGACCAAAATGGTCGTATCTTTTCACAGTCCTAAAGCATGTGGAGCAAGTCACCTGTATATTTATTACATTTATGACAAGTAGAGCTTTTTATTTTTCGCATACGAAAGAGCCGTAGAGGGGTGTAGTAGATTCTATGAAAGATACGCAACTGTATCATTCCATCCCTAGCAGAGATAGTAGTGACAAAGTACGTATCAAGGAGTTCCACCCAGTTAGCTTCCGACATATCTGGTATATCTGAGAGACAATGATTTTTCAACGTTTGTAGTTGAGTCAAGCCATGCTGTCCTAACAGTTTGCAATACATAGAAATCAATCCTGAGTGTTCAGTTTGTATTAATGCCCCCTCCAGTGTAGAATTTTGGAAAGAGGCATCTTGTAGACACAGTTGGGGCCTCGCTGCATGTTTTGATTGTAGGTACCTGAAATGCCATGTCATTGGGACTCCAAGTTCCCGTCTTAATATTGAGAAGGATTTAAATTTCCCCTGGGCATATAGTTGGTGTATATATTTTAAACCTTTTGCAGACCATAAGGAAGCGTCAGGTAGATCTAAAAAGTGAGAGAAAGTGGGGTTACCCCATATAGGGTGGTTAGGGGATGTTGATGGTGTATCCTCTGGCACCAACTGGAGGCATCACTTATAAATATCAATAGAGACCTTAAGTATATTTTTGCCCTCTATATCCCTAGTTGTTCTATGAAATATTAAATTACCAAGAGCCTCATAAGATGAGAGTATAGCCGCTTCCACCGCCATAGCCACGTTTTCTATCTGTGGGAACAGCCACCAATGTATGTAGACTAGTTGCGAAGCAAAATATTAATTAGTCTTAAGTTTGGTAGTGCCAATCCCCCCTGAGCTGTGGGTAACTGAAGTGTTTTTAAGGCTATTCAAGGGTGTTTCAGAAACCATAAAAAGTTTGTTAATAAAGAGTCAATTTCTTTAGGAACATATACGGGCTATTTGCAAGAATATACAGGAATTTAGGCAAAAATACCATTTTAAATAAATTTATCCTGCCCATCAGTGTTAATGGTAGGTTTGCCCAACTCGTTATCTTGCTTTTAAAGGAGTCCATACATGGCACTAGATTATTTTCAATATAGGTGAACATTGGTAATTGTATCGTGATTCCCAAATATTTAATGCTAGAGGTCATTTGTAGTGGGCAGCCTAAGGGAAGATCAAATAGTAGGTTGTGGTCTACTGAGAAAATATTAGATTTCGTCCAATTTATTCTAAGGCCTGAAAATGTACCAAATTCACCAATTATTCGGAGCATGACAGGGATCGTATCTTGAGGGTTGGCTATATATAGCAGCATATCATCCGCATAAAGAGAAATGTGATCTTCTAGGATGCCTAATTTTATACCTTGCATTTCTGATGAAGACCTTAGTAATCTTGCTAGGGGTTCTATAGCAAGCACGAATAACAATGGCGAAAATGGACATCCTTGTCGAGTACCTCTGTGAATAATAAAGGGATTAGAGATTATTCCATTAATTCTAATACGGGCAGTGGGTTGGTCATACATTATTTTAATCCAAGTAAGAAAATGACCCCCAAATCCAAATTTTTGCAATATATAAAATAAATAGGGCCATTTGACAGAATTGAATGCTTTAAGAGCATCGAGAGATACGACCGCTCTGGGAATCGATGATGTGTTGGTAAATTGAAGATTAGTGAACAATCTACATATATTACTATACGCAGATCTGCTCGGAATGAAACCTGTTTGGTCTGGACTAATCAATGTTGTAATTACTGAGTTTATTCTGGTGGCTAAAATTTTTGTTAATACTTTCAAATCTGTATTAATTAAAGAAATTGGCCTATAAGATTCACAGTATAAGGGGTCCTTTTTGGGTTTAGGGATCAATACTATTAGGGCCTCTTTCATGGAGGGAGGGAGGTTTTTTTTGTGTGAAAATAGTGGAGTAAAGTTTGTGTAACCTTGGTATCATGGCCTCTCTATGTTCCACATACCACTCAATAGGTAGTCCGTCCGGTCCTGGGGTCTTATGTTTAGCAAAGGTTTTAACTGCTTGTTCAATTTCATCTATGGAAATGGGTTCCTCCAGTGTTGCTTGTTGCTCCACTGAGAGTGTTGTGAAACCAATAGAATCCACATAGCCATACAGCTCGGGGGGGGGGGGGGGGTATAATGGGCCTGGGATCTATATAGTTCTGAATAAAATTGTAGAAAGGCTTCCATAACTCCCTCTCTGGAATTTCTGAGATTATCTGAATTATACTCTCTTGCCAAAATACATTAATAGCCTCCACACATGAGCTTAGTACCATTGGTTCCGTGAGCCAATATGGACTCATGCGCCATACTCGATCAGCAGTACGTCCCTGTTCACGGATGGTAAGCTCCAAGGGAGAGTGATCGGAAAGTGCGCTTGAAAAATAAGATACTTCTTCCACTTTCTGTAATACATTCTGTGAGGTAAGGAACATATCAAGTCGGGACAGAGACTTATAGGACTCAGATGCACAGGAAAATTCTTTTCTATCCGGATATTTCCACCGCCATACGTCTATCAAACCATAGGCAGCTGCCCAATCTCTTAACGTGTGGGATTGTGGTCTAGTGCATCTGAGTCTATCCATCTCCACATCCATAACTCTATTGAAGTCACCCCCCATAATGAGGTGACCCTGCATCATAGGGAGCACTACAGACATACATTTTTCTAGTTTTTTGAATTCGAAGGGTGGTGGAATATACACATTTACTATAGTATATAGCAGTGATGGCGAACCTTGGCACCCCAGATGTTTTGGAACTACATTTCCCATGATGCTCCTGCACTCTGCAGTGTAGGTGAGCATCATGGGAAATGTTGTTCCAAAACAGCTGGGGTGCCAAGGTTCGCCATCACTGGTATATAGTGTCTCCATATATTTGAACACTAAAGCAACGTAACATCCCTGGGTATCAGTCTTCACCTCTACTATTTGAATTGGTAACGATCTGAGTATTAGTATAGATACCCCTCTGGAATAGGAGAAATATGTTGCATGAAATGCGTGGGCGATATAATTTCTCTTTAGAGCCATAACCCTTGAGCCCTCCAGATAGGTCTCCTGTGCCATCATAATATGCGATTTAGTGCATTTGAGGTAGTATAAAACCAAAGATCATTTGATCCTTGAGTTCAAGCCCCTCACGTTCCAAGTAAGACACTTAGACCCCTTTCACACCACACCGCCCATAGCGTCGGCGGTAAAACGCCGCTATTTTTAGCGGTGTTTTACCGCCGGATTTGCGGCACATTTCGGCCGCTAGCGGGGCGCTTTTACCCCCCACTAGTGGCCGAGAAAGGGTTAAAACCGCCAGTAATACGCCGCAATAGCGGCGTTTTGCCGGCGGTATTACAGCGTTGCCCCATTGATTTCAATGGGGAGCAGCGGTGGAGGAGCGGTAAACACACCGCTCCTTCACCGCTCCAAAGAAGCTACTGGCAGGACTTTTCCCTGACGTACTACCAGCGCACCACTGTAGTGTGAAAGCCCGAGGTGCAGCTTTTTTAGGGCGGATTGCAGGTGCTATTTCTAGCGCTATAGCGCCTGCATAACGCCCTGGTGTGAAAGGGGTCTTAAGGCCCATCTAAAGAGAAATATAAATATAATTCGGAGATTATTACGTATTGATTCCCAGACCTTGTAAGCAATGCAGTAATATGCACATTTCCCATGGCGTAGGCTATCAATTTCTTTGTACCACTAAATGAGTGATAACTCTTAACCACTTCAATACAGGGCACTTTCACCCCCTTCCTTCCCAGCCCAATTTTCAGCTTTCAGCGCTCTAGCGCTTTCAGTGACAATTGCGCGGTCATGCTACACTGTACCCAAATGAAATTGTTATCGTTTTGTTCGCACAAATAGAGCTTTATTTTGGTGTTATTTATTCACGACTCCGTTTTTTTTTTTTTTGCGATATAAGCGCAAAAAAAGCGGAAATTTGGGAAAAAAACAATATTTTCTTTTTTCTATTTGGAAAGAAATCCAATAAAATCAAATTTTGTCATAAATTTAAGCCAAAATGTATTCTGCTACATGTTTTTGGTAAAAAAAATTCCGTTAAGTGTATAATAATTGGTTTGTGTGATGACGGACATATGTACGCAAATGATCATGTACATATGTGTGCAGGTGATCACGTACATATGTGTGCAGATAATCATTGGGACATGTGATTTTAGTGGGACATATGTGGGGGACATGTTTTTATTATTAGGGACATGTGTTTTTATTATTTGGGGACATGTATGTTTTGGGGACATGTGTGTTTTGGGGACATATGTGGGGACTGTGTTTTCACTGTGTGGTATGTTGTGTGTTTACACTACACTGATGATCAGTGAGTAAAAAGCTGTGAAAAGCAGCCCATACTCACTGATCATCAGCCGGCTGCAGCGTTCTGCTCTCCTCTTCTCAGCGGTGACTTCCGTGTGAGGAGAGGAGAGCCGATTGCCTAGCAACCGGCTGTTTGTTTACATCACATGACGGCCGTGATTGGACACGGCCGTCATGTGATCAGGAGGGCCAATCACAGAGCCCTCCTGCCGATCTGAGATGTGCCGTGTCCGGGTGACACGAGCACATCGGGATCGCGCCGCTGCGCGGGCGCGCGCGCGCGCGATCCCGCTGCTCCTGAATGACGTTCCTGAACGTCCTATCAGGAGCAGGCGGCTCCCACCCGGCCGTATATATACATTGGCCGGGTGGGAAGTGGTTAATGATGCAGTTCCCTCTGTTAACCTAGTGTTAGTACCACATAGTCTCAAGAAAAATAAAAAAGTGAGAGAAAAAAAAGGAAAACTGGAGGGGGGGGGGGAACAAATATACGTGTCACTGAAGGGAAATGTAGATTGTCTAGAGGTGATTTTGAACCCCTTCATGTCTGTTAAAGTGTGATGTCCAATCACCCACACAGGCCTGGGAGATTAGTCCACTGAGACAATGACACAAAACAACAAAGTCTCTCCGAGCAAATCTAATCTTTATTCTTTGGTGTGAATATTTAAAGGGGGCTTTCATACAGATTATCCAATCATATACAAGTACAGCCTACAATAAAAGCGAAACTAGTGATTCCTCAAAATCATGTGCTTTCCAAGAAAGGAAACAAATGAAAGAAGATAACAGCAACATGAGAAACAAAACTAGATTAGCAGAACTAGAGCATGTATATTTGTGAAGTGGATGTTAGAGAGACACAAAATGGAAAACAAATTTCTTAAAGAATGAAAGTGGTTACGCTAAATATCCCTTCAGTCACCAAGAGCAGCACTGACACCTTCAGAATATGGGGTTCAAAATAATGCATCCTGTATTATGAATTCCCATATTGTGATCACTATATCCAGATGGTCCCTAGATCAGGTTTAAGTAGAGATAGGATACATTATTGCCTCTGTTCAATTCACTTCAGTCAAACATCACTTGCTACTGATCCACTCTCCATGGGTCCAAACTTTGATTCAGTATGAGGATATCACATTTATCACTCCCTCTTCCCCTCCTCTCCATTCAGATAGTAGTTCCTTTTTACCCTAGTAGTACTCGGATGGAAAGGAAGAAAAAGAATTGTAGAGAAAATGAAAAATAAATAAGAAAAAAAAAAGGGGGGGGGGGAGGGAAAAACCAAGCAGACGGGGAGGTTTAAGTCATCCATCAGTGGCATTTCAACAGTTATCTGCAACTTCAATCCAAATCAGGCAGTAATCCTGTTAAATCTCAGCAATAGGGTATTGAAGAATTAGACTATTTATACCATTACATGACCATATCCACTGTCACTACCGAATAAATCCAAATAGTGGCAGTGGGCCCCTCTGAAAGAAATAAGTCCTTATGTCACTCCTCAGAGTCTACAAGGCCGAAGCTGTAGCTAACATATAGTCAGAAAAAAATGAAAGAAAAGAGACCTTTCCCCTGCTGTTGTGTCCCACTTTTAACTTGCGTACCAACACCAGGAAAAAAAAAAAGTAGCTACCTTAGGTTTCGGTGAACACATAGGACATTTGATTAATATCAAAAATATTGAAGAATTAGCCCAAGCCATCGAGCCAATCCGAAGCCTCGGTGGGGGTCAGAAAGAATTGGACTTTGCCATCATTAATAACTCTCAGTTTAGCAGAGTATAACATACTGTAGCTGAGCTGTTTGTCCCTGAGGCGTTTCTTCATCGTTGTAAAGGCTGCTCTTTGTTTAGCAGCCGAAAAATCTGGAAAAATCAATATTTTATTTCCGTTAAATTTGATATCAGGTAGGTTGCTAGCTGTGCGCATAATGATCTCTTTATCCCTGAAGTGTAGTATTTTCGCCAGAAGAGGTCGTGGCGGAGCTCCCGGTGGGAGGGGACTCATGGGAACCCTGTGTGCCCGTTCAATTGCGAACAGGGAGGATACGTTTTCCGGTCCTACAGTTGCTTTGAGACAATTTTCCAGAAATAATTCCAGCTCCCTATATTCGGCTCCCTCCGGAAAGCCGACAATATGCAAGTTGTTGCTGCGCATGCGGTCCTCCAAGTCACTCAGCTTCAAGGGTTGATCTTTTAAGTCCTGTTGCTGCATTCTCATATTTACCAACATGGGATGTAAAGTGTCCTCAATGTCACTGATACGTTGTTCAGCTCCAGTGATTCTGGAGCGTATCTTTTGCATATCACGTTTCACAATGGAAAGGTCCAGCCGAACCGTTTCAATCTGTGTGGTTAATGAGGACTGACACTGTTGAATTGTGTCCATGACATGTTTAAGAGTAAGCTCCTCTTCACCCTCATTATCCTCCCCAGTGCCCTCCGCTAGTATAGCGGTTTGTGAGGGGCCTCCTAGCTCACTATCTTCCTCCTATCTGTCTGTATTCTCCCAGGGATCGGGTTCTACTCCTGCAGGGATGACTGGTGTGGCCGACAATCGTGGGCTCTGCGGGGATCGGCAAAGTGTTCTTTTATAGTCGTTAGTGGTTTACCCTATTTATTGAGGACCGTGGAGTTTTGTGTATGCGAGGGGGAACGAGACTCACCAGTCTGTGGGTATTTGTCCTTTGGCTGTTTCTTACATGAGGCCAAATGGCCGGCGCCATCTTTGATTCCTCCCGCCGCCTGTGCATGCTGCTGGTCCGTGGCAATTTTAGGTCCCGCTGGGCCATTTCGAACCATACTTTTGATCGGTGATCGGTTCCGGGTGTATCCCCCACCTCTCGGTGAACTCAATACGGGTATTCTGTGTCTGGATATTGTACAGGATCTATCAGTGTCAGAGGAGTTCTTGTCCTGAGCTGCTTACATGTCCGTAGTTGGCCACGCCCCAAATACCTATTTTCTAAGATTGCTAGCTACATCTAGCGGTCATTATCTGGTATTTTTCACAACCATTCAGTTTTTTTTATGAATGAATAACATGCGACCTGGAGAGACTGTAACCATAACCTACTAACATTTGATTTGACCCGTTCGCACAGATTGAATGTACAGGCGAGTTTACAAAATCTATAACTGCATTTGTTTTATAAATACACCCCTAAGAATTCATAACCTCTGTTGCCATCTCTTAATGCTTGTCTTTCATTCATTCACCCCACCATGAGGGGGATTTTGCCACCACATTCACACCAATTTATTGTTCAGTTGACAATGGTTTAGTGTTGAATATATTTCATTATGACTTGTACTGTAAATACTTGTTGATTTATGAAAAGTGAAGATTTATTATTTTTATTCATAAAAACTGAGTATGAGTATTATTTCATTGTTGAATACCTAAAACCTGGAGGGACGTGAAGGTGCTGAGCAGATGATAAATGCTTTTAGGGGATCAGGAAGGATTTTTTTCCCAACTGGAGAAAATTGGACCAGGGTTTATAGGGGTTTATTTTTTGCCTTCCTCTGTATCGACTGTAGCTGTAAGATCCAGTACAGTGCCTTGAAAAAGTATTCACACCTCTTGAAATTTTTCACATTTTGTCATGTTACAACCAAAAATTTAAATGTATTTTATTGGGATTTTATGTGATAGACCAACACAAAGTGGCACATAATTGTGAAGTGGAAGGAAAATGATAAATGGTTTTCAAAATCTTTTACAAATAAATATGTTAAAAGTGTGGCGTGCATTTGTATTCAGCTCCACTGAGTAAATACTTTGTAGAACCACCTCTCACTGCAATTAAAGCTGCAAGTCTTTTTGGGTATGTCTCTACTAGCTTTGCACATCTAGAGAGCAAATTTTTTTGCCCACTTCTCTTTGCAAATTAGCTCAAGCTCTGTCAGATTGGATGGAGAGTGTCTGTGAACAGCAATTTTCAAGTCTTGCCACAGATTCTCAATTGGATTTAGGTCTGGACTTTGACTGGGCCATTCTAACACATGAATATGCTTTTATCTAAATCATTCCATTGTAGCTCTGGCTGAATGTTTAGGGTCATTGTCCTGCTGGAAGGTGAACCTCTGCCCCAGTCTCAAGATTTTTGCAGACTCTAATACTGCGTACACAAGATCGGAAATTCGGCCAGCAAAAGACCAATAAGAGCTTTTGGTCGGAAAATGCGATTGTGTGTATGCTCCATCGGACTTCTGCTGGCGGAATTTTAATTTTTTGAAATTTAGTTCGTGTGTATGCAATTCCGACACGCAAAAAAACACGAATGCTCAGAATCAAGTACCAGATGGAAAATTACCATTCGCAATGGAGATGGCACATTTATCACGCTGAAATTTTTTAAATAGTTTAATGCAGCGCATTCTCTTCTTTAAAATGCTAGAAGAATGAAGTTGTTTTGCTGCTCATATTCACACAGAGTTCTCACAAACTTCTTTCTTTATTATTTCTCGTGATCTCATGAATAATACATTTTATAAATTTTTTTTTTTTTTAATCAAGATCTGTATTTTTTTTTCCTAGTGATCTCCATGATATTATTTCTCGTTTTGTGTGGCAAATTAGCACAACACCATTATTATTTTGTATTTTTTATCCTCAGGGAGGTTGGTTGGTGTCCCTTGTTAATTTGACATTGTATTTTTGAAATGTACCTGCCTACGCACAAACAAACTGTCCCCTTTGAAGGAAAAAACCCATAGGCAAGTATTTCTGAAAACAAAATAGGCATTTATTCTGAGTCATAACACAATAAAGGGGATAAACTGGTGAAATTTGCGAAGCTTTTGTACCCCAGGGCACACATGAATCATTTTACAGTCAAAATTGGTGGCCTGAGGAGTCCATATGATAGTGAGCACAATCCGGTCCAGGACTACAAGAGATCAGGAACAGCAGCAGATGACATATCTGTCCCCAGGCTGTGGTCATACAACAGCCTGCATCTTTTGTCAGACCAGACTGAACCCAGGCCATCACTCTCTGGTCTTCCTTAGACACTTCCTTCCAGGCTGTTGCTCTGGTGTTGGAGGTGTGGCAGGAGGTGGAATAGGAGGAGGACCATGGTTGAACTCACAAATGGGGGTTTGGCTTGTGAGTTGGCCCCTCAACTCCATATTTAGGGCTCGCAAGATCACTTCCTCACATAAGAGGCATTGTCCCTCCTTCATTTCCAGCATTTTGCAGGCTGTCATGTAGGCAAAATCCTCTTGAACACTGTGGGGGGGGGGGGGGAGTTCTGAGGGCCACAGTAGCCTTCAGAAATAGGCCAATTGCTGCCTCCTTCAGGTTACTCCTCTTCCTGGCACTTTTTTGTGGGAGGCTGAGGGGTGGGACCTGCGTTCAGGCAGGCTACTGGGCCCAGCCACCTCCTGGCTGCCCCTTTCCACAGCCTGGCTGAGGCTTTCCTGTGTATTAAAAAGGGACATAGTTTTAGTTTTTTGTTCATCAATCACACACAATTTTCAGCTCATGACTGTTGCAAATTGAATGTTAACAAATAGAAAAGACTATCATTCTGACCCCAGCATTTTTCATTCTTGTCCCAATCATCTGTGGCCACTATTGTCAATTGATATGTAAAACACTTTGTGAAATCAGAAATTAGTGATCAAAATTAACATATATTTAACATCATTAATTTGACAAACAGAAATATTTTGAAGAATGCTATACGTGACACAAGCTGGGCTCCTCCACATGTTGCTGCCTGGAAGGCCCAGGTTGGTCATCAGAAGCCTCAGCTGGGGGGGGGGGGGGGGGGAGAAAGCCTTGAAGGAAGACTGGAGTGTGCTGGCCTGTCAGAGAGTTCAGTCTGGCCTGTCAGAAAATGCAGTCTGTCACAGTACCACAGCCTGGGCACATAAATGTCATCTGCTGCAGCTCCTGATCTCAGGGAATCCTGGACCTTCCCACCAATTAGGGCCTTCAAATAGGGGAATAGGGGATGTCTGCCGTGGGGATAACTAGCTTCACAAATTCCACCAATTGATTCAGCGCTGCTTTCCTCTTTGGTTTATTGTTATAAAAGGGGCGGTTTACCTGCCACAAACAGGGCAGCTCCCTGTACAAAAGGGACAGGAGGGCCCTGCTTGTTGTCAGGGCTGGGCTCAGTGCTTCCTTCTCTGAGCTGGCTGCTCAGCTGTTGGCTAATTGCCAGCTCCTTTCTCTCCACAGTGACTCAGCTGTTGTTGATCTGCTCGTCAGTCCTGCCTACTTAAAGCCGTCCAGCTCACTTCATCTCTGCCTTCATCTTTGGTCACATCTCAGAGACTTTTCTCCTGCTCTCCTGTTGAAGACTTGCTCGGCTGATGTCCCTTCTGGCTCCTGATCCTGCTTGCTTTTCTACTACGTTGATCTCTGGATCTCTGACATTGGCATTGGCTGACTACCCGATCTGGTTACTGAACTCTGGCTATGTATTGACTACGCTTACTCTGTTTACCTTTTTATTATTATTAAATAAGTGTGATTAACTATACTTCTGTCTCAGTCTGATTCATGGTTTCTGACAGTAGGCGAAGGCCATGAATTCAGAAGATGCAGTCAGTCCACTTGTTGGTAATATTTTTTCCAGATTAAATGACCAGGATCACCGCATGGATCAGTTTTCCTTGGCATTACAAACACTCCTGAGTCGCACGGCTAACCTGGAATTTTCCACTATGGCTGCTCCAGTACAACCTGTGTTGCAGGTCATCCCTGCTGCTGCTCCAGGCTCTGTGCAGGCACCCGCCACGAGTATTACCTCTATAAGAGGCATGTCTGGTTCCGCTCTGCTTCCCCAGTGATTTGAGGGCAATCCAGTTCAATGCAATCCAGTTCAATGCAGAGGGTTTCCAGGTTGAGATATACTTTGAGATGCTGCCCAGGCATTTCCCACGGACAGAAGAAAAGTGTGTTTTGTGATATCTTTGCTTTCTGAGAGAGCCTTTGCCTGGGCAAACCCTCTATGGGAGACGCTAAAACCCATGGTCCTGAGTTACCCAGAATTTGTAGCTTCCTTTAAAAAGGGTATTTGATGTTCCTGCACGCTCCGCTTCTGCTAAGAGCCTCATGTCCATCAAACAGAGTACGAGAACTGTTGCCGATTACACCATTGAATTCCACACTCTGGCAGCAGAGTTTGCTTGGAACAATGGGGCCCTCGTGGCTGCCTTCTCTCGTGGTCTCTCGGATAACTTCAAGGAGAAAGCAGCCCGAGATATACCCACTGAGCTGGAGAGGTTGATCACATTTGCCATCCTCATTGATTCCAGACTCAGAGAAAGACTCTTTCAAGGAGCGCTGGCGCAAGCCTCCTGTACACTTGTCTCTGAGCTTTGCAGTCACACCCTTACCTCCCTCACTTCCCATGCCCCTGGTACTAAGTCGGTCTGTGAAAATGATCCCATGCACTTGGGCTTCACGCGTCTCTCTGCGGATGAGAGAGCCCTTAGGAGGAAGGAGAGATTGTGCCTTTATTGTGGCCAGGCTGGTCACTTTTTGAAGTCTTGTCCTACCCATCCAGGGAATGCCCGAACCTTAAAGTCCTGTCACGAACAGACCTTAGGTGGCGTTGTTTCGTCTCCAGTTTCCCAGAAAGATAAGCCCCTGGTTTTGGTCACCTTGTCTTGGGCTGAGTCATCCGTCGAGATACAGGCTCTAATCGACTCTGGGGCTGCAGGCCTGTTCATTGATTCTGCCTTTGTATTGAAACACTCAATTCCGCTGCAGCTGTGTGACACTCCACTTGCCATTGAGGCTCTTGATGGGAGACAACCCTTCTTTTGATTGGCTCCGTGCTGAGGTTCTGTCCTGGTCCCCACAGTGCAGTGAGAGATACTGGTAGCCAAGGTCCTGTGCACCTCTTCACTCTCCTCCCTGCTGGAGTACCGCGACTTTAGCGATGTCTTTGACAAAGGTCAAGCCTGTACTTTGCCTCTGCACCGGTCGTATGATTGTGCAATTGACCTTTAACCTGGTGCCATACCCCCCCGTGGCTGGGTTTACCCTTTGTTGGTCTTGGAGGATAAGGCCATGGAGGAGTATGTTACAGATGCACTCTCATGGTTTCATCTGCAAATCCTCATCTCCTGCTAGTGCTGGTTTATTTTTTGTGAAGAAGAAGAGAGTGGTGAACTGAGACCTTGTATCAATTATAGGGGTCTCAATCGTTCCACGATTAAGAATGCCTACCCCATTCCATTGAGTTATTTGACCATCTTATTATTATTAAACAAGTGTGATTAACTGTACTTCTGTCTCATTCTGATTCATGGCTTCTGACACTCATAGAGCTTACATTCTAAAGGGAGGGGGGAGGTGGTACCAAAGGTAATAGCTGCGGGGAATGATTTGATGGGAGTGGCTCCGGGGAAAGGTTTTGGTGGGCATGGGATAGGCTTACTTGAATAAATGAGTTTTTAGGGATCTTCTAAAGGTGGAGAACTTAGGGGCTGATTGGACATACCAGGACAGGGAGTTCCAGAGGATAGGAGAGGCTCTGGAGAAGTCCTGAAGGCGAGCATGGGAGGAGGTAACAAGGGAGCTAGAGAGCAGAAGGTTCTGGGAGGAGGGAATGATTTGGGTGATTTCTGCAGATGAGTTTGGTTATGTAGCTGGGGGTGATGTTGTGGTTAGCATTTTGAATTTTATACGGTGAGGTAGGGGAAGCCAGTGAATGGATTGGCAGAGAGGAGCAGCAGTCACGGATCGGTTAGCGAAGTGTATTAGTCTAGCAGCAGCATTCATAATAGACTAAAGGGGGGATAGTCTGCATAAGGGTAGGCCAGTGAGGAGAGAGTTGCAGTAGTCCAGGCAGGAAATAATCAAAGGAGTGAATAAGTTGCTTTGTAATGTCATTAGTCAGGAAAGGTCGAATTCTGGAGCTGTTGCGGAGGTTAAGGCGGCAGGATTTAGCCAGTGATTGGATGTGGGGGCTGAAGGAGAGGTCAGAGTCAAGGATTACACCCAGCACCCTGGCATGTGTAGAGGGACCATTGGTTGTGCTGTTGATCTTAATGGTAAAGTCATGGGAGGGGGGGCGGGAAGGAGGAAATATAGCAAGTTCAGTTTTACAAAGATTGAGTTTGAGAAAGTGGTGTGACATCCATACTGATAAGTTTGAGATCCGTGAGGAGATTGAGGGGGTGAGTTGAGGAGTGGAGAGATAGATCTGGGTGTCGTCGGCATAGAGGTGGTATTTGAAGCCATGTTAGGTTATTAACTGGCCCAGGGAAGAGGTATAGAACGAGAATAGGAGGGGCCCAAGGATGGAGCCTTGGGTTACCCCAAGAAAGGAAGAGGAGATAGAAAGTGCGCTGAGATAGGTAGGAGGAGAACTAGGATAAAGCAGAATCACGGAGGCCAAGGGGGTGTAGTTTTCTGAGGAGGAGCAGGTGGTCAACTTTGTCGAAGGCAGCAGAGAGGTCTAAGAGTATGAGTATGGAGTAATAGCCATTGGTTTTAGCAGTTAGGCCATTGGTGAGTCTTAGTAGGGCAGTTTCAGTGTAATGTTGTGGACGGAAGCCAGACTTTAAGGGGTTGAGAAGGTTGTTATCCGTGAGGTAGCAACTCATTCTGTCATGGACAAGGCGTTCGATGAGCTTGAAGGCAAATGGGAGCAGGGAGATGGGTCTTAGGTTATTCAAATGAGTGGGGTCTAATGAGGTTTTTTTTTAAGTATGGGGCTAACCAATGCATGTTTGAGAGGGGAAGGAACGGGGCTGGAGGAGAGGAAGAGTGGGGTACATTAAAGTGGGGTACACACTATGAGAAAATTGGAAGAATTTTTTTTTTTTTTTACGAGGAACAATTATTCGATTTTCGTATGGTGACCAAATGAAAATTTCCGAAGGGACACACTCTTTCCTCATACGTGAACAGAACTAACGATTTTCATTTAATATGTACTGTTTTCATTCGAAAAATATCAGATAGGAAAGACTGCTCATGATCAGAAACAATGAACAGCAATAAGTCAAACAAAAAAAACCCCTTTGTTTGAGGATTTTCGTACAATTAGTACCAGCCACGGTTTCGACTTGCTGTGAAACATCGACAAAAACCGCATGATCATTTAACCTATTTTCTTATAGTGTGTACCCAGCTTTACATGCAGACTGAACTGTCCAGCGGAGTTGATAGTGTTTGGTACAAACTATATCTCCCCCATGGGTGCAATAATGACTCACAATGCAGTGACCTCAAAAAGTTATTTGCATTGTGGGACAATCAGAACTGGTGTTGGCAGGTCATGCATGGTACGTTTGCTCTCCATTTGTGGACGTGTACTAAAAGCTGAACAAATGTCTGCAGTATTCCACTAGTGACACCTAGTGGCATAAATTGGAATATATTCTCTACTTTCCCTAAGGCTGCCATCAGCCTTGCTCTACTAGGCTAACTTCCCTATACTGCAGTCAGTAATAGACAGTGAGGTCAATGACACTACAGTGTGTGATTTCAACATATATAAATATAATGTGCATATCATGTTATTGGCATTGTATCATCCATGAGTTTGTTAGTCATTTAAATGTAACTTGCATGCTATGTTTACAATGTTAGCTGATCCTGTAGTTGGTAGGGAATCTATTTGGCAAGGATGATAGTAGTGTGAAGCATTCTTAAATAAGTAAGTCTGGATAGAATAAACTGTTAAATATAATATGGTGTCTAATCTCAGGGGCAATACTGGCCAACAATTGAAGTTTAGGTATACCAATTTCCAGCTTGGACTAAGGTAAATATGTATGTGCCAAACCTGTAGGATCATAGTGGAAGATGGAAATCACTATATTAGGCACCACTACTACAGTGATCGCCTCTAGCGTCTAGGTCCTGTGCAGAGCTACTGCATTGTGAGTACAGGAGATTGCCCACTTGGCCTGGGCACCATCATAGGTGTGTGCAGCCTATTGCATAAGGGTGTACACTCCAAAGCTATATATATATATATATATATATATATATATACATTTTAAAATGTAGTAGGGCAGTGGACGGTGTCAGTAGAGCAGTGGTAGTTTTTTTATTTTTGTTATATATATATATATATATATATATATATATATACACACACACATTTTAAAATGTAGTAGGGCAGTGGACGGTGTCAGTAGAGCAGTGGTAGTTTTTTTATTTTTGTTATGTTATTTTTGTATTACATTTTTTACAACTTTATTTATATTTATAATTGTTTTTGTTTTTTGGGTGAATCTGCACTGCAGTGTTATTAGGGTGTGTCCAGTCCCCATGCGCACGTCTATGGGCACCATTCAGAGAACACCTCCTATTTTCTCAATGAATGCAAAGCATTCTCTGTTTGGACAAGGTGGAGATACAGGGTGCTGATGTCATAATCTACACCTAGTCCAATCAGAAAACACTTTGCAATAATTGAGAGAATGCAATGTGTACTCTGAAGGGCGCACATGCCAAGCGAGTGACCTCCTGTGTTCACCAAGCAGCAGAGCAGCCATTCGGCCTGGGATCCCGAAGCTAGCAGGAATCACTGAAATAGGGGTACAAACAAATAAATATAATCAAAGTCCACGTTAAAGGTAAGGAAACCCTCCAAACATTCCAGTCTTTATGGGGCTCAAAATGGACAGATCTTCAATCGTGTCAGACACTGAAAGCCTCAATCACTGACAACCACCACTGTAGGCACTGTGTCAGGAACCATGAAACAGACGGAGACAGAAAATGCAGTAAAAATCACACTTTTAATAAAATGGTACAACTGGTAAACGTAGTCAAAACATACCCAGGGTTCGGTAGCCAAATCGGGTAGTCAGAACAAGCCAGGAAATCAGGAAGCCTCAGATCAGCATAGTCAGAGGCAGCAGACAGGATTAGGAACCAGAAGGGAAGTTAGCCAGGCAAGTCTTCAACAGTAACACAGCAGAGAGTCTCTAGATATGTTGACCAAACAAAGGCAATTGATGAAATGAAATAGCCAAAAGGGGCTGGCTGTGGGCTGGACTGAAGAGCAGGAGATGATCAACAGGTGAGCCACTGTGGAATGATGAGTACTGGCAATTATTCGACAGCTGAACAACCTGAGCACAGAGAAGGAAGGGCTTGCAGCCCTATTCAATTCAGGGATATCCCATACTAGAAAACAAGCATAAGAACAAGGCGCACCAGCCTAGTGCATTAAGGTATGACACATTAGAGCTCTGAGGAAGAGGGCATAGCCCTCGAAATGTGTAAGCTGAACTCTTTCTGATGGACACACATCTGGTGGTGTGATGCAGTCGCGGCTGGTGCTGACATTTTTTTGGGGGGGGCCGGGCACAAAAAAATTTGAAAAAAAATCATCCAGTTGCAGCTACTTTGCCATCAAACGTTGCCACTGTGCTCTCAAATGCTGCCACTGTGCCCATCAAACGCTGCCACTGTGTCATCAAACGCTGCCACTGTGCCCATCAAACGCTGCCACTGTGCCCATCAAATGCTGCCACTGTGCCCTCAAACGCTGCCACTGTGACATCAAACGCTGCCACTGTGCCCATCAAATGCTGCCACTGTGCCATCAAACATTGCCACTGTGCCCATCAAATTCTGCCACGGTGCCATTAAAGCTGCCACTGTGCCCATTAAACACTGCCCCTGTGCCATCAAATTCTGCCAGTGTGCCCATCAAATGCTGCCAGTGTGCCCATCATATGCTGTCAGTGTGCTCATCAAATGCTGCAAGTGTGCCCATCATATGCTGCCAATGTACCCATCAAATGCTGCCAGTGTGCCCATTAAATGCTGCCAGTGTGCCCTTGAATGTCCCCAGTGTGGCCCCCGCCCCTTCCCCGCCTGCCTGGCACTTACCCTGTCTTGGTGGGGCAGTGGGTGAAAGCGACGAGCGGGGTCCTTCCTGCGACTCCTTCCATCCTCATCTCCCGTCCTCTCCTCCTGATAGGTGTCCAATAGCGGCGTCTGTTGTTTCAGCCAATAAGGTGACAGATAACAGACCCGAGCACCTGATTGGCGGAGAGTCAGTATAGTGTTAGGAAAGCGATGCCAGCATGGCGCTCGCAGGTCACTTTTTTTGACTCCTATTAGAGCCTATATTAGGTGCTTCAAAAACACCCCCCCCCCCTCGCCTCTGTAATTCAGGTGCCTGAAAAGGGGCCGGGTGACTGAATAGGGGGTGGCAGCGGCGGCCATAGATAGATTCATGCAATGCATGAATCTATCTATTGGTGATAGAGAGGTGGCAGGAGAGAGGGGGTGGCGCCTGTGTGCCCTTATGGACGCACCATCACTGCTCCGCTCAAACCTCCCCCCGGCTGATGGATTGCAGGACACTCTGTTCACCCCCCCCAGCGGATGAATCGCGGGACACTCTGCTTACACCTCCACTGCGGATGGATCGCGGGACATCCCACTCACAGCACCCTCCACCCCTACGGATGGATTCCCGTGCAGGAGGTCTGGCGCTTACCGGTTGTCCTCTTCTCCGGCGTGTCCTCTCCAGTCAGCTTCCTCCTCTCTGTCCCACTTCCGCCAAAGCACTGAGCATCCAATAGGGACGCCTGACGCTTTGGCCAATCAGGAAACAAGTCTCACTGACCTGCCTCCAGATTGGTGGGGAGGCAATGCGGTGTGAAAATAGCGAATATTCATTCATTCACCCTCTGTGCCCTGAGCCCACCCTTTTTTGAAACCTATTAGAGCCTCTGGCTCTAACCAGGTGCTTCAAAAAAAAACAACCCCTCCTGCCCCGCCATAGGAGCCCATGCATCCGGCGTCCTGAAAGGGGCTGGGCGCATGGATAGGGAAAGCGTCAGCAGGGCAAGGGGGGGCAGCGCCCATAATGCATGGGTCCCCACTGGTGTGATGGATATTGCTACATGCACATGATATTACTTTCTTTTGTGAGTATATTGGAACATTTTACTACATTCATTAAAGGTTGTAAAGGCAGAAGGTTTTTTATCTTCATGCATTCTATGATAAAATACAATTAAAAACCTTCTGTGTGTAGAAACCCCCCCCTAATATTTATCCGAGCCCCATCTCTATCCAGTGATTGCCTCAGGCACCTGGGACTTTATCTCCTGATTGGCTGAGACAGAGCACCAGCGCCATTGGCTCCTGCTGTTGTCAGTCAGCCAATCAAGAGTGAGAGGGTAGAGCTGAACTCCAGCTCCATGTCTGAATGGACACACAGAGCTGTGGCTCGGCTCGGGTGTCCCCACAGCAAACTGGAGGCCAGGAGCACAGAAGAGGGACCAGAGAAGAGGAGGATCTGGGCTCCTCTGTGCAAAACAAAACAGGTAAGTATGACGTGTTTTTTATTTTTAAATAAAAAAAACGAGACTTTACAATCACTTTAACCGCTTGCTGACCGCCTCATGCCGATATTAGTCGGCAGAAGGGCTCTTATAGGCAGAATAACGTACCTGTACGTGGCTCTTTAAGAGGAGGCTAGTGGGCGTGCATGCACACGTGGCAAGCTCCGTGAGTCGGGTCGCGGGTCCCGCGGACTCGATCGCCACGGGAATACCCGCAATCACCTCACGGGGAGAAAAAATGGGGAGATGCTAATGTACACAAGCATCTCACCGTTCTGCCTAGTGACACTGTCACTGATCTCTGCTCCCTGTAATTGGGAGCAGAGATCAGTGACATGCCACATGTAGCCACACCCCCCACCGTTAGAAACACGCCCCAGGACACACTTAAACCCTACACTGCCCCCTGGTGGTTAACCCCATCACTGCCGGTGTCATTTACACAGGAATCAGTGCATTTGTATAGCACTGATTGCTGTATAAATGACAATGGTCCCAAACAACACTGAAGAAATTACACTTTGCTACAATGTAAATTAGTGAATGTACAGGTCGTATAACAGTGTAAATTTGTTGGCCCCTCAAAATAACTCAACACACAGCTGTAAATGTCTAAACCACTGGCAACAAAAGTGAGTACACCCCTAAGTGAAAATTTCCAAATTGGGCCCAATTAGCCATTTGTGTACTCGCCTGCGCAATTGTCAGTTAAAGTAATGCAGTGCCGTATCGCAAAAATGGTGTTATGTGACTTGTTAGTGAGACAAGGTTTCAGGTGTGTTAAATTTGGTGTTATCGCTCTCACTCTCTCATACTGGTCACTGGAGGTTCAACATGGCACCTCATGGCAAAGAACTCTCCGAGGATCTGAAAAAAAGGAATTGTTGCTCTACATAAAGATGGCCCAGGCTATAGGAAGATTGCCAAGTCCCCGAAACTGAGCGGCAGCATGGTGGCCAAGACAATACAGCAGTTTAACAGGACAGGTTCCACTCAGAACAGGCCTCGCCATGGTCGACCAAAGAGGTTGAGTGCACATGCTCAGTTTCATATCCAGAGGTTGTCTTTTTTGGAAATAGACGTATGAGTGCTGCCAGCATTGCTGCAGAGGTTGAAGGGGTGGGAGGGTCAGCCTGTCATACTCAGACCATACGCCGCACGCTGCCTCAAATTGGTCTGCATGGCTGTCATCCCAGAAGGAAGCCTCTTCTAAAGACGATGCCCAAGAAAGCCTGCAAATAGTTTGCTGAAGACAAGCAGACTAAGGACATGAAGTAAAAAATAGTGTAGCGCTTCTGTAATAGTGAATGTGATCAACACATACACAAAAAAATTCCAAATAAATGGTCACATGAGACAGTCCATATACATAAAACAAAGTCCAATGGAATAGGTATGAACTTCCGTGATGTAACTGGTGCGAGGATGGTTAGGCCATTTCAAGGAAAGAGAGGGATCTTGCTAAACAGATATACCCATGTAAAACAGCTTGTCTGTAGACATTAGGGAAGTAGATAAATACTCTTACCAACTGTGTTGGACTCACACGGTCATATGACAGTTGAGTCTGTAAAGCTTAGGGTCCCAATCTAGGGCCAGGGGGTGGATCGATGAGGGTCCGTCAAACTGGTGAGAGAACTCCAACCAACTGTGTGCCAGGCGATGTGTTTCACGGATGGAACATCAGGATGGTTTCTTATCCAACTCGGACGTAGCACGATCAACACCGATACTCCGATCACCCCAAAATAGGGTGAAAGATGTTAGAGGTTTTTTAGGCCAAAAAAAGAGAAAGGAAAAAGAGAGTTCCACATGGTGTGGGTCAGACGGTATAAAACGGCAAATTTTTTTAAAAGTCAAAAAATTATATAAAATATTTATGACTTAGTGATCACAAAAAGATTAGCTAAAAATGAAAATAAAAGCAATGTAGGGTGCCAACAGCTAGCCCGACGCGTTTCGACACATATGTCTTCGACAGGGGCAAGCCCCTGTCGAAGACATATGTGTCGAAACGCGTCGGGCTAGCTGTTGGCACCCTACATTGCTTTTATTTTCATTTTTAGCTAATCTTTTTGTGATCACTAAGTCATAAATATTTTATATAATTTTTTGACTTTTAAATAAATTTGCCGTTTTATACAGTCTGACCCGCACCATGTGGAGCTCTCTTTTTCCTTTCTCTTTTTTTGGCCTAAAAAACCTCTAACATCTTTCACCCTATTTTGGGGTGATCGGAGTATCGGTGTTGATCGTGCTACGTCCGAGTTGGATAAGAAACCATCCTGATGTTCCATCCGTGAAACACATCGCCTGGCACACAGTTGGTTGAAGTTCTCTCACCAGTTTGACGGACCCTCATCGATCCACCCCCTGGCCCTAGATTGGGACCCTAAGCTTTACAGACTCAACTGTCATATGACCGTGTGAGTCCAACACAGTTGGTAAGAGTATTTATCTACTTCCCTAATGTCTACAGACAAGCTGTTTTACATGGGTATATCTGTTTAGCAAGATCCCTCTCTTTCCTTGAAATGGCCTAACCATCCTCGCACCAGTTACATCACGGAAGTTCATACCTATTCCATTGGACTTTGTTTTATGTATATGGACTGTCTCATGTGACCATTTATTTGGAATTTTTTTGTGTATGTGTTGATCACATTCACTATTACAGAAGCGCTACACTATTTTTTACTTTTTGATTGTGGAACTTTGTTTGTTTTAAGTGTTGGCAGCTGCTTTTTTGTTTTATATTCAGTTATAGCGCAGTGTTTTCCCCCACTTTTTCCTTAGACTAAGGACATGGACTACTGGAACCATGTCCTGTGGTCTGATGAGACCAAGATAAACTTATTTGGTTCAGATGGTATCAAGCGTGCAAGGCGGCAACCAGGAGAGGAGTACAAAGACAAGTGTGTCTTGCCTACAGTTAAGCATGGTGGTGGGAATGTCATGGCCTGGGGCTGCATGAGTGCTGCCAGCACTGGGGAGCTACAGTTCATTGAGGGAACCATGAATGCCAACACATACTATAGCAGAGCATGATCCCCTCCCTTCTTAGACTGGGCCGCAGGGCAGTATTTCAACATGATAACGACCCCAAATACACCTCCAAGACGACCACTGCCTTGCTAAAGAAGCTGAGGGTAAAGGTGATTGACTGGCCAAGCATGTCTCCAGACCTAAACTCTATTGAGCAGCTGTGGGTCATCTTCAAGGTCTCTAACATTCACCAGCTCCATGATGTCATCATGGAGGAGTGGAAGAGGACTCCAGTGGCAACTTGTGAAGCTCTGGTGAACTCCATGCCCAAGAGGGTTAAGGGAGTGCTGGAAAATAATGGTGGTCACACAAAATATTGACACTTTGGGCCCATTTTCATTGGACATTTTCCCTTAGGGGTATACTCACTTTTGTTGCCAGCGGTTTAAACAAGTTGTGTGTTGAGTTATTTTGAGGGGACAGCAAATGTACACTGTTATACAAGCTGTACACTCACTACTTTACATTGTAGCAAAGTGTCACTTCTTCAGTGTTGTCACATGAAAAGATATAATTCACACCATGGTGCAGAGACACCATTTTTTTGCATGCATTCTGCAAGGGCTCAGGCTCGTTCACACCATACGTGCCCTTTCAGAACGCATGCAGAAAAACTGACATCTTTGCCCCATTGTGAAAGAAGCCTATGTGTCCTGTTAACACCACACCTTGTGGATTTTTTCTGCACAGGTATCTGCAACGTGTATGCAATTTTCTGCAAAGGAAAAAAAATAACATGACATCAATTTCTGATCGTGCATAAAAACTCACTGTAACGCACATGAAAACCGATGTAAAACGTATGTCTCTGCAAGTGAAATCTGTTCGGTTTTCCCATCAGTTTCCATGCAAGGATGGTGTAAACAAGCCCTTAAAGAAAGATTAAAAATAACTTACTGGCTTACTGGCAAAATTTAAAGCCCAAAAGAAAGAAAACAAAAGCCACCACATCTAAGAACTGGTAAGCTGCAATATACAGTGAAAAAGTATTCATACCCCTTGAAAATTTCCATTTTTTTGTCATGTTACAACCAAAAACATAAATGTATTTTATTGGCATTTTATATGATAGACCAACACAAAGTGCTTTTTAATTAATAATTGTGAGGTGGAAGGAAAATTATGAACGGTTTTCAATTTTTTTTTACAAATATGTGAAAAGTATGGCGTGCATTTGTAATACTTTGTAGAACCTCCTTTCGCTGCAGTTACAGCTGTAAGTCTTTTGGGGATGTCTCCACTACCTTTGCACATCTAAAGAGTGACATTTTTGCCCATTCTACTTTTTAAAATAGCTCAAGGTCTGTCAGATTGGATGGTTAGCGTCTGTGAACAAAAATTTTCAAGTCTTGCCACAGGTTCTCTATTGGATTTAGGTCCGGACTTTGAGCCAGTCTAACACATGAATATGCTTTACACTTTTTAAAAAAACATTCCATTGTAGCTCTGGCTCTATGTTTAGGGTTGTTGTCCTGCTGGAAGGTGAACCTCAAGTCTTTTGCAGACTCTAAAAGGTTTTCTTCTAAGATTTCCCTGTATTTGGCTCCATCCATCTTCCCATCAACTCTGACCAGCCTGTTCACATATCTCCACTGCAAATTTGCACAGGAGCCCTTTGCATCTTTTGGTCCATTTTAGCTCTGAATTCAGGAGCTGAAATTGGGCTTGAAACAGTGAACAGGGATGCGCTGGACCCCCTGCTGTGAGCCACATGCGAAGATAGTGTGAACCCAGCCTAATAATTGTCCTGTGGACAGATTCTCTCACCTGAGCTGTGGATCTCTGCAGCTCCTCCAGAGTTACCATGGGCCCTTTGGCTGCTTCTCTGATTATTGCTCTCCTTGCCCGGCCTGTCAGTTTAGGTGGACGGCCATGTCTTGGTAGGTTTGCAGTTGTGCCATACTCTTTCCATTTTTGGATGATGGATTGAACAGTGCTTTGTAAGATGTTCAAAATTTTGAATATTTTTTTTATAACCTAACCCTGCTTTAAACTTCTCCACAACATTATCTCTGACCTGTCTGGTGTGTTACTTGGCCTTCATGATGCTGTTTGTTCACTAAGGTTCTCTAACAAACCTCTGAAGGCTTCATGGAACAGCTCTATTTATACTGAGATTAAATTACACACAGGTGAACTCTATTTACTAATTAGGTGACTTCTGAAGGCAATTGGGTCAACTACATTTTAGTTAGGGGTATCAGAGTAAAGGGGGCTGAATACAAATGCACGCCACACTTTTCAGATATATACTTGTAAAAAAAAATTGAAAACCATTTATCATTTTCCTTCCACTTACATATACATTCACTTTTTTGGTTGTAGCATGTGGAAAATTTCAAGGGCAAGGGGTGTGAATACTTTATCAAGGTAATGTAATATAGCTTTGTTTTTGAGTTTAATACCACTGTAACAAATCTACCTTCTACAAGCTAAAGCATTTGATGTAATTCTCTCATATGTTCTTCTTTTTATGTGATTTTTTTTTCTTTCTCATATATATATATATATATATATATATATCTATATCTATATATATATATTTATCTCTGATCATTTATATGGCTTAATAATGGATTTTGCTGGGAGGAATATTCATGTAGTGGGAGGCTGTAGGGGGCGCTGTTTTGCTCAGAGACTAGTATAACAGCAGGCACCTCCAACAGTCTCTTGTAATCTGTCCTCAGTTTCTGGCAGTTTCCTGCAACATGTCCCCAGACTCTGGCGTAATAGGTCTGCAGTCTCTGACCATCTCCTGTAATATGAACACAGTGGGGTGGATTTACTAAAGCCAAATGCACTGTGCACTGCAGCTGCTCCTGAGCTTAGTAAGACTGCATTCACCCCTCTGCGTTTTGAATTGCAGGCAGATTTGCAGCAATTTCAAAACTCTGAGGTGTGAATGACAAATCGCAGAGGAATGGCACCTAAAATTACATTGCGGTATTGTCATGCAATAGATTGCATGTTGCCCAAAAGTAGCGCCTGAATTTTTTTTTGGGCCACAAGCTTCACGAGATGATGGTCGCCACTATTGCAGAGCGATAATCGTGGGAGAACCACACTGTGATTTTAGATGCCATTTAAATGAATGGCATCTCAAATGTGTGTTCTGTGATTTGTCATTCACACCTCTGCACTTTGAAATCGTGAGCAGAATCGCGGCAAGTCCACCCGTGATGATCCTCATTGAGCCGGCAGATTGACCCTTTGCAGGGACCGCCCTGTTAGATCTCCGCTATCCTCTATGGGGGATAGGATGAGCACGGACCATCTGTCTGTGTTCATCCGATCCGCTCTGCAGACGGATAGAAAAATAGGATTTTCCTCCCACTGCAGAATCGAACCATAGCGGAGACGGATGGTATCAGGTGTCAGCGGATGTTCTTCCGCTGACACCCGCTATCCCATAGGGATGCATGTATGTCCGTATTTCATCTGAAAACGGATGGATGAAATACCTATGGCTGAGATGGGGGGTCAGTGTTAGGGAAGCAATGTATTTGCTTCTCTAACACAGCACTGTGTAAACAGCGAACGCACAGCATTGCGCCTGCTGTTTACCCTTTTGGAAGCCTATTAGAGTCGACAGCTCTAATCAGGCGCTTCCAAAGAAACCCAGCCGCTGTAATTCAGATGCCCGGCGACCGACAAGGGGCCGGACACCTGAATAGGTGGCGGCAGTGGTGACAATAGATAGATTCATGCAATGCATAAATCTATCTATTGGTGATAGAGCGGTGCAAGAGAGAGGGGGAAGCTCTCCTGCGTCCTCTATGGACGTACCGCCACTGGGACATACTGTCCGCATGTGTGAAAGGGGCCTTAGGCTGGATTCACACCTATGCTTTTTTAGTGCTTTTTGCATTTTGCAAATTTGTACTACAGTCCATTTAACATGGTCTCCTATGGAACATAATCTGTAGTGCAAATCTGCAAAATGCAAAAAGCACTAAAAATGCATAGGTGTGAATCCAGCCTCACACTTATGCATTTTTTCATAATTTATGCTGAAAAGCAGGACAAAAGCAGGACATTTTCTTAACACAGGTTCCTATGGAACATGTTCATATCAATGCATTTTTGTGTCTCTTTGTTTTTGTCAAGGCAGGGCCATCTTTAATATTGATTGGACCCTAGGCAAACATTTTCTTGGGCTCTACTGAATCCATTTATTTTCAGGTAGTGTAGGCTCAAGGGGAAACTGCTTTGGGTCCCACAACAATGACTGGGCCCGGGGCAGCTGCCCCTTATGACCTGCCTTAACCACTTCCCACCCGGCCTATAGCAAAATGACAGCTGGGCGGTGGTTCCGTTGTCCTGACTGGGTGTCATAAGACATCCTTCGGGATAACAGCCACCGCGTGCCCGTGGGGGCGCGCATCGCAGCAATCGGTGGTGCGGTGTGTTAGTCTGACACACCGCTACGCCGATCTTGATAAAGAGCCTCCAACGGAGGCTGTTTACCACGTGATCAGTCATGTCCAATTACGGCTGATCACGATGTAAACAGGAAGAGCCGTGATTGTCTTTTCCTCACTCGTGTCTGACAGACGTGAGTAGAGGAGAGCCGATCGGTGGCTCTCCTTTCGGGGGGGGGGGGGTCTGTGCTGATTGTTTATCAACGCAGCCCCCCCCCCCCCTCGGATGACCACACTGGACCACCAGGGAAGCTGCCAGGACCACCAGGGAGGCACATAACATGTGGATGGCCAGGTACATGCCCCATGGCCATCCACATGTGCAAATAAATACCAAACCTGTGCCAATCAGTGCCCACATGGGCACTGACTGGCACCATTGTATAACATAATTAAGTTATGCCAAGCAATGCCACCCATCAGTGTCACCTATCAGTGCCCATACATGCCAACTATCAGTGCCACCCATAAGTACCCATCAGTGCCGCCCATGAGTGCCCATCAGCACCACATATCAGTGCCACCCCATTGGTGCCCATCAGTGCCGCCTTATCAGTGCCCGTCAGTGCAGCCATATTAGTGCCCATAATTGAAGATGAAAATGTACTTATTTACAAAAAAATGTAACAGAAACAAAAAAAAAAATTTTTTATTTGTTGCTCAAAAAATAAAAATCGCAGAGGTGATCAAATACCACCAAAAGAAAGCTCTATTTGTGGGAACAAAATGATAAAAAATTTGTTTGGGTACAGTGTAGCATGACTGCGCAATTGTTAAATTGCGACAGCGCTGAAAGCTGAAAATTGGCTTGGGCGGGAAGGTGTCTAAGTGCCCGGTATTGAAGTGGTTAAAGAAGGCCCTGGGTCAAGGAGTTTTTGAAACGCAAAATGGTGCTTTTTTTGGTACAATAGACTTCAATGGAGAAGCTGGAGAAAAGCATGTAGTGCGTTTTTACCGTGATTTACATCTTTAAATCTGCCCAACAAATTTTCCAAAAACAAACACAAAAATACAGTAAAATCGCATGAAAAAAAAAAGCACAGCAAAAACACTCAAAAGAAACATGCATAGATGTAAATTGAGCCTAAAGGAGGTCAAACTTTACAAAGAATACCCAATCACATGGAAGCAAAATAAAAAACAGCAGTTTTGCATGTTTGGATACTAGAAATCAGCAAGAGCTTCCCCCCCAGATTAGTAAACCAACCCCCATCTCTGAAGCCTGTTCACAATCTCTCACTGCATCATTACATGCAATGAATGCTATGCGTGGTCCTTTGGTGAGGTCAGGGGCCTCTATAGCAAGTAAAATTACTCCCACTGCTGTCCTAAATGTTTTTTTTTTTTTTTATGTTATTTAAGAGCCAACACAAAAACTCGCTCTGCGCATGCGTCCTGCCCAGCACGTCACGTCCTCCCTTGCCGACGCTGTGACATGTCTCGCGCATGTGCGGTCATACTCCGAAAAAAAAATACTCCTGAACCAATCAGAAAGCGCCTTGGAGGACCCTCCCGGCCGGCGAGGCTTTCCGCGGCCAGCCAATCGAGGAGAAGCTTGCATCCCCCGCTGAGGTCCTGGTGAGAGGAGGAGGAGGGGAGAAGCAGACTGCTTGGAGGCGGCAAGATGGCGTCCGGGTACTGAAGGCTCCACCGATTTCTAACCGGTGTCGGATGTCGTTTATGCGGCTGGCGAAGAATTTGCGAAGGAAGAGAGAAAGGAGCTTCGTGTAGCCGGGAGCCGGCTTTGTGTGGCGGTAGAGCGGGAGGAGAGGCCGAGGCTCCGCCTCGTAGGGCGGCCAGCAGACATCTTCTTCCCGTAGTCCTATTAATAATCCTCGGCGGACCCGCCATGACTTCCATTCACTTCGTGGTCCATCCGCTGCCCGGGACCGAGGACCAGCTCAATGACCGGTAATCCTCCTCAGAGGGCTGAGGCCCGGGGCCAGTGCGACAATAGAGGGCCCCCAGCCAATCAGAGGCCGGCCTTCCCACACATGGGGCCCACACCTCCCAATGGTTAGATAGGGTATGGGGCTTCTTAGAAGAAGGCTGCAGCCAATCAGAGCTTGTTGTGTTTTACGGAGTACGTTAATTAGCGCATGGTGATGGCTTAGCGCCCGTTTTGGGTCGGATTATTCATCCCGCCATCACTGAAGTAGAGACCTCCCCTGCGCCTCCTATGTAATAGTGAGGAGGAGGAGGAGCTCTTCTGGGTAGAGGGGTTGGGCGGGGGGGCCTAGAGACCCTTCGGTGGTTCTGTTGGCACCTCGCTATGCGTACGGCAGCCGTACCGCTCCTCCCGGAAGATCAATGACAAATGGTCACCGTGCGTCCGTCTTCACACCGCCCGCCTTTTTTGGGTTGGCACCCTTGGGTGTTTGGCTGGGGCGTGATGAGGTCACTGCACATGGGAGTCGTCATGGCGACACAGTGATCTTCATTCATGGCCCGCTCGGTGTACCCTGACTGCAGAGCTTAGGGACCTTGTTGCGGCTAGAGGCGGTGTGAATATCTGGGGTCAGGGGTCTCAGACTGGCCGCCCTCCAGCTGTTGCAAAACTACATATCCCGTCATGCCTGGGGGAGTCATGCTTGTAAGTGTTGGCCTTGCAATGCCTCATGGGACTTGTAGTTTTGCAACAGCTGGAGGGCCGCTAGTTTGAGACCCCTGCACTAAGCGGTGTACGTTTTTTATGGAGGTATTCGCTGTACTTACCCGTAAGACGTATTGTAAGATCACCTGTAGGTACATGTTTTAAATAGTTTACGAGCGCTTCAGTAAGCTGGCTGTACACATTTGACCATCAGCCCTACGTACTCAGTAGGGATGGGCTCAGGCTAGTTCGGGTCCTAATCGCAACCAAGGAGGAGCTCAGGCGTGTTTGCAAACGCCACGCACCGAGCCCGCCAGGAAGTCGGCACTGCACAGCGCTAATCACAAGCAGTGAGACATTGTCCCAATCTCTGCAGCCGCACATCGGGAAATGTCTCAGCGCTTGTGATTAGCGATATGCAGTGCGGGCTCGGCACATGCAGTTTGCGAACGTGCCTGAGCTCATCCTTTGTCGGAACTCACCTCCGCAATCCCGCCAGGAAGCCATCACTGCACACCACTAATCTAAGGCAGTGTTGCGTTTCCCGGGCCAACCGTTACACATACGCCGTGACTAGGCTGCTCCTGATTGGTAGTGTGCAGTGATGTCTTCCTGGTGGGATTGCTTAGGACTAGGATCTGAACACGCCTGAGCCTATTCCTAGTATTGATCAAGGGAAATCAGAGATTCCGCCATCCACACTAAAGAGCGTGGCTGGTGGAACATCCCTGCCAGTGTTCTATCGAAAAATGCCCGCTCCGGGGTGCACATGCTCAGTACAAAACAGCACAACTGCTGATTTCCTGAGCGTGATGGCATGAAGACACATGTGCATGTTGTAGAAGGAAATATCCAACACTGATGAGAGAGAGGAATGATCTGCAAAGCGCCAAGGGACAACGCTATTGTCCGATTCTGCCTCGCGCTTGCAGGGCGGCTTCAGTGTATTAAAGGGCTGTTTTTTTAGTGTTCAGGTTCAGTGTTTTGCAACAAAGCCAAGTCCCCAATGCCAAATCCGCTTTGATACGCAGTTAAATATGCCCTGTAAAACACTGAACCCACCCAGCAACACTAAAAAAGCGGCCCTTCAATACAATGAAGCCGCCCCGTGAGCGCGAGGCAGAATTGGAGAATAGCAATGTCCCTCGGTGCTTTACAGATCATTTCTTCCTCTCATCAGTGTCGGGTAGTGCCTCCTATGATCTGCGCATGCGCCTTCATACAGTCACATCAGCTGTTCCATACTGCGCATGAGCAGCCTGGAGCAGGCATTTTTCGACAGAAGATACTATTTGATAGAACGACGGCAACCCCAAGCTGTCAGAAAACCTGGACTGTCGCTGATTGGCAGCGGGTGTACATATTTAGGCTACATGTACACTAGCCTTACCCTAACACTGGACATGTTTTGCGGTTTACCGCTGTCAAAACATTCCTATCCTGAATGTGATTCTTCCACGTTCAGGAGAGGGAGGTTTAACCTCACCTAAACTCTGCTAAAAGCCTATGTGTACATGAATCCTTAGATGTAGTAGGCAACAAAGGAAAGCCGATGCGATTCAAGTGATAAAGTTCCCCTTCATCAGGTCTGAAGAAGTTTGGACTGCTAAGTGATAGGAAATCCTTTATTCCTCATATATTCCAGGGGTTATCCAGCTGTTCTGATGGAGGACCCTTGTGTCCACTGAAGTGTTGACCACTACTTCTAAGAAAGACCATCTTGCGTACTTTTACTAGTGGGTTGGAGGACCTTCACCCCCCCCCCCCCCCCCCCCCCCCCCCAGTACAGCAGATGAGGCTGTACAGATGCCATAGTTGTAGCGCTTTGCAGCAAGATTTATACCCCCTGTCACTGTTGGTTGCTATTACCATTCGCTGACCACGACTCATTTATGTGAATGGGGCTGCCTGCAGCTGAATTACAACTGACGTTGTGCCTAGCTAGTGCTGGGTTCAAGGGGTTAAAGCAGATGGTTAGGAGACGATACAGCGCCTCAATACCACCTGTAAAAAGCGCGCACACACACACACGCCTGAGAAACACGTCATGTGTCTATGGAGGTTTTGGGGGCGTTCTACACCATGCTACACTGGGCATGTGGTGCAGTGTCATCAAGGGGCTGGCTGTTACTTCGAGTTGGCCTCTTGATGGTGCATCGGAACGAGAAGATGGAGGTGTAGGACTCGGTGTGCAGTGATGAAGTTGTAGATTGTACCAGAACGCTGTGTTCCCTGTGTATTTTGAATATGTTTTTTGAGGATAACAGGGCACAAGATGACACTTCTAGATTATGTTGGTAATATCTGTGATTACCGCATAATCCTCAGGAAATAATTGTGTGCTCTGTGCCCCATGGTGCTTCTCCAATGTGACAGTAGACTGTTGTATGACAGAAGGCGGTGGTGTTTGGCGCTTCCATTATTGTTGAATCTGGGTTAGTGTGTCTAAAGCCAAGGTGTGTTTTTTTTTTTTTTTTTTTTGGTATTTAATTTAGATTAGCTCTAGCCATTTTTCCAAAAAAATAAATGTCAGCAGCTGCTAAAACTGTAGCTGCTTTTAATAAACAACCGCACGCCTGTCCCAGGGTCCAGCGATGTGCTCGCCTGAGCCATTCCTTCACTGTCCCGATGCTGACATCTCAACTGTTGGCACCCGGCTGTGACAGTTTGTGGCTTCATAACTGGGTGCCCACTACGCATGCGCGAGCCGTGCTGCGGCATTGTGTATGGTCCCGCAATCTTCTGGGACCTGTAATGTGTCCTAGATAACTGCGAGGAGGCGAGGGACCAAGGCTGTCTGAGAAGAAGTGGGATTGGGTACTTTTCAGATTCCGAAAGCCCCCCCACCCCTTCCAAAAAAAAAAAAAAAAAAGCCAAATGTTGATGATTGGAGAGGGAGGCCTTAAATTGGAGCTTGCCCCTTTGGTCAGAGTTCTCCTTTTAAGGGCATTTCCCTTTGTTTCCTGACCCTTGGGTGCATCAGGGTGTGAGTAAATCTTTCCAAAGTAAGGGAAATCTCTTGACAGTTGGTGTTGATTAGATGACTCCATTGGAAGATTTCCCTCCATCCTTGCTCCAGTGACAACAAATTCAATATTTTGAGTCCCTGTGACAGTGGTCACCAGGACCGCATCACAGGGAGCAATACATCCCAGAGGGAGGACACGATTCTTCCCTACTCCATCAAAACCTGAAATTATATTTGCTATTGGCAGTTGGGCACTTTGGACTGGAAGAGGGGCGGGTAAAGCAAGTACAGGCACCACTCAGAGAAAATCTTTAATGACTTTGCTGCTGACAATCATGTGCCAGGCTTATTTACAAAGATGTGATGAGGCTTTCAATACCATCTTTAGAAGAAGAGTCGCCCGTTTGAGCCAAGGGCAGGGGAGATCCTTCTCTCCCTCGGTGGCAGATCTTTAGGTCTATGCCCTATCCATGGCCTGCCAAATACAGCACATTGAGAGCTCCCTCTTTTAACAGCTGCCTTGTCTTTCAACTTGTTTTGTTTACCAAAGGGCATTTGTGCAGTAAAATTTGTTCCCATTTTTTAGTTTGAGGACTGGTTAAAATTAAAGAAGCAATCATTTTACTGTACATGGAGTTAATCAGTAAAAAGGAAGAACTAGAATTGAGTACATCCTCATAGCACTGCTGCAGGGCAACCTGCTAGCCATGCATGCTGTGCGCAGACATCTGGTTCACTTGCATGCTCATCCTGGTTTTCTGAGAGCCCGCGGAGCACAGAGAAAGGTTGCACATTGATTCCGAAGTTCATCCTCTGAAATTCAAATGTATCCGTGCAACAGAATATAACCTGCCCCTGACTATTTCTTAAAGTGGTGTTAAATCCACAAACAATAATATATTGCAGCTTATGTGTTCTTGATGGTTTCTACGTTTTTGTATTCTCACTTGGTGATCTGGCCAGTAAAACTGTTACTTTTCAACTTCCTAGCAGCTCGATCTGTACAGCAGAAGTAGCAGTTAGAGGGTTGAGACAAATAATTTTATCGCTAAAGGAAGTGCTTACAGTGGTCAGCTTTTATTTTTAGTCAAGGCTGTCTAAGGATTTGTTCACACCGCGTGTGTCAAGAACATGCGCAAAATCGCTAGTTTTCCTGACCTGCACAGAAACGCGCTGCCCCTTGGGAGACATCTGCCCCACACATCTAATGTGTGCGATAAGCCGCATGGTGCCAGGCATTTGTTGAAAATAGGGATGCACCGATACCAGGTTTTTTTTTAAGTAAAAAATTCAGATTTTTCTTAAGTACTCCCAGATACCAATTACCGATGCCTATTTTTTAGTGTCGTGACAGTTTTTGTAGACTAATGAATAATTACCCTCTATATTATAGTGTAACCCAAAAGGCCACTTCTGTGGTCCACATGTCTCACGCTGCCACACCCTTGTGCGATGTCCTGCGTCTTTCTCCATAAAGATGGCAGTTACAGTCTGTGGACTTGAAGGTATCAGTATTAGTATCGGAGCATTTGTACTCGTGTAAATGCTTCATATTGCTGCTGGTGCAACACTAGTTGAAAGGGTCGGGGACTTTTTTTTTTTTTTTTTTGCATTTCTCACACGTAGAGCAACCCATGAAATGAATCGTCTGCCCTTCATGCGATGTGTGGAAAAGCACACCTCTATGGTGTGAACCTAGCCTAGATCTGCTAGTTATAGGACACCCTTTGCATATACTGGGTAGAGTAAAGTACTTTCAGTATACAATAGCTGGCAGTGAAGATTCCTCCTATGCTGTTATGGGTGGCGGAATCTATTGATTTTTTTTCTCTTGTTCAACCGGCTGGACTAAAAGAGAAAAATCTAGTTGTGTATGGCCAGTTTACTTTTTGTGTGCAATTTACTGTCCCTTTGACACATTTTAATTTTGGATCTGGTGTACACTATCATCAGCCTTTTATAGAATGCCTGTATAAATGCTATAAATTAAGCAGGTATTGCACTCGTTTAAGGTAGGGTCAACTTAAAAAAAAAAAAAAAAAAAAGGGGGGGGGGGCAGTTTACTGTCTTTCAAACTTTAGGTGGGCTGGACTGTGCCTAGTGGGAATAAACAATGCCCGATCTTTGGTATTGGGGAGGGGGGGGGTATAGAAATGTTTGGTGTCAGTGGCAGGACTGGTACACCATTGTTGGTGTCAGTGGCAGGAATAATGCCTCATGGGCTGGTTAAAGGCAAGCAAAGGGCCACCGTTTGACCACCGCTTTAAGGCAATGATGGGCAAACAGCAGTTTCCCAGCCACGGGAGTTGCAGTTCCACAACAAGGTGGAGATCTGTCACATGCTATACAGCCATTGGAAAAGCACGCACTCCTTTGTTCCCAACACAATATCCTTCCCCTTTATTTACACATTCCTAGTCATCTTGGTGTTTTGGGTACTTTTACCTGAAGTCCCTCTTTATTTGCTGTCACCTATGGTTTGTAGTGGCTGCATGCACTCGCTGGCAGAGGATGCTTAGGTCTGTCTTTCTGTGATAATTATCTGCTAGTCTTTGCAGGATGATGCTTGGCTTTGGGTTCTTTTTTTTTTTTATTTTTTTTTTATTTTTACATCAATTTAATTTACCTGTAATATTCTTGTGTGCTTTGGGATTAGCTAGTGTGCAAAGGATTATTTGATGTTATGACAGTTGCATTAAATTTAGGTTTTTATTTTTGTTGCTGTTAAGGATTTATTTCCTTTTTTGTATTTTATGTAGATGCGTTGAGAGTTGGGAAACCCTTATATCATGAAATCATAGTGCTGTGTTTTTATTTTATTTTTTTGTCTTCATGTACACGGGGCGTTTTTTACAACCTCTCCTGAACGATTTAACTAGACAAACTCACGTTTAAAATGTCAGTTTTTCCGCATTTTATTTTTTAACCACTTAAAGCGGGAGTCCGTGTTTTTATTTTTTTTTATTTTTTTAAAAGCCAGCAGCTACAAATACTGCAGCTGCTGACTTTTAAAATAGTGACACTTACCTGTCCAGCGCGCCCGCGATGTCGGCACCCAAAGCCGATCTCTCGATCGTCTCTCGGGTGCTGCCGCCGCCATCTTGGTTATGGGAATCAGGAAATGGAGCCTTTCGGCTTCATTTCCTGGTTCCCTACTGCGCATGCGCGAGTCGCGCTGCGCAATAAGAATGGACCCGCTGCCTCTGGGATCTGTTTCCCAGCAGGCAATGGGGGACCTTCGGAAAGGGGCGTAATGTACGCCCCTTTCCGCAGAGAGCTATCCCGGAAGTGGGTGCAGATACCTGTACTGTACAGGTACCTGCAACCCTCCCCCCTGAAAGGTGCCAATTGTGGCACCGGAGGGGGGGAGGGTTCCGATGAGCGGAAGGTCCACTTTAGGGTGGACCTCCGCTTTAAGCCCTGGACCAGTTGGCTGGCCAAAGATCAGAGCACATTTTGTGATATATGGCACTGTGTCGCTTTAACTGACAATTCCGGGGTTGTGTGACAAACAAAATTGACGTTTTTTGTTTTTTTACCCCCAAAAATAGAGCTTTCTTTTGGTGGTAGTTGATCACATCTGCGGTTTTTATTTTTTGCGCTATAAACAAATAGTGACAATTTAAAAAAAAAAGCTTTTTTTTTTGCTATAATAAATATCCCCCAAAAAGATACTTATTTTTTTTTCCTCAGTTTAGGCCAATACGTATTCTCCATGTTTTTGTTAAAAACAAAAAACACAATAGGGGTTTGGTTTGCACAAAAGTTATAGCGTCCACAAAATGGGGGTTAGTTTTTATGGCATTTTTATAAATAATATTGTATTTTTTTTTTTTTTTTTTATCGTCACTGCGATATTATGGCAGACACGTCGGACTATTTTGACATGTTTTTGGGACCATTGTCGTTTTTACAGCAATCAGTGCTATAAAATTGCACTGATTACTGTAAAAATGACACTGGCAGGGAAGGGGTTAACCACTAGCTGACTAGGAAGGGGTTAAGTGTGTCCTAGGGAGTGGTTCCAACAGTGGGGGGGCCTGGCTATGTGTGAGACATCACTGATCATAGCTCCTGATCACAGGAAGCTATGATCAGTGACACACTAACGAAGCAGAACGGGGAGATGCTTGTTTACATTAGCATCCCCCCCGTTCTTCAGCTCCGTGAGATGATCACGGTTATCCCTGCGTACTTCGAGTCCGCGTGACCCGCGATCCTACTCACAGAGCTTGCGGCAGGGTCGCACACACTACAGCGTGGCAAATTCTAAGGGATGTACAGTTATGCCCATTTGCCCAGCTGTGCCATTCTGCCGACTTATATGTACATGCGGCGGTCGGCAAGTGGTTGTCAACCATGTCACGCAGATATACTGTGGCACAATGGCATTCCTGGGGGAAATCCTGTACGGTTGCGTCCTGTTTTCGGCCACCAGAGGGCGTGCTCACCTGCTGCACAGTGTGGGACCCAAAGCACATGGCGGGTGGTATCGTGTTCACGGGCATGGGGATTTGTGTGTAAACGCACAAATCCCTGTGCTGTCAGAGGAGAGGAACCATATCGTTTCTTCCTTCTAAGTAGGAAAAAATCATATGGCTCCTCTCAGTCACTCCCATCCCCACACAGTTAGAACATGCTGAGGGAACACACGTTTAACCTCTTGATCGCCCCTTAGTAAACCCCTTCCATGCCAGTGACATTTACACTAGCACATAGCACTGATTGCTGTATAAATGCCAATGGTCCCCAAAAAGGTGTCCAATCTGTCCGTCACAATGTTGCAGTACCGCTAAAAATTGCAGCTCTCTGCCAATACTTTTAAAGATAAAATAAAAAAATGGCATAAATCTTTCCAATAGTTTGCAGATGCTATAACTTTTGCGCAAACCAATCAATATACGCTCATCGGGATATTTTTGGTAAAAAAAAAAATGTTAGAAGAATATATATTGGCCTGAACTGATAAAGAAATTTTAATAAAAAAGACAAAAAATTTTTTTTGGGGATATTAATGTAAACAAACAATTACATTTGTATTTTTTTTCAAAATTGCCCTTTTTTTTTTTTTGTGTGTGTTAGCGCAAAAAATAAAAACCACAGAGGTTATCAGATACATGTGACCAAAAGAAAGCTCTATTTGTGTGGGGGGAAGAGAAACACACACATTTCCTTTCGGTACAGCCTTGTACGATTACCAGTTAAAGCAGCGCAGTGCCAAACTGTAAAAAGTGCTCTGGTCAGGAAGGGGGTAAAATCTTCTGGGGCTGAAGTCGTTAAATAACCAAAAATGAAAGGTCTGTAAACGAAACACGGCTAAATGCGAGTTACCGTGTTTAGAAGCGTTTGGCGCTTAAAATGCCCGTAAACTCAGATTCTGAACACTTTTTTTTTATTTTTATTTTTTTCATAAAATGCCTCTAAACTCAACTGCCTATAAATGACTGTAAATGACCCTGTGTACATGTACTGATAGGGTAACATAGAGGAGAGTTCAGGGGCAGCTGAAAAAAAACTCAGCAGCCGCGTACAGCAGGCCTGAGAAGTTATGATTTTTCCTTGTTGCTGTTGAATTGAAAACATCTCAATTGTTTTTATCCTCTGCCTGAAAATCAGTGATCTAGTAATTCAGGGATTGGCATCTTCACTTGCATATCTTTTCTAAAAAAAAGAGAAATTTTGGTTATGAGGGTCAGTATGTTTTGAATACTTGTTTTGCCATTTCACGTGAATGTTACTGTTAATATACTGTCTGTAGAGAGAAGTGATGTAGACTTTGTGCTGTGAATATATAATCTCTAGCGGTTCAGCCTTGCAGGCCTGTCAGAAGTTTTTGCTCTGACCTGGTGACACATTTTCATGCTGCCTTGTCACGTGTTAGCTGGAAGAGGCCTAGCCTCATGGAAGGCGCCCATCCATCTGCAGAGCTTTCTGTTTCAGCCAATACTCTGTAGCAGCTGTTGCAGATGTCGGGTTTTTTTTTTCTTTATCTGTTGCCTCCTGATATGTTGCTGTTACTTCATTACATTTTATCTTTTTAAAGTGTCACTAAACCTAATAAGAAAATATCAAATTCATTACATCTGTCACTTTTTGTACCTCCTAATAGCACCTCTATATAGATATATAATCTGCTCTGCTCCTGTAGGAGGTTGCTCTGGTGTGTTTCTGCTCTGTAGGATTGTAGCCCCACAAGTGCTTACTTTCAAGAGAGGCTACAATAGAGGTATGAATGGGAGGCCCTTACATGCTTCTGCTCACTGCATCCTCCATTCATATCACCACTCAGACAGCACAGAGTGCACATTAGAATCAGTAGGCGCGATGATTACTGTTGTGTAGTTTGATTAGCGCAGTGCACATGACTGCAATACAACTCAGGCTGAAGTGAAGGGAAAAGAACCTCCGTGGGAGTGTGCAGAGAGATTTTATTTTATTTTTTTTAAAGAAAAGAGCTATAGAAGTAATTTGGCGTTTCTAAGAAACAGATGTGGTTTTGGACAAGATGCTGGATTAAAATGGAGTTCTTCGTGACATTTAAAAGTAGAAAATAATTTTTTAGGCTCAATTGACACATGGGGGAAAAAAATGTTTTCCTCCTTTTTTTTTTTTTTTTTTTTTTTTTAACCACTTAAGGACCAGACCTCATTTTCAGACTCGGCGTTTACATGTTTAAAACAGTTTTTTGCTAGAAAATTACTTAGAAAAAAAAAACAATATAAAATGTTTGGGGGTTCTAACACCCTAGAGAATAAAATGGCGGTCATTGCAATACTTGTTTTTTTCACACCGTATTTGCGCAGCGGCCTTACAAGCGCTCCTTTTTTTTGGAAAAAAATTCACTTTTTTGAATAAAAAAATAAGACAACAGTAAAATTAGCAAATTTTTTTTTTTTTTGTATTGTGAAAGATAATGTTATGCCGAGTAAATTGATACTCAACATGTCACGCTTAAATTGCGCCCGCTCGTGGAATGGCGTCAAACTTTTAGCCTCAAAAATCTCTATAAGCGACATTTAAAAAATTCTACAGATTGCATTTTTTGTGTTACAGAGGTTGTCTAGGGCTAGAATTATTGGTCTTGCTCTACCGATTGCGGTGATACCTCATGTGTGGTTTGACTGCCGTTTTCATATGCGGGCGCTACTCGCGTATGCGTTCGCTTCTGTGCGCAAGCTCGTCATGACAGGGTGTTTTTAAAAACTTTTTTTTTTATTTGCCAAAAAACGGTTTAGTGTTTAAAGAGGAAGTAAACCCTGATGGGTTTACTTCCTTTGTCTCCCTGCAAAGGTAAAGCATAATGGGCTACTATACATCTCATAGTAGCCCATTTTGTGTCACTTGCCTGACACAGGAGCCAGCCACTAACGTGCATGCGCAGTAGACAGCTGTGTCTGTCTTTTTGTAAATATAGATATTTTGTAAATGTAGATATTTCTTGGCCCTCTTAATCTAGGCTTTCCTGTAGGTCAAAGTGGTTTGTAAGGGTTTACAACCACTTTAAGTGGTGAAACTTTTTTCACTTGCACTGTCTATTCCATTGACAAATTGTTACAATGTTTTATACTTGAGTTCAACCTGATAAAGAATGTTTTGATTCTTGGCAGACTGCCCAGTTTTTCTCCTTCCTTTCTTTTGAAGGCTGTGGCTTCAGAAGAGCAGAGAGAATTCTTTACATAGAAAGAATTGTGAAACACTTTAGTCAAGATTGCGATAACGATTCTTGACGATTGTGCAGCTCTAATGTATACACAGGGTCGTTTAATGTATTTTTTATTTTTATTTTTTTTTAGACAGTTGCGTTTTATAGGCTTTTCTTTGAAGGCAAAAAAATGAGTTCAGACTGCTGAAATTTCTGATGCCAAACGCGGTTACTCGCATTTAGCCACATTTTTGTTTACAGGCGTTTTTAATTTTTGGCTATTAAAAAAACAAAAAAACTGCAAAATGGACCATCTGTCAAGTTAAATCATTCAGGAGAGGTTGTCCCATGTACATTAAAAAAGAAAAAAGAGAGAACTGCGCAATCCCTAATATTTCATATTAGGATATAAACCACCCCACAATGAAAAAGGTGCTCAATCTGACTTGAAAATCAAAAATCAAGTCTATTAACTACATGCAAAATATGAAATAACATGCATCATCACCCATTATTGTAAACATAAACCTATTGGTATATAACGCTGAGTCTGCGTGTACCCAGTATTCAAAAAGAAACGAATAATATTTAACACAGTAAAAAATTAGTATAAATATATTAGTAGTATAAAGTCCTTGTGAATTCAACTGAAAAACACCACGTGTCTAGGGGAATTGTCCAAATTCAGACCCTTTGTTGACGTGAAGCAAATTGAGGTGCACCACCACCAAACAGATAACAGTGGCCCCTTACCAGATGCCCCAGTGGGGAGAGCTTTATCATAAATCAGGTCAGGAAATACGTCAGTCTTGAATCATCCGAGACAGGAAACAAACCCTTTGGAGCAGGACTCAAGTGTATTCCAATGGAAAAGCAAAAAGGTCCACCATAGGAAGAAAAAATACTCCAAATAGTGTAAAATCATTTAATAAAAATAAACATAAAAAGAAATGCACTTACAAAAGTAAAAGGACACAGGGCATATCATCAAATGGACAAGCGTCGGCCGATCGCGAACTCCAATCGATATCCCATTCAGTAACAGTTCTGTTGAGGCATAAAAGCGTGTCACGCCACCCAACGCGTTTCGTGAAAAGATCACGTCGTCCTGGGGTGTGGGTGACACGCCATGATGCCTCTATTATATAGTAAAAAACTGGCCCAAGCCACCTCCTCCATTGGACGGTTCTACTCCACTTCCGGGTTCATCCCCGAAGTGGGGCATATAGGCCATGGGACGCAACCCTTGAAAAAAAAAACTTCCTCACCCACAAATTAGGGAATATAAAATAAATGTGAAAAGACCGTTTACCAATATCCCTAACCGCAAGCACGGAAACCCAAAAAAAAACAATGTCCTTGTCGGCTAATGGGACCGCCTCGTTCCGTACCCACGGAACAGAGCCAAGCCTCACCATCACCGCCAATGAGAAAAGGGGTCAGAGGACCAGAGCGGCGGAAGTGACGCATATCAATGCAGTCACCCGTCCAAATATAGTCCGCAGCTTCAAGGTGACGCCCCTTTCAACGGCGTGATGACGTGCCGTGCGTACTGGACGGATACAGCGCCTCACCACCCAACACGGAAGTGTGCGCGCTCCATCTTAAGCAGGCCTCGTTTACATTGCACAAGTGGAGCGACAGAAGACGCATGCGCTCCACTTAGGCCACGCCTCCTATCAAATAGGAAATAAGAGGCACCGAAGATGGTAAATAGCTCTACCCTGAAAAACGAGAGGATCGGAAACCCGGCCCATGTAGATATGTTCCAAAATCATAAAGGAACAGGGCCACGGGTGCCAAACTCAAAAAATGGTACTCAGATGACCCGAGAAAAAAATTTAAAAGAAAAAGAACAGGGGGGAGGAGGGGACTTGACCCAATGGTGATATTGATATAAACAGGTTACAAATAATCCCAAGCATCAATTAAAAGAAAATGAAAGTAAATAAAACATGAATCAACACTATGTAACTAATGCCTAACTCGCTGTGTGGTTAAGCCCATCTAATTTAAATACACGTATTGTAGACTGAGTACAAGACTCAAATCCGAAAGACCATCCCTAGCTAGATAGTAGGTGAAACATTGGTAAATATGGCACACATGCCGCAATCCCCATCAAACCCCCTAGACATTCCGCTCCCGGAGTGCAATGTAAACGAGGCCTGGTTAAGATGGAGTGCGCACACTTCTGTGTTGGGTGGTGACGCGCTGTATCCGTCCAGTACGCACGGCACGTCATCACGCCGTTGAAAGGGGCATCACCTTGAAGCTGCGGACTATAGAGGGACGGGTGATTGCATTGATATGCGTCACTTCCGCCGCTCTGGTCCTCTGTTCCCTTTTCTCATTGGCGGTGATGGTGAGGCTTGGCTCTGTTCCGTGGGTACGGAACGAGGCGGTCCCATTAGCCGACAAGGACATTGTTTTTTTTGGGTTTCCGTGCTTGCGGTTAGGGATATTGGTAAACGGTCTTTTCACATTTATTTTATATTCCCTAATTTGTGGGTGGGGAAGTTTTTTTTTCAAGGGTTGCGTCCCATGGCCTATATGCCCCACTTCGGGGATGAACCCGGAAGTGGAGTAGAACCGTCCAATGGAGGAGGTGGCTTGGGCCAGTTTTTTACTATATAATAGAGGCATCATGGCGTGTCACCCACACCCCAGGACGACGTGATCTTTTCACGAAACGCGTTGGGTGGCGTGACACGCTTTTATGCCTCAACAGAACTGTTACTGAATGGGATATCGATTGGAGTTCGCGATCGACCGACGCTTGTCCATTTGATGATATGCCCTGTGTCCTTTTACTTTTGTAAGTGCATTTCTTTTTATGTTTATTTTTATTAAAGGGGTTCTGCACTCTCTTGCGGGGATCAGCGTCATTTCCTGCTGAAGCCCGCACTGTCTCCTGGGATCTCGTTCGGGTAATCCCAGGAGACATTGCGGCTAATGCACCCGACATCTCGCGAGATCTCGGGTGCTACAGCCGACATCTCGCGTGATTTCGGTAATTACAGCATTACCGAAATCACGCGAGATGTCGGCTGTAGCACCCGAGATCTCGCGAGATGTCGGGTGCATTAGCCGCAATGTCTCCTGGGATTACACGAACGAGATCCCAGGAGACAGTGCGGGCTTCAGCAGGAAATGACGCTGATCCCCGCAAGAGACCGCCCATCGCCGCAGGGGTTTAAAATAAACTACTAAAGATTACAAAAGGTAGGTGAATGCAAAAAAAAAAAAAAACAGGTGGCATTATGAAATATATTAACTAGAGGCAAGAGAATGGGCAAATGTTTTATTCTGAGTGCAGAACCCCTTTAAATGATTTTACACTATTTGGAGTATTTTTTCTTCCTATGGTGGACCTTTTTGCTTTTCCATTGGAATACACTTGAGTCCTGCTCCAAAGGGTTTTTCCTGTCTCGGATGATTCAAGACTGACGTATTTCCTGACCTGATTTATGATAAAGCTCTCCCCACTGGGGCATCTGGTAAGGGGCCACTGTTATCTGTTTGGTGGTGGTGCACCTCAATTTGCTTCACGTCAACAAAGGGTCTGAATTTGGACAATTCCCCTGGACACGTGGTGTTTTTCAGTTGAATTCACAAGGACTTTATACTACTAATATATTAATTTATACTAATTTTTTACTGTGTTAAATTTTATTCGCTTCTTTTTGAATACTGGGTACACGCAGACTCAGCATTATATACCAATAGGTTTATGTTTACAATAATGGGTGATGATGCATGTTATTTCATATTTTGCATGTAGTTAATAGAGTTGATTTTTGATTTTCAAGTCAGATTGAGCACCTTTTTCATTGTGGGGTGGTTTATATCCTAATATGAAATATTAGGGATTGCGCAGTTCTCTCTTTTTTCTTTTTTCATATACACGTATATAGCATTTTTGGTATATATTAGAATTGCTGCATCACATTTATTTGTTTTTTCACTGTAGCGCAGATTTCCTTCCTTTTTTCCATGTACATTAAGCCTTAGGCTGCTGTGCGATGCAGGACTTGTCACCCGAAAAGGAGCTGGAGCCTTTTTTGGGCATAGGAATGAGCTAATGTAAGTGGGGCCTTGGGGGTTAAACCAACTGGAGTTGTACAATTCAAATGTGTTTCCCTGCCCAGGAGCCACAGGTGCTGTATACAGCTGACCTAATGATATGGAATGGCTGTATGTGGTGTTTTTTTAAAGCTATGCAGGGGATCGGCTTGATATTAACCACTTGCCAACTGTCCACAGTATATATACACGTCGGGGCTCAATTTCAAGTCCTGAGCTACTAGCTAGGCCTCAAGGGTTACTTGCCACCAGTTGCCCCACCCAACCCCTACCCTGTCCCGCCCCTAAACATGCCTTCATAAATTATCTCATGAAATGACACTTAAATGTTTTATGCAGAATTCAGTTTATAAAAATATTAACTTTATCCATGCCCACCAATTCATCCTGTGCCAACCATGCGGCCTACCTGTGCAGGGGAGGAGAGGAACAGGAGAGCCGCCCAGATGATCAGAGTGCAGGGAACACAGCGATAAGCTTTCATTTCAATTGTTGTTCACGCTGCTCAACGTCACATACAGCCCCACCCCCTGGCTAGGAAACTTTGACAGATCGCCAATCCTGGGATTGGATGGATGACCAGGAGTAGGGGCTGTATGACAGCAAGCGGTGGGCCACACAGCAATGTAAAATGAAAGCTCTTATCGCTGTTCCCTGCGCTCTGATAATCCTCTCTTCCCCTCCGCGATCGCTGGGAGAAGGACTCCCATTCAACCCAGGTTGCCGGCGGTGCATAGCCACCTCTTCCACGGCAGCCCTTTCTCGCCTGCCCACAAAATGCAAGCAGACTAGTGGATGTATACGTCATTTATTTTTAAAAAATATTTTTTTCAGTGTCAACGTTTTTTTTTTTCTTTTTGCTTTTAATGGTGAATAAGAAATATGGGGTCTTTTGACCCCAGATCGCTCATTAAAGAGCCTATTTCTATTAGAAGCGAACGCATATGTAAAATGTTCAAACCACATGCGAGGCATTGCCACGATCATTAGAGCATGCGCATTCATTTTTTAGCACTAGACCTCCTTTTTATAACTCTTCGCCACCATTCACACCGGGGCCACCTGTCAGGAGATGACGGGTCAAATCGCATGATGAGTTGCACCTTAATGTTTACAATGGTACTGTTCAGATCGGTGTGAAGCTGACTTTGCAATGCCGCATCAGTTTGAAAAATTTGATTCTGTACTACTTTTGGTGATTTAGGGTGCAACTTGCATATCAGTGCATGAAGCAGCACAATGTCTTCCATGTCGCACTGAAATGCATTCAATGTGAACGAGGGTTAAACCGGTAACCTGTGTGTGTGTGTATATATATATATATATATATATATATATATATATATATATATATATATATATATATATATATATATATATATATATATACATATATATATACATGCATAGGGCTGAAACGATTAATCGATAATGAAAATCGTTGTCAACGATTTTCATTATCGATTAGTTGGTCCGCACCATGCGGGCCGCCGCCTTAGGAAAGGCCCCGGTTTCAGCCTAGCTCCGGAGCTGGCGGCCATCTTGGTACACCCGGCGGCGGTGAGCTGCGCGCTGACGTCACCCCCAGCGCGGCGTTCAGCCTGTGTCAGCCCAAGTGAAGGAATTCTGGAGGAGTCATGCTGGATGCCTTGCCTGCCCTCATTCAAAACTTTTTATGCAGGTACCACTACATTTATTACCTAATCTAACAGCTAACTACTATCTAAGCCTTTCCACTTGCTCGGCACAGCCACATTGTTGATTTAAATAAAAGGTACAACACTATCTCTCTCCCCCCCCAATAAAATGCAGCTTATGACAAGCATAAAAACATAGCATATCACTGACGATTTGCGCCAATAGGCATTCCGGGACTCATCACGGTGGTCTGTTTGGAGGAACTTTGATCGGTGGTGAGCTTGGCGCAAATCATCAGTGATATGCTGACTGTTTTTATGCTTGTAATAAGCTGCATTTTATTGGGGGGGGAGATAGTGTTATACCTTTTATTTAAATAATGTGGCTGTTGGGGGCGGGGATAGTGTTGTTGTTTTTTTTTTTTTTTGCTTATCCGAAAATTGATCTGATCCATGACTCTGATCTGAGGAACGATCTGATCCGTGAGTTTTTTGATCCGTTGCACCCCTAGTCTGCACCTTCCCCCCTGCCGGTCCGTTAGAATCCTGTGAATCCTCCCGTGTCCTACGCATGCACCACGTCCATGACCATGCAGCTACGCCTGCTTGCATTCTCCACCCAGCTGTTGTCCCGCCAGCAACGCGCCTGCGCTGCTTTCGGCTCCTCCTCCCCCCTCCTCTACCCACCAGCCTTCCGATAGACCCGCTGCAGAGCGCAGGAGCGTTAAGCCCTCGCTGGGCCGCTTTCCAGCGCTGCTGTGATTGATCTCCCGGCTTCGGGGTGCCCTTCGCTCCATTTGGAGGAATCGGCCGAGTCATGTGTTGCGGGTCCGGACTGAGACTCCGCCCCACACCACCCCGGCATAACGAGGAGGAGCCGCTGTCACCATGAAGGGGTGAGAACCCGAGACACCGGAGGGGGGAGGGGAGCACTGAGAGGAGGTGGGGCAGTGACACCATGTGAGAGGGGAGGAATGTGTCATCTATACTGGGGGGACACGTGTGTGTGTGTGTGTGTGTGTATGTATATATGTGTATATATATATATATATATATATATATATATATATATATATATAGTGTGTGTGTATATGTATGTGTGTGTGTATATATATATATAATCTCCCCTTTTTTCAGTTTTTTTTTTTTATCCGATTAATCGAAAAAATAATCGGCCGATTAATCGATTATGAAAATAATCGTTAGTTGCAGCCCTATACACGTGTATATAAATGCGCAAATAGTGTGACCCAAAATATTGCATTGCCATTTTATTCTGTTGTGTATCTGCTAAAAATGTTAGGGTTCAAAATCATTTTCTAGCAAAAAATACTGATTTTGACTTGTAAATAAGGTTTCAGAGAAGGCCTGTTCAGATGTTTGTAGTCATTTTTAAAAGCATTGAAAGTGTATGGCTTAATGTACATGGGACGTTTTACAACTTTTGTGGAAATGCTGGATTAAGATCGTAAGGGGTTGAATCGATTAACTGTACAGCTCTACTCCGCAGGGAGCTTTATTTGGCTAGACTTCTATGGTTTTCAGCCGACAGAGGGCTGATGTCACTTAGCAGGTCCAGCCTCTGGAGAGATCCCAGCAAAGCAACTGAGAGATTGAGCCAGCTTTTTTGCCCCCTCCACAGCCCAGCGCTTCTGTGAAGACCGAGAACTGAGCAGTCAGCTGTCTTTGATTGCTCAGTTCTGTCTGAGAAGCAGCAGAGGACAGATGCAGCATTGAACCGATGCTGTGTCCACCTAGGTGAGTGTAATTTTTCATTTTCCTTTTTTTTTTTTATTTTTTTTTACCATTTGCTGACCTCACTATATAGTCGAATGACTGCCATAGCATGGTCATCCAGTTCTGGGAGGGTGTCTTGACGTCCTCCCAGAACCATTTGCCTGCTGCAGCTTGCATCTGACACGCTCAGTGATCACTGTGTCCTTCTGATCACAAATTGGGTTAAAGAGCCCATCACAGCTGATCATGTTGTAAACGCACTTACGGGTTATCGGCATTCCTTTTCTCACGCTCGCATCATGAGGTGAGGGAAGAGCCGGTAACCGGCAGGTGTGAAGGGGGACATCCACACTGATCATCAGTGCTGCCCCAACAGTTTCAATCAGTGCAGCCTCATTAGCGCACATAAGTGAAGGAGGTAAATTACCTGTTTTCAAAACTTTATAACAAACTACTGAAGTTTAGGACTTTTTTTTTTTTTTTTTTTTTTTTTTTTTTTTTTAGTTTTTTTTTTTTTTTTTAGTTTTGTTTAGCAAAAGATCAAAAACCCCAGTGGTGATTTATTACCACCAAATGAAAGCTCTATTTGTGTGAAAATAATTATAAAAATTTCATAGGGGTACACATGGGGAATTGGCCTGGGCAAGAAGTAGGTGAAAGTGCCCAGTAGGCAAGTGGTTATTGTGACACTGGCAAAATTAACCACTTCAATACAGGGCACTTAAACACCTTCCTGCCCAGACCAATTTTGAGCTTTCAGCGCTGTCGCACTTTGAATGACAATTGCGCGGTCATGCTACACTGTACCCAAATGAAATTTTTATCATTTTTTTCCCACAAATAGAGCTTTCTTTTGGTGGTATTTGATCACCTCTACGGTTTTTATTTTTTGCGCTACAAATAAAAAAATACCGAAAATTTTGAAAAAAAAAATGTTTTTTTTTGTTTCAGTTTCAAAACTTTGTAAATAAGTATGTTTTCTCCTTCACTGATGGGCACTGATGGGGCTACACTGATGGGCACTGATAAGGTGGCACTGATGGGCACCAATGAGGCACCAATGAGGCACCAATGAAGTGGCACGGATGGGCGGCACGGATGGGCGGCACGGATGGGCGACACGGATGGGCGACACGGACGGACACTGATAGGTGGCACAAATTGGCACTGATAGCTGGCACGGATGGGCATGGATAGCTGGCACGGATGGGCATGGATAGGCGGCACAGGTGGGCATGGATAGGCGGCACAGGTGGGCATGGATAGGCGGCACAGGTGGGCATGGATAGGCGGCACAGGTGGGCATGGATAGGCGGCACAGGTGGGCATGGATAGGCGGCACAGGTGGGCATGGATAGGCGGCACAGGTGGGCATGGATAGGCGGCACAGGTGGGCATGGATAGGCGGCACAGGTGGGCATGGATAGGCGGCACAGGTGGGCACTCAGGCGGCACAGGTGGGCACTCAGGCGGCACAGGTGGGCACTCAGGCGGCATCGGTGTTATAGTAATGGATGCCAATCAGTGCCAAACAATAATGCATGCCAATCAGTGATGCCCATTGTGGCCACTGATTGGCATCCATTATGGGCACTGATTGGCACCCATTGTGCTGACTGGCACCCTGGTGGTCTAGGGAGGATTATGGATTTTTATTACCTTTTCCCTGGTGGTCTAGTGGTGTCCCTGGTGGTCCAGTGTGGGCATCCTCGGGGGGGCTGTGCTGATAATCGATCAGCACAGACCCCCCCTGTCAGAGGAGCAGCCGATCGGCTCTCCTCTACTCGCGTCTGACAGACGCGAGTGAGGGAAAGCCGATCACCGGCTCTTCCCATTTACACTGTGATCAGCCGTGATTGGACACGGCTGATCACATGGTAAAGAGTCTCCGTCGGAGACTCTTTACCGAGATCGTAGTTGCCGGGTGTCAGACTGACACCCCGCAACAACGATCGCCGCGATGCGCGCCCCCGGGGGCGCGCAGTGGCTTATTATCCTAATCACGTCATATGACGTCCGGTTAGGATAATGAAACCACTTTGCCGCCGTCAATTTGTAATAGGGCGGGCGGCAAGTGGTTAAGAAAAAAATAAATAAAAAATGAAATGGTTCAAAAGATAAAAGGCAGAAAAAGTAATAAAGGGGAGAATGGGGTGGAGGAGTTTTTGGAGCTGAATAGGGTAAACTTGGGGTTAAGCGAACCTAAACCGTGGTGTGTGTGTGTGTGTGTGGGGTTTTTTTTTTTTTTAATCTGTTTTGTCTTAACTGACATCATATGCACATTAAATGCCGGTTCACACTAATGCGATGGCATACTTTGCATGTAATTCGCAGCGCACTGCTGTTCACATTACATGCAATGTCTGTGCAGTGCGATGTCAGCCATACAGGTAGTATGGCTGATATCGCACTGCATTCGGTGCAAACATGCACAGGACCCTTTTCTGTTCGGACCAGGATTGGATCACGTGTGTTCACACACATGCGATCCGAATCATGTCAGAACTGTCAGTTCTCAGTGCGATATGTGAGCTGAAATGGGGGTGTTAAGATATGACACGCCCCAGCAGTTTGCATATGGCAGTGTGAACTGCCGTGCATGTCGGCTGCGATGCGGCAACCTGCAGTTGATTCGCAGGATTCTCGCATTGCAATTGTGTGAACCGACTCTAAAGCTTATCCCTTGATCTGCAGATAAATGAAGTTGAGTTTAAATTATACAGCAACTCCTGCCTCCCTTGACAGCCAAGAGGTGGAGCAGAAGGGCTCCACGTCCTTTGAACTTCTTTGAAACTTTTCAGAACTTGGTTGGGGAAAATACTGTACATTTTCGAAATGCAATGTACACATAAAAAAAAAAATTAGATAACGGAATATTCCTGAACTTTGTTTTATTTCATGGTTACTGTGACATTGTGTGAATGCAGTGCATGTCATCTTAGCTTGCATTCATTGAATGTATGTCTTACTAAAAATTTAAATATTGCAAAATTATACAGTCTCATGCATGCTACATAACTAAGCTCCATTTCATGCTGAATAAATTAAATTATTAATGTATCCTAAATAGAAAACTCTTTGGATAGATTTTTTACTCCAAAAGCATTTTATTAAAATAGAATAAAAATTTAAAGTTTTTTTTATTTATTTATTTTTTAATCCACCCTGCCGTGAAGTCTCTATGGCATAACAAATATACAATTTGTGTTTTTGAGGATCCCCCGTTTCAAAATTTTTTGTAAGGTTGTTATGCTAAAGTTCATTTTCAAATTACATTTGGCCGTGATGTTTATCAAAACTGGCAGATTTTGTATTTGCATTTTGGGGGAACCCTGAAAATTGAATATTCCGTGTGTTGTATAGCTGAATTTTTACATTTCTTCTGAAATAACCTTTTCCTTCCTTCCCCTTTTTTTTTTATTTTTAAAAAAAAATTTGGAGAATGTTTGTTAGTTCCTTGGCTGTGATGCTTTGCTGCCTCCAGAGTCTGGTCTAGAATAATATAGAGATAAGTAATTCTGGCCCCCGCTAGCTGTCACAATCTGCCATCAATTCACAGTGTTCTGTCCATGGGAAAACGACAAGGTCTGACGGCCATTTGCGGCTGTCGGCTTGTAGTTCTGCAGTCTCCAGCACCGTGGCATTACACCCACAATCTATCGATGGATAGTGTGTTCTTCTCAGCCAAGTTGTCATTACAGGACCTCAGATTACTAGGCCCTCTTGATGGCACACCTCCACAGTATCCTGGGAGGAATTGCTTACCATCTTCTAATGTTAGAACTACTGGCTCTAATACTTTAATGCTGCGTAGACACTACCGGACTTTCCGGCAGACTAGGCCCGACAGACTTTTGGCGGAGTTCCGACGGACTTTCCGAACGGACTTGGCCACACGCGAACGGACAAAGTCCGTTCATTTTGAACATGATGTAAACGGGACTAAACAAGGAAGTTCAATAGCTTCCCTTACTTCGTATTTGGTTCATCGGACCAGCACACAGATGAACGGTTTTCCCGATTTTAGTCCGTACGGAGTTGAGTCCGTCTGATAGATCTGAAACGTGTTCTATTGCTAGGTCCATCCTTAGTTAAAAAAAAAACAATCAGACTAGCCCACCCACGATCGGATTGTCCGGACTAATCCCTTCGGACCTAGTCTGCCGGAAAGTCCGGTCGTGTGTACGTGGCATTAGTCTCTGATCGGGAACAAGTATGCATATCCAAAGAGCATGACAATGACAGACTGCCTGTTTCTTGGGGGTAAAGCTCCATTCAAGAATCACTATGGAGGTGTTCGTAGATATGTGACGGCTTTTCTTCTGCACACACCTGAAAATCCATTTTCCATCAAATGTGCTTCCCTAATCTCTCCTGAGCCTTGTAAATACTTTCTCAACCTAATTTTTATTCATGTTGCATTAGGTGAAATGTCCTTGGTGCATTTTCAGATAGTTGGTAGATTGGTGCTTTAGTACAATTCCACAGTCAAATTACTTTTTAGACTTTTAAGATCCTGTTCTCCATCTATGTAACTGCATGTGATTAAATTATTATTAATTTACCTTAAGCCAGCCATAGACAGTTTTGAATCTCGGCTGGTTCAGCAGGTACTGGTTGGGATTTGAACCGTGTATGGGCAACGCTGATTGTATCCAAGTTGATTGAGCGATCAACTTGGGTACAACAACCAGCCTATCAGATTTTACATGCGATTTTTTGCTATTGTGTTTTTTTTTTTTTTTTTTTTTGGGGGGGGTTGCACATGTGCACCCACACGGATGACAAACTGGGAACAGCAGTTGCTGTGAGTGGGGCCTAATTGTACCTACTCCTGTGGGTATGTTTTGCACTCATTATGTATGCACTACATGCATGGTGTTAGAAGAATGGTTTCTCTCACTCCCTATCCTGGGACAGCACTCTCCACTCTGCGATCCTATGGGCGTGCTTCTCTTTCACGCTCTAATGATGTATGCGTGCGCTCAGTCTGAGGGTAGAGTCTGCATACTAGGTATCGACTGATATATAAAAAAGATTTTGTGCCGATAGTATAATATGGCCTACAGGTACTTTTAAGAAAGTCAGTTTTGCAGATCTGCACTATGACATAGAACGTACTGAGTCCACTTGGATACATTATAACGTTTTCTAGAAAGCACTGCTCAACCAATCACAGCAAGCCTTGTATTTAACCAATGAATACAAGGTTTCCAATAATGTGAGGTGGAGGTTGTGACATCACAAGGCTTTGTGAATGACTGAGCAGCGCTTATATAGACTCCATTTTGTTCTGGCAGCAGATGTAGAAGTCCCTAGTCAGTGCTGCTAGAACACAGCATTGCATGCAGTTTATACAGCACTGACAAGCAGGCACAGCAATTGGTAAAGGAAGAAAGTTTGTTTGGGCCGGCTTTGCCAAAATTGCTTATTTTAATGTGGTAGCAATGCTGGATTTGGGATTTAGGGCAGGCATGGTTTGGGGCCACTGCAACCTGTCATTTGAAGGGGTCTATTACCTTGTAGAGAAGTTTGACTTTACATGTTTGATCAAATTTTCCTATAGGTGACCGGCCCTGTTTTTTCTTTCTTTTTACAGGTTAAGAGAAGTTTCTGAGAAGCTGAATAAATATAACTTAAGCAGGTAAATAGTCATGTCATTTCAGCGTGACGTGGAATATGTATGACCATTGCTTAACACTATAGGAGAACTTATCTTTTTATTCCAGTACTGCTTAAACTGTAATCTAGTTCTCAGTAGCCACAAAGAATATAAATCTAGGTTTTGTGCATGAATACCTTTTGAAAAGACCTTATAAAATTAGCAGTAACATTCATTCCCATACTGCATATAACCTGAGCAGAGCTGTGTGAGGGACCCGGGTGGCCTTCCCACTACAAGCTGCCTGCAGAAAACTACAGGAGGTGTCGGACACAAGACTGTTTACCCCACATAAGGAGAGGAGGGCACAGCAGTGACTGGTCTTTACTACAGGAAATTGTTTCAGTATGGATTGTTGCAATGATTTGCAGGAAATGCACAAAGGGCACCAAAATGATAGTAAAAATACAAATTCCCCCTTCTATATAGACAATTTTGTTTAGCTCAGGTTTCAGTTTTAAGGAGGATGTTAAATAGCCGATATGAACTCTCTTCACTAACCTATTTTCAGCAGTGATGGCTGAAAATAACTGCTATAGTTGAATGAACTCCTTTAGAAATATGTTGGGTTAGTGCTGTTGAACGAATGTGTTTTTCTGCCTGCCAAGATATCTGAAAGCGAGAGACTATTAAGTTGATTTTATCTAGTTGAGGTGGATTCTATAGGACATATAAAAATGAAAACGTCTGTCTTTGACATTTTAGCTAGTAAATGGCTGTTATGGCTGCTGTCAGTAAGGATGTTGACTGGACTGGTCTGCCCAAATATTAAAACTCGAGCCATGCTCCTGGAGTCAGCCATACTGGAGAGAAGAAAAGAGGGCGCACTGGCCTAGTGCATTATACAACAGATCTTTTAGAAAATTGAATAAAACAATAAACATGTCTACTCAAACACAAGTAAAAACACGCTTGTCAGGCCACATATGTGTCATCGGTAGCTTGAATCACCGGACTTGGGGGTGAGGGGTCCTGATTAAGACCCCTCAGGCTGACACGTTTGGAAGGACTGTCCTTAAGAGCCTTACTGGAGAGAAGTGCTGACTTGCATAAGAGGTCTTTGATAGACTGAAAGTGGTAAAGGCTTCAGGTTTTTTACTTTATTGCATTCACACCCGGGAGTTTTATGAGCTGGAAACACTCAACAAGCAAAACCTCATTTATTTCAATGCCACCTGTTGACATCTGAGCGTTTGTTACCTGAAGCAAAACGTCTAAACGCTCTAAGCTCAAAAAAGAACATGAGCTTCTTTGGGACAGATTACAGGCGATTTTCTGCCTTTTACATTGGTGACCTGAACAAAAACGCAGTAAAAACACGTGACTTTGAAACGCTCAGGTATGAATGCAGCCTTAATGTGCAGCTTCTTCCCTAAATATGGGCCTGATCTCGATCCAGCGTAGTGCCTGAGAGCAGCATGCGCCCCCTCACTGGACTGGAGCCCCTTGCTCCTGCTGCTGTCAAATATATACAGTGATCAGGCCGGAGATCGAGCCCACACATGTGCCACCATTGGAGACTGCTCCCTATGATGGCACATAGAGAAGCGGGAGACCCCAGAAGAGAAGGTTCAGGGCTGCTCTGTGTAATACTTGCACCAAGCAGGTATGTATAATGTTTTTTTTTTTTTTTTTGTAAACGCTTTTACAATCGCTTGTCTAACCACCTGATATATCATTTAGCTCATGTATTGTTCCCAGAACCTTCCTGGAGGTATATAACTGTACAGCTGAATTTTACATATCACTTGCCTTTTTTCAATTCAGATATGGTTGCATATTTTTTATTTTTTCCCTTTTACAGTCACCCCCCCTTGAATGTACTGGAGCAGACGACTATAAAACAGTGTGTGGTGGGACCGAACCATGCTGCATTCCTCCTAGAGGTACCCTGCCTGAGTATTTCTGATTTCTTCCGTTTTAGTCCCTCAAACATGGTTTTGATTTTAATGCTTTATTTCTTATTAGGATGGAAGAGTTTGCAGAATTGGCTTCCTAGTCCAGCCAGACAGACTTGAATTGAGTAAACCAGAGAATAATGATGGGTAAGATTGAATTTAAAAAGCAGGTGGCCTTTTGTATTTTATGTAGGAACCCCTGTAAATGGGATAATAGAGATCAGTCAACCCACCTGTTGCTGTGACAGCTGGCCTTTATCTCTGCGGTAAACCCAGGCTATAAGGCAGTGGCATGGAAGTCACGGTAAAGTCTCAAGCATTCTTTTGTACACAAGAGCCCACAAACTTGCATGTTCTGCAAACGGAATACCCTGTGTTATGACCTTTACCCATGTGCTGGGTGTGCATGGACGACATCTTTTTCTCATGGGCGAGGTCCCTAAATCTGAAAGATAACTGGTGCTGAGAGAAGTATGGAGCTGACATTCTGAACTTCCTTCTGAATATCCTGGCTCCCTTTCAGTTTTCATCTTCAGTACCCTTTGAGTAATTGACCTGGAGCTTCTACACAGCAAGTAACCGCAGAGTGAAGTTCAGCTTCAGATCTGCATGCTTGTTCTGGGTCATTAATTTAGGTATTGGAAATAATTATGATTGTGACCGCCATGAAGCTATAATTTTCAGGACAGATTAGATGACGGCTTCCATGGTTCTCAAAGCACAGGTTTTCTTTTAAGAAACTTTGATCCAGCAAAAACATTTTAGGTTGGAAGTTTTGTCTTTTAAAACCAGGCAATATTTAAAGGTCGAGTGTGTGTTCTCTGTCCAGGTGGCAGCTGCCAAGGCCATGCTCATGTGCCAGCAGCTCGTGCTACAGTGTAGCTGCTAACAGGTAGGTATGACCATACATTTATTATTTAGGTTGTGTTGTGGGAGAGGTAGGTTTATTATAGAATGAATATATATGTATATGTGTGTATATACACACACACACACACACACACACACACACACACTCTTTTATATATACATTTTTTTTATAGAGCAGGGTTTAGATTCACTTCTCATTCAAGAGCATGTAATGTGCAGCTATAATACAAAGTTTGTGATTTACAAGGCTACCACTGCAGAGTTATAAATCAATTGGTAGAAACATGTTCACATAAGTGTTTCTGTGAATTTACAGCAGCAGCATCACATTACATAGAGTATAAGAATCTGTATGCCAAATGTCATATTCCTTCTGTATTGTACTGCCCTCTTTTATTGTAAAGTGCTGCTCAAACTGTTGGCGCTATATAAATCCTGTATAAGTACAGTGGACCTCACTTTTTTCTAAATGGGAATGAGAAATTTTGTTTCCGTTTACATTAAATGCTAGTTGCCGTAAATACTTTTTTTTATTTTTTATTTTTTTTGTCAGGTAATCCCATTTATTCCTTTTTTTACCTGTGGTCATTGTTTAAGTGGAAGTCCAGTCAAATCCTCGCCATCCTTAAGCCTGCTGCCACCCCTATGCTAAAGCCTAGTAAACACGGGCCGAATAGTGGGCGGCATTTGTCGGTTTAATAGAAACCGGTCAACATTCTGCCCTTGTGTATTGCAGCTGGTCCGACAGAAGCCGCCTATCGGTCTCTCTTCTGCCAGAGGCATCACCAAAAAGGTCTTCCAATCAACTCCTGATCGGTGCTCTCAGCCAATGGCTGAGAGCGCTGACCGGAGTGTTCTGGCAGGGGTGTGCAGTCCCCATCCCCCTGTCAGAACACAATAGCACAGCAGGGGAGATAGCTGTACTTGGGTAGTTAGAACAGTGGCTCCTTCTGAGCTGTCAGGTTTTTTTTTTTTTTTTCCCCATTCAGCCCTGTTGGGTTGAACAAACTAGTAGAGTCTACCATGGTTAGCCTGTTTTAACCACCCTGTAAAAAGATGTCGTCTATACATTCCTATACTGAGGGCACACCAGTCCATTCACACAATTGACTCCCAGTGCCGTCTTCAGTATAGAGGAGGGACAGCCCATAAGGGAGGCCCCATATAAGCCTGTGTGTGACCTCGCTGCTCAGGCACTGCAGCTGCTGTTGGCGATCTCTCTTCACTAAAGTTGGTCACTGGAGAGATCATGTGACTGGACTGGACCGCCCTCAGCATAGGCAAGTATAGACCTTTCTTTTACTGGGTAGTTAAAACAGGGCTTAAAGTGGGGGTGGGAACAGGTTTAACCACTTCAATACCGGGTCAATTCTGACATTGTTCTCATACATGTAAAAATCATACATTTTTTATTTTTTTGCTATAAATTACTCAGAACCCATAAACATTATATTTTATTTTTTAGCCGAGACCCTGCTATAGCAGGGTAGCTGCAGGCAGCATTCAGATATATACACTCAAAGACCAGGACTTCATATGATGGCCTTGTGGTATGGAAGTGGTTAAATATAGTTGGACTTCTACTTTTAAAGACTGCATTGGACGTCAGTGTTTAGTAATTGATTGCTTGAATGATAGCGTAAGGAAAAATAATATACTGTAACTAATCAACCTTTCAGTATGAAGGAATATTTGCATCTTTCATCTTAATCTTCTTGCAACTGTTTCAGGTTCAGAAATCAGTTGTACTCCTTTTTAGAGCCTGATCAACTTCTGGCTTGCACTACCGCCTACTGCTCTAATGTCTCAACATCTTCCTTCTTAAAACTGCTTATTTGGGAAGTTTCTTAATCCCCAAAAAACGATTGGTATATTGTCTTAAAATCTTTATGGTAATGGTTTCACTCTTTATTGCACTTTATTTGTCTTCCAAATTACACCCAAAGGGTTACTGTACTTTCTATAAAAGGATTAATAACTTTTTGCCTGCTTGACCTAAATAAACTCCCCTCTCCAAATGTACACTATCTGAGTTGAACAGTGGTTTGCAGGAATATTTAGCGCCTCTGGATCAAATCCTTTCTCCTAGCCACACTGTTGCAAAACATAAGCCACTTGGGATAAAAAAAAAAAGAGGTTCTATTGGGAATGCACCAAAGACTCCTGCAGACTATGGTTGTCCAATTCAGCTAAGTATACACTTTTAGAGGGGGCTTGGGGCTGTTTTAGAGTAGGGAGTTGAAAGGAAAACCTGTACTCCTGAGAGCTTAGTGCAGTTTTACCATTAGGTCACCAAAACTTTATATATATATATATATATATATATATACATACACACACTATCCCTGAGCGATATAATTACTGGTTGTATTAGGTGGTCAACTGGTGTATTGGAAAACTGCTTTAAATTACCATATTGCACACTCTGTAACCTGGACTTAATAGCAACATCACTCCAGTCTTGGGACTCTTTACAAAGCATATTAACCCAGAACACCCAATTAGTGCAGGTCATGGTGTTATACACAGCTGTTACAAGCAGTTCCTGAATCCTCTGTTGGTATCTGTCTTTGGTGTGATAATTAGGAAACTGTCACCACAGATCCCAAGGGTGTTGCTTAAGCTTGTATGTTGCCAGACTAAGTCCTTGAGCATTTGTACCTGGAGTTCCAGGCCTTAAATTACAACCCAGATGGTGGTGGCTTTTTTTTTTTTTTATTCCTTTACATTTATTGACTGATATGCCCTCTTTTGTTTTCAGTTCAAAGTTGAACAGTGGCTCAGGGGCAGGAAGGACATCCAGGCCAGGCAGGACTAGTGACTCTCCCTGGTTTTTGTCTGGTTCTGAGACTCTGGGCAGACTGGCAGGCAACACCCTTGGGTAAGTTTTAATAGGGATAAGGCTGAAGATGTTTTCATTCAAAGTAGCTATACTTCCATCTACAGTATATACAACGGAGTATTGAAAGACCTCCCCCCGAACATTTACAGCTGTGGGCAAGAGTCACAATTGGCTTACCCATTATATATTTGCAGTGCTTTATATTGTATCTGTGGATCTCCAGAAAGTGAATTCTGTTTTTGTTTTTTCCATGATGTGTGAAATTGGTTCTCATTCAAAATTTTGTTCTTGTTTGAAATCTGAAACTATATAAGATTTTCTTCATATGATTTCTGAATTGTGCTCTTAACTCAGACATTCTTTGCCTCCATTTTGATAGCAGTCGATGGAGCTCTGGAGTAGGTGGTAGCGGTGGTGGATCCTCTGGTCGCTCGTCAGCTGGTGCTCGCGACTCTCGGAGACAAACGCGAGTCATTCGTACAGGACGAGACAGGGGCTCCGGTCTCCTGGGTAGTCAGCCACAGCCTGTGATTCCAGCTTCAGTGATACCGGAAGAACTTATATCACAGGTATATATCACCTTACTTTTTACACCTTATATCGCCTTACTTTTTCTGTGGTGGACACTTGGTAGGAATGTTAAAGACTTTTTAGACTTTTTGTACTTTGCACTTTATAGTACAGCATAAGTTAAGAATCCAACACCACTTTAAAGTAAAAAACTGCTGCAGACCCTTAAAGTGGTTGTAATCGTACCTGAAATATGAACAAAGCATATCCCTCTATAGTGTGTACTTGTCTCAGTTAAGAGCATCAAGTGTCACTTTTTTCTGCTGCTTTTTGTTTCTCTGCTATCCGCATGAATAATTTCTGACAAGGTTTCCTGACATCCCTGAGATGTTAGTTCTGTTCTAAAGAATATGGTATATCTTTGTTTGTTTAATTTTATTTTCATACAATGTAGTTGGTCAATAAGTGTGAAACTGAATGTATCTGGAAACATTAATCTCTGTATTTTAGCATAAACTTTCTAAGGCACTTCAAATCCTTTATAGGCTGCTGTAATCATTTTCTGCTTTATGTACATATAAGGCACCTGCAGCTTTCTCATCGTTGTCTGTTGCCTGTATTTTTTTTTTTTTTGTTTTTGTACAAATTTTCTTTTGTTTTCTTATACAACTGATTGTAACTCTGGCCTTTGGCCTTCCTAAACTTCAGTCTGTCTCTGAATCACAGGCACAAGTTGTCCTTCAAGGAAAGTCTAGAAGCGTTATAATTAGAGAACTCCAAAGAACAAACCTTGATGTGAACTTGGCTGTAAATAATCTCCTGAGCCGAGATGATGAAGATGGAGATGACGGGGATGACACTGCCAGTGAATCCTACTTACCTGGAGGTTAGTGCTTGGTAGCTTGGCCCAAGTGCAGTACCACATGATGTGGTCTTATTTCTGGAAGCATAGTTTTAATATCAGCATAGGCAGTTAACAAGAAGAAACAACAAAACCTCCTTCTGTTCGCACTCTTTTTACTGGTGTGCGCTCAGACGGAGGATGTTCATGACTGTAGTGTAATATATCATGGCATTCTGTTTTCATGTTGTGCTTAATGACGGCTTGTGATCCTTGTGTTTATAGAGGATCTTATGTCACTGCTGGATGCTGACATTCATTCTGCTCACCCAAGTGTCATAATTGATGCTGATGCTATGTTTTCAGAAGATATTAGCTACTTTGGTTATCCATCCTTTCGGCGCTCTTCACTTTCCAGGATAGGCTCATCTAGAGGTAATTCTGTGCCTTTGTCTTCTTAGAAATTAGCCGTGTTATGTTCTGGACTGTAAGCATTCCTTGTATTATGGGTGACCTAGTACATAGAAGTAAGAGTGGAACTTCACAGCAACCCTCAAAACTCGTTGATGGACCAGTTCAATCAAAAGGTGTTTCTTGGTTATAGGAATTGATTGCAGTTTTTGGCTTTCAGAAATGTAGCATTATATATGATTTATTTCAACCTTAACAGATGCATTCACCTAGTGTATGAAAGGTGCATGCGTGTGTGGTCGCCCCCACCCAACACCAAGCAAAAAAGTTTCCCATGCAGTATGGTTGAGAAGGCGAGCTCATCTAATTCTTCATTCCAGCGGAAAACTGTGCTCCCCCATAGTCCAGTGGTGGACTGTTCCCGGTCTATGGAGCCAGCTCTGGGCTTTGACGGGAACTGTCCACAACTCAGGACCAGTCGAGTTCAGATCTGCCGCACTGGTCTTGTGCAGAGAGGATTAGTAAGTACATCTCCTTTATCCTCTCTCCTTGATAAAAGCTGGCAGTTAATGATGTGTGGGTTAACAGTGTGGGCACAGCTCCACTGTATGGAAAAACTTTTATTTTTTTGCCCGGAGCTGGGCTTTAAGTCTAAATGGCATAACTGGTGCGTCCTGACGCCTCTAACAGTCAGCCAATTTTTTTTTTTTATACAATACCTGTTTTTTAATACCCTGGTACTACAAACCACATATGTTGAGGGTATTGAAGTCATGGCCAAATTAAATTCATTGAAAAAACTGGCTCTTGTAACCAGTTTATAAAAATGTTTGTTTTAGGCTTCAAAATGTGCATGGTGACAAGTTACCAATTGGGAATGATACTTAATGGGGGTTGAATACATTATTAATCTAATGGAGAGCTTTTTAGATTTCTAGTCCTATTACCACATCTGGTATCTTTGTGATATCAGGCTAAGTGGTGTCCCAAGTTTCTCCTACTGGAATTGTAGTCTAAACTGCGTAAAGTGATTTAATGGTACTTCCTTGGTATGGCATTGGCCAGACAAGGGAGCAAACGTCAAGGGGAAACATTGCTTTTGTAATCTGCAAGATTTGAAAGGATAAGTTCACCTTTAAGGAAATGCACTTTATTTTGCGCAGATTAAAAAATACGCATTTACTATTTATTTTTTTAAGGCACATGGAAAGCATTGCACCAGCAATTGGCAAATTGTTGATGCCATGCAGGTCTCCTGCAGACTGTCAGTGTGAGCTGTCTGCCTGTACATCTTATGGGCAGGCAGTTTTACACTGACAGGAAGACTCAATGAACTACCACAATGCTCAACAGCGCCAGGGTCGTTCATTGAGAACTACAAGCTGACAGGCACAAAGTATGTCGGGATTTGTAGTTCATACACAGAGCTCTTTGAATGAATGATGTGTGAGTGGGGAGTCTCCCCGTATTGCTGTCACGGGGAGAGAGCTCGGCAGGGAGCGGCTGCAACAATGGGGAACATGAAACATGTACCCAAAGGTGAACTTATCCTTTCAAGAAACAAATTGATGAGGCCGTCTGCTGCCTTTCTCAACCTGTAATTTATTAAGACTGTTGCCAAATAGCCTCCTTTTTTTTTTTTTTTTCTTTTTTTTTTTTTTTTTTTTTTTTATGCAACTGGTCCATTAACTGTTTTTTACATGTATTTGTGTACCTATATTTGGTTCTGAATTATAATTTTGATATCTGATAACTTAGCCTTGCATTAAACATCCCATTTAAGGACTAAGCCATGCTCTTACTAAACGGCCCGTAATTCAAGCTTTAGTTTGACCCTGGAAATGGTAGCAGTGGAGATCATTTCTGTAGAGCATACATAAGCTTTACTTGCTGCTAGATAAGAAGGGTCTTAAATAGAGATTGGCTTACTTTTATCCCACTGGTGTGACCCAATTGCATACCAGTTCTCCTTCTTCCCTTAGAAAGAGACTCTGAGCTGTTGCGTGAACGTGAGTCAGTTTTACGCTTGCGCGAGAGGCGGTGGCTTGATGGGGCCTCATTTGATAACGAACGGGGCTCCACAAGTAAAGAAGGTGAGCCCAGTTTGGACAAGAAGAACACCCCAATACTGAGTCCAGTGTCACTGGGAGAAGACTTGCAGTGGTGGCCAGAAAAGGTAATCTGCACTTTTTTTGTTTTTTTGTAATCGTTATAGTGATTGCCAAATAAGGAAAATCTTTGTGTGTTGGATATTCCTTTTAATTGCGACCCTGTTGGTGTTCTGTTTAGTAGTGATTTAGATATGTGATTTATTTAGGGCAGTGTATAAAGAGCCTTTTACAGATTCATTAAATATTATTCTTCCTTTTTAAAACTTTTATATTATTGTAGTCTCAAGATGTCTTGTATCTTTTTTTTTTTAGCTGTAGTCTATTTCTTTCCAGTATTGAGAAAATTGTAAGCCATTGGTGTCACTAGAGGTGACATTTCTAGGGTGTACTTGTGCAAGAGACTGGTGACAGCTACCAGAAAGAGTTTTTCATATTTTGACGAGAACAGCAATTTATGATGGCCCAGACTAGTGTCTGCAAAGACCATTTTAGTTGCTCTAGGTTTCTGTAAGCTGCTAAAACACAATACTGTATTATCTTTGCTTTAATAAACAAGCATGTTAGTAGATATTCAGGTCTTGTATACTAACTCATCTGTGGGGGTTTTATTCTTTTATATAGGATGGAACTAAATTTGTTGCCATTGGGGCACTATATTCTGAACTAGTTGCAGTAAGCAGCAAAGGAGAGCTTTTTCAGTGGAAGTGGTTAGAATCTGAACCATACAGGAACCCACAGGTATGTTGAGAGTTGTATTAGCATATAGGCATATGTTCTTGGTATGTATTGCTGTCTAGAAATCTTGGCTTATTAGGGCACTTTTATTTGTTTCTCCTGCAGAACCCCTTGCTTCATCATCCAAGGACAAGTTTTCTAGGTCTGACAAATGAAAAAATTATACTCCTTTCTGCAAATAGCATACGAGCTACTGTCGCTACAGAAAGCAACAAGGTTTGGCGCACTTATTCCCTTTTAATTTTGTGTTTTGTATGTGTGATTTGCCCCTTGCATAAAATGCTTAGTGGAAACCTGCTAGCTATATTGTATGCTTTTTATAAAAAAAAAAATAGTCCGGCTGTAAAGCGGAAAACTTCTAGGCTCCGTTCACATCTGTATGGGGGGTTCTTGCAGCCGCACAGAAAAGTGTGCTGTACGCAAATACACAGCCTTTCAGCTGGTGGGTTTTGACGCTGAGTCAGCATATTTTGAGTACCAAAAGGTAATCAATGCCGTGCCGAGATTGCGCTCCTAGCACATTTACTGGTGCCTAATGGAAAGCTCCTGATTGCTGCTTGCAATTAGGAGCTTTCTATTAATGTGACCATTGTGACAGCTAATCACGACAGTCGCATGATCATAAACCCCTTGAAGGGCATGGAGGCACTGACGTTAAGGAGTTAATTCTAATGGCACGTCGCATGCACTGGGAACTGCACTGCATTGTGGTTCCTGTGTGGGCTGCGATTTTCAAAATGCTACATTGACTCCCCCCCCCCTGTTTCTGAAGGCGCGTATTCAAATGAATGGGTTGCCGTGCCTGTGCAAAACGCTGCTCACAGAGCCGCGTTTGTGTGAACCTAGCTTTACATTTGTGTGAGTTTTTTTTTTTTAATGTATATTTGTGGCCAAATTTTTTTTTGTGTAAGAGTGGGGCAGAGTTGCAACAGTAAGTTAGAGGGTAGTAGAGATTATCTGCCAGTTTTTTGTTGCGGTCTGTAGCATTGGTGAAATTCTCATTTTACATCTTGTCTCAGCAGTGCCTTAGAAAGTTAGAAGAAATTTCGCAAAGTGAAGAGAATTGTCCTCAGAACAGGTGTCTCCATTGGGAGATTTTCTCTTGCCTCTTCTGGCAACCACTCCAAAATATTGTTTTCTCCCTCAGACTATGGTTACCAGTAGAGATGGGCTCAGGCATGTTCGGGATCCTAGTCACAAACCACCTGCCAGATTCCCACCAGGAAGCAGACACTGCACGCTGCTAATCACAGGTAGTGAGACATTTCCAGATCTGTGCGCCTGACGGGATTTGGCAGGTGGGTTGGGACTAGGATCCTAAACACACCCGAGCCCATTCCTAGTTGGCAGTACAAATAGAGGGGTAAGGACACGGACATGCATAAAAACTTGAGGAACTAGATATGCAGTTTAACTCTGTGGCTTTCCTCCCCTGCCGTTGGGCCTTTTGTTGCATGCGCTCATATCCTTTTTCTTTCTTTTTTCAGGTTGCCACCTGGGTTGATGAAACACTTAGTTCTGTGGCTACAAAATTAGAACACACAGCACAGGTATTCCCGGAATTACAGGGAGAGAAGATTGTATCTCTGCATTGCTGTGCACTTTACACCTGTGCTCAACTGGAGAATAATCTCTATTGGTGGTAAGTAGAATTTTTTTTTTTTTATTTTGTTCATGTTCTTGTTTTATTACACAACAAAAACAGTGGAAATAAGCCAGAGAGGACTAAAGGAGGCCCATTTTTATAATAGTTGACATAGAAAATATTTTAAAATGTAACTTCACTCTTCCAGTCAACATTGACTATTTTAAAATGTCATACATTCTATGGGACTTCAGGAGAGGAGGAGGGCTTTCTCAGCAAAGTACACCTTCCAGAGCTAAGGGCAGATTGATTCCAGGAAGTAAATGCTACATGAATCCTCTGCCCTTACTTGAGATGGCCACTACCACAAATGCTAAGGGGTTGTTTTCAAATTGATTTCTCAGCAAAATAAAGCATGCAGAATGTTTGCTTTTGAATATTAAAAAAGCCTTTTTGATTTTTGGTGCTCAGATGCAGTGTAGTTCTGCTTTAAGCTTTACATCATGTACACAATTCTGAGAAGCGCATGTGTAAAGCTCAATTATAAATTTATGGTATCCAAAAAAAAGTGCACAGCCTTACACCTGAAGGTATAGGACAGTGATGGCGAACCATGGCACCCCAGATGTTTTGGAACTACGTTTCCCATGATCATGCACTCTGCAGTGTAGTTGAGCAGCATGGGAAATGTATTTCCAGAACATCTGGAGTGCCGAGGTTCCCCATCACTAGTATAGTATAGGAGATGAGGTTAGGTTTTAAGTGGCGTTTAAATGTTATGAGAAACACTTGGAGTGGAGACATGAAGTAATGCCAGATGTAAATTTGTTAATATTCCAGTGTCGCCTTCTACCATTTTGTTCAGTGCAAGACATGTCAAATTTACAACTTCTTTCATCCTCTAGGGGAGTTGTACCTTTCAGTCAGAGGAAGAAGATGCTTGAGAAAGCACGTGCGAAAAATAAAAAACCCAAATCCAGTGCTGGAATTTCTTCACTGCCAAATATCACGGTTGGTACCCAGGTGAGACCATTTTATCTCAAATGTATTTTTTTGGAACGGTAATGTCATTTATTACTAGTAATAGTCTGTCCATTGTTAGGAATGCACAGAATAAGGCCCCTTTGACAAATGCGGACATTATGTCCATATTTCATACATCCGTTTGCGGATGAAATACGGACATACGTGCATCCCTATGGGATAGCGGGTGTCTACGGATAAACATCCGCAGACACCCGCTATCGTCTGCCTCCGCTATTGTCTGATTCTGCAGATGGAGGAAAATCCTATTTTTCTATCCGTCTGCAGAGCGGATTGGATGAACACGGACAGACGGTCCGTGCTCATCCGATCCCCCATAGAGGAGAGCGGACAGGGCGGTCCCTGCACAGTGTGCTGGGACTGCCCTGTCTGCCGCCGGCTCAGTGGGGACAACTGAGCGATCCCCGCTGAGCGAGCGGATCATCACGGGGCGGATCATTACTGATCTACCCCATGTGAAAGGGGCCTTAAGGCATTCTTTTACACGATAACACATTTAGGTTGTCTCAGGCTTGCCGGTTTGACTAAAATAGGATATTTGTATTCCCAGAGACTCGTTACTTAATATGTACAGTCTGAAACCTTTAAATATGTTTGGGGCATGAATAAGGTTCAGGAGAGAAGTATTTTTACTGTGAAGCCAAGATCAAAAACGGCTGACAAAGTAGCAACTAACCTTCAAATTTTTATGGAGGAGTAGTTAATGCTTAAAACGGACTCCTAGATAATGTAGTGTAGTGAACAGTAAGTGTATTTAAACGTGCCTGAAAGAAACCTAGATCTTTACTTGGGACAAGAAGTCGAAGGAAATAAATGGAGGATGGGGGCAGGCTCTCTGGGGAGATTTTCTAAAACTGGAGCACTCAGAATCTGGTGCGGCTGTATATCATAGCCAATCAGCTTCTAACGTCAGCTTATTCAGTTAAGCTTTGACAATAAAACCTGGAAGCCGATTGATTTCTGTGCAGAGCTGCACCAGATTTTAGCACTCTCCGATTTTAGTAAATTTCCCCCTCTGGGTTGCTTGAGTTTTTTTGTTTTTTTTCCTGCAGTCCCACTTAATCTATACTTTAATTTCTAGTAATATGTGGTTTGGGTTGCTAAAAGGGCAAGTCTGAATTCTGTGTAAGCATACTTCTCCATTTGTGAAGGCCTATTTGTGTATTTGATAGGTTTGCTTAAGAAATAACCCGCTGTATCATGCGGGTGCTGTGGCATTTTCTATCAGTGCTGGAATTCCAAAAGTTGGTGTCTTAATGGAGTCTGTGTGGAATATGAATGATAGTTGCCGTTTCCAGCTGAGGTCTCCGGAGAGCCTGAAAAACATGGAGAAGTCCAGCAAGACCACTGAAGCCAAGTGAGTTCACTATTTAGGAAAGACTAGCATCTCGTTCCGTGTTCAAAACATCAGTTTGTTACACTTACAGCTTTAGAATATTCAGTTATTAAAGAAATTGTCTCTACCTAGGGAAAAATTAATCTGCCATTGTTAACACCTCCTTTAAGCCCCGACATGGTCTGAATATCGAGACATTGGCTGGTTCAATAAAAAACATTCTAAGTGTTTATGTTGGTCTGTCTGGAAAACCAGCAGCCGACCGACTCCCAATCAGCGCTCTCAGCCAGTGGCAGAGGTGTCCTAATATTAAAGGTCAGCAACTGCAGTATTTGTAACTGCAGGGACGGAGCTACTCTTTAATTCATTCTCTGCATTTAGGTAAAAACTTCTATTGACAGCTCCCCTCAGCCCCCCAAATATTTACCTGGGCCCAATCTTGATCCAGCAGTGTGCCCAAGAGCAGTGGTGCTGCCATTTCCCTCCTCATTGGACTCCTGGAGATCGGCAGAAGCCATTGGCTCCTGCTTTCAAATCTAATCCAGTGACAAGGGAGTGGGGGATGGGGTCGAGCCGCATTGTGTAGGAAAAGGCAGACATGGAGCTTGGCTCAGGATCGAGCCTGTATGTGTGCTATCATGGGAAGTGGCTTCCTACGGTGGCATACAGAAGAGCCCAACTCTCCAGCGGGGGATTGGGGCTACTCTGTGCAAAACCATTTGTTTAACCGCTTGCCTACTGGGCACTTAAACCCCCTTCCTGCCCAGGCCATTTTTCAGTGCTCTGTTTGAATTGTGCGGTAATGCAATACTGTACCCAAATGATTTTTTTTTTATTCTTTCACAGATTTATTTTGGTGGTATTTAACTGATTCCCAACTGCCTCACTCAGATCTACTGCGGCAGAAGGGCACATACAGGCAGAATCGCGTACCTGTACGTTGCCTTTTAAGAGGCGGCTTGCTCGCCCGCCAGGAGCTGCGTGATCGTGGGTTCCGTGGACTCTGTCCGCGAGTATACCCACATTCGTCTAACGCAGAGAGAACGGGGAGATGTTAATGTAAACAGGTATCTCCCTGTTCTGCCTAGTGACACTGTCGCTGATCACAGCTCCCTGTGATCGGGAGTGGTGATCAGTGTTGTCACACACAGCCCCGCCCCCCCCCCCCCACCCACAGTTAGAATCACTCCCTAGGGCACACTTAACCCCTACAGCACCACCTAATGGTTAACCCCTTCACTGCCAGTCACATTTACACAGTAATCAATGCATTTTTAATTGCACTGATCGCTGTATAAATGCGAATGGTCCCAAAATCATGCCAAAAGTGTCTGCCATAATGTCGCAGTCACGATAAAGATCGATGCCATTATTGATAAAAAAAAATGTAATAAATGCCATAAAATGATCCCCTATTTTGTAAATGTTATAACTTTTGCGCAAACCAAACACTTTGCGTTTTTTTTTTATTTAAAAAAAAATTAATTACCCAAAAATACGTAGAAGAATGCGTATCTGCCTAAATTGAGGAAAGTGTGTGTGGTTTTTTTTGTATTTTTTTTATAATATTTTTGGGGGGATATTTATTACAGCAAAAAGTGAAAAAAAAAACTTTTTTTTTTTCAAAATTGTCGCAATTTTTTTTTTTTTTGCTTATCGAGCAAAAAATTAAAACCGCAGAGGTGATAAAATACTGCCAAAAGAAAGCTCTATTTGTGGGAGAAATACGTCAATTTTGTTTGGGAGCCACGTCGCACAACCTCGCAATTGTCAGTTAAAGCGACAATGCCAAATCGCAAAACGTGGTCTGGTCTTTGGTCAGCCAAATGGTCCGGAGCTTAAGTGGTTAATTACCACTGGTTTTTATTTTTGCTTCAAAATTTTTCGGTCTTCATTTTCATATCAGTTTGTTATAAAATTTTGAAAACCCGGGTAATCTTTCCACCTTTCATTTGATGTGCGCTGATGCAGCGGCTCTGTGTGAGGGGCCGATGTCCCTCTGACAAAAGCCGGTGATTTTAAAAAAAAATTTTTCTCACGTTATCAGCGTGAGGGGGAAATAAGAGAAGATTTCCCAAGCTTTTGTTTACATCACGTGATCAGCTGACAACTGATCACGTGTAGAAAGGACCCTTACTCTGATCTGTAATCACCCAAGTCTCGGGCTCGGTGCTCAGAGCGTGCCCCCCCCCCCCCCCCCGCCGGGATGTGCAGACAGCACACGCGCGGGAGGACGTCTATTCACAGCCTCCTGGCAATTGAGACCCACGCTGTAGCTGTCATCCACCAGGAGTGTCGGTGCTTTTTAGGCTATTCAGCATTAAGGGTTTGTTTTAAGTTTGTATGGCTGCTACCTGGTTGTCTTCCCTCTTTTTACAAAGTTCTTGCCAGCTAGATTTTTGTCTGCTGATGCCACTTTTGGGCAAAATGTCTTGTGGGTGGCTTTGTAGTCTGATTCTCCTCTATTCTGTTCTGGGAGAGGGAGAGCTACTATTAATGTTTTAATGCAGAGAATGCGTTTGGGTAAAAAAACTTTTTATCTTTACAAACACTTTAAGAAACTAGGATTTGTCATTTGTTCATTGGCGGACACGGCTCCATTAAATCTTGACCGTAGGTTATCGAGCCACATTCAGGAGAGGACTAGGCAGAACATGTAATGCATGTGAAAACAGAACTGTACAGTTCTGCCCAGGGGGTGGTCCCTCTGGCTATAACCCCTCAGCCTGCTTCCTGCAGCTCAATTTTTTTTTTCTGCCTAGTGAAGGACTAGGACCTAGGCTCCTTGCTGGGACCATCGGTCCTGGGGATTTTTTGCTGGATTTTTGCCTTTTGCGCAAAATATTGATCTTGTGATTGTCTATCAACAGCCGGCTGGGTGACAGGCTTGATAAATATAGATCCTTGTAGTCTCCCCAGCCCGGCCATCGAGCGTGAGCAGGCCCTAGCTACGTGCTGGGTTGGCCACAGCCATGCCCTTCAGGCTCCAGGGGCAGCCAGTGAGCTACATGCTCCGGACTATGGATGTTTTTGTCGCAGTGTGCCGTGGCCAGCAGCCACCCCGTACTACTCGGATGTGGGACTGTGATGGGATGCCTTGTCTGGACAGACTTGTGCCTCAGAACAGCGTGGTTTTTACTCCTGACACAGGACACCTCATTCAGCAACAGCACGGTGCAGCACTCAGGGTGGTGAGTACTGCGGTGGGGCCACTCAGTCTGTTATCAGCTAGGAGGGGTGGGATTGAGCACCTTGTCCTAAGTCCCCAAGGGTGTCAGACAGGGTGGATCAGCATGGCGTCAGAAGCTGTCTTTTCTTCCCCAGATCTCCCTGCAATTGCAACAGACTAGCCTGCAAATAGTGCCGTGCCTTTGGATGCTTTGTCGGCGCTCCTGGAAATGTTCGCTGCCAGGGTGGAGGCGGCATGCAGGTGCAAGTGGGGTAAAAAAAAAAGTCCCCTGACCCCACCCCCCGGTCTTCCGGAGAGAGCTCTGATTCGGACTTGGGCCCCGCGCTTATCATCACTGTGCTGGATACCCTGAAAATGCAGAATGTGTCGGCCCCCTTTGGGTCCCGTAAACCGCCCCGTACACCTAAGGTGTTTCCGTATCTGACTTATTTTGATAAGTTCATATACAAGGAATGTAGAAGCCCGCAGTGGACCTTTCAGTTCCAAAAAGGATGGCGGTGCGTTATAGAGGTCGACCGATATATCGGCCGGCCCATATATCGGCCGATATTTGCCGTTTTTTAAATCATCGGCCGATTGTGCTGATAAAAAGCCGATTTAGAACTACAGCCGGACTTTGAAATGACTTCTGTAATAGAAGTCAGTGTAAGTTGCCTGAGTCCTCATAGAAACACTTTCCTCCTCTCTGGGCAGGCTGCCAAGAAAAGAACAGAAAGATACAATGTTTACACTTGAATGAATGAAGTCATCTCTGTGTGTAGAAGTTCTCAGTTTAACCATTTAAAGACTAAATCTTTTCTGACACTTGTTGCTTACAAGTAAAAATCCTGTATTTTCTGCCAGAAAATCACTTAGACCCCCCAAAAATTATATATATTTTTTTAGCAGAGATCCTAGGGAATAAAATAGCGGTTGTTGCAATATTTTATGTCACACGGCATTTGCACAGAGGTCTTTCAAATGCATTTTTTTGGGAAAAAAATACACTATTTAAAAAATAATAAAATAAAAACAGTAAAGTTAGCCCATTTTTTTTTTTTTTTTTTTTTTTTTTGTCCAAAAGTTTTGACTACCTGTTTTTATTTAATATATAGGTTTTTTTTTTTTTTTTTTTTTTTTTTTTTATCTAAATCATACATACAAGTAAACTGATTGGAGGTTTGTTTTGTTTAATAAATGTTTAAATGTAAGAAATTTTCTGTATCACTTATGAAGGCGGCTTTCACACTGGAGCGGGCAGGCATTGATGGTAAAACGCAAGTTTTAGCGGCTCTTTACCATCATTTTAGCGGTGCCATTTGGCTGCTAGTGGGGCACATATAACCCAGCTAGCAGCCAAGGAAGAGGTGAAATGTGCCCATGAAGCACTGCTGCCAAATCGCATTGCATGCACTTTGGCAGTGGTGCCTATTCATATCAATGGGCAGGAGTGGTGGAGGAGCGGTATACACCACTCCAAACGTGCTGCTTGCAGGACTTTTTTTTAAGATCCTGCCAGCGCATCGCCTCAGTGTGAAAGCACTCTTTTTCACACAGACTGCAGGGGAGCCATTTTGCAGGCACTTTACAGGCGTTATTTTTAGCCCAAAAGCGCCTGAAAAACGCCCCAGTGGGAAAGGTGTGTTAGATCAAGGGGGATTAAAAAAAATAAAATAAAATCGGCCTAACATATCGGCCCAAAAAAAATCGGCATCATATATCGGCTATCGGCCGCCATGATTTCTAAATATCGGCATCGGCCAGAGAAAAACCCATATCGGTCGACCTCTAGTGCGTTACCCCTTTGAAGCGATCCTCCTTAAAAAAATGGTCGGCTCTCCCGATCGTTGATATGCTGCCAAAGCAAGCATCTGAAGATGCGCTCACATCAACTTTGTAAAACTCCAATTCACAGACCGCTGTGGGTTAAGTTATGTTTGTTTCCACCCCTTGTTCTGACACTGCTTAGGGATGTCCCTACGGTCAAGATTTAATGGGGCTGTCTGCGTCCTTCAATGAACAAAAGAGAAAATAGGATTTTTGTACTCATCGTAAAATCCTTTTCTCTGAAGTTCATTGATGGACACAGCACCCACCCCTCCTATTATTTTATGTTATACTGCTTGTTGACATACTGAGCTGCAGGAAGCAGGCTGCGGGGTTACTACCAGAGGGACCGCCCCCTGGGCGGAACTGTACTGTACTGTTCTCACATGTATTACATGTTCCGCATAGTCCTCTCCTGAAGGTGGTGTGATTCATTGAGGGGTGCAGCTCCATTAAATCTTGACCTATGGTCCTTCAACTTCAGAGAAAAGGATTTTACGGAGAGTACAAAAATCCTATTTTTTTTTTTTTTTATATTTTTTTTAAATCCTTGGGGAGTACATCACAGGATCCATTCCATCTTGTCAGTTTCTCATTGTTTTATACAACTTCGGCTTAGCTGAACGGGGAGGCGATTAAGCCTGGGTGGGGGAGAATGCCTGCCTTTTTTTTATTTATTTTTTTATCACCTGTGGGTGGCAGCGTGTAACCTATGAATATGAGCTCCTCGTCCTGTTATGTAAGGCAAGAAAATGATTAGGATTTTAGGCTTACCTATGAAATCATTAATTTACCATGTGTCTTTGAAGCTTAAACTACAGGGAAGGAACTTCTTGTCTGTCCTGTGTAGTAGACATTTTTTATTTATCCATCTGTATGCTGCTTATAACATGGCTGTGAAGCTGTCGAGTGAATATTCAAATTTTTATATATTCTTTTTTTTTTTACTAAGGCCTGAAAGCAAACAAGAACCTGTGAAGACTGAAATGGGGCCACCTCCATCTCCAGCATCTACATGTAGTGATGCTTCTTCTATTGCCAGCAGTGCTTCAATGCCTTACAGTAAGTCCCCATAACTGAGTGTTTGGGGTATGTTTGCTTCATGGTATATCTGTTTAATACCCACATGGACTGTAGCATGTTTGTGTGCTGAAACGGCAATCCCTGTTAACTTGATCTGCCCTGTGAGTCCCCCTTTTTGAGCTGTGTGTCAGGCTTTCAGCTAAGAGCAGCACAAGTACATGAAATTGGTTACATCCAGGTTCTATATACCCCCAGCCTTACTATCATGGCTTTACAAATGCTAAAAATCCCTTGTCTAAAAGGAAAACCCCTTTTTTGTTTCCCTTTTTGAGGCAGCCATCTGCTGCATAAAATAGTGGTGTTTAAAATGTCTTTGTATAGTGTGTTCAAAGTTTGGTCTTTCAGAACGCAGGCGATCCACACCAGCTCCCAAGGAGGAAGAGAAGGTTAATGAAGAGCAGTGGTCCCTCAGGGAGGTAGTCTTTGTTGAAGATGTCAAAAATGTCCCCGTGGGCAAGGTTCGTGTATCATGTTTTCTACATTTCCAGCTTCTATGCAGTTTGTTTCAATTAAATATTTCTTTTCTAATGTATTGGTGGTGTGCCCAGCATCCCTTTTGACTAACTTAATTTTTACTTTGATTTTTAGGTACTGAAGGTGGATGGTGCCTATGTTGCTGTGAAGTTCCCAGGGACATCAAATAGTACCAACAGTCAATGCACTCCTGGGTGTGAACCTGACCCATCTTCACTTCTCCAAGATTGTCGACTTCTGAGGATAGACGAACTTCAGGTAGGTGACTGCTAGGCCCTTAAATCGTCTTTTTTATGTGAACATTTAAGAGGAGCTCCAGGCCCACCCAAACAAATACTGTAGCTGCTGGCTTAATATGAGGACACTTATCTGTCCAGGGATCCAGCAGTGTCTTCACTCGAGCCGATTATTCAATCTGCTTCGGATGCAGGCTCCGACATCTAAAGTAAGGGAGACAGGCAGTGAAGCCTTTTGGGTTCACAGCTGCTTTTCTACTGCACATGTGAATGGTCCTGTAGCTTTCTGGCATCTGCGATGTGTCCCAGAAGACTGGGGGGGGGGCCTTCCTGCTCAGATCGCCATCAAAACCAGATACACACATGCGGCAAATGTGGCAGTGGAGGGGGGCCGGATGCAATTTGGAATCCAAAACATGTTCTGTTTTCTTTTACGGTTCTGTTGGTTTTGCTGAAGGTGATGGTATACTTAACGTGGGTGGGTATTATATAGTGATGAATTTTATCATGGAATAATTTGTTTTGCAACTGAAACTGTTTATAGGTGGTGAAGACAGGTGGAACACCCAAGGTCCCTGACTGTTTCCAGAGGACTCCGAAAAAGTTGTGTATTCCTGAAAAAACTGAAATCTTGGCTGTGAACGTGGATTCTAAAGGTAATTTCTACAGCCAGGCACAAACAAGTTTCCTTCTTATATTGGTACACGGCACACAGACGGCCCGTTGATATAGATCCTACCATTTGCGGAGTGGACATTTAAAAAAAAAAAAAAAGGAATTGATCTTTTCCCATGTCTACTCATGCATAATTTCTGCTTTGCGCCCTAAGAGGTCAGACACATCAGCTTTTTTTTTTTTTTTTTTTTTTGTAACTGTTTTGCTTATGCTCTAGTCCGATATCTAACAGTTTGCTTATGTAAATGAGTGGTTAGATTTATATGGTTTAACCCTTTTAACCTGTATGTGCTGGCCGGAAGGGAGGCGTTGGCTCAAAGGGGTTAATGAGAACTATTTGGAGGTAATTATTTTGTTAGATGAAAACCCCTTGCTAATGTGACTACAGCAAAAATCAACCTTTGTGAAATGGACCCTTCAGTTCGTTTTAAAATGCAGCACTAATAGCTAGGTTCATGGATCAGTCTGAAGATGGGTTTAACATCACTAAAGGCATGCTGTGACAGCCTTTCCCATGTTGGAGCAATGCAAGAGCGAGGGTCGGTCCTGAAGATTGAAGCTTTTGTTCTGTATTAGGAATCTTTCAGGATAAGAATAAGGAACTGCTGATATAGACTTCCTGTCGAGGAAGTTCGATTCCTCGGGTTTGTACATCTCTCTGAAGTTCCAGCCCTTCTCCACAACCTATATTTGGTAGACCTTTTTTTTATTTAATTTTTTTGTAACCAAAGGCAAAATTTTCTGATGCTCAAAAGGTCACTTGCCAGCATCTTCCCGGCTTCTTCTGGGTGCTGGCCTTCTACTGTCTTGTTTGGCCAGTGCAGGGTGATGTCACACCTGCACATGTGTGGGACTTGTTCATCTCGCCACATTAGCACTGTGGCGGAAATGCATATGGAGCCGCGCATGTAAAAAGCCTGCCTGTTCACAATCCTCCTCCACCTTCTTCTTTTTTTTTTTTTTTTTGTGTTTTACTTTAATACTTGTCAAATGTTTATCCTCATCTTAAACCTGTTTTGTTTTACTGCTGTGTTCAGGGGTTCATGCTGTTTTGAAGACTGGAACATGGGTGCGTTACTGTATTTTTGACCTCGCTACTGGGAAAGCTGAACAGGAGAACAATTTCCCAACCAGCAGCATTGCTTTTCTCGGTCAGAATGAGAGAAATGTGGCTATATTTACAGCTGGACAGGTCTGTAGTTAACCTTTTGGGACCTTTTTTTATTTGCAAAGTTCAGAATAATAATGAAATACATGTGGTTTGTTCTAGGAGTCTCCAATTATCCTAAGAGACGGAAATGGAACAATTTATCCCATGGCAAAGGACTGCATGGGTGGCATCAGAGACCCTGATTGGCTGGACCTTCCTCCCATCAGCAGCCTTGGTATGGGCGTTCACTCCCTGGCTAATCTCCCAGCAAATTCAACCATCAAGAAGAAGGCTGCAATTATTATCATGGCAGTTGAGGTATAAGTTGTTGCATGCAGTTGTTTGACCTCTCTTTAGCATAATCCATCAATCGATAGTGTTCATGGTTTTTAAGCATTCACTTTTAACTAATGGTGCCCTAGTCTACTGTATTATAGCAAGCAATACTTTATTTTGTGACAAATAAAAAAATAAGTGCAGCGCTAAGTGATAAAACAATAGTGAAAAGAAAGATTTACATAAATAATAATCTATCCAAGAAATATGCTGGATTAATAGCACGAACTCTGCTTAAGTATAGTAGATTTGCACACTAGAATTAAGCATATATAATAAAAATAAAAAATAAATTTAAAGTGGCTAAAAATATCTGGTGGAAAAAATGCTAAATTTCACTTTAAAAATATCTGGTGAAAAAAATGCTAAAGTGAAATTTAGCATTTTTTCCACCAGATATTTTTAGCCACTTTAAATTTATTTTTAATTTTTATTATATATGCTTAATTCTAGTGTGCAAATCTATTATATTTAAGCAGAGTTTGTGCTATTAATTCAGCATATTTCTTGATTATTTCTTTTCACTATTGTTTTATCACTTAGCGCTGCACTTATTTTTTGTGTGTCACTGATTTAGGGGTTTTCTTGTATTCTAAAACTCAAGTGCTGGTTGATTTTTTTGGACATTCATATCCATTCTCTAGCACAGTGTTTGGCCTGTGGCTGTTTTTTTTTATTTGTGTTTCTTTGAATACTTTATTTTGCATTCTTATATTGACATTTTTTTTTTAGAAACAAACCTTGATGCAACATATTCTGCGTTGTGATTATGAGGCCTGCAGGCAGTATCTAGTGAACCTGGAACAAGGAGTGGTTCTGGATCAAAACACCCAGATGTTGCAGACCTTCCTCAGCCACCGGTGTGATGGCAATCGAAACATCCTGCACGCCTGTGTGTCTGTTTGTTTTCCAACGAGCAACAAGGAGACTAAAGAGGAGGAGGGTAGGGGTAAACACACAAGCTTAAGTATTATTTCAACTACGTAAAAGTCTAGAGCTTAAGAATTTGTCCACTCATGTATTAGTAATAGCAATGGGTAGCATATTGTCTATTGTGAATATTCCACTTTTGCCTCATTTAAGTGCAGTAAGCATTTGTTTTCTATGGCTCATGTGCCACTACAATAGCTTCAGCCGTTAAAATTCTGTCTGCAACTTTGTGTGTGCAGTCTGGGGGGATATCCTGGGCTAGTTTCTCCTTTAAAAAAAGTTTTTTTTTTTTTTTTTTTTTAAAAGTGGTTTTAAAGGCACAAGGTTTTTACCTTCAGGCTTTTGGAAGCTGCTGCCAATCACAGCCATTGAGCCAATAAGGAGACGGGACGGTGCTTAAAACTACACTACAAATAAAACATTAATAGAATTAAAATACAACATGGACAACATTTAACACAAATTAAAATAACAGACCACCAAATACAATATTGCACCACTTTCTCTAACATCACCCCAAATAATAACCAACACAATACCAACATATTATGAAAACACCACAAAATCCTGATCCTAAGGTAATTCATAATGCATACTGGCTCATTATGCCTTTGCAGGGGTGTTGGTTTTTTTTTTTTTTTTTGGTTTACAAGCACTTTAATATTTAATTTGTATGTACATTTTAAGTGCAAATCCAGCCCAAAAAAATTGTGGATAACACCCCTGTAACGTTTGTTTTGCTGTCTGTGCCCCTGTTCAGAAGATTTCACCTCAATTTGTCCCTGTGACAGTTGGCTTTATAAAATGTTGGTTGTAGAAACAAGGATTGGTGATGAAGCTTCAGTGGAGACACCTTTTTCTCAAACTTACAGTAGTGAATTTCCGTTCATAAGTACGAGTCATTCGTACCTTGAATGTTAACCCTGTACCAAGATTGTAGAGAAATTTAAAGTGGAAGAAAAGCCTAAATCTAACGATTCTTAAGCCTGTCACCACCCCACCCAACTGTCCGGCCTAACCTGTATAAAAGTGTGTACTTTATTTTAATCTCCTCTGGTCCAGTCTTGTGATCCTGCAGCTTTTGCTGAGGGTGCTCAACATTGGCTCAGAATTCCCAGAGGCATGTCTCCCTAAGTGCTCCTTCTCCCACTCACTAACACATGGGAGCCAGAGCTGTGGGATCATGTGACTAGAGTGGATTAAAAATAAGGGATGTTTACATTCCTTGTAATAGGAATAAAAGTAATCACATTTTTTTTAAAGTGTCAAACTAAAAAAAGTAAAATTTAAGAATAAAAAAATAAAAATTTTAAAGCGCCCTTGTCCCCGTCAGCTCATACGCAGAAGCGAACGCATACCTAAGTCCCGCCCACATATGAAAACGGTGTTCAAACCACACATGTGAGGTATCGCCACGAACGTTGGAGCGAGAGCAATAATGCTAGCCCTAGACCTCCTCTGTAACTCAAAACATGTAACCAGTAAAAAAATGTAAAGCGCCGCCTATGGGGATTTTTAAATACCAACGTTTGGCGCCGTTCCACAAGCGTGTGCAATTTTGAAGAGTGACATGTTGGGTATATATTTACTCAGCGTATCTTCCTCTTCCTCTTTCATATTATGCAAATAAATTGGGCTAACTTTACTGTTTTTTTATTTATTTTTTTAAAACCTGAAAATAAAGCGTTAGAAAAATTGCTGCGCAAATACCGTGCGAGATAAAAAGTTGCAACGACCGCCATTGTATTCTCTAGGGCCATGATGGCGAACCTTGGCACCCCAGATGTTTTGGAACTACATTTCCCATGATGCTCCGGCACTCTACAGTGTAGTGGAGCATCATGGGAAATGTAGTTCCAAAACATCTGGGGTGCCAAGGTTCGCCATCACTGCTCTAGGGTCTTTGCTAAAAAAAACATATATGTTTGGGGGTTCTACGTAATTTTCTAGCAAAAAAATTATGAATTTTACATGTAGGAGAGAAATGTGTGGCACCGCAAGGATCCTTGGACAGGTCAGTAGCTACAGTGTTTGTAGCTGCTGACTTTTAATTTTTGGAAACCTAGCTCATGCTCCTCTAACACATATTCTGAGCAGCAAAGAGCACTCTGTGTGCCGCCACTATTATGAACAATGTAGAAGCTTGCCTGCTTTTACATAATGCTCACTGTATTTTAGTTCTCCTAAACTAGTAGGGAATGAATATTTTGGGGAAACTCATTTCTAAAGAATGCAAATGATTGTTCTCTTTGTTTCAGAAGCAGAGCGCTCGGAGAGGAACACATTTGCAGAGCGATTATCTGCTGTAGAAGCTATAGCTAATGCCATCTCTGTGGTGTCTAGCAATGGTCCAGGAAATCGAGCTGGCTCCTCCAGTAGCCGAAGGTAAGATTGAGGGGTGTCTTTTTTTTTTTTTTTGATTTAAGATGCACGTCTTCTATATTGATCTGTGTTAGAAACTGTTCAGAACTGGCTAGCAAATCCATTTATACAAACATTTATTTACAACCCCAATTCCAAAAGTTGGAACACTGTAAAATCTAAATAAGGACCAAATGCAAAGATTTTCAAAGGACCTAAACCTAAATTTTATTCACTATAGAACATTAAAATCTAATTTAGTGCCAGTTCACACTAGTGCGATGCGAGAACCCTGCAAATCCAGTGCGGGTTCCCGCATTGCACCTGAATCGCACAGTGTTTCACATTAAGATCTGCAAACCGCTCTGGGTGTCAAGGTAAAGTTAACGACACCCCCAGATCAAATCGCAGTGCGAACTGTAAAATGGTGCAGGAATCGTATTGCATAAGTGTGAACACCCATGCAATCCGATTCCAGTGCGGACCAAAAAAGGGTCCTGCACCATCTTGGTGCAAATGAAATGCGATTTCAGCCATACAGTTTGTATATAGCTGAAATCACATCAGACATCGCATGTGATATGAACAGCAATGCGGTGCGAATCACATGCAATGTCTGGCACCGTACTAGTGTGAACCAGGCCTAAAAACTGAAAATGTACTGCCACTGCGTAGAAGTGATCAGTGGCTGTAGAGCCGCTCAGATCAATGCTACAGAAAAGCCCATCGCTTGTTGAAAATCTTGGCATGGGATGATAGCGGCAGCTATCCTGATACAGCCACTTCAGCCAAAGGATGTACTAGTACGCCCTGAGGGGCTGAATGAGTTAAATATTAAGCATATGTCTCCTAATGTGAATTCAGGGGTTGGCACCCCAGCAAATATGTCATAGGTAGGATCCTTGAATTCCTTCAGATAGGATTAGGAATGAAGCTGGCCTTGAGTACTCAAAGGCCAGATGTCGGCCTTATAGGTCTTTTTTCAACGACCATTTGCTTCACTCTCTGGTTCGTAACTTTGTTCAGGGGGTAACGCAGATTAATCCTCCAGTTTGGTCACCCCTGAACCCTTGGGACTTAATTTTAGTCCTGTTGGCTTACAGACGCAGCCTTTTCAGCCAATACGAGATACCTTTTGGTCCTCTTGATGGGGAAAAAATAATTTTCTTGGTTTCCTGCAAGAAGAATATCAGAGTAGGCTACTCTTTCTTGTAAAGAGCCATATTAGTTTATTCAGAAGGATGAGGTTTTATTGCGGCCTCATCCCAAATTCCTACTGAAGGTAGTGTCATTTAAACCAGGATATTGTTCTGCCTTCATGTGTGTGTTTGTTTTTTTAGTTTTTTTTTTTTTTTTCCCCCCAGAACCTTGTAGTGAGGCTTCTTCCACAGTAACATTCTCTTGATGTGGTGAGAGCGGTCAAGGTCTATTAAAAGTGACCGCTCAAATTCATAAAACAGATGTTTTATTTGTGTTGCCAGACGGTCCTAAGAGGACAGGCAGTGTCTAAATCTACCATTTTTAAATGGATTTGTCAAGTGATTCTTCAAGTTTATGGTTTAAAGAGGAAAATTCCTCCTTTTTAATATTAAAGCGCACTCCACCAAGGCGGATAGTGCTTCTTGGGCAGTGCATCACCAAGCCTCCATGGCTCAGATCTGCGGGGCTGCAACTTGGTCTTCAGTCCATACATATACCAGATTCTATCAAGTAGATGTTAAAGGCATGAGGACATCGCCTTTGGGCGCAGTGTACTGCTGGTTGCAGTATGAGTCCTCTAGTCTTAGTGCCCTACCTTGTTGTGTCTCCCTCCCTTCAGTGGGCATTGCTATGGGACAACCCACATAGTAACTACTATGGCTCTGTGTCCAGTGATGTACAATAAGAAAATAGGATTTTTAGAACAGCTTACCTGTAAAATACTTTGAGGTACATCACGGGTCACAGAGGTCCCTCCCTTCTTGGTACACACATGTAGTATTTTGCTACAAAACTGAGGTACTCCCACCAGTGGGAGGGGCTATATAGGGAGGGCATATTTTAATTTAGGGCGTGCCAGTGTCAATCACCTGAAGGTGGCCTATAACCCACATAGTAACTACTAAGGCTCTGTCCCGTGATGTACCCCAAAAGGATTTTATGGGTAAGCTGTTAAAAATCCTATTTGTTTGGCATGATGCACACCATGTTTGGAGGTCAAATGGCACTGCACATCACTCCAAAAACACCCCCCATACCAGCAGGGAAGTTTGGGGTGGGAACATCATGGTGTGGGGCTGTTTTTCAGTACTGGCAAACTTAATTTCATTGAAGGATGAATGGAAAAATGTACCAAGACAGTCTTGATAAAAATTGCTGCCATCTACCAGGATGTTCAGCAAGACAAGAATCCCAAACACAAAGCTAAGGAAACTCAATTGGTTCCAAAGAAAGAGAAAATAAAGCTGCAATAATGGCTCAGCTGACTTGTCTCCAATAGAAAATCTATGGAAAGAACTAAAGATCAGAGTTCATAGTAGAGGCCCATGGAACATTCAAGATTTGTAGACTGGAAGAATGGGCCAAAATAACACCAGATCAATGTACGAAGTATTGCATTTCAGTTAGGGTGTTCAATACTTTTTTCCTGTGTCATTCTATTTTATTACACATAACTAAATTTCTGAACTTATGTGTTTTTGGTTTCTTTGTATGAGTTGCATGGATTGTTACCAACGGGGTGAAAATTTCAGGTCAATAGCACTTTTTAAATATATTTACCTAGCAATATGGTGACGTTTTAAATTCTTTACCCACTGTATGCATGTATATACATTTTATATTAGTAATTTTAATTTGGAAAATAGTAACTGCTGTAGAGCAGGGACATGCAATTGGCAGACCTCCAGCTGTTGCAGAACTACAAGTCCCATGAGGCATAGCAAGACTGACAGCCACAAGCATGATACCCAGAGGCATGATGGAACTTGTAGTTTTGCAACAGCTGGATCTCTGCTAATTGCATATCCTGTATCCTGCTGTAATAGACTTCTTTCAGTACTGTTGTGATCTCTTGCCAGCTTAAGACTGAGGGAGATGATGAGGCGGTCTCTTCGTGCGGCAGGGCTGGGGAGACATGAATCTGGAGCTTCAGGTGATCACCAAGACCCAGTGTCTCCTCCTATAGCTCCACCCAGCTGGGTGCCAGACCCACCTGCTATGGATCCAGGTGAGTGATATTGATGGATGGGTTTGACCAATGGGGGTCACAAAATTTGCTGTGAAATGTAGGTTACCTGGTGCACTGGTAATGTGCACTGGTAAAAATGCTTCATGGTTTCTTGGACAGCTGATTTCCTGGCTTATATTTTTAAAGGTAGCCCAACTAATTTAATTGCAGGGGTTCCATCTCTAAGAACTCCAGTGTTTGTAAACTTTATGTGCAAATTTCTTGACATAAAAAATATCTCCTACCATGGCCCATTTGTGACAGTGTATAGGAAGTCTTTGTATACCACCTCAGAGAGAGGGTGTGTGTGTATACACATACGTTTTTCCCTGAGAAACTGAGGCTTAAAACTGGGAGGTAGTTCACGGATATCCCACTGGAGGTTTCAGTTATGTTTTGTTTGTGTGTTTTCATATATTCTCAATAGTAAAATGTTTTTGTTTTATTTATTTTTTATTACTGGGAAGAAATACGTTTTTGGTTTTCCCTTTTTTTTTTTTTTTTTTTTTTTTTGATTGTGTCTTGCAAAACATGAAAACATGTAGATGTGGGGAATACATCCAGGATTGTAAATGACTCCTGTGTTTAAACATGCTGTTCTTCTTTTTTTTTCTGAAAGATGGTGATATAGATTTTATCCTGGCCCCTGCAGTAGGATCCCTTACCACAGCATCTACTGGCACAGGTCAAGGGCCTAGTACATCAACCATACCAGGTGAAATTGTTTTTTACTTTTCTGTAAGCTATTAATCAAATCCATTGAATCAATTTATTGCAGTTTAGCTTGGTGTAAAAAAATTGCTAGAATTTTTTAAATTAGTTTGTGTATACTACCTTGATTTTATGTTGCCCTCTTTTTACACTTGGTATACTTTTTTGTTGTAGGTCCTTCTTCAGAGACTTCTGTAGTGGAATCCAAGGATCGCAAAGCGAATGCTCACTTCATTCTGAAATTATTGTGTGATAGCATAGTTCTGCAGCCATACCTCAGAGACCTTCTTTCTGCCAAGTATGTCCCCCACATTGACTGAAATCTTTATGAATGAATGCAAAATTGTCACGTATGGAGTAGCTTCTACCACTGACTTGCAGGAAAGCACAAGTCTGCATTACTCTACTGGGCAGGAAGCAACACATACAATACAGTGCCCTAGACCTCTGTAACGCAAAACATGTAACCAGTAAACCATTTTAAAGCATCGCCTATGGGGGGTTTTTAAGTACCAAAGTTTGGCCCCATTCCATGAGCGTGTGCAATTTTGAAGCGTGACATGTTGGGTATCTACTCAGTGTAACTTCATCTTTCACATTATGCAAAAAAATTGGGTTAACTTTAACCACTTCCCACCCAGCCAATGCACATATACGGCCGGGTGGGAGCCGTCTACTCCTGATAGGACGTTCAGGAACGTCCATCAGGAGGAGCGGGATCGCGCGCGCAGCGGCGCGATCCCGATGCGCCCGTGTCACCGGGACACGGCGCATCTCAGATCGGCAGGAGGGCTCTGTGATTGGCCCTCCTGGTCACATGACGGCCGTGTCCAATCATGGCCGTCATGTGATGTAAACAGCCGGTTGCTAGGCAATCGGCTCCTCCTCTCCTCACACAGAAGTCATCGCTGAGGAGAGCAGATTGCTGCAGCCGGCTGATGATCAGTGAGTATGAGCTGTTTTTTACAGCTTTTTACTCACTGATCTTCAGTCTAGTGTAAACACAGTCCCCATACATGTCCCCAAAAATAAAAACACATGTCCCTAATAATAAAAACATGTCCCCCACATATGTCCCACTAAAATCACTTGTCCCAATGATTATGTGCACACATATGTACGTGATCACCTGCACACATATGTACATGATCATTTGCGTACATATGTCTGTGATCACACAAACCAATTATTATACACTTAACGGAATTTTTTTTTACCAAAAACATGTAGCAGAATACATTTTGGCTTAAATTTATGACAAAATTTGATTTTATTGGATTTCTTTTAAAATAGAAAAAAGAGAATATTGTTTTTTTTCCAAATTTCCGCTTTTTTGCGCTTATATCGCAAAAAATAAAAAACGGAGTCGTGAATAAATACCACCAAAATAAATCTCTATTTGTGCGAACAAAATGATAAAAATTTAATTTGGGTACAGTGTAGCATGACCGCGCAATTGTCACTGAAAGCGCTTGAGCGATGAAAGCTGAAAATTGGGCTGGGAAGGAAGGGGGCGAAAGTGCCCTGTATTGTAGTGGTTAAAAAAAGAAAAAAAAAGTAAAGTGTTTGAAAAATTGCTGCGCAAATACTGTGCGAAATAAAGTTGTAACGACCGCTTGTGTATTCTCTAAAAAAAACATATATAATGTTTGGGGGTTCTATGTAATTTTCTAGCAATGGTGATTTTTACATGTAGGCTAGAAATGTCAGAATTGGCCTGCATGGCAAGTGATTAAGGTTTCCTGTAATTAAAAAATGTGGCCAAAGGTTTTTTGGACACCTGGCCATCCCACCTATATATGAGATTTTAAGTCACCCGAAAACAATGGGCTTTATTGTTGTGCTTGTGGCTATGAGTCTCCCCACTCCTGGGAAGACTTCAAGTGTCTGTCTCTGGAAATGTATGCCCATTCAGCCGAGTATTTTTGAGGTCGGGTACTATGTTAGAGAAGACTTTGGTTTCAATCCTTGTTGGAGCTAATCCCATAGATTTTGGCAGGCTCACTCCTGTGTTTTGATTTATGGTCTTGCTAGTGCTCGCTACAATTTTGTTTACGAATGTCCAATCCTGTAGGTGGCAGTATAACCCCTGACGGTTGAAGCTGTTCCAAAGGCTGAAAGGCTCGTTGGCTCCCTCTTGTGTTCAATCACAGCCAGTAAAGAGTGGGTGGATTTGGCAGCGAGCCGAGCACACACTTTTAACTTTATCACTTTAAGGACTTCCTGTGTCCCTGAGTCAATGGACTCCAAAAATATTTTCTTGAGAGTACAAAGTTCAGCTTTAAACCTGTGTGAATTTTTTAGATTTTTGTTACTTTTGTTTTATGATTCAGGAAGTATTGAATTTTGAGACAACCAAGAATTTTAACAACATCAGATAGCAGCTTCCTTAATTGTGTATGGGGGTTTCTTTTTTTAAATGGAACACTATCTTGGCTCAAGAAAATTGATCTCTGTAGACTTGGTTGCACCTTGTAACTTACCAGTACTTGGATGACTAAAGGGTGAAATGTAAGGGTACATTCACACTTGTGCACACTTTTTTTCATTAGACTATGCGTCTGACACATTGAGCGAGCTTTTTTTATTTTTTCCCCTCTCTCAACATATGGCCACCGGCAAATATGTCCCTGTGTTATTTTTTTTTTCTATCACACTGCAAAAAAAAAAAAAAAAAATCACCTGCTTATTACTAAACGTATTGCGCTGAGACGCTGAGATTCAGGTATGTTTTTGGATTTGTGTATGTGTGAGGGTTGCAAAATTAAAGGCAATTAACAAAATATGCATACACATGTGGTACCTTTTTTGAATACACAATGCAAGTGTGAATGTGACCATAGCTGAAGTCTTCGGAGGAAAATTGTTATTCTTATCTAAAGAAGATGCTGATGAAAATGTTCCTTATAGGGATGCCAGAGGTATGACCCCCTTCATGTCGGCTGTAAGTGGAAGAGCTTACCCTGCAGCTATAACTATTCTGGAAACTGCGCAGAAAATAGCTAAAGGCAAGTAAAGAGGGGAAACCTTTCACTGAGTGCTCTGGTGCCATGTTTGATGGTAGAGCTACTTACATTTGTGACTAATTCTTTTTTCTATTTAGCAGAAGCAAATGCCAATGAGAAAGAGGAAGATGTGTTCAAGGCAATGATCTGCCCACCTGGCACAAATGCAGATGACTCCCCTCTGTATGTTCTGTGCTGCAATGACACCTGTAGCTTTACATGGACTGGAGCGGAGCACATCAATCAGGTAGAAAATATACAAATACAAGTGATGGAACTGCTGTTAAAAAACAAACAAAAAAACACAAGCCTACTTTACCTCTCCATAATGGCAGGGGTCCCCTGTATTTACACCTATCTCCTGTGTCCGTCTGAACAGTAGATTCTATAGCCTTGAATGGTGCTATAATTCTAATGTTTGCTGTTATTCCTCATACATTTACACCGTGTGTTATAAGAAAAATCCAAGTAACGTGTGAATGTACTGTTTAAATCCATTATTCATACAACATATTCATGGAATGCATACTAATACTTATAAATATAAAAGTGGAAAAAGGATCCAGTTCATAGATGCAAAAGCAAGTATGTTGCCAGTAAAAATGGTGAGTAAAAGTTCATCAGAATTAGCCAAACAGTGCTTGTGAAATTGCCACTGCAAATCAAATGTCCATGCTCCCACCAGGGTGCGCACTCACCTGTGGATGTGGACCCCCTGAGCTTGCCAAGGCAGTTTTACAAGGCTTGTGTATGTATGGTAGTCCACCCAGTGGTATAGAGTCCCTCTCATTAGGTCCTGTTCATTGGAAGGAACAATGAAAAAAAGGACTTATAAATTCCGTCCCCATGGTAAAGTGCCGTGTTCCAGCCCTGGGAATGATCTGCCATCTGTATAGTCTGTGAAATCTGTTTTCGCTGCTCTGCACTTCCCTGGAGCCAACATGCATTCCACTCAGTGGAAGGAACGTCAAACGTGACCTGTGTGCCTGCTCCTGTGTTTCATCAGGAGGCGTGGCCATGTCCACTTTGGGATTCGGGATATAAACCCACAAGGAGGCATCGGAGGCATGTGAGAATCTTCGCCCTTGTTTGTGTTGTGTTTTTTTTTTTTTATGTATTTTTAGGTTAGGGTGCAGTTGTTAAGATCTGTGCATTGATTTCAATTGAACACACAATGCTTAATTATTATTATTATTTTTGTTACCGCTTATTTAGGGCCCTTTCAAACTGTTTTTTACCTTGCAAGAAAATGGTTTCCTTTTAAATCTTATGGGACTCCTCACACCACTATGTTAGGAGTGCGTTGTGTTTTGAAAAGTCCCGCATGCATCATCTTTGAGGTTCTGAAAACCACGCCAAAAAAACGCAGCACCCCATTGAATTTAATGTAAATTGTGGTAAAAACACACCGCATTTTTGAGTTGCATGTCCATTTTTTTCACAGGTGTGGGCAACTCAAAAAATGCACCAGAAACCGTTTATTCTGTCTTGACAGCTATGCATACTTGTTTTAGGTCAGTGACATAAGGCTGTACACACTTTTAGAAAATCATAAAAATACTGTTTTCAAAGCGATCGTACGATAATCTGATCGCTGTTACAGCTTTCGAGAGCCGATCACGACCGTTAAAAAAAAAATATATATATATATATATATATATATACACACACACACACACACACACACACATATATATATACATACATATATACACACACACACACATATATATATATTTTTTTTTTTTATGTGTGTGTGTGTATATATGTATGTATATATATATGTGTGTGTGTGTGTATATATATATATATATATATATATATATATATATATATATATATATAATTTTTTTTTTTTTTTTTTCTTGATGGGGCAAACATGAACATTTTAATTAAACCTTACTGAACCCAGCTAATCAGTGTGCTAACCAGACAACTAGCATATTTAAATGATTGCCACTAACAGCCTTTTAGTTATCTCTTGAGTAAAGGTTTGCTTTGAAGTCAACAAATCTAAGGTCCCAGGTCATTGTGCATGTCTTAATGTATCCTGTTGTAAAACTTTAGCTGGAAAATGATTACTAATCTTGCACATTGCTCTATTTTCAGGATATATTTGAATGCAGAACATGTGGGTTGTTAGAATCTCTCTGCTGTTGTACTGAGTGTGCCAGGGTTTGCCACAAAGGACATGACTGCAAGTGAGTTCTCCTTCCTTTTCTGCCTTTGTTCAGTTATTGTGTATTTTTTAAAGTAAACCTGGTTAATCTGTTACTGTTTTTTTTAGGCTGAAGCGTACATCACCCACTGCCTACTGTGATTGTTGGGAGAAATGTAAATGCAAGACACTAATTGCTGGTCAAAAGTCTGCTCGTCTAGATCTATTATACCGACTGCTGACCATCACTAATCTAGTGACCATGCCAAATAGCAGGTATCTTTTTTATTATTTTTTTTTAATTTTTTTGCAGCAGCAGAACCTAGATTAGTCACTAAATCAATGTAACCATGATCTTGGTAGAGAAAAGGGTGTTTCCAGGGTTGGACCCTCAGTGGTCCTTGGTCTGTCATGGGTAGGATAACTTTTAGACACAGCCATTTACTGGTTATTGCTGCCTGAACTTCAGTCACCCAACATTCTGTGGAACAGACCACATGATCGAGCAATAGGGTAAAAAAAAGAAATGCTTCAGTACCTTTTTCATGTTACCAAACGCCAACCTGCAGTTCCTTGTCACTGCTGTCAGGTCCGGGACATCTGTGTTGCTTCCCCAATCTTCCTTGTAGAGAAGTATGGAGGGTAGTGTGGAGTAATGGGGTTCTGCTCCCCCAGCTGTTGGGGATGTAGATCTTGTTACTGGCTGTATGTGTGGGAGGAAGCTCCATGCTGACCAGCCAGTAATGAGCTCTACATCCCCAACAGCTGGGGGACCGGTGGAGTGCAGAGTGGCATTGTTTCACTCCAGGACTGATCAACTTGATGGGAGTCTTCCTTTGTTTGGACTGTGAAGTGTTCAGTTGGCACACTTTAATCTGAACGTTGTACATCTAGCTGGCACTCTAGATGTAAGAAAATGGACACCCTCCAAAGACGGCTGCCTCCTTTATTGAGAAATACTAGTTACGAGCATTGAACTGTTTAAAATTACTATTACAGCTATCACCCCTGGTTTTAGACTAAGGACATAACACCATTTGGAGCACCAGAATCCCTTTTTATCACACTTTGATTTTACCAAGGTAATGTCTTTTTATTTTTTTTTTATTTTAGAGGGGAGCACCTTCTTCTGTTCCTTGTGCAGACTGTTGCCAGGCAGACGGTTGAACACTGTCAGTACAGACCACCACGCATACGAGAAGATAGAAACCGCAAAGCAGCCAATCCTGAAGGTATTCCTAGAATTTAGCACTTCGCTTGTTTTGTGCATTTAGAAGCAATAGTGGTTATCTTAAAATAGCCTTGTTCTTCTTTAAAGTGGTCTTTAAACCTCTGAAAAGGAAAAATGAACAAAGAACTTGCTCTATGTAATTGTCTCAAAAAAACACCTAGTGTGATTTTTTTTTTTTTTTTTTTTTTTTTTTCCCTTTATCTCCAAGTCTTCAGTTACTCAACTCTCTGCGCTGTGCTTTGTGTATCAGATACCTGCCTTTTGAAGCTTAGAAATGCTGTGTAAACTGTGTCCTTTAGAAGGCTGTAGAGGAGAGAAGGCTGTAGATACAGATTAAACATATCCTACTTTATTACCTGAGGCCAGTCACTTCCGTGGGGTATATGCAAGGATTTACAACCACTTTCATACTGGGCCAAATTTGGCATTCCTTTCCTACGTGTAATTATCTCCTCTTCCTCTTTTATTTTATTTTTTTTTTTTGCTATAAAATTTACTTAGAACCCCTAAACATATTTAAAATATATATATATATATATATATATATATATATATATATATATATATATATACATTTTTATTTATTTTTTTCGTTTGTTTTTTGAGACTCCTAGGGAATAAAATGGCGGTTGTGGCAATTTGACATCAAGGAATTAGCGCAGCAATTTTTTTTATTTAAATCAAGAAACAAGTTTGAGATATCCTCTGTTACAAACAGTCAATACAAATTATATTTAATCTTAAAGATACTATGAAGTGTGCCCACCAACCATTGTTATGCAAACCCTTACATTCCCAATCATAAACAGCACAATACAGGAGATACCCTCCAACCTATCACAGAAGCGCCGTTTCCATAAGTAAATCAGTTGGAGCTAGAACCGGTGTTTTTAAGCAGCTTCCCCATACCTTCTCAAATTATTTAAAGTGACTACTTCTGTGCTGGTGTATACATTTTTCAAATCTTAACCTAATGCCTACCTGTTCTAGCCACATTTTAGCTGTGGGGGGATCTGGAGCGATCCATTGCATAAGTACGAGCCTATGGGCCTGAAATGGCACCCTCGCTGCTGCCTCCAAGTATTTATCTGGAATGACGCTGTCAGACATGCCCAAAACACATTGTTTAGGTTCCATTGGAATTGAGACCTGCAGAGCTTCGGACATCTCAACATGAGGTGGATTAAATCTCACATCTACCACAAAGAAGTTGGACGTAGTCCCATGCGGTGTACCTTAAGAGGGGTGTGCTATGTCTGCAATAAGATGTGAAGCTGGGACATTCGCTGTGATACATTCAATGAGCTTATCCAAGCATTTTCTCAGCACCCCACCCACAGTTCCCCTGGTATCTCTCCGACATCCATTAACCATCTATCACAGGCTGAGATAGGATATTTGTCCAGGTACATTCCCAGTAGGGAGGCGTAGCAACTGGAAATAAAGCCTTTGGTGGAGGAGGCCTGCTGCAAAAGGGTGAACACCGGTGTGGGCGAAAGTGCAAGATTATCGACCTCTGGGCTTTAATGGCATGTTTTAGCTGCATATAATAAAATGGCATATTCTGCGGAATTTTTAATCTAGACTGTAGTTTGAGCAAATGAGAGCAATACACCATTGTCAAAAATATTTGTTATACCCACCGAGCACCATCTATTAGCATGTTGCAACTTTAGAAGTTCAGGATGTGTGGTTGTCCCAAATTGGGCTATAACTGGTTTGGAAAATGTGCCTCCAATCTCTCTGCCAAAGAAGTAGCGTAGAGTTGCCTGGCATCTGCGACAGCCCCTCTGCCATTGGTTGGCGCTTTGTTGGCCAAATAGTACCCCCATGGGTTCGAAAGTGCCAACCCCCCTACATCTTTGTTTTTTTGTAACTGCTCCAGTTTAATCCTGGCTGCGCCCCCCCCCCCCCCCCCTTCCAGAGCAGGGACCAAAAATTTTTGACTAGCCAAAATACTTTCAGGGGAACTACTACCGTGGAATTATGGAGATGGTATAATAATTGTGGTATGAATACCATTGCAACAATTTTTTTAAACGCATTTTTTTGGGGGGAAAAAACTTTCATGAATGAAAAAAAGATATTAAGCCCATTTTTTTTTGTATAATGTTAAAGCTGTTATGGCAAGTAAATGGATACCTAACATGTCACTCTTTAAAATTGTGCACACTTGTGGAATGACGCCAAACTTCGGTACTTAAAAATCCCCCGGCAGATTTATTTTCTGGTTCCCCGATCGCACAGGCGATGAACAGCCACTATATGATGGCTTTTACATTGCAGCGAGTCACTTCTGACACAGAGGAAAAAAGTGAAGGGAAAGAGCTCCAACATGGTCTGTTCTTGATAGCCTCAGCTCTGCTCCTGTGTGCTGTGAGGGGGTGGTGGGGGTGTCCCCTTCCCTATCAGCTCTTCTCACGGAGTTCTGCATTGTGTAAATTCAGCCCCCCACCCCCCTGTATTCTAAAAGCTCAGACAAGTTATATAAATTATGTACAAATGAGACTACTGTAGATAAACAAAACTTATGTAGAAGGATTTCATCTGTGTATCCCCTGAGGCCAGTCACTTCACTGGGTATATGTTAGGATTTACAATCACTTTACGCCTTCGTTCACACTGAACGCTAGATTGAGATCATGCGAGTTCAACTGAGCTCGCACAATTTCAAACCCATATTTCAGTGCTAGTTGGGGGGTGATTTGAAAGAGATCTATGCAGGTTCATGCACAGATTTCTATTGCTCATGCTCCCGAAGTCGCCAAAAGTAGCGCAGGAACTAAATTTGTAAAATGGTGCAGCGCCGCAAAATCCCAGATTGGGATAGTGTCCTTGCCGGCAATAGGCTGTGATTTGGCTTGTCAAATCTTGCCAATGGGAATGTGGGTTAAATGTGATTGCCACTTTTTCATATTGAAAATTAACTTTCTTCAATGTCCTTTGAGGCTGGGTTCACACCACTGCAAATTGGATGCGGGTTCCCCGCATCCAATTCGCAATAGTAGGAGATTGACTGTCTATGGAGCCGGTTCACATTTTTCCGCAGCGGGTCCAGTGCGTTTTGCACAAAAAAGCAGTGCGTCTTTTGGTCCATATTGGGTCTGAATTCAACCCAAAATTTGAGCTGAAATTGGACCTGAAACAGTGAACCAGGACACACTGGACCCCCCTGCTGTGAGACGGATGTGGCGGCGGTGTGAACCCAACCTCAGGGATTTTTTTTTTTTTTTTTTTTAAGGCTACATGTGCGATTTGATGCAGTCAGCATTTAATCCCAGCATTTTTGGGCACCTGGGAGGCACAGACGTAGTGTCCAGCCCCACTGCCAGCAGCATGTCAAAATCTGGGACAAGTTGATTTATGCCTGGCTGCTGTACCTGTCCCTGAACGCACATGACCTGTCGCCATTTCTAACCTGGTGACAAAGTGGTGACTGATTTCACTCAGGACTACTTTTGTTTTGTTGCAGCTGCATAGCAACTATCTGGATCAACAGTTGTTCAGCAGTAGCTTTGGAGTCTGCTGGAGAAGTGTGAGGCTAGTCTGAAATTTTGCGTTTGGGCATTGAAATCTGTGATTGGCACTGTCCAGACCTTAGTGTACTGGCTGGTTAGCTGTGGAAGGTGTGACCCTGTCTCCTGAAGACTTGCATTGTCAATAATGAAAGTCATGTTGAAGCATCGGCAGCTTTCTTGCTTTTGCACTGTTAGGCACTATTTTAATCACTTCACTTCCTTAGGCCTTTTCAAAAGGTTCTGGACTTGAGAAATGGTTTAAAATTATCCTATGGCTGCATTTATGCCGGCAATCGGCTGTTCAGTAAATGTGGTGCAGGCTGCTTGTTTTTAAGGATCCGTTCACACTTGCCCACACCCTCAACACCAGACTTGAATCATGTTTGGTAGTCCAGTACATTTTCAGTCGCTTTAAAAGTAATTGTAATTCTTAAAGGTTTGCATGTGTTTTTCCTCTTGATCATATCTCTGCCTCTTTGATTAACTTTTTCTGAGCTGTTGGAATTTTTTGCTAAGAGTGCTACCAAGTACTACAATCAAGAGCACTGCCGGAGATTAAACCCTTAGACCCCTTTCACACTGGGGTGCTTTGTGGCCGCTACATTGCTAAAATTAGAGCCTGCAAAGCTGAAAGGGCCGCTCCTCTCTCTCCAATGTGAAAGCCCGAGGGCTTTCACATTGGAGCGGTGTGCTGGCAGGACTTTAAAATCCTGCTAGGAGCATCTTTGGAGCGTTCTGTATACCACTGCTCCTGCCCATTGAAATATGGCTATACTGCCGGCAAAGTGCTGCTGCAGCAGTGCTTTGCGGGTGGTTTTAACCCTTTTTGGCTTTTTCGCTAACAGGGGTTAAAAGTGCCCCGGTAGCAGCTGAAGCTTTGCCAGCCCAGTATGAAAGGGGACTTAGGCATTTGTTTGTGTTGTGTAAATTTCTTCTATTTTTGCTTCTTATGTGAAAAATGATGCAGCTTTTGTTCCAGATTCTGATATGCCAGATCATGACTTGGAACCCCCAAGATTTGCACAGCTTGCCCTTGAACGTGTCTTACAGGACTGGAATGCACTTAAATCCATGATCATGTTTGGCTCTCAAGAAAACAAAGATCCGTGAGTTATTGTGGCTTGTAAAATTTTAAGGTTTTATTGTAAGATTGTCATCGTAATACTTAGTTTTTCCTTTTTCAGTCTGAGTGCCAGCAGTCGGATTGGTCACCTTCTCCCAGAGGAACAAATTTACTTGAATCAACAGAGCGGTACCATTCGCCTTGACTGCTTTACACACTGCCTTATTGTCAAGTGTACTGCTGACATCTTGGTAAGCATTAATGTTTGCTACACCATTCTGCTACTTGTCCTACTGTACATTGCATTGTTTCCTTAAAGTGTTACTAAACCCAGACCCTGCATTCACTATATCTGATCTCCCACAATACACAGCATATGGAAATGCAATAGTTTTAGTAAATACAAACTGCTAAATGCCTATTCTTTTCATACATCAGGGGACACAGAACCATAGTAGTTACTATGTGGGTAATAGGCAACCTTTAGGTGATGGACACTGGCACGCCCTAAGTGCACTCCCTATATTACCCCTCCCACTACTGGGAGTACCTCAGTTTTTTCACCAGTGTCTAAGGTGTTGATCACAAGTAAAGATGCTGTGCTGAGCTCCAAGGGAGCAATCCTTGCTGGGGCTAGCCATGCTGACCGGATCCATTCAAAGTGTCCTTTTTTGGGCCTAATGGAATGATACCCAGGCCTCGTATCTGAAGAAACGAGGTTTTGCCTGTGAATGCTTCTCTTTTTAGAGAGCTAGACCCTGGGATCCAGTACTTTTTGGTAGTAAGACCATAAAGTTTTACTGGCAGGGTGCTGTTGCAAGTCCAGGATTGTGGGTTACCTCTAGGTTCCCCTGCTCCTGAAGGTTACGGAGCCCACTGTGAAGGGTGAAGATTGGGTTTACCTCAGAAAAAACTGTGGCGGGAAGGTAAGTGGAGTTTTCGAAGAAAGATCTTTGAATTTTCTTATGAATATCTCCTTTAAGTATATAATGTTGTCATGCCTATGTGTCACCGCCTTATGCTGGAAACAGCATTGTGCCAGGAGCCATTACTTCCTCCTTCTCCTCTGTGGCCCCCCTATGTTGGAATTCCCCCCCTCGGGTCATTTGAAAGCCCGAATTCACTTTTTATTAAAAAAAAAAAGTGGCGGCCACTCGGCTGTGTTTTTTTATCCAACCAATTACAACCCCCATCCCCCTCTCCCCACGCCATACTAGCTCTGTATGCTAGGCACCTACTATAGTCTAAAACCCCTTCTTTTGAAAAAAACGCTGGGGGGAGGGGCAGATGATGTCATCGTTCTCCGACGCCACATGCACGTGGAGGAAGCTTTTAAAAGCACACTGTGCTGCTGCTGGCTGTGGAGGGACACGAGAGCAGAGCGGTGGCATTACTTCGTGTTTGGGGACACAGGCATTTCCCCTTGACACATTATTACTGCTTCAGGCTGTGCAGTAATGGCAGCATTATATTGCTGGACTATAGAATGCACACTGCTAGGCCTTCTGGTAGTGGCTCTGCTTTGTGCTTCATGCTGAGTGGAATAGGGACCAGGAACTCCTTAAAGGGTTCTAGGGGTTTGATTGTTTTGCAACAACCTAAATCCATTTAGAAAATGTCATCCTCCTCAGAGTGATGCGGCCGGTCAGTTTGAGCCGTCAGGGGGAGACTGATGTTGCAGCAGTGCTAGACTCTTCAGCCCCTATATGTATCGCACAGGAGGTTTTTTCTTCTACCATTTCTAATTTGGAAAAGAAGATTGGTGCTATGATCACTCTCCATAGTGGGTCCAAACATAGCAGATCCCCATCCAGTGCTCAGGAACCTATACCCATATTGAGGTGCAAGGGGCAGGGGATCAGGAAGGTCTTCCAAGAGATCTGGAAGATACTAATATATCCTCTTCCAAGGATCCTAATCTAGAGGGAGTAGTGTCACAAGACGGTTTGCTTGTACACTCCCTTACTAAATTGGTTTGTTCAACCTTTTTTTCTGCCTGCAGCGCAGTCTCTTGATGAACCCACCTCTGGTTTGGGATCACTAAAGCCTCACCCATCTGGGGATGCTTTTCCTAGTCCTTCATGACTAAAAAAGCTTATATATTCTGAATGGGAATACCCGGACAAACAGTTTTATCCTCCTAGAAAGCTTTCTACACTGTATCCTATGGAGGAGGATTTCTATAATAAATGGGTCACTTGTCCCACTTGTGGATAATGCGCAGATGTTAAAGAATCCAACAGATAAAAAGTTGGAATTTCTTTTTAAGAACAACATGTCTCTGGCAAGTTCAGTAGCGCAGCCGGTTCTTGAGGCAATTGGTGTATCTCAATCCATAAGGGATCAGTTTGTGGATATACTTAAGATTCTTCCTGATAAGCAGGCCCAGCAATGGGCTGCCATATCAGATGAACAGTAGATGCTATGAAAGATTCTATCATCCAAGCCTCTCGGTTTATGCTAGGACTAGTGCATTCTCAGAGACCTGTGGCTAAGGAATTGAACCTGTCTTTCTGGACCCTGCTGTCTTGGTGCAATTGCAGCTAATGCCCTCTGCATTTTTATGTTGATCAACAGAATGTGATTTGCCATGTCTCTAATCTCTGTGGGATTTTGTGGCTGAAAGCATGATTTGCTGAACATCCTTTTAAAAAGCATCTTCTACGCATGCATTTTGATGAACTCCCATTTCCGGAATCACTTGATAAATCAAGGATGCCACTGACTCAAACTCCTGCAGCTACTATTTCTCAGTAAGAGTTATTCTCACCAGGTGTCTAATTCCAAACTATGGCTTGTCACTTTTTTTGTGACAAGCCCAGGTTCACAAAGTCTGCCCAGAAGCCTTCCGTACAATAAAGGGGCTAACCCACTCTTAGGAGGGAAATGGAGGACATCTGTTAAATTTTGCTTCAGTCTACGTTTGAGATGCCTCAGATCTCTGGGTTCAGGCTCCATGCACACTAGTGTATGTAAATAAAAAAAAAAAGTGTGTATGTATGTGTGTGTGTGTGTGTGTGTATGTATATATATATATATATATATATATATATATATATATATATATATATATATATATATATATATATATATATATATATATATATATATATATATATATATAATATAATTTTTTTTTTTTTTTTTTAAGATCCTAGAAGCTAATGGTGGTGGTCTATGCACACAATTTTTTGCTAGATGTATTTAAATTTTTATTTTTTTTGAAGCTTCAGTGTTTAGAAGCAGACTTTTTTATATATTTTTTTGTACCGTTTTTGTGAGCATTTTCCCAGCATAAAAAAATGGAATGCTACTAAAAAGGTTCTAACCGCTTTTTTTGAGCGTTTGTTTTCTTCATGTACTGTAAGAATACGATTAAAATGCTAACTCTTCTAAAAGCTACTACAAATGGCACAAAAACGCCATTATCAGCGTTTTTTAAATTTTATTTTTTTAAGCTTCTAAGAAACGCTAGTGTGCATGGAGCTTCAATCTGTAATTTCAAATTGCTAAACAATTTCTATCTTTGCTCGCTCCTTGCCTTGTCCTCCCCAGTCTGGGTTCCAGCATGAGGATGAAAGGAGACAACCCTACTGGGTGCCGTTTAAAAATGGGGAAACTGCTCTGAAAACACCCAATTTGCCTTAACCGCAGCCCTTGGTGAAGAGTACACACTAGAGATCCAGTGGAGCATCGGTGCCCCAAAACCCATGACTCAGGACAGCAAACTTAATCCCCCTATTCACACTGAGGGCATTTTGTAGGCGCTATAGTGTTAAAAAAAAAGCACCTGCAAAACGCCCTAAAACAGCTGCTCTATGCACACAGGCTTTCACACTGGAGTGGTGCAGGGTGTCAGAAAAAGTCCTGCCAGCAGCTTCTTTGGAGTGGTGTACTCACCGCTTCTCCAACACTGCTCCCCTGTGAAATCAATGGGGCAGCGCTGCGATACCGCTGGCAAAACGCTGATCCGTGGTGTTTTGTGGCTGATTTAACCCCTTTTCTGCCGTTGATGCCCTAGGCGGCACAGTGTGAAAGGGGTCTAAAGGACCAGTTCACCCTATCAAAGTCCTTCTCTGCGTCAGTGCTGAGGAACACACAGGGAGAGCCCGATTGATCAGCAAGGTGAACCAGTTTGAGCAAGCACTTTAACAGTGTCTCGTGCCTCGCGAGATGGGATAAAGCCTACTTGGTCCAAGTGAACTAGTTGGGGTAGTAAAGACTGAAACTGAGACACAAGTATTTTGGTAAAGAGCTTCAGCTCCATATTGAGCAATGCGGCCGGTAACTGCCACAAACGGTTATCCCAAAGGAAGGGAAAGATCGTTCTGAGATGTGTGTAGAGAGTGAGGCCAGTGGAAACTATGTAGTCTGTCCTAGGCCGTTAAACACTTTCACCATATGTGGTCCCAGCAGGGGTAGGAGGGTCTTGTAGTACTGTATGGTAAACTCGTCTGGGCCGGGTGCTTTCCCTTGTTTGGCGGACCTCACTGCCCCACTCAGTTCCTCTACGGAGATGGGGATAGAATTCCCCAAACGTTTGGGAGATATCCATTTGGTAAGGAGATATCTATCTATCTATCTATCTATCTATCATTTTTTAATTAATAGGAAGCCTAACATTGGTCTCTAAAGGGCCCTGGCTAGCCATTTGCCACACTCCTCACCAGATTCATATACTATCTTCTTGCAGCTTTAGCTTTGTAACCAAGGGGGTCCAACGGAGACCTGCCGATGAAGATGGGCACCTTTTTTTATTTTTTTATTTTTTTTAATGTTGCAGCTCTAAACAAATTTCTTTGCGTGTCACAAATCCAAATAGAATCCATGAGATTTGTCATTGCTTCTTTCAGACAACTGAAATCTCTAACATCAGTAGGCACACAGGATGCTAGTGTACCCTTTTTCAGTTTACATCTACGCTTTCTGCATTTTGCTTTGGGAGACTGACACTTCGTTTGTGGCACTACCATTTGGACCCTTTTCATGTGGGGTGGACTTTGGCTGTGATATGACCTTTCAGGGTAGACTTGTCTCCTCGCTCCCAATATACAATACACATAAGTAGAAACGCATCCCCCAATAGTTTGCTAGGAGACAAAGGTGTGTTAATGAGCACAATAATCTATTGGGTGAAAGGCCCGGGCTTTCTAGATATCATTAATCAGCGTTCCTTTCACATACACCTGTCCACTGAGTCCCAAGCTGGCAGAGACCATCATGGCTTTCTTAATGTCCTTTTGCATTACAAAACAGAATATCGTCCTAAATGCTTGTAGCTCCCTCTATTGCCATGGCCCATAGTCGGTAGGAAGGAGCCCAGCATTCAGTCCACTCCAAAAGCCTGTCCTGGGTGAGTCTGTCACACTCACAATTTAATCCCAGCAGGGGAGGCTGAAGCTGGTCCTCCTACCCAAGGGGAGCATCCCCCCCACACACTCCAGGGAATAGGAGGAGGAAGGGGCAGAAGATGCACCTTCAAGATACAAACTATCCTTAGAACAAGTAGACAGTCTGTTGAAAGCAGTCTATGCAACACTGGCTTTAGGTGAAGAAAAGAGCATTATCGCTGCATGACCGAATGTAAGCAGGGCTTGGTGAAACAAAAAAGGGTACTTTCCCCGTGCATTCTGTAATCTCTGAAGCCATCAAAAAGGAATGAGCGGATCCAGAGAAACTTTTTCCAAGAGTGCATAAAATATATTTCCCGTTCAGTGAAGACCCAGAGGCGCTTTAGAACAAAGTTCCTAAATTGGAAGCGACATTTTCCCAAGTTTCTAGATCAACAGACTTTGCATTTGAAGACATGGGAATATTAAAAGATCCCATAAATAAAAGGCTGGATCAACAATTTAAAAAGGTTTGGTAATCCATCATGGGTAACCTCAAACGGGATATGGCTACTACCTGCGTTTTTTAAAAACATGGAGTTCTGGCTAAATCGACTAAAAGCATACATGGCAGATTCGCCCAAGCAGGAGATCATTTTCAACCCTGACAGCAGCTGTGGCTTACATTTCTGACGCATCTGCAGAATCTAGAAGGATGTTGGCTAGATCCGCGGCCTTTACTATTGCAGCCCAGAAATCTTAGATGCAAAAGTAAAGCTCCCACCAGGGTCAAGAGGGCCCTTTGGTGGTGAAGTCCATTTCGTCAAAGGGCTTACTATGGTCTCTTCCGACAGAAAAGAGTCACGACAGACGCCAGCATTTGGGGATTGGGGGGGGGGGGCACTGTGATCCAAATATAGCACAAGGAATTTGGTCCCGATTTGGTTTGAGGAATTTGGTCCTCAAACTGTAGGGAGTTAAAAGCAGTCATCCTAGAATTGGCTGCCTTCTTCAAACCTCCAGGGGTCCCATGTGCAGATTCTATCAGACAGTGCCACTGCTGTGGCATACCTGAACAAACGGGGGCACAAGAAGCAAGGCTCTTATTACGGTCATAAGAAATCCTGGAGTAGGCAGAGAATCCTTTTTACTCCCCCTGTCAGCAGTGCATCTTAAAGGCAAACTAAACGAAGTAGCAGACTTCTTGAGCAGACAAAATATTCAGGAAGCAGAATGGAGCTTGAATCCAGAAATTTTCAGTGATCACCAGGATGTGGGGGAGTGGAAGGAAGTGGACTTGTTTGCGTTAAGACGCTCAGCTCTCTCAATTCTTTTTTTTCTGCACTGAGACAGTGGCTCACTAGGGATAGATGCCTTAGGACATCCCTGGAACTTTCATCTGGGCTATGCCCCCTCCCCTTTCAGCTAATTCCACTTGTATTGAAAATATAAAAGGAAAAAGTGTCAGTAATTCTGATTAGTCCTTCTGTCATTTGTAGAATGGAGGAAAATCGGGCCCTTGTGGACTAGTCAAACCATTCTGGCAGCTTCCTCTGACAGGACTTCCTACTTCAAGGCCCAGTATACCACCCAGATATAGCCAGATTAAGCCTCACCGCCTGGTATTTGAGGAGCAGCTGTTAAGGAACAAAGTATTGTTGGACCCTCTAGTGTCCACTTTACTAGCCAGTAGAAAGAAAGTAACTTGAGATATGTAGGCTAAAGTTTGAAGAGTCTACAACTTTTTGGTGTCGTTCGTCAAACCAAACCTTAGACTTTGTGTCGGTATAGGAATTTCTACAAAATGGTGCGGACAAAAGTCTTGCGATTAGCACTCTTAAAGTGCAAGTGGCTGCCCTGGGAGTTTACTTGGGCCAATTTCTTCAGTTCCTTTGGTTACAAGATTCTTTAGGGCACTTACTAGGTCCAGACCAGCTCCTACTAAACATTTAAATGTGACCTGCAAGCCTTCACAAAAAATCCTTTTGAACCGTTACAATCTCGTTAAGGAATTTAACTCTTAAAACGGTATTCTTAGTTGCACTTACGTCCACAAGAAGAATCGGTGAACTACACGCACTATCCTTAAAGGAACCTTTTTTTGTTATTTACCCTGACAGGATTGTACTTAAAACAGATAGTGTTTTTACCAAAAGTAGCATCAGTTCATAATTGGTCGCAGACAACTTTTTGTTCAAATCCTTCTGGGGGAAAAAAAGAATTTATTCCATAACTTGGTTGTAAGAATAATTTTATTACATTACTTGGAAATAACAAGGGACTTTAGGTCTTCGGACTCTTTATTTGGTCTTTTTTTCCACCAAGGGGTCAATTGCTAGATGGCTAAAATCGGCTATTTCAGAAGCTTATTCCCAAATGGTTTTTTTCCCTCCCCCGCTGGGAATACGAGCACACTGCACTAGAGCTCTGGCGACGACATGGGCAGAAAAAGCTGGTGCCACCTCAGATTTTGTAAGGCGGCTAAGTGGTCAAGTTATCAAACCTTTGTCCGTCATTACAGACTGGATCTTCTGTCAGCCAGTGTTCAGGCATTTGGCAGAAAGGTCATACAGGCTGTTGTACCTACCTAGTTGGCAAGTCTCGCTTTATCCTCTCAGGTGCTGTCCTGAAAGATGTTTAGGGAAAATTTACAGTTAGATTTGTGTGTTCCAGCTTGGGCCGGAGGTACTCTGCTACAACTGACGAGCTGTGGGGAGAAGCCTCCTTTTAAAATTTGGTGGAGTTGGTGTTTCCTTCCTGTTTTCTAGTGGGTGGAGCCACTCTCTCAGGTGCTGTCCTGAAAGACTCTTGGAAAACCAGTTAACAGTAAGGCTGCTTTCACACTGGGGCGGTATTCAGGCGTTACAGCGCTAAAAATCGCGCCTGTGTAACGCCTGAAAAAAACCGGCCCCTTTAACTCCAGTGTGAAAGCCGGAGGGCTTTCACACTGGAGCGATGCGCTGGCAGGACGGTGAAAAAAGTCCTGCTAGCCGCATCTTTGCAGCGGTGAAGGAGCGGTGTATTCACCGCTCCTATACCGCTACTACCCATTGAAATCAATGGGACAGCGGCGCTTTGCGGGTGGGTTTAACCCCTTTTCGGCCGCTAGCGGGGGTTAAAACCACCCCGCTAGCGCCCGCACACCGCCGCTAAAACGACGGTAAAGCGCCGCTAAAAATAGCGGCGCTTTACCGCCGACGCTGCTCCCGCCCCAGTGTGAAAGCAGCCTTAGTCTAACTTGAATTTTCTTTAGGAAGTTGCTCATATAAATTCCCCAATTTGACCCCCTGTGTCTCTTTGGGATCTCAACCTGGTTCTTTTTCTACTTCAAAGCTCTTCCTTTTAGACCAGTTGGAAATATTCCTGAGGAAGAAGTCCACTTTAAAGATTGCCTTTGCTGGTAGCCATTACATCTGTTAGGTGTTTCTCTGAAATAGGAGCTTTTTCTGCAATGCACATTGTAATGTTTTGCATAAGGACGAAGTGGTTTTGAGACCAAAACCCTCCTGCTTGGTCTCTTGCCACCTCGGTGAGGACATTTTCCATTCCCTCTGTCCTGCCACAAAACGTGACAAGATAATTACATTGCCTGAATATGATCATGGTTGTCTGCGTCTACCTGAAAGCTTCAACCTCTAGTTGCAAGCCCTCTGACCTGGCCGTGGGCCCTCATAGATGGCATACTACTTTCATCGCCATCATTGCTAGTTTGATCAGGCAACTTCTTTCTAGTTCATTTGCTCATTCCATCAGGGTTGTTGGTGTCTCTTAAGCTTTCCAGCATCACGCATATGTTTCCCTGATTTGCAAGGCCGCCGCCTGGTCCTCTCTTCACACTTTGTCCAAGTTCTACCAGGTGGATGTTCACGCCTTGGCTGATGTAATCTTCTGCCGCAATACGGTTAATTGGTTCTTAAGACGCACTCCCTCTTATTGGAAAGCTGTTCATTCATTTTCTGTTGAGTCTACAGGACCAGAAGTAAAGAGAAATTTCCCTAATGAGATACAGATGACCAAACCGGACAGCAGTTTTACCTACTCAACCCCCCCACCCTAACTGAATCCAAAATAACATTGGGTCTTGCATATACTGTAAGCTGATTAATATAGGTTTCAAATTGTATCTATATCCTGATCATACATACTTTGCTTTTTACAACTATAAATAGATGTGCTGTGTTTTTGTTCTCTAATTTTATGTAAAAACCATAAACTACTAAAATAAATAAGAAAAATGGGAGGATATAATATTTGCTGGGCATTTTCACGTTAATAGAATGAAAAATGAATTCAAGTATTTTTTTGTTTCCAAGCTGCTGGACACATTGCTGGGAACGCTAGTAAAAGAACTTCAGAACAAGTACACTCCTGGACGTCGAGAAGAGGCTGTGGCTGTTACTATGCGATTTCTGCGTTCTGTGGCTCGTGTGTTTGTCATACTCAGTGTTGAAATGGCTTCCTCCAAGAAGAAAAAGTAAGTTTATCCTGATTATTTTATTTTGTCATTATAAAAGTGTTATAAAATTCCTTATGTAATGTATTAATACTAGCCATTCACAAATTCTTTCTTTCAGTAACTTTATTCCACAGCCAATAGGCAAATGCAAGAGGGTATTCCAAGCACTGCTTCCATATGCAGTAGAGGAACTGTGTAATGTTGCAGAGTCGCTCATTGTTCCAGTGAGGATGGGAATTGCGCGACCTACTGCACCCTTCACTTTGGCCAGCACAAGTATCGATGCCATGCAGGGAAGTGAAGAACTCTTTTCTGTTGAGCCTCTCCCTCCAAGGCCATCCTCTGACCAGTCTAGCAGGTAAGAACCTTGCTGCACAAATCCAACGCTAGTACCTTGTTTCCTTTACATTGGATCTGATATACAAAGGGTTGAGAATCTTCACTATAAAGTGAAGATTTACTTCAGTTTATATAATTATGTGCAGATGAAATAAATAAGTAGATGTTTGCTTTGTCTAATTAGAGTGTTGAAGTAAGCTTAATTTTTTATTTATATGCTTTTTGCTCCTTCCTTCCTTCCTTCTGTGGAGGCACACAGAAATTGATACCGGCAGGGTATGCTGCTGCCTACAGGAGGATTGATAAATGGCAAACAAAAAATGTGGGCTAGCCCAGGGTAATGCAAAGTTTTTTTTTTTTTTTTTTTTTTTTTTTTGTGCTCATGCTCCAGTGTCCTAGAATGGTGGCCAACTTTTTATACCTCGCCATAGCACCACTGGGTGCCTTTCCCATTCTCTACCACCACTGGTTTGCACTTTGGTAAGGGTTAAGGAGGAGGTACTGAGTGACCCATGCTGTGTTCTGTCACTTGTCCTTGAGAAGCACCATCCCACTGCTGCTTCTGCTTGGAGTTCCACATGTTGGTTTTTCAACAGCAGTAACTGCCTTGTTGCTACTGCCTGCCTATAGTGACCTGGTCACCTTTTTGGCTGCCCCACCTTCATCAGCACTAAGTGCCTTTTAGGCCAAGCTGCACAGCGGCTGCAGCATTGCCCGGACATGGAGGGGGCAGTCTGCTGTCACAAGTGACCCCAAGCATTACTGCCCTAGTTTTGTGGACGTCTATTAGTTATCCTCCCAAGGGAATCGATGCCTGCATTCTGGGTTCCGGAAATGCTCTATAAAATGGTTCTTCGACCTCTGAATCTCCTTTAGCTCCATCAGGTGAGACCAAATCCCTTGTTCTGTCCTCAGGGACCTCTACATCTAATCCAGAATTTGTGGCCTAATCTGCCCCATTTCTTATGGAGAACACCTGTGCATTCTCCCTTTGATTTTAGAACAAACGTTAATCACAGTGAGCTCATACCATCTTTACTCACAGCAATCTAGTTCTGATAAGTGTTCTTGAAGTATGGCAGTCTCCTGCCATCCCCTCAGTATTAGTTGTTTCTGCCACCTGTCACGGGTTAGGGAGGCCATCCAGACCCTCCCTTGTTACATAGTAAGGTTGACTAAACACACCAGTCCATCCAGTTCAACCTGAGTGTCTATAATTGTCTCTAGCCCTTGTCTCTCATATAAAATGCTCCTCTATTATATATTTAAGGTACCCAACTCACATACATATAGAGCTGTCAATTTACACAGCGCTCCATGTATACATCGCACAATCACATCGGTCCCTACCCTCAAGGACCCCACAATCCAAGGTCCCCAACTCATACACATACTAGGGCTAATTTTGGACAGAAGCCAATTAACCTACCAGCATGTCTTTGGTGTGGGGGAGGATACTGGAGGAAACCCGCACAGGGAGAACATGCAAACTACAAGCAGGTAGTGTCGTGGTTGGGATTCGAACCAGCGACCCTTTTTACTGCTAGGCGAGAGTGCTACCCACTACACCTTGTGTACTTGTCACTCCTATGTCTTTAGGCGAAAATAGTTTATCTTTCAATAATTAAGTTGCGCTAGACTCCTGACTCATTAATATAATAAAAAAAACTGATAAATGAATATCACAAAGTTGATCAGATGAAAAATTGATGTGAAGCTGACGAGATGCACCCAAAGAATGTGATAGGAAAGAGATGACTTCCACCACTACACACTCCCGCTTACCGACTTCCAGTGATCTCATATCACAGGAGATCACAAGCGCTTTCGGCTTAATACCCAGCCCGGGCCTTTGGTAAACACAGCAATGGTCTCTGCATCTTCCTGGATAACACCACTCAAAGGTACATATTGCCATACAATCCCCATAAAGAAATAAAGGCTTCCATAGTGTAAAATCTTTGTGGTAATTTAATAAAGTATTGAACTTACAGTTGTGTAGTATATATAAAGCCTAAAAAAGCCGGCAGGCTCTCCAATGCAGCCTGTCACTCCGGGACCTGCGTGAACACGGTGACGTCATCATGTCGGCCCTCCCTACATGTTTCGTCAGAACTGACATCCAGGGGCACGAGCAGTGTGCTGACTCACCACCTTATATTTATCTCCATAACAAGGAAACCACACCCTGCTTTGAGTGGTAGCTTCTCTAACTCCATTTTGGGAAAGGGCAAATGCCCTTACTCCTGGGGGAATGGACAGCTCACAGCCAATTGACTGAGCGATCCTTCTCATCTAAAGTCCAAAGGGAATATCTAAAATATCCTAACTATATTTGATTAAGCACGTATGCTGTTTCACCACTTGCCGCCTGCCCACCGTCAAATGACAGCTGGACGGTGTGGCTCTCGTTCTGGGTGGACATCATATGATGGCCCCCCAGAACTGCTCTCGCTGCTGCACTGTGATGCTAGGATATGGCGCAACCCTGATCTGTGTAAAGAGCCACGGCTCTTTAACCATGTGATTGGCTGACGCAGCCGGTCACATGTAAACACGGAGATGCATCAGTGCCCTGATTACAATTAAGTACCCACCAGTACTTCCAGCAGTAATTGCCCACTACTGCCAGCAATCGGTGCCCCCCATCAGTAAAGGAGAAAAATTATTTACAAAATTTTACTGTCAAACTATTTTTGGTTTATTAGGAAAAAAACCCAGGCGTGATTAAATACTGCCAAAAGAAAGCTCTTATTTGTGTGAAGAAGAGATGACTATTTCACATGCATGACCGCGCTATTGTCATTCATAGTGTGACGGCGCTGAAAAAAATGGCTTGGGCAGGAAGGGGGTGTAAGTGCCCTGTATTTTGGTTAAAATACCAGTGAAATAAGTAAACCACTCGCTGTGCAACCCTCAATGGGTCCTCATAGCATGACCTTATACTCCTGCCACACTTATTTGGATCGGGAATAGGTCTATCCGATCGTTGAAGGCACGATTACTTACCGTGTAACTTTTCTACAGGCATAAAAACTTTGAGCATTTAAAGAAAAAATGGAAAGGTTTTCTCCACCTGTTCAACAGACCGGAAAGGAATCTACTCTCGGAAAAGGAGAGCTGAAATACTTCCATGGGGACACCCTAGCGAACTCTGATGGTTGTTTCTCCAAACGAGAGTTGCACTAACCACCTATATTTAGAGGCCAAACAGCCTCTACCAGTGGTTACCCAAAGGTGAAAATATGCCAATCTCCAGAGCCCCAAATTATGAAATTCCATTAACGGAAAAAAGATGGAATAATCTAAAAACTGAAATTGGTTGTTAAAGGCCAAACGAGGCAGAAACCCATCCTGTATGAAGGACTATCAGCATCAAAAGAAATTTTTTTAATTTAAAAATTATTAAAAAAATTATGACAAGAACCCAATTATTCGTTTTTCAGGTAAGGAATCTGAAAAAATCTGAACTATATGGACCTTCAGAATGGACATAAAGGTTACCCTCCCCCATACCAAAAAGTTAATTTTTAATATTTTAACTGATACTGCCGTCCCAAAACTGTGTGTCAAAGACATTGGGAGAAATTTTGAGAGAAGGGACACCTCTAAAATCCCCTGTCGGTTTGCTGGAAAAAATGGCTTAACACAATCTTTACCCAGCAAATGCCAATGTTTACGAATGATGTTTATCTGCCCCACTCACATGCTTATTTCATACTTTCTCCATTAGCAAGCTTGATCTATCCATAATGCCAACCTGTTTCATGGTAGTTTGTAAAGATTTTGGTTATAACCTTTTTTCTACATGACTATTCAGGAGTACACCAGCCTGGGTTCTATAGTCCTCTTTCTCTGTGCAGTTGCGCCTTATTCTCAAAAACCATCTCCTAGTTACTGATTTGAGCCAAGTGTCATGGTGGCAACTGTCCAGAGTTATGAAGGAGTTTATATCTGTCATCTTGAAGTGGGTGTTGGTATTAAAACCATCTCCCCTCTTGGAAATTGTCAGGTCCAAAAAAATGTACCTCCTTTTCACTGGCCTCATGCACACACCTGATCCCCCTATCGTTATTAATGGAGACAAAGCATTTGTCCAGTTGCGGGCCAGTGCCATCCCACAGGAGGAGGACATCTATATACCTGGCCCAAAAGATCAAACGGGGGTAGAATAGATGAAGTCCTCCTCCCACTTGACCATAAACAGGTCGGCCAGACTAGGGGTGCATTTAGCCCCCATAACACCTCCTCGTTGGCGGTAAAATTGATCGTTAAACCAAAAGTAATGGTTAGCCGCATATTATAACTTTTCCATAATGAAACCCTGTTGATTGGGTGGCACATCAGATACATTTTCTAAAAGGTATCTCACAGCTGCTATGCCCAAATTGTGAGGTATGATGGGATATAAGCATGTGACATCTGCTGTCACCAACCACATATCCTCTTTGGGAATAAACTGTGAAAGTAGATTAATAATGTGCCGTGTATCCTTAATACAATGGCATCTGTTGGACTTTGGGCAATAGTACAAAATTGGTACACGTTGGGCCTTGGCTACTAGGAATGCTTTTGCTTAAGGATATTGGAGTCTAAGCCTTTTTGAACCAGCACCTCCAATGTTTTCTTATGTTTAATGGCAGATTGCCATTCAAAATAATATAGGTTTCACGGTCCTCGGCTATTCTATGCAGAGCTGATGTCCTTATTGTTACAAAGTGAGTCTAACTCATCCTCTAAACTTTTGTTCATTCTAGAGTTTTTATGGATTCCAGGTCCCTCAAAGCTATATCTCTAAAAAACCCTCAGATGGGATGAGGGCACCTGGTGGGTTAAAAAGGGAGGCATTCGAGAGTCCAGAATGTTGCTACTCTGGCTGAATAGACCTTGTCTCCCTAGTGGGGGCTGAAGCAAAATGACGTTTGTTTATTCTACGTACATACTTGTGTACATCCGTATAAGTTTAGAATTTATTGCGCTTTTTGGGCGGGCAAAATTTTAGGCCCTTGTCGAGCAAAGATTTCTCAGAGTCCCACAAGATACTTAAGCGAGCTCAAATTGAAGATTCCAACACCTTTCACGTTCTTTTCCTTTTTTGACTGAACTCTCCTCCCCCCCCTCTAATTCCTCTTTGCCTTTGATGGGCCTTTTTTTTCCCCCCCCTGATGAGCCTGGGAAAACCCCAATTCCCTTGTTCATGATTCCTATCATTAGATCTTTTGGGCTGATATTTCACTGGGCCTTCCCTTGGGTTATAGGCCTCATGATATGTATCCCTCTGACCCTCTCTATCCCGGAGTGGAAAAAATCAGTTCTGGTTATCGATGTTATATTCCAGATTATTCCTCCCATTATCAGAATTGTTCCTATTGTACTGATTTGGACCATAATTGTATTGTGACTCATAACTGTTATTATCTCGTCTCATTGGGCCCAGTCCTCCTGATGCAAGGGAGGGATCCCTCACCTGGAATTGGTGCTGGCCCTGATTAGACAGATAATTGTACCCTCAATCATAATTTAAACCCTGTCTGGGGCAGATGATTCCAGCCTGGATTCCTTGAACCTCTGCATCTATTCCAGAATTTGTGGCCCAATCTGCCCTATTATGGAGAACACCCATGCTTCTCCATTTTGGTTTTAGAACAAACATGGATCACAGTGGGCTCTGACCATCTTTAGCGCTGACTGAGTCACCGTAATCTCTAGTTCTGATAAGTGTTCTTGAAGCATAGCAATCCCCTCAGTATTGTTTCTGCTATCTTAACAGCCACCTGTCACGGATTAGGGAGGACACCCAGACCCTCCCTTGTGTACATGTTACTCCAATGTCTTTAGGCAAAAATAGTTAATAGTTTCTCCATTGAGAGGGTGTAAGATGTTGAAGGAACTTTAAGCATGTTTCCCCTTCCCTTTCCTTCTGGCTCTTTTTAGCTTCCCTTTGCAGTCAGATTTGGGTTCTGAGCAGGCCTAAAGTCATGTCTATGCAGATCAGTTAGTCCCTGCAGTAATACTTTAGCTTGTTCAGGTGACTGTTATAGCGTCTTGTCCCCATACCTGGGTTACCCCCTCTGCAACAACTCTTTACCCGGGATTAATGTCTGGTTCCTCTGAACAAATCGTTCCCTTTACATTGGATGATCCTGCCTTAACTGTTTCTTACTTTGGACTCTGTTGGACATCATTAAGATGTTGTCTTTGCCCCTGGGAAAAAGTGTCAGACCCCTGCTGTCTAGCTCCAGCACTGGATGGTATGGAGTGCAAATGGCCTTGCTTGAGCTATCAATCTTAAGGAAATTGCATTGAGAGCTCATGTTCATCTACTAGTGATTGCACAGAGAGGAAGGAATTGTGCATTCTGTGTGGCAGGTAAAGATAATCGCTGGAGAGGGACCTGTGCTCCCCTGGATTGTCAGCAAGCAGGATGGCCGTACGTCTTGCCACAGATACCCCCTGCTGGAGACGGAGTATGTCCAGAGGGCTTATCAGCCTCCTGGGGATGAACAGATACCTTCTCTTGCCCAGACCCTAGCCAACATACTAAGCATATTTTTCCTTAAAGCAGAGGTCCGCCCTAAAAAATAAAAAGCCAGTAGCTACACATACTGCAGCTGCTGGCTTTTAATAATAGGACACGTGCCTGTCCTGGAGTCCATCAGTGTCGGCACTGCAGCTGATGTTACCATCAGCTGTCGGGTGCTGCCGCCGCCATTGTGTATAAGGGAACCCGGCTTCACGCCAGGAACCCTACTGCGCATGCCCCCCCCCCCCCCCCCCCAAAGGTGCCAATTGTGGCACCGGAAGGGGGAGAGGAGACAAATGAGTGGAAGTTCCACTTTTGGGTGGGACTCTGCTTTTAAAGTGGTTGTAAACCCTTTCAACACACTTTGACCTACAGGTAAGCCTAGATTAAGGCTTACCTGTAGGTCCAAGAAATATCTCCTAAACCAGGGATATGCAATTAGCGGACCTCCAGCTGTTGCAAAACTACAAGTCCCATGAGGCATAGCAAGACTCTGAGAGCCACAAGCATGATACCCAGAGGCATGATGGGACTTGTAGTTTTGCAACAGCTGGAGGGCCGCTAATTGCATATCCCTGTCCTAAACCTACACGGTTTAGGAGATATTTGCCGAAAGACAGGCACTGCTGTCTACGGCGCATGCGCCGTAGACAGCGGCGCGCAGGAGCGTCAACGACTAAGATGCCGCGCGTGCCGGCTCCCGTGCGCATGCGCGGGAGTGACGTCATCGTGGCGGAGCAGCGAGACCCCACCGAGAAGATGGATGCGCCGGACTACAGGGGAAAGCGGTGACTTTGCTGGCTCCTGTGTCAGGTAAGTGACACATAATGGACTACTATGCGATGCATAGTAGTCCATAATGCTTTGCCTTTGCAGGGAATGATGGAGGAAGTAAACTCATCAGGGTTTACTTCCTCTTTAAGATATCCCTTTCTCCACAGCTGTTAATGCTCCTCCAGACCTGGAGGGGGTCAGGAGTTTGTCTTGGAAGCTTATTTATCTCTTAGATGGGCACTGACTCAGATCTTCTCTTGTACTTGCATCGACCTAAGACTCTTCATCATTGAACACTTGGGTGTGTCAGATGCCTGCGCTCCCTGCAATGCTCTATGGTCTCTCTAGAACAGCTGCATCCTGTATTGATGTAGGACTGGAGGAATAGGCTACAAAGTGCAGCAGATGACGCAGACACCCAAACATGTCCAATGCAGAAGCTTCTTTAGTGGCCCCAGCTCGCAGAGATATGTGTTGAAGTAAATGGCTTCTGAGTTTTTATTTTTTATTTTTTTCATTTTCTGGATAATGGTAAATGCTGTAATACCTTGACACATTTTCTTCACTTAGAATAATCTTGATGCCTTCTTTTTCTCCTAATTTTTTTTTTTCTAGTTCCAGTCAATCGCAGTCATCTTACATCATTAGAAATCCTCAGCAGAGAAGAATAAGCCAGTCACAGCCTGTGAGAAGCAGGGATGAGGAACAAGATGATATCGTGTCTGCCGACGTGGAAGAGGTAGCTTCTGCTTCTAACAAATTCAGGACTTTTTTTTTTTTTTTTTTTTTTATTCACAATATATTGTTCCCAAAGGGAAATTACGAAAACATTTGCATTCCACAAAACACAATCGCCATAACAGGCACAGCAATAATAAAAACCATTTGCTGACCGCTATATACAAGTATGTATGTGTTGTGGTTTGCAAGTTAGTTTTTTTTTTTTTTTTTTTTGCAAAAGATCAATAAAAAAAATCAGATAAATGAAAATAAGAAAAAAAATTGAACGTGCCCCCATCCTGCTGTAATTGCGTGCAGAAGCAAGCACATATGCAAGTTGCGCACACATGTAAACAGTGTTTGCACCACACGTGAGATATCACTGCAAACGGAAGAGCAATAATTCTAGCACTAGGCCGCCACTGTAACGCTAAACTGGAAATCTGTAAAAATGTTTTTTAAATGTAAAATGTTGCCTATGGAGATTTTTAAGTATCACAGTTTACCACCATTCCATGGGCGTGCACAATTTTAAAAGTGTGACATGTTTGGTATCGATTTACTTAGTGTAACATTTACAAAAAAAAATCTGGTTAGATTTTTTTTTTTTTTTTTTGCATTAATATTCATTAAAGTGTATAATTTCAAAAAAATTTAGTTGCAAATTCCGTGAGACATTAAATATTGCAAAGAGCGCCGTTTTATTCTCTATGGTTTCAGCTAAAACACAAAACAATATATATTTGGGGGTTCTAAGTAATTTTCGAGAAAAAAATACTGATTTAAACTTGTAAACAAAGTGCCAGAAAAGAATTGGTCTTAAAGTGGTTAAATCCTCACATCCAGCACTCAGAAGAAATTATATAATTTGGCCACAGGCAAAAATGATTTCCTGTGTCACTGGGTCATTGTGTTTTCCTGTTCACTATGCTGGCTGTCATTTTCTGATGTCTTGTGACCCATCTTTCAGGTGGAAGTAGTAGAAGGAGTTGCTGGTGAGGAAGACCATCATGATGAGCAAGAGGAACATGGAGAAGAGAATGCGGAAGCTGAAGGACAACATGATGAGCATGATGAGGATGGTAAAGTGCAATTGTATAGACCATAAGTTAGCAGCGTTGGTCCTAGTCGCCATACTAATGTCGGGTGTTTTTTTTTTGTTTTGTTTTTCAGGGAGTGACATGGAGTTGGACCTTCTGGCTGCAGCTGAGACAGAAAGCGACAGTGAAAGCAATCACAGTAATCAGGACAATGCTAGTGGCCGCAGAAGTGTTGTCACAGCAGCAACTGCCGGCTCAGAAGCAGGTATGTATTAGTCTCACTTGACTCCTTTTACATGTGGCTATGGTCGCTATAGAGCTAAACTTAAAAAATCTTTGGCTTGCAGGTGCCAGCAGTGTTCCAGCGTTCTTCTCTGAGGATGACTCTCAGTCCAATGACTCCAGCGACTCTGACAGCAGCAGTAGTCAGAGCGATGACCTTGACCAGGAGACCTTTATGATTGATGAGCCTTTAGAGAGGTCTACAAACAGCAATCATGCCAATGGTGCTGCACAAGCTCCTCGTTCTATGCAGTGGGCTGTGAGGAACACACAGAATCAAAGAACTCCTAACACTGCTCCATCTAGCACTTCTACCCCTGCAGGCAAGTTGCAGACCTTTTTTGCATCCTAACATTTCTGCTTTCTTGTTGCACTTTACCCACCACAGGGTCTTGGGCTTAACCTGAATTTATATTTTCACGTTGTTTATATAGAATAGTCATTTGTTTTACCTCCTATATTCATAACTGTGGTAGGAAATGTATTGTAAACATATGTTTCTGAATTAATTTTAACTTAACTTTTTTTTTTTTTTTTTTCTTTTCTAGCAAGTTCAGGAGCTCTAATTTACATTGAACCATCTAGTTTACGTCGAAGTGGAAACATGAGTTCTACTGCAGCAGCAGCCCTTGAAGCCAGCAACTCCAGTAGCTACTTGACATCGGCAAGCAGTCTGGCAAGGGCTTATAGCATAGTTATTCGGCAAATATCAGATTTAATGGGGCTCATTCCAAAATACAACCATTTGGTCTACTCTCAGATTCCTGCTGCTGTAAAGCTGACTTATCAAGATGCAGTTAACTTGCAGGTGTGGCATTGTCTAGAACTGTAAGTGCTTCTCATTGTTAGTGGGATTTACATTGTTCTGACTTCTACCGTTCTGATTTTTTTTTTTTTTAGACCTATGTGGAAGAAAAGCTTATACCAACATGGAACTGGATGGTCAGTATAATGGATTCCACTGAAGCTCAGCTTCGTTATGGGTCTGCACTGTCTTCAGCTGGAGATCCAGGTCATCCAAACCATCCTCTTCATGCTTCTCAGAATCCCACCCGACGAGAACGCATGACTGCCCGAGAAGAAGCCAGCCTGAGGACACTAGAAGGCAGAAGGTATTCTATATTTTGCACTATTGTATTGTTATAGTGTTGAAGTGCCATGACTTGGCTAAAGGAGAATGCAGCTGGCAAAGGTTTCCCCCCCCTTTTTTTTTTTATATATATATATATATATATATATATATTTTGTCACATGCCCCATAAAAACTGTATCCCAGTTCATTCGTCCAGTTGTCTCTACCTCTAGAATCCCCACAGTTCTCACAGGGTACCCATGCCTTGAGGCTGTTTAATTAAAACCAGGCATTGGACCAGCTGTAGTGACCATTTTAAAGTAACCCTAACGAGGTTCTTCTGACACCTACCACCCCTTTATCCAGCTGTACTGATATTTAAACACAATCTGCGCTCTTACAATATATAAAGTGGCTTTCTTTCTTTCTGCTCATGTTGGTCAGGTTCTACATTTTTAATGTAAAGTTGCTTTTCCTTCTAGAAGAGCTACCCTACTAAGTGCGCGTCAAGGAATGTCTGCACGCGGAGACTTTCTGAACTATGCTCTCTCACTAATGCGTTCTCACAATGATGAACACTCCGATGTGCTTCCAGTGTTGGACGTGTGTTCCCTGAAACACGTGGCCTATGTTTTCCAGGCTCTTATTTACTGGATTAAAGCAATGAACCAACAGACCACACTGGACACACCTCAGCTAGAGAGGAAAAGGTAAACTTCACCACTTGATTTAAACCATTTGTGTGTATGTGTAGTGATCACTCAAGATATATTTAATTACTTTATTTGAAGGATTGTGGCAGACAGCTGTGGAAACTTTAGTCGTTTAGAGTTTTCATCTTGTAGATAATTCATTTGTAGCCATTTGAGATGAAAATTAACAAGCAATTTCAGGGGCACATTCTTCCTAAACTAGCTTCTAAAGGGCATCTCCAACCAAGAAGGTGATGTCGCTGTTCTGGGTGTAGTTTTGCGGGTTTTCACTCAGTGTTAATAGTTTTATCCAGGAATGTTTGCTTGGAGGTCTCCAATCTCTCCAGCATGGCTTTTTTAAGCTTTTCTGCATAGCTGCTGATAGTTCCCTAAGGGTGCAGGACGTGATATTCTGTATTACTTGCTCTTCTGTTTTGTTTTTTTCACAGAAATGGATAATGAAGTCTGGTTAGGGATTATGGTAACATTAGGAATGAGAGCTCATCAGTTTTGTCAAGTTTTAAAGACCTGTATTGGATTACACACAAGATTTGTGGTGGGAAGTTCCTCTTTAAGATCTCTGAGCACCAGACATAAAAGGCACAAAATGTAGCTCTGTATTTATCACTGCAACATTAAATATATAAACTCCTTGGTGATCGATCAGGCCGCTAGAATGCCAGGGGGCAGGGCTTTTGACAGTGTGACCTCCGTGATTGGCTGTCACGGCGGTCACATGATCAGAAAACTCCGGATCGCAAGCAGTGATGGAGAGGTTTCCATTAGCCGCTGGCGCAATCTCGACACAACTACATTGCCGCTATTGCATGAAAATATGCAGCTTCTCTGCACCAAGGCCTAGCTACCAAGAGGCTGCATATTTTTAAGTCAGCAGCTCCAAAAATGGGGTACTTGTGCCTGGAGCCCAGTGCTGTCTTCCTGCAGCAGGGTCTTATCTATGTGTATTGCTGCCACAGGAACCAGCTGTGGCTTCCTAGGAAACTACAGTCAGATTCTCACTGCACATGTGTGAACTCGCACAGCGCTTTGTGAATGGTCCTGCAACCCTCTGGGACATGTGACGTGTCCCAGAAGGCAGGGGCAGGGCAAGTGGCTTCTCCTTGCCAAATAAGGAAGTTGGAGTGGGTACCGAAATCAGGAGTCCACCTGTTCACGTTTTGAGTGGAGTTCCGCTTTAAGTTCCAGTGGTAACTTGGTATCTGCATCTTGCAATTCTCAGTTGTATTAAGTGCACATATTAAACTGACAAATGAGCCCCCTTCAACCTCTGTTATACATCTCCTTTCAGCTGTAATGTACACTAAACTCAGTGCATTTACGGCACCGCGATGTGACTCCTGTGCACCTGCGCAGGAATGACATCGCACCCTGGCCATTTAAGCACCCAGAGGCCGAACCTGGACGGAAGACCAGGCAAAGATGGATGCTTCTGTGACCAGCAGGATCAGTGAAAGCTGAGCACTAGGTGGCTGTTTGATCGGTAAGCCTATCATAATGTGCTACTATGCTGTACATTCTAGCACATTATGGCAATAAACCACCTTTGGTGCCTGTTTAAAAAAAAAAAAAAAAAAGTAATGCAATACCACTAACTCTGATTCAGAACGGTTCTGCTGCAGTACTCATGTGCTAACTTGGGACATGCGAATAGAGAGATGAGGTAATCCGTTTGCTGTATAACAGGTGAGAGCCATCTATCTACTAGCCACTTGTGATGAAGGTGCTAGCACAGCTCTTCTGCAAAGCTACAGAAAAGGACCTGGAATCCGCTGCACCACTTCAACCCTTTATTGTATGTTCCATAAAATCTTCAGTGTGGGCTACAGCTGAAAGTTAACGTGTTTCCTACTACAGTTTCCCGCCAGACAGGGATAAGCTATGTGGCAGAGTTGGTAAATCTCATGTCTATTAACAGAAATACAAATTGTTTGACAGGAAAATCAGCTCTTGTATATCTTTCATTGGTGTGTCTGTTTGCCTGGAGTTCAGCTTTAATGCTATTTCTATTTGCTTAGAACTCGAGAACTCCTAGAACTTGGCCTTGATAACGAAGACTCGGAGCATGAGAATGATGACGACACCAATCAGAGTTAGTACTTGTGAAATATTACTTTTGTTCCTGAACCTCCAAATTTTAGCAAAATCATGTATTTGATCAGGTAATGGTCAAGATTTCAAGTTTATTTTCAGGAGCTTTGATTTGTCTTCAGAATACTTGCCTTAATGCATACTTCCATATCTTTTAGCATAGGGCTTGACATATTTGCTTGGAATCTAGGAGCCAACTAAAAAAGTTAAGCGCCAGGTCTGTAACGGCAATCCGGACCTGTCCCTGGTCTGACATGGAGGCGAGTGAGGGGAAGATAGAGCGCGCGTCTCCAAGTCATTGCCCATAGCTCTTAGAGGGACATTTATCTTTATTTTTTCAAATGACAATTTTGTTTTTGTTTTTTTTAATTGCATTTTAGTGTAAATATGAGATGTGAGGTCTCTCTGACCCCCGATCTCATATAAGAGGTCCTGTCATGCTTTTTTCTATTACAGGGGATTTTTACATTCCTTGTAATAGGAATAAAAGTGACAAATTTTTTTTTTTTAAAAGAACAGTGAAAAAATAAAAAGTTAAAATAAGAAAAAATGTTTTTTTTAAATGCGCCCTGTCCCTCCAAGCTTGCGTGCAGAACCGAACATATACGCGAGTAGCGCCCGCATAGGAAAGCGGCGTTCAAAACATGCAACCTGTAGAATTTTTTGAACGTCGCCTATGGAGATTTTAAAGGGTAAAAGTTTTTCGCCATTCCATGAGCGGACGCAATTTTGAAGCGTGACATGTTGGGTATCAATTTACTCGGTGTAACATTATTTTTCACAATATAAAAAAAAATTGGGCTAACTTTACTGTTCTCTTATTTTTTTTTTTTTTTATTAAATTATTTTTCCCCAAAAAAGTGTGCTTGTAAGTCCGCTGAACAAATACGGTGTGACAGACAGTAATGCAACGACCGCCATTTTATTCTCTAGGTTGTTTGAACCCCTAAACATTTTATATATTTTTTATTTAAGTAAAGGGGAGGAGATGGGCGGGCAGTGAAAACTCCATTAACATTGCTGGCTGTCATACCAACAGCCACCACTAGAGGGTGCCAGATTTCAGAAGGAAACATAGGACCGCAGAAGGCCTCAAAGCCGCGGCCTCAATTACTGGCCGGCGGCTGCGCGATCCGACGCGATCACGCCGGGGGGAGGGGTGCACGGAGACAGGATACCCCCAGCTGTGCTGCCCCAGGTGCCAGGTCACTAATTCTAGTCGCAAATGCGACCTGGCACCTGGGGTTTGTCGAGCCCTGTTTTAGCATATCTTTTAATTTAGTTTTGCCTACAGTAGAAAAGAATTAAAATGTTCTCAGGTATTTGTCTGTGGCCTCATTGGGGACATGTCCATGTCTTTGATTTTCACTCAAGAAATGGGGGGGAAGAGAGGAGAAACGGCTGTCCTTGGGACAGGAGGGCACAGACAGTTATATATAATTCAGACGTTTTTAACGTTCCTCCTTGTCCTAATTATGATTTTGTTTCTTGTCACAAGAGAAGTCTCTCTGGCTGAGGCTGTAACTCTTCCCTGATGCATCCAAACAAAGGCGGTGTTTGGGCTTTAACTGTTAACAATTGAATTATTTTTTGTTCCTGGACTCCTGTCATGGACAATAGAAGTACATCCAAGGACCCTTCATCTCCATTACAATAGTTATGCTACCATCTTTAGGTGATTGAACACTGGCAAAATCACAGGAAGATCCCTCCCCGCCAGGCAAGGCTTCAGTTGTGTTTTTTTTTTTTTTTTTGCTATGGTCTAAGGTGTTGGTCAGGTCCGTGCAGTCTCTGCATGTAAAATAGCTAGTTTCTTGATGGTTCTTTCTGGAATTAGGAGACTGGCCTTTTCTGCTCTGATTTGCTACAGATTTTCTATGCTTGAAGGAATGGAACTCGGACCCTGCTCTTTAATGTTGCTGGTGGGAACTGGAACCAGTGAAACAGAAAATAGTGCAAGCATATATTGCCTTACAAACTGTTGAAGTACTTTACAGGTCCAGGGCAGTGATCCCCAGTTGGGCTGTCAAGTCCCAGAAGGCCCTTGTGGCGTTGCTTGCCATGATGGGTGAAGATTGGATCCCCTAGGGGTCCTTCAGCTTGGAATGGTGCATGCCCTGTGGTAGTCTTGCTATAGTAGCCTTTTTTTTCCTTCTCTAGCGACCAAACCCTCATGGCGGGAAAGCTTATAAACTGTATAGTTTCACAGGCTGCCAAGTGCTACACAGCAGTCACCACCCCATGCAGTTTAGACCAGGGGTCTCAAACTGGCGGCCCTCCAGCTGTTGAGTAACAACGTCCCATGAGGCATAGCAAGGCTGACAGTTACAAGCAGGGCTTTTTTTATCAGAAAATGGGTGCAGGAACTCGCCCTCCCTGCCCAAATCCTCGTCCCAACCCCACCCCCAGACTCGCCTTCCTTAAAGGAGGGCATATAGACCTGTGTACAGAGGGCAGGGGTCAGCAATATGTCACAGAGCCCAGCACAAACAGTGGTAAAGTAGATGTGATATGCAGTCCAGCATACAGAGTGCAGGGCTCAGGAGTATGTAACGCAAAACCCATTGTACAGAGTACAGCATTAATAAGGAGTACCATCCAGAGGCCTTTAATATGTAACATACAGCACAGAGTATAGCAGTTCTGAGTATGTAATGTACAAGATGTTCCAAAATTCTCACCCTGCACACTGTGCCATACATTACGTACTCACTCTTGCTTATCTCTTTGCTTACCTCTGTGTCCCCTCATCCAAACCCAACCTCTGCAACCCTCATCCACAGCTCAATTCCTCTTTCCCCTGTCCACAGCCCCACTCTGCACCCCTATTCACAACTCACCTTTGCCTCTCACCTCTGCTCCCCTCTATCTACAGCTTTCACCCCAGTCCACAACGCACCTCTGCACCCCATCCATATTATCTGTGCTCCCCTTCTGCATCCCCATCTAAAGCTCACCCCAATCCACAGCTCTCACCACCCATGTTTCCCCTCAGCACCTCCAGCTTTCACCTCTGCAGCTCTTAACTTTGTACAAAGCTCCCTCCTTCCCAGTTCCCCTCTCTGGACAAATTTTCACCCTCTTGTGGGAATACAGGTCACAGCAGACTAATTGCCATTGTGGCACTACAGGTTGCAGTAGTGCGATTTTACTTTGTGGGACTACAGGTCACAGCAAGTATTTAAAAGGCCACACAACTTTTCCTAAGGGAGCACTTTCTGCATTAGAAGGGATCAAATCCAGGGTAACCAAGTTTGTTGCTGGTGCTTAGAGACTGTGCCCTCTCTGCTGACTAGGCCACTGATCCCGGCAAAGGTTCCCATGTATTGGTAAGCAGGCAGTGTCTCATCGACAGCAGAGGAGGGAAGGAACTGGTTGAGGTGTCCTAACTATGCTCTTCAGGTTTAGGGTTTATCTCAGACCTAGAAGGCCTTTGGTAGCAAAAACTTCAAATTAGTCTGGACTATTTGTGGAAGAAAACTCAGTCCTCTACTCCCAGAGGGCACAGGATATGGATCATGGCATCTGCCACAACATCCTCAATCCTCTCCTGTACATTGTAACATGACGAGAGAGAGGGGGGGGGGGGGGGGCACTTCTAACAGATGCCAAACCAGAAAAAGAAACCTGGCAGATTTCCCACATCCTCTGGAGCCTTGAAAGACTTGAATCAGCAATTTTCTTGTCGGTCCACATGTGCAGGATCTAATGGCTGAAATGTTGGTCAGCACATTTACCCTTCAAGGGGAACATTTGATCCTGCTTTGGCTGATTACATCCAGAAGGTGGTTGTAAGGAAGAGTAAGTAACTGTTTAAAAAGAAGGCAAAGCCTACAGTTCAAAAGCTTACCACTTCTTCCAAGAAGCACGCCTCAGGACTTAAACCCCAAACCCCAGTCTCTTCTGCAGGAAGCCAAGGACTCCAAAGCTCTCTAAGCCTGGAACAAGTCCCATTTGCTATACAGGGCGGCTCCACTTGGGTTGTGGGGGTTTGGCCTGGAGTGATTGTGGGAAGAGTGGGACGACAACATAGTGGCTTGACAACATAGTGGCTTGAGGCTACAAGCTGGAATTTCAGAGCCTTCCACCTCTGCTCTTTATTCTTTCAAAGCCACAGTCTGTGGTGCCCTTTGTCCAGCAGGGAGCACCTTTTCCATCTCGCCAAAAATTTCTACAGTTTTCCATGGAGGACCTTCCACTTTCGTTATTTGCGTTTTTGGCTTTTTCCACATGTCATAGGTGCCATCTTCCTTGTCCCGCAGACACTGGGGGACAAAGTTTTTCACACTTTGGATGTGGTGTGTGCTATGGGGTGTTGCCTGAAGTCAACTTCTGCAATTTGTCAGCTTGAATCCCTAAAGGCACAAGGTATTCAAGAGGAAGTAAACCCTTCCAAACAACTTGGACCTATAGGTAAGCCTAGATTAAGGCTTACCTGTAGGTCCAAGCAATATCTCCTAAACCTATATGGTTTAGGAGATATTTGCCCGAAAATGGGCACCGCTGTCTACGGCGCATGCGCCGTAGACAGCGGCGCGCAGGCGCACTAAATGCGGCAAATCCAAGAATGGATTTGCCAAATTTGTCGACTCCCGTGCGCATGCGCGGGAGTGACGTCATCGCGGCTTCGCCGTATGACAGCGGCGGAGCTGCGAGGCGCGACTCCCGTGCGCATGCGCGGGAGTGACGTCATCGCGGTTGCGCCGCTGTGATTCGTCGGAGCTGCGAGACGCCACAAGCAACATGGATGCGGCGGACTACAGGGGACAGCGGCGACTTCGCTGGCTCCTGTGTCAGGTAAGTGACACATAATGAGCTACTATGCGATGCATAGTAGTCCATTATGCTTTACCTTTGCAGGGAAAAAAAGAGGAAGTAAACCCATCAGGGTTTACTTCCTCTTTCAGCTTCCAAATCTATCTTTTGATGCATCCATCAATTTCTTAAACTTGTTGTCTAAAAGGATATTTCCACTGCTTTTGGTAACTGCTCATTCTACCAGAAGCGTCTCTGCCTCCTGATCTATTTGTAATCAGACTTGGGTAGTTCAAGTTTATAAGGCTGCTCCCTGGCCTTTGATTCATACTTTTACAAAGTTTTATCACCTGGATGTTTGAGCTGCTAAGGAAGCTACCTTTGGTTAGTGAATTTTGCAGGCTTCTGTGTGCAGTTCTAGCCTGTTCTGGTTTTGTTTGGAGCTTGTTGCCTTCCCCTCTTATTCAGTGCTTTGGGATATCCCTATCGTAATGGAGGTGTAGATACCCTGTGACTTGGGATGTATGATAAAGAAAATGCGGATTTTTTGGCTTGCCTGTAAAATCTTTTGGCGCAAATCACTAGACAGTGCTCCAATCCATCTGCCTTGCTTAGGTTTATGCCTGGGAAATTAACTTCCTGTCTATTTTGTGCTGAAAGTACAGCATAACTTTATCATAATGAAGATATAGACAACCTGTGTATTGTGATGTACTTTAAGAAAGGATTTTACAGGTAAACCAAAAATCCAATTTTTGTTACTATGTATTGTTAGTGATGTGATATTTTAGAAAGTTTGGGGAATATAACAAAGCGCCAGTTTACTGTACTTATACTTTTGGGTGGGAATAAACCATGATAAAGGCTTGGTTGTCAATGGGAGTAAAAAATAGTTTAGCGCCTATGGGCAGTAGGAGGGAGGAGTATTGCCCCATTGTTGGTGTCATTGGGAAAGAATTATGTCCCCTTTAATGTCGGTGAATGAAATGGTGTGGTATCGGTGTCAATGGAAAGACTAGGGCTTTGCATCCTTGGCAGTAAGAGTGCCCCAAAGCGCTGGGTAAAGGGAAGCAAAGGGCCACAGTTTGGAGACCTTGCTCCAAAGCATAGTTACAGAATTGTCTAATGAATTCTGTGGGAACATCCATAAAATACATTTATTGTTTTCAGGTTCTACATTAAATGACAAGGATGAAGATACGCTACCAGCAGAGACTGGCCAGAATCACCCGTTCTTCCGTCGCTCGGATTCTATGACCTTCTTGGGCTGCATTCCACCAAATCCTTTTGAGGTTCCCCTTGCAGAAGCCATCCCTCTTGCTGACCAGCCACATCTCTTACAGGTATTAATATATCAGCTCTTGTGATTTCCAGTTAGAATCCTCCACTTGTATCTGCCTGCCCTCCTCATCAAATACACCAGAACCTAGACAAAGACAAACCCATCTATGTTGCACAAGGCTTATCCTCTATGATTGGGTGTCTGCACATTGCTGTAGGTCTGGAAATTATTTGACTATGGAGGGAGAAGTACGTGGACCATTTTAAATAGAAAGTGTGTTTATGCTACTACCCATTGTTTGGTAAAAGTGGTAACTGATTTTTACATTACAATTTATCATCACCTATTTAGCCCAATGCCCGTAAGGAAGACTTGTTTGGCCGGCCAAGTCAAGGCCTGTATTCATCTTCAGCTAATAGTGGAAAATGCCTGCTTGAAGTGACAGTGGACAGAAACTGTTTGGAGGTAGGCATGCAAAAGCCCTCTTAGTCATGTTTGGTATATTTTACAAGAAATCTCAAGGATTTTCTTTAAATCACTCTGTGCCCCCATTATAAAGTCTTAAAGCCGTGCCTACGCTGTCAGCTCTACACTGCTCATTGTTGTGTAGTCCCAGCCTGCGCTCCTCTTCTGGTTGAATGATGTCCAGTGTCATTCAGTCACTTCTTCTGAATTAGGACATGAAGTAAAATGCCCCTTTTGCAGTTCTCTGCATTAAAGGGCCTGGCCCACCATTGCCGCTGGAAGTGGAGGGAGAAGTCTGAGGTAAGATGTTAGATTTGTTTAATCGGTTTATCACTTCACTGGGTGTATGTAAGGGTTTGCAACAATTTTAAGGATGTTATTTATATGTGATTTATTGTATTTTTGTTAGGTTTTGCCTACCAAAATGTCTTATGCTGCTAACCTGAAGAATGTAATGAGCATACAAAACCATCAGAAAGAGACAGAAGAAACTGCTGCACCTCAGGAAGAAACAGACAGCTCAAAGCCAGGGCCATCGGCGCATGATCTTGCTGCTCAGTTAAAGAGCAGCTTGCTGGCTGAGATTGGGCTGACAGAGAGTGAGGGACCTCCTTTGACTTCATTCAGGTACACTACTCTGCAATCTACCTAGTTGTATATGGAATGTCTTGTCTTGATTTTTGTTGTTTCCCTGTGCAGAGAGAGCTTTCTAGAGTTGCCTTCTGATCTTTAACATTATTTAATAATTGGATTGATTTCCTTGCTACTGGATAAAACATTCTAAAGGCTTGAAGCATGATCCTTAGATACTTGCATAGTGTTGGTGTTAGACCACTAATAATTACAAAAATATATAGTGAAGCATATCCATGAGGGAAAAAATAAACTTAAATAAATCAGTGCCACTAAACCACTTGAAAGATAACCTATGTGCACCTTGGTTAGATGCAGATGTACAAATAGTGCCTATATCAAAATATACTGTTTTTCCAACCATATATTCACTGCATGTGCTGAAAAATTCTATAGATGGCCACAAAGAGAGTCCAATGTGCAGAAACCTCACACAAAAGCAGCTTCCACTGTAGAGATGAACCACCTTGTACACCCAAAGTGCTCTGTAAGTGGATGCCTGCTTACCAGATGTTGTTGTCCTTAATTAAAAGGTCAAATAAAGCCTTTAGCAAGTTATTGCTTGCTGCAATTAAATGGAAGAGCCGTGTGGGAAACCTTTCCTCTCCCCTAGTTTGGATACCAGGAAAAATATATAGAAAGGATACAAAAAACTGGAATAGTGTAATCCCGTTTATTAAAAATATTAGATAAAATCAAAAGCCGAGTGGCTGCTTACATTTAAAAGTGCATTCTCCCAGCGCTGAGGCTGTTCAGCTTGTCTATGGTTAAGAGAAACTTCCCCTCTGCGTGCTGTGTCTGACATGCGTTCTACCGCCTGCTGCCGACAACCAGAGGGACCGGAAGTATGAAATGGATCGCGTAACCAGACATGCCGCTTTTGACCAGGGTGCACATAGGTTATCTTTCAAGTAGTTTATTGGCACTGATTTATTTAAGTTTATTTTTTCCCTCGTGGATATTTTCACTATCTATTTTTGTAATTAGTAATTAGTGGTCTAGCGCCCCCCCATCACACTTGTTTTCAATTTGTACTAGAATATTTATATCTAGCTTGGGGCTTAGCAGCTATATTTATTATTTTATAGACTTTTGAATTTTTGGTGCAAAGTATTTTTATAGTGTTGGTGTTTAGTCTGAACACTGTAGGTACTTTCAAGAATCCACAAGTTAGCATACTGGGGTTGATGTACTAGAAGAGTGCAAAATCTGCAGCTGTGCATTGTAGCCAAATGGCTTCTAACTTCAGCTTGTTCAATTAAGCTTTGGTCAAAAAAAAAACTGGAAGCTGATTGGTTTCTATGCAGAGCTGCACCAGATTTTGAACACCAATTTTAGTAACCCCCTCCCCACTGTGTTGCATAACTATTAAAGGGTTATCTAAAACAAGCACACTGTTGAATTGTTATGAAAGTGTAACCTAGGATCAACACTGAGTTGAGATTAATTTCCCTTGTTTACTAATGTGTGGTGTTTATTCTAGGCCACAGTGCAGTTTTATGGGTATGGTAATATCTCACGATATGCTGTTGGGTCGATGGAGGTTATCTCTTGAGCTTTTTGGCAGAGTGTTCATGGAGGATGTTGGAGCAGAGCCGGGATCAGTAAGTTTTCTTTGTTCTTCAGGGCTCTTCTTTATATACTATATTGTTTTTGTAGTAGATGGTTGACAGTTCTACTCATTCAAACAGATATTGACAGAGTTGGGTGGCTTTGAAGTGAAAGAATCCAAATTCCGCAGAGAGATGGAAAAACTGCGAAATCAGCAATCTAGAGATTTAACCTTGGAGGTAAGATTACACAAGAAATTCTCATAGTTTGACTATCCTAGTACTCTTCACTATTGTGTGACATCCGCTTCCTCCTTGTGGGTGTTTAAAGGTCACTTCTGAATGCATCGATCAGTCTTGACTTGCGCTGTTTTTTTTTTTTTTTTTTTTTTTTTTTTAAATAGATTTTAGGCATTAATTGTAGACTTAACAATACTGGAGGTTTTTTTATTTTTGCACCTCCAGGTGCCCCCTTAGCAAGCCAGGTGCTAAGGGGGCACCCATGCACGCAGGCTCTGGTGCTGGGCTGTGTTCACCCATACACACAGTGCTGGAAAGAAACGCCCCTGCTTCCTCCTCCAAAAGGAGCCTATGGTGCTTGCTGCTGTTTCTCCTGTGAGACCAGGAAGTGAGAGGGAGCAGTGCTGCAGCCAGGACAGAACTGGAGCAGAGATGGTGACATTTTTTTGGAGTGATGGTTGTCTTTATATTTCGCTTATACTTTTATTAAAATATAAAGCAAAAATATTATTGCTTAATCAAAGCTTTAATAAAAGGTAGTAGTCCATTTTAACCTTTTTTTTTGCTTGGGCTTTAGGTTGACAGAGACCGAGACCTCCTTATTCAGCAGACAATGAGGCAGTTGAATAACCATTTTGGGCGCAGGTGTGCCACAACACCAATGGCTGTGCACAGGGTAAAGGTCACTTTTAAAGACGAGCCAGGAGAGGGCAGTGGAGTAGCCCGAAGCTTCTATACCGCTATTGCTCAAGCATTTCTGTCAAATGAAAAATTGCCAAGTCTAGACTGCATTCAGAACACCAACAAAGGAACACATACAAGTAAGCCTCTTTCTTACAGGATATGATGTGTGGTTGAACAAACTTGTCCGCGTGAATAGATTGGGATTAAAGTATAATAAAGCCAAAGTGGGGCTCACCCCCCCCCCCCCCCCTTCATTGTGGATACAGAAAGGAAAGGGTTCACTTCCTGTTCCATAGCAAAATAGGAAATGAGAGGAAATCCCTCTAATGTAACGGAATCGGTGTCATTGGAAGATTTCCCATCTCTGCTGTCAACCCAAAATTTGCCCTTTCTTTTACTTTCACAGTAGACAGGTTGAATATCCCCAACAAGCACAGGCAGCAAAATAACCTGACAGTTTCTAATCCCTCTAAGTTTTGGATAAATTGGGGAAAAAAAAAAGTTACTTTAGAGTTCTGGAACTAGTATGCAGCTTAGAAATCATCAGACTGACGGCTTCTTTCTAAATCACTTCCCTGAGGCTGGGTTTACACATGCTGCGGCTCACAGCAGGGTGTCCAAGGTTTCCCTGTATTGGAACCAAAGACACACAGGACCCTTTCCAAATGCTGACTGCGGCCGCCCCAGAGCTGTGTGAACTGGCTCCATTGCGAGCCGGGCACTCTCTCCTGTCAGGCGAGTTGGATGTAGAGAAACCGCATCCAATTTGCATTAGTGTGAACCCAGTCTGAATAAAAAATATATACATTTTTTAAAATCTTTTTTATACTTCACTGCTCTGTGCAAAGGTTTTGCATAAAGCAACCTTGATCCTCCTCTTCTGGGGGCCCCTGCCAGTGCTCCTTCCCACTGCCAAGTGCTCCAATAGAAAGCTGCTTGCTATGGGACCACTTGTGTGGGCTTGATCTTGAGCCACACTGTATCTCAACTGACACACAAAGTGTAGCTTGGCCCCTGCTGCTGCACCTCTGTCCAGTGAGGGAAGAGCGAGCCTCTGCTCTCCTGCACAGCTCTGGATAATGTCAAAGGAAAAAATACCATAAGCCGCACATAAAGCAGACCCATTTGAATGAAGTGAGATGAATGGCGGCCTCAGCCCGGATTCCAGCCACTCCACTCCCCCCCGCCATGTTTCGCTCTACATCTTTGAGTTTAATCATGGAGGGGCTGCACAGAAGGCATTAAAGTTAAAAAAAAAAAAAAAAATGTTACTATTAGAACCCTTTTTAATTTTAGATATTATTGAGGTCTCTACAAAGCCCATTACCGAACTGCAGCTATACAGGAAAAGCTAGGTTTCTTTACTTCAGCCCCGGAGGATTTGGCTGGCCAAAGACAGCACTTTTTGCGATTCAGCACTGCGTCGCTTTAACTGACAATTTGCGCAGTCGTGCGATGTGGCTCCCAAACAACGTTGACTTCCGTTCCCCCCCCCCCCCCACAAATAGAGCTTTCTTTTGGTGGTATTTGATCACCTGTATGGTTTTTATTTTTTGCGCTATAAACAAAAATTGAGCGACAAGTTTGAAAAAAAAAGCTATATTTTTTTTTTTTTTTTTACTTTTTGGTATATAATATATCTATATATCTCGGAAAAATATATATAAAAAAACACTGATACGTAGTCACATATTTTTGGTAAAAAAAAGATCGCAAGAAGCGTTTGGTTTGGGCAAAAGTTATAGCGTCTACAAAATAAGGGATAGTTTTATGGCATTTTTATTTTACTAGTAATGGTGGCTATCAGCTATTTATTTTTTATTTTTTTGTCTCGACTGTGACATGGCCACATTGGACAGTTTTGACAAATTTTTGGGACCATTGGCATTAATACAGCGATCAATGCTATAAAATTGCATTGATTACTATAAAAATGTCACTGACAGTGAGGGCGTTAAGTGGGTCCTCGGGAGCGATTCTAAATGTAGGGGGGTTGGGCTAGCTGTGACACAACACTGATCACCTCTCCTGATTACAGGGAGCTGTGATTGGTGTCACTATGCAGAGAGAACGGGGAAATGCTTGTTTACATTAGCATCTCTCCGTGAGACGATTGCAGGTGTCCCCACGGTCAGACTCGCGGAGCTCACGGAAGGCGCACGCCTGCTTTGCAAGCCTCGCGAGATCACATAATATAACGTGATTTTGCGCAGCGGGGCCAACCTGCCGCGGTAAAACTGCGGAGGCTGGTCCACAAGCAGTTAAAGCTGTTAAACCCAAAGGGAAACCTGGCAGCTTACCTATTCTTAAATGGGGGTATCTGCATTAATTTTCTTTTTTAAGGCTTCTATTTTTCATCTGGTGATCCAGTTAGGCTGTTTTTCAAAAGAATAAGCTCTTGTAGATTGTATCTGTTATAGAGTTTGACAATTTACCACTGACGGGGGTGCTTACAATGGTCAGCTTTATGTAAAACCTTTTATCCCAAAAGGGATACTGTTTGCTAGAACTGCATATAAAACTGGAGTTTGGCTTCATTTAGTGTTTTTAAATCTGCTAGTACATATAACGCTCACCTTCCCACCAGACTGACAATGCTGCTGTATAAATGTGCTTCTGTGCTCCTTCATCCAGAGCGAGGGCACTGTAATATAAGGTGTGTTGCTGGCCCAGATCACCAGGTGAAAAAAGCCTAAGAAAATAACTTGCGCAGCCTCCACATCTAATGATTGTTGAGCTGCAATATATTATGTTTGGTTTTGAATATAATACCACTTTAAGTGATAGACCTCTTCTTCACTCTACTGGGAGAAGCTTACCTTCTGCCTGTGGAGGTTTTTCAGATTCTTCTACCGCAATGTTTTTCTTAGGATTCCTGCTGCACCATAGGCATTGCGGCTCCTACAACATCAGATCAGTTAACCCTCAGCAGAGCTTCGGGAGGCTGTATTTGGACCCCTTGGAGTAATCCCTCCATAAAGTCTGCTGATGTCTTCAGACTTGGTGTGGAAGTGCACAGTATGGGTTGTGGGGGGCGCACAGATTGGCTAGTATGTCATATATATTTTTACCCTTGAATTGTCCTTTATATAAAAAAAAAAGTCAAGATTGACTAGTTGAGATGTCATTACAAAAGGGCAAGTCTTATGAATAGCAATTGCAACCCCTCTAGCTCTAGAGTTACAAAATAGCTAATCCTATACAAAGTTAGGAGCCTTCATTTTTGCCAGTGACCAGTCGCCTGAAGGTGACTGCATATAACCCAGTGGTAACCACTACAGATCTGTATCCCGTAATGTACACTAAAACTTTTTAATAAGTCAAAATGTTTGCTATTAAAGGTTTGATGCAGAGGCTAAGAAATAGAGGAGAGCGCGACCGGGAAAGAGAACGGGACATGCGACGAAGCAGTGGTTTAAGAGCTGGATCTCGGAGGGATAGAGACAGGTTTGTTCCATATATTTTTTTATTTTTTTTTTCATTCGCCAATAGCGTAGTTTTCCATATGACCTTCACTTAACACGCATGCTTTTTTATTTTAGAGATTTCAGGAGACAGCTGTCGATTGACACAAGGCCTTTTAGGCCAGCCTCTGAAGGGAACCCCAGTGATGATCCAGATCCTCTTCCAGCTCACAGACAGGCTCTTGGGGAGCGGCTGTATCCACGTGTACAAGCCATGCAGCCTGTAAGGGACATCTTGTCAATTTTTGTAACTGCTTTGTGATGTTCGAGTCATACATTATAAACATTTATGGCACACCCGAAACATATAACCATTTATTTCTTTTAGGCCTTTGCAAGTAAAATTACTGGTATGCTGCTAGAATTGTCTCCAGCCCAACTGCTACTGCTGCTGGCCAGCGAAGACTCTCTGAGAGCCCGAGTGGATGAAGCTATGGAATTGATTATCGCACATGGAAGGTATCACTTCATAACCTAAACTGTTGCATACACACATTCAATTTTAGACTGTTCCTGTATAGTTTGAAAATGAGAGGCTTTGTAGGGACCCTCCTCTATCATCTAAACATAACCTACTTTCAGACTGCCCACTATGTAATGTGGACGGGCATGCCCATACAGGTACAGCGATGTACTGGTACATCACTGCCTGTTTCCAGTTTTAGGTTGCATACATACGCTCCCCCCACCATCAACACCTGCTGTGATTGTACACAGCGCTAGTTTCTCAGCAGGTCCCGACCAATGATTCATGGCCGGGACCTGCTGATCAGCTGTATCCAATCGCATCCCAGAGCCCTGTGTTGACAATCAACACAGGGCTCTGTACAGAGGGAACAATCTGTTTCTAGAAACAAAGGTTATTAGTAAAAAGCAGCATATAATACCATAACACTTGCTAGGCACACAGTTAACCCTTTGATCACCCTAGATGTTATCCCATTCCCAGCCAGTGTCATTAGTACAGTTCACGGTGTATATTGTCATTGTATTAGTGTCAGTCAGTTCCCACACATTGTAAGTAGGTGTCAGATTGCACGCTGCACTATGAGTCTCACTAAGTCTCTGATCGCTGAGAGTAGTAGTAAAAAAAATAATAATCCAGTATATATACCATAGCGTTATAATCAATCAATATACACTTATTGGGACTTTTCTTGCCAATGATATGTAGCAAAATACATCTTTACTTTTTTTGGGGGGTCTTTTTTTTCTTCTTTAAATAGAATTAAGTAAAAGGCCTAGTAGTAATCAAATGCCACGAAAAGAATCTCTATTTTTGTGGTTGTATACATTTCTTTTAGGTACAGAATTGCATGACTGCGCAATTACCAGTTAAAGTAGCGTAGTGCTAAATGGCAAAAAAAGGCATGTTCGCCGAGGTGGATAAAATGTCTAAAGCGAAAAAAAATTTATATTGGTCAGGGTCACGTCAGGGTGATTTACGATAATTTCCTGTTCCATAGACCCAACATGCAGTAATTGGAGGGAAATCCCCTTGGTTTATAGACTTGGATTTAGTTAGCACTTTTTTGACTCTTGCCTTATAAAAGCTGGCAATAGTGGTGTTGAGTCATTCTTGGACTTTATATCAACTATATCAACCTCGCTATAAGAGGTTCTAGGCCTAGGGAGATAACACAATGTAACCGGATAATCTTTCTTTTCTAGGGAAAATGGAGCAGACAGTATACTTGATCTTGGCTTGTTAGATTCATCTGAAAAAGTGCAGGTAAGCCATTGTTACTGCTAATGTTTTATTCTTGGATCTTTGAGATTGACACTTGTAATGCTTGCGACTGCCCATAGTTTATAGGGAACTTGAGTCCAGAGGTGATCAGCTGTCCTTAAATTCGAAAGTATCCTGCAGAGGGTGCAATTATCTGAACACTGGCTGACAACTGCGGCCGCTATCGGCCTGTCACTGCTTTGTACATGCTCAGCAGTCACAACTATCTGACAACACCTGGCTGCGGGTTTCAACAAGTTACTAACTGAACCACAGCATATTTGGGCATGTAAATGAGATGTTACAGATCTGTCACTACTTCCGGACTTTATTTCTGAAACTCTGCAATTTATTGTTGCAGGAAAACCGTAAACGTCATGGATCCAGCCGCAGTGTGGTTGATATGGAACTAACGGATACGGATGATGGTGATGATAACGCCCCCTTATTCTATCAGCCTGGCAAACGAGGATTCTATAGTCCCAGGCCTGGCAAGAACACAGAGGCCCGGTTAAACTGTTTCCGGAATATTGGAAGGTAAAGGTTTTGGCTATTAGTAGAATGTCGTGTCAATAAAAATTGCAGTTTTCTGTGAATATATGATAGAACATATCTCGTTGTTTCAGGATCCTTGGCCTGTGCCTGTTGCAGAATGAACTATGTCCAATCACATTAAGCCGGCAGGTTATAAAGGTTCTCTTGGGCAGAAAAGTAAGTCTTTTGTGAAATATTCAGATTCCATAAATTCACAAACCTAAAATACTGATATAAAGTTATAGGACACCTGTTCTAAATATTACATGTTCTAGCCCACATGGAAAAACAGAACCCCGCCCCTTTACAATCATATTTTCTCTCCCATTTCTTTATGAACGGTGAAGTAGATGCTTTTTTCCAGTGCCGTTTGTTGCTAAATGTGCCAGGCCAATCTGAGTTGCTTTGTACTATGTGATCTCTGTGATGTCCCTGATCACAAATGTAGCCAGTGTTGTTTTTACATTGCAGAGCTCACCCCTTCCTTTTACAGAGGAGGAAGGAGGAACTAATGAATTAATCACACCATTCATTGGTTCCAGATCAGAAGATCCCAAGGTTGTGGCATTGTTTTTAACACTTTCACCCCCTTCTCTGCCAGTATATCTCAACCCTATTTTTGTCCTTCCAGTGACCTTTCTATTAACCCATTTCTTTATTCTGCACATCTATACATAACCCCTTCATCTCCATTTTCACTGTATGCGACCTGTACCTTAACACCTTTGCCCCCCTTTTCCCTTTGTTAGAATATTTTACATTTAATGTATCCAGTTTACTATTACCGAGCAGTATGTTTTAACCCCCTCAATGTTAGTATGGTTCTTTCCAAAAAAAAATTACATCATCTTGGGATGTCTGTTTCATAAGTGATAATTTATGGCATTTTTGTAGAGTTCTGGTATCTTTGTGTAATGTGCTATAGCAGCAGGTAAAAGAAACCGTTTATTTTTTATTTTTCTCCAAATAGTTTGGTCGTTGAGGAAAACAAAATGTATTTTTTCCTTTTGCCAGTTGCAGGCAGCTGTATAATCCAAATAAAGCTGTAGGCCAGCCCAGGATAACTTCTGCTACCTGTGTATCCAAGGATGATGAAAAATTGTTTTCTTCAGCTGTACTGTTAAAAACTAGCCTTATTTCGAAAAGTTTGAAAAAAGATGCAAAGATTGGGTTAAATATAAGCAATCGTCGAGATACGCAGATAGGATGTCAGATGAACCATAGGATGACTAAGGATTTAAAAAAAAGGGGGAGGGGGGAAAAAAACAGAAGGTCGGACTTTAGCTATTCGGAGAGATCTCAAGGGGGGGGATGTGGGGGGGAATTGTGTTGGGTGGGATAATTTAAATTTTTGTTGTAATTGTGTTTGTAGCCCCTAATGGAATAGGAGAGGGAAAAAACAAAAACAAAAAAATTAATATTTAAGGAATAATTGCTACAATGATTTTGAAATGAGATGAGACAACAATGAACGGTAGAGTTTGATTCAAGTCTCTCTAAAGTGTTCACTGAAGTGGAAAAAAATAGCCTTATTTTGCTAAAGCGATCAAACAATCCAAAAATCATACGAAAATTTCAATTTTCGGAGCGATCGTATGATCTGATCGTTGGTACAGATATTTCAAGAGCCGATCAGGAGAGTTTATCTGATTATTTGATCGGACATGCACGAAAAAACGATTTGTTCGATTTTCGTTTAATCAGTCCAGTTTTCATTCGAAAATGCAATAGATACATTACAACACATGACATCACTTCAGAATTTTTATTTTGTTCAAGAATTTTCATGACTTAATAAACTCTTCAGGTTCGATGTAAGATTGGCATGCAAAAAAAGGACGATCATTCGTCCAATAATCTCATTGTGTGCACCAGGCATTATTTTCAATCTTCTCTTCCTATAATTCCAATCCAGAATCTTCTCTACATAGCTGCTAGAGCTTGTCTTCATTTACAGCTATGTGGCATGGGCATCGGAGTGCTGCAACTGGACCCTGTAGGACTGAGTGTTGCAGGGATAGATTAGAGGAGACCTTCAGTCACTGGGTTTAGCTTAGCATGGAGAAGTTTCCAGACTCTGTTCTGGTCAAGGTTGGCTGCAGGGAGCTGTCAGATTCAATTCACCCGTACATTTATTTATTTTTTCCTCCAGTTGCTGTCATTTTGGCTTCTAGAACTGTCCTATCCAGACCATCATTCTATTCCTCAAAGATTCCCTGCCCTTGGGGCATGTGAGGCCCTTGGTAATACCTGGTGTGTCTTAGCTTATCCTTACACCAGAGGAACCCTCTGGCCTAATAGGTCAGCTAGGACCTGCTTTACTTGTCACTCATCCTTGTAGGGTTGTGTGGTTTTGGTATCCTTCATACACAGGTCTGCTTCTCAGGCCTGGTGCCTTTTCCTGAGTGTGGGAGACAACCCCCAGTGAAGTGGGTGGCATTGTGGATTCTAGTGGCCAAGATCTCCCCAAAGGGCTTAACACCTTCAAGATTTGGCTAGATCTGACTTGGGTTTCAGTGTTGGAAACTACCTGTCAACTGCAGATGATTGTAATCAAACTAGTTCCGCCCTTCAGGCCCCGTGTTATTATGAAGGGTTTTACCCTTTTCTTGCCTACCTTGCACCTTTAATCTCCCCTTGTTCTATTTGAAACCGTTGTCTGCTATTAAAGACTCCTTGTGGGTCTAGACTGTTAATGTATCTAACTCTCCTGGACGGGGTATTCTCTGGTGTGATCACTTGGTCTCCCATCAGATGGCTGGTAATAATTCTTCTCCGCAAATCCAGGTGGGTTCTCTCACTAGAGATTTTTCCTTCAGGAATGGTTACTAGACTTTGAGCGAAGGGGTTCCTTCCCTTGTTGGATCCTGACTCGTATAGGTCTCCTGCTACTGTCTGTTGGACCCCATCTATGTGCTGCTGTGTCTTCAATACTGAAGTTCAGGTTGATCAGCTTCTCGCTTGCTCCAGGTTTCATTGTTGCCTTCTGTTTGGAGTCATTCTCCTCAAATGGTGACCTTTTTCTATTTGGTCCTGAGCATCAAGCTGACTGTTGTCCTCTGGTCCTGTTGCTGTTCCCCTAATTAGTAGAGAGCTCTGCCACATAAAGCATTTATGGCTTAAGGCATTTCTTGGGCTATAGGCTGTCCTCCTGTCTGTTTTGTTGGGCCTGCTAGTGGCGGTTTCTTTAGAGTTGCTTCATAGCTGGCCAAAGTGTCACTCTGTTGCTGTTTTCTTGCCAACAATGAGCTTCTACAGCGTTTTAGCCAGAGAGGGAATGATGACATAGGAACTGGCGAAAGTCCACCACCAACAGGAGCACTAATGGGAAATTTCACTATTTTGTGACGAAGCATACATTTATTTGCAGTTTGGTTTGCTAGCTTCCTATATTAGGGAGAAGTGTTATTTGGTCAGTCTTCATTCAATGTTGTACGGTAAAGTATGGGCCTCTAATGAATGGGCTCAGTAAGGGGTTATAGAGGTACAATCCATACAATAGTATTTGGGTCCCCAGGAACACAAAGGAAAGTGTACCCAAACATTTACAATGACATCATAAAAATATATTTTTGATACAAAAAGTTAAAAGGCACAAAAATCCACATACACGAATAAAAGCAATAACCATGTTGTATGGTGCCTAAATGTTTATAGAAATTACGAATGTGTTGTCTTTTATCATTGTGTAGGTGAACTGGCATGATTTTGCTTTTTTTGATCACGTGATGTATGAAAGTCTGCGTCAGCTCATCCTCGCCTCACAGAGTCCAGATGCAGATGCTGTGTTTGCATCAATGGACTTGGCATTCGCTATAGACCTGTGCAAGGAGGAGAGTGGAGGACAGGTATGAACAATATTAATTATGCATGTTGACTATTTAAACTGTTTTGTATAATGGCAAATCATTTGTTCCCCTGAAAACGGCCAAGATTTGCCATATTATGCAAGGTCTCTCTCCCCCTTTTTTTTTTTTTTTTTTTCCTTTTCTCCTAAATCATTTAACACAACAAGCGAACTTTAATACATCTGTGGTTGTGTATGCCTATACAGATTACCTTTGACTAAAGTTTAATTTCTTTTCTTCAGGTGGAGCTCATTCCCAATGGTGTAAATATCCCTGTAACCCCTCAAAATGTATATGAATATGTAAGAAAATATGCTGAACATAGGATGCTGGTAGTAGCAGAACAGCCTCTACATGTAAGTTTAGTTTGAGAGTGCGTGGAACGTTTCACTCTTGGGTCCAATTTATTTTATTTTTTTTACTGTAAAATGCAGGCAGTCCCCAGGTTACAAACCAAGATATGTTCTGTAGGTCTGTTCTTAAATTGAATTTGTAAGCAAGTTGCTGGTGATAAAGCTTCAGTGGAAACTCCTTTTTCCCAATAACGGTTACAGGAGTAAATTTCCCTTCCTAGGGGTGGATTCTGCTCACTCCCTCTTGTCTACTTCATACTTACAGAGGGAGACAACAGACTGCAAAGACTTACATGGTCGGATGTCTGTATCTGTGACGGGTGGACAGACTCCCAAGTACTGTAGCTTAACCACTTAAGCCCCGGACCATTTTCCAGCTAAAGGGCCAAGCCCCTTTTTGCGATTCGGCACTGCGTCGTTTTAACTGACAATTGTGCGGCCGTCCGACGTGGCTCCGAAACAAAATTAACATCCTTTTTTTCCCCCCACAAATAGAGCTTTTTTTTTGGTGGTATTTGATCACCTCTGCGGTTATTTTTTGCGCTACAAACAAAAACGACAATTTTGAAAAAAAAACTCATTTTTTACATTTTGCTATAATAAATATCCCCCCCAAAAAAATTTTCCCTCAGTTTAGGCCGATATATATTCGACATATTTTTGGTAAAAAAATCACAATAAGCGTTTGATTGGTTTGCACAAAAGTTATAGCGTCTACAAAATAGGGGATAGTTTTATGGCATTTTATTTTTACTATTTTAGAGGGTTTTTTGTTTTGTTTTTTGTGGCTGCGATGTTATGGTGGACACGTCGGACAATTTTGACACATTTTTGGGACCATTGGCATTAATACAGCAATCGGTGCAATTAAAAATGCACTGATTACTGTAAGAATGGCAGTGTAGGGGGTTAAGTTTGTTTTTTGTTTTTTTTAACTGTAGGGCAGTTGCGGAGCTCAGGACCGAGTCGCACGTGCTCGTGACCTATGGCTGGGCACCTAAAGGGCAACGTACCTGTACGTGCTTGTGCCCAGCAGTGCCATTCTGCCGACGTACATCGGAGTGAGGCGGTCCTTAAGCGGTTAAAGTGATACTAAAGTCTAGTTTTAATATTTTTATTTTTTTTTCTCTCTTAATAAACTTGTTAAAATAGATTAAGGCAAGTGGTTAAGGAAAACGCAACCCAAGAACAAAAACTTGTTTGCATTGCACCCATCATTAGTGGGAGTAAACCATACATCTTTGGTGTCAATCGCAGCAATAGTGTTTTGTAGCCATGGGAAGAGAAATGCCCCTAGACCCAAAAAGGAAAGCAAAGGGCCACATCTGGCCGCAGTTTGGAGACCACTGATCTAGAGCATATACTTCTTCTTTTTTTTTTTTTTTGGATGCAATCTATGGCCAGCATTATTGTGCTTTCTGTTACCTTATTGCTATTGTGTATGTTTTAGGCAATGAGGAAAGGACTGCTAGATGTAATTCCAAAGAGTGCACTAGAAGATTTAACAGCGGAAGATTTCAGACTTCTGGTGAATGGCTGCGGTGAAGTTAATGTTCAGATGTTGATTAGTTTTACATCTTTCAACGATGAGTCGGGTAAGAAATCGCATACATTGTTGTTCAAGGAAAAACCTTTGGGCACACATTACAGTTCAGTTAAATGAACACAGAATAATAAAACTATAATTTGATCCGCTATGATAAAACCCATTAAAAGCAGCAAAAAAGTGCCCCTGTAATGCTTTATAGTATTTAGGAAAACATTTCTGTGATATTCCCAAAACTAAAGGAGTACACTTTACACGACCATTGCCCTGAGCTTTGGCACTGCCCCACCCCCGACTTCTCAGTGCAAAGGGGCCATTGTAATATATTTTATCAATAATCAGCTGCATTTTTTTTTTTATTGCCAGATTCATTTTAAACTGCACCTTTTCTTCACATTGGTTCTGTGTCACCAGAACATGAGGTGACTAGAAATCTCCCAGTGGGGATCCCGGTTTTGGTGACGAGTGAAATTCTCACATCTGCAGTGGGGACACACCGCTAAAAATAAGCTGACCTCTGTCACTCTATCCACTATTTGACATTCCCTTAAGGCGCCGTTCACACCTGAGCCATTTTCTGCTTGAAGTTTGTAGCTCTAAAATGCTCAACAGGCCAAATCCCATTCATCTCAATAGCTCCTGTTAACATCTGAGCATTCTGTCACCTGAAGAAAAACGCCTGTCGCTCAAAGTACATGAGCATCTTTTTGGCAGATTACAAGTGGTTTTGGCCCCATAGACTTCAATAGAAATGCCTGATTGGAGCTTTATTATGGTTTCTCCTCAAACGGCAGCTCTTAAAACCCCTTGTATTCTTCTTGCTCTCCCTTTCCTCCCCCAGTGCTTTCTATTGGCTAAACAAAAACGCCTGAAGCTGTAAAATGCTTAGAATACTGTTCTAAATATGCTCAGGTGTGAATGCAGTTTTAGTATGTTTCCTGGGTTCTTAATTAAGTATGGGTTTGTTTTTTTGGCTTAATCCTATTCCTTATGAGCTGACTGTTACTTGGACCTTACCAACATGAAGTACACCTTCTGTAGGAACAAAAGGAGGAAAATAACAAAAGCTTTTTGTTATTGTGTCAGCAGAGAATCCAAACAGAAGAGGATTGGGGCTGCTCTGTGCAAAACCATTGTACAGAGCAGGTAAGTATTATTACCCCCCCCCCCCCCCATTTAAATTCTTTTCTTTTAGAATCACTTTAAGGATGCTGGTAATATGTGGTATTTATTTGGTCTATCTATTAAAGCCGTCAATGATTCTTAAAATATATTTTAAGGTGGAGTTTAAGACCTTTATGGTCTTCATTCTAATTGTTTTATGACATTAGTGACTTGTAAGTTTTACATGAGTAAATTAGTACAGTTGCATTAGTTTTACATGCAAGTTCCCTTATCCTGTAAATAATGGGCCTTTATCATTACAGATTTGCATGCAGTAAAAAAACACAAAATAATTATATAACTATTTAAGATGCTTACTACAGAATAAAATATTTATGAATGTTTGTTTTTCAGGAGAAAATGCAGAAAAGCTTTTGCAATTTAAACGCTGGTTCTGGTCAATTGTTGAAAAGATGAGCATGACTGAGCGGCAAGATTTAGTAAGTACTTGTCACATTGCACTATTTTATGTTTTCTAATAGATATTGTAACTTTGTATCCTAATCATAGAGTACAGAACACAGGCTGAGTATTTGCAGAGCCTGGTTTATAGGCTGGCACCTTGAGTGATTGGACACTGGTGGTGCACCTCCTTTATATCCCAACCCCACTCTTCTGGGGGTTTTTTTGTGCTCAAAGGTGATGGACCTCTTCTCCCTTGTCGAGGTTCACACACTAACAGTGTGGGAAACGCAGCAATCTCTGCATGTTTACCACACCGTATTGCAATCACACCATGTTTGCGATTATATCGCAAATATCCTTGTTTAATTAGGCAGAGCTCTTGTCTGTCTTCTCGCCGATCAGCAGGTGCTGGTGGACATCCATTGGCCGGCACCTGCTGATCAGCTTGTGTTGTGTTCAATCACAGCAGAGGTACGCGTGCCGCATCAAGCACTAGGTACGTGATCTGGCGCAGGAGAGCCGTTCTGCCGTCGGCAAGTGTTTATATGAAATCCTGTAATGTGAACAAAATTCACACTTGCACAAATAATGATTTATCTGTTTTTATATTTGTAGGTTTATTTCTGGACATCAAGCCCATCTTTACCCGCAAGTGAAGAAGGTTTTCAGCCCATGCCTTCCATTACCATACGACCGCCAGATGACCAACATCTCCCTACTGCCAACACCTGTATCTCTCGCCTGTATGTCCCCCTCTACTCCTCCAAACAGATTCTCAAACAGAAGTTATTACTGGCTATTAAAACCAAGAACTTTGGGTTTGTGTAGATTAAATAAAGCGTTTTCCCCCATGTAATATATCTAGCAAACATGTTTTTCTTAGATCTTTTTCCATTTGTCGAAAAGGTTTATGAATTTTAACACAGTTTTGCCCAACCATGATGTCGCGTTGAGGACTTTCTGGCGCTTTGATTGCAGTGGCGTCTAACGCCAATTGGTCACGCAAAACCCAACTGAGTACAATTATTGGTGGGCCAGTCTATCAGGTCTTCTGACAAACGGTTTGGCTTGTTACCGTTCCTTTTAAATCCAAGGACAGGAGGATGCTGAAGTAACACTGTGATAGTCTCTTCCAAGACAGGAAAAGGTTCTAAACATGTCTGACTTTTCACTGCGGCCTTTGTGAAAATTGCTTTATCATTGACTCTTGGAAGGAGGGAATGATATGAAAATCAAAAATGTATTCTGTCACACCCTTTTATTTCCTCTTTTTATTTTTTGTGGGATTTTTGGGGGTACTTTTTTCCCCCCTCCCATGCTATTTAATTTGTAGTTTGGCTACTGTGTTGTACATGATGTATATTAAACTTGTAAAAGTGATATCCTGAAAAAAAAAATAATGGGCTTATGTTGCACTATTTTTATTTTTCACGTGTCATGTCAATCTCTAATCACAATCTTTTCCATAGACTGGAGCTTTTGAGAATAGGTCATGACAAAATTGCATGTACAAATACATGTATGTAATTTTATGTTAAATGCATAAAAATTCAGTTGGATTTTTTTTCTTCCAAACCATTTCTTCACTTTAATATGCTTTGTCAATTACGCCAGTGGGAAAATAACTCAAGCAGATCTGTTTTTTATTTTAAATGGACGCTTTTAGGTAAAAAAAAAAATGAAACAAATTGTGTGTTGAGTTTTTTTCTGACATTTATTGATATATTGCGATGTGCTTAATTTTTAAACATTTCAAATTAAAGGAGTTGTAAAGACAGAAGTTTTTTTTATCTTAATGCATTCTATGCATTAAGATAAAAAAAAACCACCTGTGTGTAACAGCCTCCTCAGCAACCCCCAATTACTACCTGAGCTCCTTCTCTCTCCAGCAATGTCCCGGATACCCTCAGCCATCTAGTACACTCCTCCTGATTGGCTGAGACAGAGCAGCGGCGCTATTGGCTCCCGCAGCTGTCAGCCAATCGGGGGATCAGGGCTCCCTGTCTGAATGGATACACAGAGCTCTGACTCAGCTTGGATGACCCCTGTAGCAAGCTGCTGGCCGAGGGGCACTCAAAAGAGGGAGGGACTAGGAGCAGCAAAGAGGGAGAACAGAAGGGTACAGGCTACTCTGTGCAAAACCAACTGCACAGAGGAGCCAAGTATAACCTGTTTAAAGTGATTGTAAAGGGTTTTTATTTTTTAGTCCTATAGTGCGGAAGCTATGCCCTTAAAAGCTAACAGATGGCAAATGACTAGTTGCCAGTCCTACCATTGGGCTCCCTGTGGCTGAGCTTTTCCCCCCCTTTTTTTTTTTTTTTTTTTTTATTATTTACCGTAGCTTGTTTTGTACTGGGTGTGGAGATGGAGTTTTCTTTTTGGTAGAGGAAGCAGGACTTTGCTTCATTAGGGCTGGCTCCCCCATGACTGGTGTGTAAATATTCAAGCAGTGTATTAAACTAATGCAGCTGAAGCAGGTACAGCTTTCTCTACAGCAAGGAGCATAGTGAGCAGCACAGTAGTGACAAAGCAAAATCCCATCAAATTAGCAGTCGCAGCACAGCCTCAAAGTGGTTGTAAAGGCAGAATTTCTTTTTTCTTATTGTATTCAAGGGGTTGTAAAGGTACATTTAAAAATAGTTATAATTTCCTCCCCTGTGCATGGGTTTTGCACAGAGTGGCCCCGATCCTCCATTTCTGGGGTCCCCCAGCAGCGCTCCTAGCACCTCCATGCATCGAGTGACCCCATGGGGAAGCGCGGTCCCTGGGGGCACTTGTGCGGGCGTGTTCCCATGTCCTGCTGTGTCCGTTGACTCGGCCCCGGTGTTATTGGATTTGATTGACAACAGGATCCAAGGGCTCTGCTGCCATCAATCTATCCAGTCAGCACCCGAGACACCGGCTGGAGCTGGTGTGCTCATCCCTGTCGCTGGAAAGGCCGGGTTCAGGTAAGTAAAAGGGGGTCTCTGAGGGGGCTGCTGCATCACAGGAGGTTTTTCCATGTTAATGCATAGAATGTAAGTATAAAATGTTTATTTAAAAAAAAAAAAAAAAAACCTCTAACCACTTTAAGCTAAAAAGCCTCTGTGTGCATCAGCCCGCCTCCCCCCCCCCCCAATACTAACCTGTGCCCCATCCACATCCAGCAATGTTGCAGGAGTGTCTCAGCTGCCTGGGACTCTCCTCATTGGCTGAGACAGAAGTGCAGTGCCATTGGCTCCCACTGCTGTCATTCAGCCAATGAGGTTAGAAAGGGGGTGGCGGCTCAGTGTCTGAGGCATACAGGGAGCTATGACTTGGGTGCCCCCGTAGAAAGCTGCTTGCTATGGGGGGCACCCAACAGGGGAGAGGGACCCGAGAAGAGGATCTGGGCTGCTCTGTACAAAACCACTACACAGAGCAGTCATTTCCTAGACCCTGGGGTATAGACTGGTACCTTCAGGGGATTGGCTGCTGGCAGGCTTTTGAGTACAAATCCCCTGAGTGTCCTCCCTAAATAATGCTACACCACTCAAGTCTTCGATTTTCTACTAGTGTCCCACAGGACCTCTTCTCCCTTTTTTAAAATCGCTCTTGGTTTACTACTTTCTTTTCTAAATTTTCAATCAACTTAATGGCTCTAATACAGCCATCGCTCTCCAGGCCCCTCTGCCTCCTCACTGGCTGTGATTGACAGTATTAGTGTCTTATGGAGTGGGGCTTGGGGGTGGACATGGATGAGTGCCCCCATGCTATGGGTGGTACAGAGCCAGGCACCCCAGCAGGGGACCTGAGAAGAGGAAGATCAGGGCACCTTTGTGCAAAGCAATTGCATAGAGCAAGTAAGTGTACTATGTGTGTGTTTTTTTGTTTGTTTTGTTTTTAAGGCAAATCCTTCAGCAAATTTTTTTATTCCCCCCCCCCCCCCCCCCCCCCCCCACAGCTGTCTTTCCCCTACATACATTCAAAGTGCAGAGTTTACACAGCATCTCTCTACTCTGAAAAGCAATTGGTGGGGGAGTTGTGAGAACTGATTGGAGGGAAGGGACACAGTTCATGGGAGCAGAGCTGAGGCTGTCGATCACGGGTTCTGCCCCCCAAATGTCAGCATTTTTTTTTTTCTTGGTGATGGGAAAATTTGTCAGAAGTGACTCATGCTGATCAGAAATTACACTTGGTGCTCTTGACTGAGACAAGCACACACTATAGAGGGGCATGATTTGGTCATAATTCACGTTTGAGGTTTACAGCCACTTTAAAGTGGTTGTAAAGCCTTATGGGTGTGTGTTTATTTTATTTTTTTTATTTTTGTTTTTTACACTCTCATCCACCCTGCTTATTCTAATATAACAGCTTTGCGGGAGCCCTTTTATCTGTAATGTGAAGTCCTACCAGCATCGCTTTACCCAAAAGCTGTACTCCCGCATGATTTGTCACCAGCTGTGTCCACCATACACATCTGATGAAAGATCACTTTACAGGCCCGCTATGGCCAATTACAGCAGATCACATGACAATTGTACACCATCGAAGGCTTTGATTCATGGTGTACTGTATTGATGGGCTGTGATTGATCATATGGTACAAGCTGTGTGAAGTTGGCACCCCATGTTTGTAAAACCTGAATAAAAATATACCATTCGTTTGTGCCGCGTTTGTGCTGATTTGTGCTGCAAAAATTAGCGTTTGTGCCAGTTCGGTTTCTGAGATATTAAACATTCAATTTAATGCAAACCCCGCCCACTTTGCACCCCACGTTGCTGAGTTTGAAAAACAAACGCGCCATTTGTTTGTGCCGCGTTTGTGCTGCAAAAATAAACGTTTGTGCCGCTTTGGTTGCAGAGATATTGTGCGTTATAGTTGCCCAAACCCTGCCCACTCTGCACCCTACGTTGCTGAATCTTAAAAACAAACACACCATTTGCTTCTTCTGGGTTTTTGCTGGTATAGTTGCAGAGATATTGAACAGTATATATTGTCAAACCACAACAACTTAGCACCTCGTTATTAAATCATACATACAACTAGATTTATTTGTTAATGGTTTTTGCGGATTTGGTGGATATTATACATGTTTTACTTCATATGTATAGTTTTGCCACCCCCACAGGGATCCCCCCCTTTCCGATTCTCTAGTGCTGAATGGAAGAACAGACAGGGAGGGGGCGGGCACAGATGGCTCTGGCTCTAGTGAGCCAGAGCAGTTGTCAATCAGGCGGCAGGGTGGATCTCGACAGTATTGTCAGGATCTGTTCCGGCTCCAGCATGGCTCTGCACTGGCAGGATATAGTGGGCAATGGCCCGCCACATGCACATGAGTTTTTTTTTTTTTGTCACAGGAGAACATACTATATGTCACCTTGTGAACAAAAAGAACTAAGGCCAAAAAAGGTTGGGCCATAGTTCAATTTTAACATAAGTTTAAACCAGACGTTAACCAAGAAAAACAGCACTCCAGCAGGAGAGAGAGGTAAGGAGTGGCCATCTACAACTTTCAAGCAAAAAAATGAAGAACTAAGCTTGCAGGTGGGAGATACAGTGCAGATATTTGATTTGTTCCTCCAAGTGAATCCTCTGTACCACCCTTCATATGTCTCAAAGTAGGGGATATTTCCAGCTGCACATATTCATCAGAAAGAAGTGCAGATGACGGAGGGGCGGAGTTACTACATGGCACCAAGCAGCAGCGTGATGCTGTGAGCTCCTAGGTATCCCCCCCCCCCCCCCCCCGAGCGAATATGCCAAGTGAGCCTGAATTTTCGTGTTAAAGCTGATCTGTGCCCCCACCATGGTAGCTGCTTATCGGTCTGTTACGTGCTGCTATCCACCTGCTACCTACCCAGTTTCCGGATCTCAGCTGGTCAGTCGTCTGTCTCCCCACTGTCCCTGGTTAATCGACCCGCAGTGAGCCTTCTACTGGGTGGCAATGGAGTAGCATGGGTTGTCAGCACCTGTGTCAAGGCAAGTAATTTGCGCCCCCTAACCTGCAGACTTTTAGCACTCCCCGAGTCCCTTCAAATACAATAGCAGTGACCTACCTGATTCCTATACTGACCACTACACTAACCTACTTGATTAATTCCTTTACTGACCATTACACACTACACTGACCACTATATACTATACTGACCACTACACTGAGAAATACATTGACCCCTATACTATACTGACCACTACACTACACTGTCCACTATACTATACTGTCCTCCACTACACTGTCCGCTATACTGTCCACTCTACTGGCCACCATACTATACTCCACTGACCACCACACTACACTGACATCTACACTATACTTTCCACTACATTGACCACCATACTACACCATACTACACTATACTGACCACTACATTGACCACCATACTACACTGACCCCCATACTACACTACACTGACCACTACACAGCCTACACTACACTATACTGTCCTGTCTACAGTCTCTCTCTCACCCCCCCCCCCCCCCCCCCCCCCCCCGCGAGGCCAGTAACAAGACTCTCACAAGGTAGTCTCACTCCCGTTCTTGTCCTGGCCTGCATCGGTCTGGAGGAGGAGGAGGAGAAGACCGGGGCAGCTCACATTTTTCCTTCTCTTCCCCCGTGCTCTATCTGCCATGTTCAGTGTCTGGCCAGCGCACTGTGATTGGGTGTATGGGGGTCATGTGTGGAGGCTGGACTTCAGGAGCGTTCGCGGACAGGACAGCCCTACGCCTCACATGACCCCCATACGCCCCAATCACAGGGCGCTGGACACTTAGCATGGCGGCCGGAGCGCAGGGGACACAGGAAATTGAAATTAGGAGGAGGCAGCCAGTACTAACACATGCTGGTGCCCTCTAAATGTTGCGCCCGGGGCCACTGCACCCCCCACGCTATGCCACTGCTGCAGTGTGAGAGGCTGGGGGTTGGGAACACCAGTGAGCTTGGAGTCTGGAGGTCGGTCAGAGAAAAAAAAAAAAAAACAGCACTCCAGCAAATTCTCCTATATAAGTCACTTTTTGAAAATCATCTATGTCAGTAAAAATTATTTTTCTGGTGTGTATGCACTAAGTCACATCTCTTCTTTTGTGTACCACAAAGTTTTCTAATTCCATTGGTACATACAAAAATCTTTATTATCTTTTGAATCAAAAAGTACATGTATACAGAAATATTTTGCTACTGGATATTTTAGGTATGTATGTATAGAAGTACCAGCATTTGAAGAACAAAACTAGAGGGGACGCAAATTCTCCCAGAAACATTATCACTTCAGCATGGTGGTCAAATTAAACAGCAAAAATCCAAATTGTGAATCTTTGTTAATAAACACTAGGGATGAGCTTCGTGTTCGAGTCGAACATACGTTCGACTCGAACATCGGCTGTTCGTCCGTTCGGCAAAGTCCGAACATTTTGGTCCGTTCGTGCCAAATTCGCGTGGCGCTCATGGCCCACAATGCACTGCGATGGCGCAGTGCATTGCTGGCTCATGATTGGCCAAGCATGCACTGTGACCCTGCATGCTTGGCCAATCGCAGCGCCAGCAGCGAGGAGAGCCATGATTGGCCACAGGCAGGATGCCTGTGGCCAATCATAGCTCAGGCTGTGTAGTGCACGCCCCACACTATATAAGGCCGCCAGCGCGGCGGCCTTGTGTAGTGTGTTGGCGTCTGAAGCAGTGGGTGTTCTGTGTACCTTCAACACAGTACACACTGATCGTTTTTGGCCGATTTTCTATCTTGCTGTTGTGTAGTGGTTGTTGTCTGCGTGCCCTGACCGCAGTATACACCACTATATTCACCTCACCTATATAGCTAGTGATCTATCTTTTATAATAGAGCTTGCAGTCAGTAGTGTTAGGAGCTTGTGCGTGCTGTCTGCGTGCTCTGTACCCAGTACATACCGCTATATCCACCTACATAGCTGTTCTCTATTTGAGCCCACTTGCCATCTGCAGGAGTTATTGGAAGTTGTGTGTGCCTCCAGCACAGCACAGTATATATCTGTATATACCCCTTTATCTCTGGTGTTCTATAATAAAGGCATCTGCAGGAGTTAGTGGGTGTTGTGTGCCTCTAGCACAATATACACTACCCAACTGCTTTTTTACCCAACTCCCTTCAGGCCATTACCATGTCTGGAAGGCCAGCAAGGAGAGGCAAGACAGGCGCGAGCCGATAAAAGAGGGCAAGCAGGCTCTGTGTCTAGAGACAACAGTGCTGGTCGTGGACGCGGTGCATTGTCATCAGCACGTGGCCATGGGACACGCTTGTCCTTCTTTTCGGCAGCTGGACATGTTGAGCCGCAACATGCCAACGACTTGGTAGAGTGGATGACCAAGCCCTCTTCATCCTCCTCATCCTCTCTCACCCAGTCTCAGGGTACTAGCAAAGCAGCTGCCAACGCATCGTCTTCCCTCCTCTCAATGTCATCATCAGTGACTCCTTCTCTAGACCCACCATGTCCTCCTGAGGAGTCTCCTGAACTCTTTGAGCACAGTGTTGGGTACATGCTCCAGGAGGATGCCCAGTGTTTTGTGGGCTCTGATGATGACACTCAGCTAGAGGAAGGCAGTAGCGTGAGCGCAGAGAGAGGGGATGCTCAAGAAGGACAGCAATCTGGCAGTCATGTTCCACAAGCTGCAGTAAACTGCCAGGTTTGCTACAGCGATGAAGAGGGAGGGGATGATGAGGGCACTGACTCCATGTGGGTGCCTGGAAGGAGAGAGGAGGAGGAGGAGGCACATGTCCAACGAGGCAGGATGCCCTCCGGGGGCCAGCTTAGGGGCAGCACACCGACTGAATCACACCGCAGAGCTCCGCCTGTGCAGGGTGCTGCCTCTGCGCGTTATTCTAAAAGTTCTTTGGTGTGGGCCTTTTTTGAGACTAGTGCATCAGATCGCACCGCTGCTATTTGCAACATATGTCTCAAGCGTATCTCGCGTGGCCAAAACATCAGCCGCTGGGGCACCACATGCTTGACCAGACATATGTTGACCTGCCATGCAGCTCGTTGGCAAGCGTACCTCAAAGACCCACACCAAAGAACAAAGCGGACCTCTCCTTGCTCCTCATCAGCTGGCATCTCCAACCCCACTAGACCTTCAGTCCTCTCTGAAACCTGCTCTGAGAGGAATGAAGGTGTAGAATTAGGTGTGTCACAGCCAAGTGCTTCCGGGAACTCTGCTAGCGGTACACCCACGTCCGATTATAGCAGGCAAATGTCCCTGCCCCAGCTGCTGGACCGGCTCCCAGCCATCCACATGCCCAGCGGTTGAATGCTAGCTTGGCTAAATTTCTAGCACTTCAACTGCTGCCTTTTCAGTTGGTAGACTCGGCCCCCTTCCGTGAGTTTGTACAATGTGCGGTTCCTCAGTGGCAGGTCCCCAAACGCCACTTTTTCTCACGGAAGGCGATTCCGGCTCTCTACCGGCATGTGGAAGGCAATGTCCTTGCCTCGCTGGACAGGGCGGTCAGCGGTAAGGTGCATATTACCGCTGACTCATGGTCCAGCAGGCATGGACAGGGACGTTACCTGTCTTTCACGGCCCATTGGGTCACTCTTCTGGCAGCTGGGAAGGATGCAGGACAAGGTGCAGTAGTGTTGGAGGTTGTTCCGCCACCACGCCTCCAAAATGCTAATATTGGTTGTGACACACCTCTCTCCTCCACCCCCTCCTCTTCTTCTTCCTCCATGGCCTCTTCCAGTGCTCTGTCCTCAGAACCAGCGGTGCTTCGTAGGCGTTTCAGGGGCTACGCAAGTACGCAGGCAAAACGATGCCATGCCGTGCTTGCGCTGGTTTGTTTGGGGGACAGGAGCCACACTGGGGCGGATGTTTTGTCAGCTCTGCAGGGGCAGGCCGAGAGGTGGTTGACGCCACGCCAGCTTAAGCCAGGAATGGTGGTTTGTGACAATGGCACCAAACTCCTCTCCGCCCTCCGACAGGGACAACTGACCCATGTGCCCTGTGTAGCTCACGTCCTTAACCTGGTGGTGCAGCGGTTCTTGGGCAGGTACCCCGGCTTACAGGATGTCCTGAAGCAGGCCAGGAAAGTCTGTGTGCATTTCCGCCGATCATTTAATGCCTGTGCTCGGTTGGCTGAGCTCCAAAAGGAGTTGAACCTGCCCAAGAACCGCCTTATATGTGACATGCCCACCAGATGGAACTCAACGTTGGCCATGCTGCAGCGGCTGCACACGCAGCAGAGGGCCATCAATGAGTACCTGTGCGACTACGGCACCAGGACAGGGTCAGGGGAGCTCGGTTTTTTCTCACCACGCCAGTGGGGCATGATCAGGGATGCATGCACTGTCCTGTCACCGTTTGAGGAGGCCACAAGGATGGTGAGCAGTGACAGTGCATGCATCAGTGACACTGTGCCTCTTGTCCACCTCTTGGAGCATACGCTGCGTGGAATAATGGACAGGGCACTTGAGGCAGAACAGAGGCAGGAAGAGGAGGACTTCCTTGCCTCTCAAGGCCCCCTTTATCCAGACAGTGTTCCTGCTGTGCCACCCATCACACAGGAAGAGGAGGAGGAGGATGATTGTGTCAGCATGGAGGTGGAGGCTGGCACTCAGCAGCAGTCTTGTAGGGATGATTTACAGTCCCAAGAAACACGTGGACTTGCACGTGGCTGGGAGGAGGTAGCTGCGGATCATGTTGTCCTTAGTGACCCAGAGGACTCCGGACCGAATGCCTCAGCTAACCTACGCTGCATGGCCTCCCTGATCCTGCAAAGCCTGCGGAAGGATCCTCGTATTCTTCAGATCAAGGAGAGGGACCATTACTGGCTGGCCACTCTCCTTGATCCACGGTACAAGGGTAAGGTTGCCGACCTTATCTTGCCATCGCAGAGGGAGCAGAGGATGAGACATCTCTGGGAGGCCTTGCAGAAAGGTCTGTGCAACGCGTTCCCAGAGACTGGGAGGTTACAAACTCCTGGTCCTGGACAACGTGTTGCTGAGGCATCGGTCAGAAGGAGCGGTGGAGAAGGTGGCCGTCTGACTGATGCTTTCAGACAATTTATTAGTCCGCAGCCCCAAGGTATGATCGGTTCCAGCACCCATCGCCAGCGTCTGATTTACATGGTGCAGGAATACCTAGGGGCAAGGTCAGACTTGGACACCTTTCCCACCGAAAATCCTCTGGCTTACTGGGTCTTAAGGATGGATCACTGGCCAGAGCTTGCACAGTATGCAATTGAGCTACTGGCCTGTCCTGCATCCAGCGTTCTTTCGGAACGCACCTTCAGTGCTGCTGGTGGCTTTGTTACCGATCACAGGGTGCGCCTGTCCACCGAATCAGTTGATCGACTGACCTTCATCAAGATGAATCAGTCTTGGATCACACACAGCTACCAAGCACCTGAAGCTGATGTAACAGAATAATTTTTTTTGAAATATCACATCCCTTCAAGACTGCCTATGCTGATGCTGAGTGACTGTCCTGTTATGTTGATTGTCTATCCTCTTCTTCCTCCGCTGATATGTTGGAAGAACATTTCTGGCTCTGGGTGATGCCATCAGCCCAATTTTTCTGCCCCTGTTTCACAGGGGCGTTTAAGTACAATTTTTGATGCAATGCTTTGCAGCAGGGCTAATTCCTGCAATAAAACTAGAGTATATGGGAGAGGTTGCAGTGTGGTGGCACCAGCAGCAGTGCCTAAGGCCAAATTTTCCTGCCCCTGTTTAACAGGGACATGTAATTACAATTCTTGATATAATATTTCACAGGAGGGCCCCTTCCTGTGCTCACCTAGAGTAACGGTGAGGACTTATAGTGTTGTGGCACCAGCACCACAACCACCTAAGGTCAATTTTTCTACCACTGTTCAACAATGGCATGTAATTACAATTCTTGATATAATCGTTCACTGCAGGGCGCTCCAGCGCCCACCAAGAGTCAATGTTGTGGCAAAACCAACACCTTGTTCCGCCATTTCTGCAGAGCATATAGGGCAGGCCCCTACTTTCAAACATCCAATTTACAAACATCTCCTACTTGCAAACGGAAGGAGACAACAGCAAGTGAGATGAAAAAAAGATGGACGACAAAACAAATTATACAGGGGTGATAACCCTTCCCTATGTTTTCCAAAAAGCTTAAAAATAGTCTTTTTGACTGGAGCTACACTTTAAAAATGTACCAGTTGAAAATTACAAACAGATTCAACTTAACACAACAAACCTACACAGTCCCTGTCTTGTTTGCACCGCCTGTATACTGCTGTTCTGAGTATATAGGGCCTGGGGGCCACACGCATTTCCTTTTTTTAATATGGGTACAGGGTTCCCCTTAATATGCGTACAAGACCCAAATAGGCTGGTAATGGGCAGGGAGGGCTACCCATGCCATTTTTCTCAATGATTTTCAACCATATTGCAGGAACCAGATATAACATTAAAACCGCAAGCAGTTTTAAATGGTGTTATTTCCGTTTAATGTCATTTTGTGCAGGGACTGTTCTAAACACGGGAAACACGTGGCACTTCACAGGCATACTACAGACACCCCCCAGGCACCGTATTTAAAGGAATATTTCACTTTTTTTTTTTTTCACTTTAATCGTCATTAAAATCAGTGCTCCCGCCAAAACGGCCATTTTAAAAAACATTTTAGGCATTGACCCATGTCCCCTGGGGCAGGAGCCAGGTCCCCAAACCCTTTTTAGGACAGTATCTTGCATATTAGCCATTAAAATGAGCACTTTTAATTTCGAGCGTTCGAGTCCCATAGACTTCAATGGGGTTCTAAAGTTCGTTCGAATTTGGGGTCCGTTCGAAAGTTCTGGTGCGAACCGAACCGGGGGGTGTTCGGCTCATCCCTAATAAACACAAATAAATTAAGAAAGACAGGGAGGAATTTCCAAAGTCAACAGAACTGTTCATATAATCATAGAACTGTTTAAACATAATGAAAAAAATAAATAAATGAAAAAGTTCACCTTAACATTTTCATATTCTGTTTTATGTTTTACTCCTCCTTTGTGAATAACACAACATGGGGTTGTATCTTGGTTTTTGCAGACGCTATCATAACAGATTCACACATCATATTTTTCCCAATCAGCTGACCTTCTCCTACAATAGGCCACATAATGACCAAGTGAATTTCTGCTGATTCCTGGAGTAAAGGCAACAACCCCTCGTAATGTGAATAAGTGACCATCAAGGTGCATGGTGAACGGTATTTCAGATAATGGAAAATGTGTTTCTGCACTTATTTCAACACAAATTAGCTGTCCAGTAGTGCATTTATGTGTGACTGAGCCATTGCAAAGATATTTCAATGATGTTACATCCTTGGTTTTGAAATTCTCTGGGCACTCTTGAGGTGACAACAACAGCTTCAGACATTTGGACAGATTTAGATGTAGCCCAACTTCCAGTGCTATCTGAAGTTTACTCATTCCATCAGTTTTTAAAATATCTTCATTGACTGGCAGGAGAGGGATGACCCTTGAAGAACTTGTATTTCTCTCATAATACTCAGAAGAACACTTGGAGGTAATTGTTGCACTTGGTACCAGCTTCATTGTTGATGTGATTATGTACGCATTTCCCACTCCCTTAGTCACAATGGTCATCACCAATTCAAAAATTTCAATATTTTTTGTGCTCTTTGTTAAAGCGGTAGTAAACCCGCTATTTTTTTTTTTTTTTAACACCTGCAAAGCAAAAGGCATAATGAGCTAGTATGCACCGCATACTAGCTCATTATGAAATACTTACCTTAGAACGAGGCGCAGACATCTGGCACGATCCACGCTGAGGGAGCTGACATGCTCCCTCTGCGTTTCTTCCGGGTATCGCGGCTCCGGCGCTGTGAGTGGCCGGAGCCGCGATATCGTCACTCCCGCGCATGCGCGCGGGAGATTTCATTCCGGCCGGCTGGACACTGCCGGATTTTCAGGCCGAGAATCCCCTCGTGCGCATGCGCCACTGCAGTCAGTGGCTCATACCGAGGGGAATATCTCCTAAACCGTAAAGGTTTAGGAGATATTTTTTTTACCTACAGGTAAGCCTTATTATAGGCTTTCCTGTAGGTAAAAGTAAAAAAAAAGAGTATACAACCACTTTAACATAATTGCAGAATGAACTACTGTCACAGAATGCACAGCAAAGACATTGGCAAAGGGAATCAAACGCACAGGTATTAATGACACTTACAAGCATTTTGTTTATTTTTATAGGTACTTTAGCTAAGTGGTTGCCATTTTTCAAAACTTTTACCTTTCTTTTTCTTTTCAGTTTTGTGTCCATATGCAACCACTCAGAGAAAGGAGTGAGGTAGGATAGTGAAAAATAAAAGGTTATGGCGCTAAACCCTATAAATGATGTGATGGGTTAACCTATCATCAAAACCTGGTGTTTATTTTTATATAAAAAGAAAAAACTGTTGGTGGTAACGTGCATAGATTTCCTAAAATAATTTTATCCTAAAAAAATTGTGTGTGATCAATGTGGAGTCAACATTCGTGTTCCATCATAATTAAAACCAAGGTAGGTATTGAATTATCTTATACGTATCAACCTACTATGGATGGGTACTAAAAACATGTAAACATTCATTTAGGTATGCAAAAAGGTGGAAATATTGTTAATATTCAACAATGTGCTAGTTCAAAGCAGACTGTGCAAACGTGTGCAAAAAAAATGTGCAAAAAAGCAACTAAGGATCAGAACAACAGAAATAATTCAACCAAAAAATCGCATGAAGACGCAAACTATGTGCAAAAAACAACAACTAAGGATCAAAACAACCAGGGGTCTGAAATATTTTCAACCAATAATCGCATAAAGACGCATCTATGTCCAGTCCAAAGTAAATATTTGGCTTAATAATACTGCCTTTTCAGATTATTGTTGTAATTGATGAATAAAGTCAATAGGGAATATTTGATTCACTCGTGCAAATAGTGCGGGTTTTCAATTAGAGAACTTCATCCCCGGTGCGCCACTCAGTGCTATAGTATGTAAATGCTCTCACCAGAGTTAATGTTAATGAGGTAGGATAGTCTCTTTTTTGGAGGAACACTAAGGCCTTTCCAGTTCTCAACATGCTCCTCTTGCATTCTACTTTCTTCTTTTACTTTTACATTAATATGTGGATTCTCCTCACAGTTGTTATTTCTTTTATCGTTCTTTTCTTCACTGCAATCTGTTTTCCTTATTGGTACAGAAGAAAGCCTCATTTTGCCTTCCATGAATTCAAGGTGACGAATCACAAAACGGTCCATTCTGATAGGCAGGCATTCATGTTTAAAGAGACCATGTTTTATATTTTTAAATTCAGCATCAACACTTGCAGAGCTTGCTGTTATGTTCACACTTTTGAAGTGTGGGACCATCACAGCTGTCCAAAGCGAAAGGTAACATGCCATTCTTATAACATTAGGGACTAGCTCTGGAAGGAAATGTAAGTTATCTCGGTCACCATGATTTGCAGCAAGCATCTTACTCCTTTCACAAATTTCTGTTACCCATATTTTCAGGTCTGTTTGAATTGTCTCATTTTCCTGTTTGCTCATCTCCACTAAATCATCATCTTCACTGACACCAGGCAAGAGACATCTCTCTGCGATACGTCTCTTCAGTTGAGTTTTGCATGTCTCAGATATAACAGGTATGCCTCTGTCATCAATCCCTTCTGATTCGCTAAATGCAACAATTGAAATTGAATGAATGAGCTCCCTTGCATCATCCAGTGAATTTGATTGGAGAAGTTGTGCCATTGCTCTGAGGTAAAATTCTCTCACTCTGTTTCCTTTTTGTCTTAAGCATTCCCATCGACTAATGAGCTTGATACAGTGTGCGACATCAATTCTAATGAAGCAAGGAGGCAGGTTGGAGGAGTTATTTCTGGTCAGCACTCCAAAACACTCATTTATATATGTCTTCAAGTCTGGGTAAGAGGTGAAGGCCCTAACTAGAGCTCCAAGCAAAGCAAGGGAGAAATCGCAGACTGCTTCCTTTGGAATGGTAGCACCTGCTTGTTTCCATTCTGTCAGCCACTGGGCTATGGAACTGATATTATGGCTCTCAGAAAGCATCTGTACTACTGGGACATGATCTCCAAGTGAACTTAAAATGCCTTGATACAAAAAGATGTGTCCTGAAATGTCAACAGGTCTCTTTAGTTTTCTCACAACTGAACCTGTTGCATCAAAACTCACATATGAGCCTATGTTCTTTGACTTAGTTTGGTACACTTGCATTTGGGATGGGGTCCAGTAATGGCAAAAAAACTTATCCAAGCCTATGTTGTGTATGCTTCCATTATGGGGAACACTGTATTTAAAGAGAGATGAAGAGAACTGGGTCAGGCAAGGATCTAACAGCGCACCTCATCCCAATTGTAACAAATATGGAGAAAAAGAGAGAGAGGTAAATGGGACTGTTACGGTGCTAATGGTAGTGAGAAGAATAATATATTTGTAAAAAATAATATTTTATTAAATATACTAAAAACGGCCACAAGGGTACAGTAAGTTCAAAATTTTGAAACTACAAATATTAATATCCATACAGACAGTGTTCACAATCCATCAGTTAGTTTAAATAGCGAAATTCTTGGCTATTCAGATGAGAAATCCCGACATGTTTCGCCTACTCAGAGGCTTCTTCAGGGGAGCCAGTAATTGATGGAAGAATTTTTTTTTTAAAACAACAGATGAGAAAAATTCACTGTAAATAAAGTACAACAGAATTAGTGGATCCAGTCATAATGAGAGAACACAGCCTAAACCCTTAACTATGCCCACTTATCTCCGAGGGTTTAATAAATTTAAAAGAAAGCCAATAATGTATGTCATTATGGTGATAAATACATAATAATACCTACCAATCTCAAAGAAAAAGCCTCGCCTATACACTAGAGTGAAGACACCACTCAAAATTGGAGAGCTAGCCGGTCCCCGAAACCCCCAAAATGGAAGGTGACTGCAGGAGACAAATGGAACAAACAAAAGGTCCAATTTCATAAAAAGTCATCATGGGGCCTGAAAAGGCTCCCATAAATATATTTATTAGATAAAGAATGAAAAATTCATTTCGGTGAGATGTAGATTTTAAAATTAAGGGAAACCTACCTGAACAATTTAATGTGAAGTATGTCACGTAAGGGAAACTGGAGTTTACAAATAGAAAGGTCCTTAGGATTTTTTGAAGCCAATATGATAACCTAGGTTGTAATGGGGCAATTAGAGAATTTCTCAGAATGAAGCAGATAGGTAATATCAGAATGAATGAAAAAGGCATAGAGATGAGCGAAGAAAGAAAAATTCACTTAATATAGAGAAGCAGTATGCTCAAGAAAGTTTACTTTGGTCATTGATAGATGCTTACCATAAGCATAAAGAAAAAGCAGAATCAATTGTTGCTATGCTTAACAAAAAGCGGCATAGGGTCACTATATGGCAAAAGACTGCAGAGATGAACCAGTCGAACAACAGGTACAGCAGCTAGAGGGACTGATCTAAAATATAGAAAACAAACCAGGACAGATCCTGAAAAATCATAAGGATAAAGGTAAATGTAACTAAAGGTTGGAGAAGCAACATGAGCTGTGTGGACAGATCATGTGCTTCTCTAAGGACTGACCTTCACGGCGGGATCATCACAGTCAAGCTCTGCAGGGCCGACACACCTGCACTGTGAGTGTGCCTTTTATCTCCCTCAACATCCGGCGTCGCATCAGTGACGCCGGGTGTGAGCGGACAATAGATGCGGGACTGCGCATGCGTCCCGAGCAAGTGAGCCTACAACCCCCACAGTGCATTGCGGCGGCGTCTCCGTAACCACGGAGACTGAAACGCTGTCTCAGGCAGTAGCGGGGATCGTGAGAAGAACAGTAGGAGGGTTCAGAAGAGCCCTCCACAATACTGTCGATCAAAGGACACAGCGGGGTGCATATGCTGGTACTGCAGCCCGCATATTTATAGGTCTAGCTTCCACATAGCTTGACCCATGCGTCCGTACAGGCACCAATACGGAGATAAAGGGAACAGGCGCGCTCTTCCAAAAGGGGTATTTAAAGAGTTGTAATGAAAGGATTGGGTCCTTATGGCCTAGCTCTTTGTCCCCCATCTCTTGTTTGGCTTTTCGTAATGTTGCCAGATTTGGTAGTTGACTCGGCTCAGGGTCACCAATATCCATAACTTTGTGGGCTTCAGCTGCCCGCCATACATGTGCTTGTTTCCGTCCTTCCCAGAGTTCTTTGACACTCTTCTTCTCAAATCTCCTGATAATTTGCGTTTAGATTTTCCTGTGTGGAGACTGTCATCGATTTTGGAGATCATGCACTTAAAGCGGGAGTCCACCGGGACTCCGCGTTTTTTTTTTTTTTTTTTTTAAAGCCAGCAGCTACAAATACTGCAGCTGCTGACTTTTAAATAGTGACACTTACCTGTCCAGCGCGCCCGCGATGTCGGCACCCGAAGCCGATCGCTCGCTCGTCTATCGGGTCCTGCCGCCGCCATCTTGGGTATGGGAATCAGGAAATGGAGCCTTTCGGCTTCATTTCCCGGTTCCCTACTGCGCATGCGCGAGCCGCGCGGCGCAATCCGGACGGTCCCCGCTGCCTCTGGGAGCTGTGTGTTTCCCAGCAGGCAGCGGGGCACTTGCTGAAGGGGGCGGGCGCTTGCAGAAAGGGGCGTAACGTACGCCCCTTTCCGCAGAGAGCTAGCCCGGAAGTGGGTGCAGTTACCTGGATTATCCAGGTAACTGCACCCCCTCCCCCCTGAAAGGTGCCGATTGTGGCGCCGGAGGGGGGGGGGATTCCGATGAGCGGAGGTCCATTTTAGGGTGGACCTCCGCTTTAAGCAATACTGGTTTGCCAATCTCTGGTACGTTGTCAACTGTTATGGATAACTGTGCATTACACTCAGTGCAGCACCCTATTATATCTATGTAGCAAGATGCAACATTTGGATACATTTTTGCCCGTTTGAATTTAAGTGTGCATGAAGACTTTATATTTTTCCAGATCTCTTCATTCAAGATGTGAGTCCATGCACCAGGTTTTAAGATGGTATATTCTCTCTTTCCAGTGTATATGGATTTGTCATTGTAAATTATTTTCTCAGGCCAGATTCCTAGCCATCTTTGAAAAGAGAGACTGAATTCACACTGAATGTCATAACACTGAATTGATGAATGACTATCTGCACCTTCTGAGCTGTCACCATTGGACGTTTGTTCATCAATATCTTTGACATCTTTGCATAGACCAAGGACTTGCCATATATTGTGTCGGTTTGTCTTTACAAATGTATAAAGGCTTTTGATTGACATTTTGTTGTTTAATTGTTGACACAAGTCTACCCATACTTTGTCTGAGGGAACTGCTATTGTTTGTCCTGTAATAATTTTTTCCCTTGCAGCACAGATGACTTTGATAATGTCATCACTTTCACAAGCTGGCTTCCTAGCCATCTGAGCAAAACAAGAATGTTTTTTTTTTTTTATTATAGTCTTTATACCAAAAGAATCAATTTCTAACTTCTAATAGTACATATACTAAGATTGTATACTTTATTTTATTGTTTTAATTTTCCTCAACGTGTACAGATGAAAATTTTACACGTAATGATGCACTGATATTGTTTTTTCCCATATCGAGTACGATTACAGATATTTTCATTTCAGTGCTCGCTGATGCAGAGTACCGATATCGGTGCTTCTGCTGGCATGGAGCCAGCTTTCTGGGCAATCAGGAAGCCGGGCATTGGGTAATGACATGCCGCCCATCTTCTTGATTGCCCAGGAAGCCAGCTGCATGTTGTTTGGCCGGCTTGATTGTAACTGGCCTGGAAACCAGCTTCCAAGCCAGTCAGCATGGAGCCGGCTTCCCTGCCAATCAAGAAGCCCCAAGGTGGGTCATTACTCGCCACCCAGATTCCTGATCGCACGGGAAGCTGGCTCCATGTTCCCCTACAGAACTGCTTGTCAGAGGAAATCCTCCTCTGACCGGAAGTTCTGGTATCGGAGCATTTGAGAGAGTACGAGTGCTCACCCAAATACTTTGTATCGGCACCGATACTAGTATCGGTATATCCCTGCTTACAGGTCTAGTCACTAAAATAGCTGATTTGGAAACATTCTCCAATTCAGCTCACTTTCTAGTTCGGCTATGTTGTCCTCGGTTCGGTGATTCGGTTTACTTCCTCCAGAAGGAGTGAAGTAGTCATTAGACATATGCGATTTGATAATGTACTCCCCAATTCATAACACACCCTTTACATCTGGTAGGAATTTTAGGGGTTCGCCAAAGTATGGAGGTCTCCCTTAAAATCCTTTATCAAACTCGAGGTCCGAGCAGCAGATGGACAGAGCTGGAAAGGGATGGGGACAAGAATGCCCCACACACACACACACACACACCAATGGTAATTGTTCTGCCCATTTGTTTACATTCTATTAGGGGATAGAGAGCCGTCACAGAATGTAATTAAATTGGCGGCCAATATCCCGTGATGTCGCAACTCGCTCTGCCCATTTGTTGTCATTTTGTGGCGAGAGTTCGACAGGATCGATTGTGTCGGCAGACGTTGGGAATTTTTTCTTTTGCCAAGTTGGTGGTTGTCTTCCATCGTGATTGACGTGAATTTTTATCACTGGAGGACGTAATTGACGTGTAGATTACATTGGTGGAAATTTTTTTTTTAAATAAAGGATTTTTCAAAAACCTGTGTTGTGTTGTTTTTGGAGAATGTTCGTCCGCCCCAGCTACATGCGGTCGTTTCTTTGGTTGCCTTTGACTGCTGTAGGTGCTGTTTGGCATAGCACATACAGAAACCATTAAGGGTTTAATCAAACTCAGCGTTCCGAAAGATTTAGCTGAGCCTTTGGCTCATCCTTTGGCTGCTTAGTGAATAACCCCCTAAGTGTCATTGGTAAAGTGGTTGTAAACCCACTTTGGAAAAAAATTCAAAAACTAACACCTGCAAGACAAAGGCATAATGAGCTAGTATGCATAGCATACTAACACATTATGTAATACTCACCTGGTATCAAAGCTCCCACTGCGGTGCCTGTACACAGCACCGGCCGGCGACATGTCGTCCTGAAGTTACTTCCGGGTATCGCGGCTCCGATGCTGTGATTGGCCGGAGCCACGATGATGTCACTCCCGCGTTCACGGCATGGCCTCCTTTTGAAACGGCACGATCGCCGTTTCTAAAGTGTGCTTGCGCCGTTGTCTACGCCTCATGCGCACGTCTCTTTTGTAAATATCTCCTAAACTGTGGAGGTTTAGGAGATATTTCCAGCACCTACAGGTAAGCCTTAATATAGGCTTACCTGTAGGTAAAAGTGGTTGTACAGGGTGTACAACCACTTTAAACAACACTGCAGTTTAGATCTAATACTATTTTTTTTTTTTTGTAATTGGTTGTTCTTTTTTCTTGAAACTTGGCTTACCACACTCACAAGCATGCACTTATAAATTGCAACATATAGCGTGCCAATAGAGGCTCAGATGTGGCAAGTGCATTAAAATCTACAATGCTGCAGCCTGTCACAGGCATGTTTAAATCTCAAATTTTACACGTCCTACCATAGGAATAATACTGAATTTCAATTCAATCAATGTAGTGTAAACTGTGCAATATTTTATGAAAAGACACTTATATTTATTTATTGTAGACCCTGTTTAAGGCCTCATTCACACAGGCATAAAAAAAATTCTGTACTAATTTGTGTAGTGTTAATTTCTGTGTGCATCGGTATGCTGCACATGCAAATACATGGCCCCATGCACACAGCTGCATATAGGACTGTGTTTTTGCATTGCTAACAAATGTGCACAGAAAAATCTGGGTCTGCAAATCATGCATGTTTTACACATGTATGCATGTGTATTTGGCTAAACATGTGCCTAAACACACATATGCATTTAAAGTTTGCTATTCTGGGTCTGCATAGTGTTAGAATGATTATCTCCTCAGCGCTTACCGTACGCACATATGGCTTTAGGGGGTTATACCGGGATGATGCCCGCAGGCGCATGCATCACCCCAGTACCATTTTTTTAGAGCGGGCTGTCGGCTCTTCATGGTTAGCAACCAATGTGACTAAAAGCCACTTGGCTGTTATCTGGAGAATCGGGAGGAGACTACCCCCCTCCCGTCGCTTTTCGCCGCTCTTCCCGGGTCTCCTGTCCCACCAGGAGACCCAAGCCACGATTCGGCACTTCCGCCGGCTAGAGTGAGACTGGAAGAAAGCCATAAATAGCTTCATACTAGTCTCCTATGTGTAAACATGGAAGCGACGTCACAACGTCACTTCTGGTTTACTTGGCTGCCAATCGTGCCATTTTAAAAAAAGTGACAGTATTCAGAATGGCCGTTTTTGACGATTTGAATACTTTGAAGTGCAAAGGAGAGATTTGGGGTCTTTTAAAGAGTATCTGTCATCACCTATTACCATCGCAAGGGATGTTTGCATTCCTTGTGACAGCAATAAAAGTGATAAAAACAGATTTTTTTTAAAGTGACAATGTAAAAAAATAAAATAATAATAAAAAACATATTTTTTTGAAGGTGCCCACCCGTCCCTGCAAGCTTGCGCAACAAAAAACGCACACGTAAGTCGCGCCTGCATATGTAAATGGTATTCAAATCACACATGTGGAGGTATTACCGCAATCGTCGAGAGAGCAATAATTGTAGCAAAAGACCTCCTCTGTAACTCTAACCTGGTAACCGTTATTTATTTGGAGATTTTTAGGTACCATAGTTTGTCGCCATTCCACGAGTGAGCGCAATTTTAAAGTGTGACATGTTGGGTATCTATCTACTCAGCGTAACATTATCTTTAACATTGTGCCAAAAAATTAGCTAACTTTACTGTTTATTTTATTTTTTGAATTCATGAATTTGTCTTTTTTCCTAAAACAAATGTGTTTGAAAGACCGCTGTGCAAATGTGACATAAAATATTGCAACGATCGCCATTTTATTCTCTAGATTCTCTGCTAAAATATATATATATATATATATATATATATATATATATATATATATATATATATATATATATATATATAATGTTTGGGGGTTCTACGTAATTGTCTAGCAAAAAATACGGATTTTAACTTGTAAGCAAAAAATGTCAGAAATAGGTTTAGGCATGAAACGGATTATGTACAAACAGACAGTAAGTGCATATACACATTTACAAAGATGCATATTTTGTGCACCTTTGTAAATTCGTATATTGCAAATTCTGCTCATGTGTTGTGTGTTGAATTTAGGCCTCATGCTGTTGGTGCATTGAAAAAAAATAAAAAAAATAGTGACTACAGTCACTTGAACATATTGGTGTGAGAAGGCAGAAATTTTCACTGTCATGTGTGACACATTCTGAAAAGACCCCACCCTAGAGCACTGGAGATCACCATTATTTTCTAAACACATTTTGCTGGGTGCATACCTAGAATAAAAGCTGTTTAATGTACCCTAATGCCTTTGATTACCCTGTGTGTAGACAGTAAAGGTTTAAAGCATTTCTGTATGTTACTACAATGATTTCACATTCTGGCTACCCCTGAACAAAGGATGTATACAGTACATAGGGGCATCAGTTATTAACACAACTAGTGTTGCCACCTGACCACTATATTAGGTTGATGTGCTAGCATTGCAAAAAAAATAGTTTGTATACGCACAGCAAACACACGATCACCTATTCCAAATGTATTATTTTCACTGCAATTGAATACATTGCATAATTATTAATAATAAGTAAAATTAAAGATGTTAAAAATTAATTTACCCTGGATTCCCTGAGCTAGAATGAAACCATCAAGCAAAAAGTTGTTTGAGCTCCAATGCTGCCTTTTCCAGGGTACAGTATGAAGTGCAGTGCTCGGCACAGTGGGAGGAGCTTTACATTAAGGAAACCCAAGCTGAGTATAGGTTCTGTATGTAAGATGTAGTAACAAGGTGTAAAGTCAGTGTGGTTTCACAACATATAACACACAATATCTCCGCAACCAAAGCGGCACAAACGTTTATTTTTGCAGCACAAACCGGCACAAACGCGGCACAAACGAATGGCGCGTTTGTTTTTCAAATTCGGTAACGTGGGGTGCAAAGTGGGCGGGGTTTCACAACATATAACGCACAATATCTCCGCAACCAAAGCGGCACAAACGTTTATTTTTGCAGCACAAACGCGGCACAAACGAATGGCGCGTTTGTTTTTCAAATTCAGTAACGTGGGGTGCAAAGTGGGCGGGGTTTCACAACATATAACGCACAATATCTCTGCAACCAAAGCGGCACAAACGTTTATTTTTGCAGCACAAACCAGCACAAACGCGGCACAAACGAATGGCGCGTTCGTTTTTCAAATTCGGTAACGTGGGGTGCAAAGTGGGCGGGGTTTCAGCAACTATAACGCACAATATCTCTGCAACCAAAGCGGCACAAACATTTATTTTTGCAGCACAAACGCGGCACAAACAAATGGCGCGTTTGTTTTTCAAATTCAGCAATGTGGGGTGCAAAGTGGGCGGGGCTTGCATTAAATTGAATGTTTAATATCTCAGAAACCGAACCGGCACAAACGCTAATTTTTGCGGCACAAATCAGCACAAACGCGGCACAAACGAATGGTATATTTTTATTCAGGTTTTACAAACATGGGGTGCCAACTTCACACAGCTTATGGTACAGACAGGGCCAATCACAGCTCATCTGTACCATATGATTAGCTGTGGCCAATAGTAAACCCCAGGAAAAAATGGCTGCTTATAACTAAAATGCAGTTATAAGTAATCCATGTCCCTGATCACGGTCACCAGTTATATGATGATGCTAAAAAAAAAAAAAAAAAGTTAGTTTTTTTTTTTTACCTTCTTTCTAATTTATTTCTTTTCTAAAATATTGTAACAAAAAGAAATGATAACTTAACAAAAAAAATAAACAAAACTGGCCATGCCTATTTTTAAATACTTTGGACTGTATTCATTCCACAAAGGGGTCATATTTTCAGGCCTCAGGACATGAGGTAAAGAAATTGTTTCTCCCACCACCCCAATCCATATCTGTGCTCAAGAGCCGAGGGTTTCTTCTCTCTGTCCCTCTTCCCAGGGCAGATTGACTGACAGCAGCAGGAACCAATGGTTCCCTCTGCTATCAAACGCTGTGATTGGATAGAGGGAGAAACCATTTACCACTGACAGCAGTGTTTACCATTATAAGCTTTTATTTATATAAAAAAAACCTTTTATCAGGGCCATTGTTTCTAATATTTAGGGACTGGAATGGTATCATGGTGAAGGGCCAATGTGGTGCCCATATTTAAAAAGGGATCAAAGTCTTTACCAAGTAACGCTAGACCTTGACCTAGTGCTGTGGATAGTGTATTGCGGGTGGAGAGGTTTAGTCTGAGTCTGTCCAAGCAGTGGAGGCATGAGATAGAGGACAGCATCTCCGCCTGCGTGGTGACAGATTGATCTATACTAATTTGCTGGTTTAAATTTTGTATCTTGTAAGTCTAATCAGAAGGGGGGTGGTGGTGGTTCTAACAATAAACTACTCTTAGTGGGGGAGTGCCTCACGAGGTGCGGACTCTGGGGCATGCTTTACGGATAATGACAGGTATTGTCACCACCATCATGCTTTATTTCTCTTATGACTTTATAAGCTTCAGCCATACTTACACTGTGTGTGGCTTTGAGTACCAATAGCTAGAGAACTGTCTAAGGATTGCTTTTATTCATATGTATACACAGCCATTATTGTCTAAACCGCTGTCAACAAAAGAAAGTACACCCTTAAGTGAAAATGTCCAAATTGGGCCTAATTAGCCTTATTCCCTCCCTGCTGTCATGTGACTCGGTGTTACAAGGTCTCAGGTGTGAATGGGGAGCAGGTGTGTTATTGCTGTCACTCTAATACCTTGTCACTGGAAGTTCAACATCACCTCATGGCAAAGAACTCTGGGGGGAGAGAAAGAATTGTTGCTCTACATAAAGATGACCAAGACCCTGAAACTGAGCTGCAGCATGGCGGCCAAGACTATACAGCAGTTTAACAGGACAGGTTCCACTCAGAACAGACCTTGGCCTTCTTTGGTCAACCAAAGCAGTTGAGTGCACATGCTCAGTGTCATATCCAGAGGTTGTCTTTGGGGCCTGGATGTATAAGTTCTGCCAGCATTGCTGCAGAGGTTGAAGGGGGGAGGAGTGTCAACCTGTCAGTGCTCAGACCATAAGCCGCACACTGCATCAAATTGGTCTGCATGGTTGTCATCCCAGAAGGAAGCCTCTTCGAAAGATGATGCACAGGAAAGTCTTTAAAAACAGTGCTGAAGACAAGCAGACTAAGGACATGGATTATAAAACACATCCAATAAAAGAAAGTAAAAAACAAACAAATTTCTTCATCAATTTAGGCCAAATATGTATTCTGCTACATATTTTTGGTATATATATATATATATATATATATATATATATATATATATATATATATTCTTTATCTCCTAATCAGCGTATATTCATCGGTTTGGGCAAAAATTATAGCATCTACGAACTGGGATTTATTTTTTTTGTTTAACACTAGTAATGGCGGCAATCATCGACTTATAGCAGGACTGCGAAATTGTGCCAGACATCGGACACCTAACTAACACGTGACACTTTTTGGGGACCAGTGACATTAATAGTGATTAGTGCTAAAAAATAGGCACTGTACTAATAACACTGGCTGGGAAGTGGTTAACAAAGGGGCGATTAAAGGGTTAACTGTGTCCCTAGCCTGTGCTTAGTCACTGTGTGGGAGGTGCTTTGACTAGGGGAAGGCAAAGATCCAGGTTTCTGCTTTGCAGAAACACAGGATTAATGCCTTTCATTCTAACAGAATGTCGTTCTGCCTGTGTCCTGTGTAATCCGCAGGCGCTGGTGGACATTGAGTCCGGTCTATTGTCATTGGGCTCTCATTGTGTATAATCACATCGGGAGCTGGTTGCCGGCAGCACAAGTGTGCCCCGGACCTGGAGGTGTCAGATCACGTACTCGGTATATGATCTGGCACAGAGCGGCCACCCTGCCACAGTATATCTGCGGTGGGTGGTGTTAAAGGATAAATTCACCTTTAGTAACATATTTCACCAGTATTTGGGGTGTAACATGTTACTAAAGAGCACCCCCAATCTTCTCCCCGCACCAGCTGTCACAATTTAAAAACAGCACGGCAGTCATGTCATTCATCACACAGGGATCTGTGAATAAATGAACTAAAAGTCCCATCTGTCACCAGACCAGACGGCTTGTAGTTCTCAATGAAGTGTGAGGACACGAGTGAGCATGGACACTTCCTCCAGCTTTCAAAGAGAAAGTCTGTATGGGCGTAACTGGAACCTTCAGGGCTTTGGTACAATAATCCCCAGCCGAGGCCCTTCCCTCTGAGTTTGTGGGCCTTCTCATTGATCTCAGGGCACTTTATTCCCATCATGGGGCCCTTCACGAGCTTGCAATGGGCTCCTTTCCTGCTGTCTTCGGGCCTGCAATGAGTGCTGGGATTATGGCCTCCAGAGCATGCGCAGGAGTGACGTCATCCCCTGCTGGCCAATGAAGAGGCCAAAAGACCAGCACTCAGAAGATACCAGTGCCAGTGTAGGACCATTGGACAGTTGAGTATTAAAGGGATTGTAAAGGCAAAAGGTTTTTTATCTTAATGCATTAAGATAAAAGGTCTTCTGTGTGCAGCAGGCCCCCTAATACTTGCCTGAGCCCCATCTCTATCCAACGATATCCATGAGTCCCTTGGCCACCCGGGACTCTTCCTTCTGATTTGCTGAGAAACATGCAGTGGTGCCATTGGCTCCTGCTGCTGTGAATCCAATTCAGTTGGCCAATCAGAAGACAAAGGGGACGGGCTGGGCCACAGCGTTGTGTCTGAATGGATACACGGAGCTGCAGCTCTGCTCGGGTGCCCTAATAGGCAAGCTACTTGCTGTGGGGGCACTCAACAGGAGGGAGGGGTCAGGAGCACCAGTGAGAGACCCAAGGAGTGGAGGATCTGGGCTGCTCTGTGCAAAACCATTGCACAGAGCAGGTACGTATAACATGTTTATTAGGTTAATTGACAAAAAAAAGATACTTTAGTATCACTTTAAACATTTAGTTCTTCAATAAAATGCAGGATTTAGCTGCATTTAAAGAAGTCGAACTTCGATACATGTATAGCCACCCCATGCAACAAAAAAAACAATGTGATAATCAACTTCTGTTGAATGGGCTTGTTGGAAATGTTTTCTCAATGCAGCCACTCATCAGTGTATTCTGACAAAGGAGGAGTCCTTGTTGTCAGAATACAGTTACAGAATGGGGAGAATTTCTCCTACCTCACTTGTGTGGATGGGGCAATCCATTTCTTTGGCTGGCTTATTTAAAAAAAAAAAATAGTAATCTATGGCCAGCATTTATGCACTTATTACCATTGCCTTAAAGTGGTTGTTAAAGAGGAGTTCCCCTTAAAAAAATAAAATTAAAAAAATAAAAGTCAGCAGCTACTGCAGCTGCTGACTTTTAATAATCAGACACTTACCTGTCCTAGGGTCCAGCGATGCAGGGGAATGAAGCCCCGCTTGTCCCCCCCTCTACTCGGCGGAGCCGGCATTGCAACTGTGGGCACCTGGCTGTGGCTTCACAGCCGGGCACCCACTGCGCATGCGCGAGCAGCGCCACGAGCCGTGATTGGCCACATGGTCATCTGGGGCCTGTCACGTGTCCCAGATGACTGACAGGAAGGAGGGGCAGAGCTAAGCCCTTCCAGCGCCGAGGGGAAGTGATGTCACCAACCCAGGCACTGAAGGAAGGAGGCAGACTACAAGGGGCCCCCTAGCAACAGGCATTTAGGTGGGTTTAAAATTCCTAAAAAAAATAAACATTTGGAAAAAAAAAATTTTTTTTTTTTTGTGTGTGGAATTCCACTTTAAGCCACTGTGTCCTCATAATATCTGCTCCTAATCCTGTGTGCCCCTGTGTGTGTGATTTATACAAAAAATGCTGACTAGACCTAATTTCAGAGCGCCGCTTGTCACTCACGTGACTTTTCGTCTCTCTCCTCTGCCCGTTTGACAGCTGCAGAGGGTGGGCCTGAGAAACCCCCAAAGACAGACAGCAGGAGGAGAGAGGCGGCCTGTCGCGTGAGCGGTGTGCTGAAATCTGGTATAATTGTTTTTTTTTTTATTTATAAATCACACACCCAGTGGCGTCTGGTGGTAATTTTGATGGGGGGAGGCGGTAAACAGTGCACCCACAGCCTACTTCCCACCAGTAAGTATTTAAAAATGTTAAAATCACATGAATAATAGCAGTTCCACATATGAGCTCACTGAACGTATACACTGCTTTCTCTTTACAATAAACTTTCTGTGTTGAGAATAATATTAGATAAGGTGGTTGTAAACCTTCAAAAAAATAAAACTTTCTTGATCATTGTTATCATCACTTAGTACCCTTAGGCTCAGTTCAAAATGCCATGACTTGGGATCCGACTTGTGAGACCACAAGTGGCATGACATGTGAAATCCCATGTTAGTCAGTGAGAGCTGTCTTAGCACTACTGAAGATGCTCCAACTTTAGAAAAGGTTCCTATACTACTGCAAGATGACTTCTATCTGACTTGTGCCCATAGACTTTAATAGAAGTTTCCTCCGAGGATTCATCTATATTGATGTGATTTGGATACATTACAGGAAGATTATCCAGGCATTCCCTGAAATCCCCTTCTAAAGTTGCACCGGGGCACATCACAGAGAGTCGGCTCTGCCTCACTCCCTATTACAGACTCCCTGCCACTCCGATCCTGACAAAGGGAGAAGCAGGCTCTCTAGGAAATGCAGCCCACAGCTGTGCCTCTTTCCTGTCGAAGTGGCCACAGGAGGACAAGCGGGGGTGATCGGCTTCACCTGCTACAGAAAATATTTACGGGACTTGGTGTCACCCATCGTGCAGGCTGCACTCCCACCCATAGCGACGCCACTGCTTACTTGTCTGGTGATGGTAAAGTGCAGCGAACAGAGCAGACTCAATACAGTACAGTCACACTTTCTGCTGCCCGAGGGTGGGTTACCGTACAGTTCTAAATGCTGATTGGCTGAGAGGCAGTGGTGGGCGGAGCAATTATCGCAGGTGCAGATCGGGTCTGATCATCTCAGGCAGCTGGCTCTTGGGCATCTCCGGAGCCGGTCACAGACATTTTTACTGGCACTTTTCCCTGTTACGGGCAAGATAAAAAGTGCCCTGTTTTTACAGGCTGCCTGTAAAAATAAAGGCGGTTGGCAACGCTGCACCAAAGTAGTACTCAAGTCACCAGCAAACCACCTGGAAGTTGCCTGGCAAAGTTGCACCATAAGTCACGCAAACTTCTGGTCGCAATAGTTTGAACTGAGCCTTTGAATTTTAAAAGCTTTTTTCTAAATGAAATTACCTGTTGATCTTGCCATTCATTAGGACTTCCTCCTTCACCGCAATGCAGATCAGATTCTTGTTTGGCAACACACTCCACTGTGAATGGTCTGGGGGGGAGAGTGTATAATAGCTAAACCGACCTCATCAGGACATGTGACTCACTGCGGCTTAGCCCAGCCCCTGACTTGGCCATTGTTGAGATGTATAGAAGCTCAGTCACACAATCTCAGAAATAATTTGAAAAGTAAGGAATTAATATCGCTATTTTTTTATTATTATCCTTGTTTTAAATTAATTAATCCTTAGTGCTGCCCCTTCTCATTCAAGGCGGGACAAATATCCATCTTTCTAACCTTTTTGAATTAGAACATTCTAAAGTAATGTAGCCCCATTTCTCAATTTAGAGACACTGATATAGAAAAAAAATTATTATTCAAAATGGTCTCAATTATAGCTTAATATGAATTACGACATTTATTGCAATGTTAGAGATGTCACATTATTGACTTGCTTTCTAAAAATACCCCATTGTGAATGTCAGCACAGGAGCCTAGGACCCGGTTCACACAGGGGTGACTTAGCCGCCTGACAAGTTGCGTTTCGTTCTTTACTATGGAACCGTTCTAATAGGAACGACTCAAAAATAAGGTGACCAGATTTTTTAAAATGAAATCTGGGGACATTTTTTTTTTTTTTTTTTTTTTTACTAGTAATGGCAGTAATCGGTGACTCTTTGCCCAACTCCGCTGCCACCGCCCGCCTCACAGCCTGTCAAGTCTTACTCTCCATGCCCCAGGTACTACTGGGTGGGGAGCAGAGGAAGATCACTCCACCAGGGAAGGCAAGGAGATAAACAGGCAGGTGGTTGGCCAGGACTTGAGCCAAGGCAGAAGAACATGCGAGCGGAGCTGAATGAGCATGCGACTGAAACTGAAGAAATAGTCCCTCTGCTCCAACCTGCATATGATCATCAGAAAGGGGCACAAATTATGTAAAAAAATAAACCCCCATAAGCTAGTAGGAGCGGTAGAGGGGGGGGGGTTATTTTTATTTTTTTACTCTGCTCGGCTGTCTTAGAAAATTGCCCCAGCCCCTGTTCAAATTCCAATCCGGGGACAGTGTCCTCAATCCGGGGACTGTCTGGTCACCCTACTTAAGTAGCTTTGACTTAGAAAAAGGTTCCTGTACTACTTTTGGGGCAATTTGCATTGGCTTCTATACAGAAATAATTTTGCAAGCTGCCGCTGAAGTCTTGTGCAGGTCGCCTTACAGAGTTGCCCCTGTGTGAACCGACTCTAAATGAAGCACATTCATCAACTGAAAGCTTCAGCTGGAAACATCACTTTATAAACACTGGTAGCCGGGAGCAAAGCCTGAGGCCGCGTACACACGCGCGGACTGTTCGCCCAACCTTGTCCGCTGAACAGTGTTTGGGCGGACAGTCCGCTCGTGTGTGGGGCTTCAGCGGACAGTTTCAGCGGACAGTTGGCCGAACAAGGTCTTACGGAAATTCCGAAAAACTGTCCGCTGAAACAAGGTTTCAGCGGACTGTTCGCTCGTGTGTAGGCTTGTTCGGCCAACTAAGTCTCGCGCATGCTCAGAAAGGATTTCCACGTCGGAAGGTTGCATTGCAGTGTATAGGACGTCGTATTTTTCGTCCCGTCGTACGTGCCGTTCACGTCATCGCGCACGGTTTCAGCAAACTGTTCGTCCGTCGTGTGTGGCCATGTCCGTCCATGCTAAGTTTGAGCGGACTGTTCGCTCAAACTGTTGGACGGACAAAGTTGGGCCAACAGTCCGCGCGTGTGTACGCGGCCTGACACACAGCACTGCTAAAGCCTAGTACACACATGCCGAATGTCAGCAACATCAGCCAGTGCAATAGAAACCAGCTGATATTCAGCTGTATATACTGCAGGTCTGTCGATCAGCTCCCAAGAGCCTTGACCGGAGTGTTCTGGTTTCCCCATGTCAGAACACAATAGCACATCAGGGGAGATCGCTGTACTAACATCAGATTGCACTACACCATAGCACACTGATGTGAATGGGTACCATAAAGAATAATGATAATTATTTCCTTTGTCTTGCATGGCAGCTTGATGGCAGACACAGGAGAAATCACACTAGTGTGAACGGAGCTTTATGTTTATAAGCATTGTCAGATGATCTGTTTTTGGACAACAGCTTCTCTCTTTACACAGCTACTCATTTTGACAGCTGGGTATTGTTGGCAAGCGAGGGAGGCTTTTCTTTAATTACGTTTTTTGGGTTCATATAGTCTGCTCAGTGTTCACAACTGATTAACCATCAGCTCTATATAATATACACTGCACATGCCTTCTCATAAGGAATATATTTAAAGTGATTGTAAAGGCATAATAAAAAAAAAATGTCATACGTACCTGCTCTGTGCAATGTTTTTGTACAGAACATCCCTGATTCCTCTTCTTCTCAGGTCCCCCTCCAGCGCTCCTGGCTCCTCCCCCTGCCGAATGCCCACCATAGCAATCTACTTGTTATGGGGTCGCTTGCTTGCTCCTGAGCAGGCTCTGTGGGGTTGATTTATTAAAGGCAAAAGGGCTGTGCACTTTGCTAAGTGCAGTGGCACTCTACAAATGCAGTTGGAGCACTTATCACCGCTGTACGTGATACCCTGAAAATACAGGATGTGGCAGGATCCTCTGCCGAGGTAGCGGTCCCTTTTGGATCTCGTAAGCCAGCCCGTACACCTAAGGTGTTCCTGTATCTGACTTACTTTGATAAGTTAATTTAAAAGGAATGGGGAAGCCCGCAATGGACCTTTTCGGTCTACTTGTTATGGGGTCGCTTGCTTGCTCCTGAGCAGGCTCTGTGGGGTTGATTTATTAAAGACAATAGGGCTGTGCACTTTGCTAAGTGCAGTGGCACTCTACAAATGCAGTTGCTCCAGAGATGAGTAAATTATCAGAAGCTCTGATGACTTCCATCATCCAATCGTGCAAGGAAAAAAAATGTTTCAATTTTCCTTGCATGTGATGGGTATGGGTATTCTTTGCAAAGTGAAGCCTTACCTCATTTACTTAGCTCTGGAGCAAAGGCACTTTGCAAAGTGAACAGTCTATTTGCCTTTAGTAAATCAACCTCTGTGCAGGAGCCACTGTTTCTGAGCCTATGAAGAGGGAGAGAGTCGCTGCTCTTGTACACATCGCTGGATCAAGATCAGGCTCAGGTAAGTATAAGGAGGGGGAGCTTACAATGAAGGTTACCTTGCCTTGAGGCCAGGTTCACACTATGTGCAGAGCAGCTCGCAGTAGGGGGTCCAGAGCGTCCTGCTCTCCATTTCAGGGGCGAATCAGGTCAAAATTTTTGCCTGAATCCAGACGTGAACTGAGCCAAAGACACACAGGACCATTCTGCTGTGTGCTCTGTGGCCAACCCAGAGATGTGTGAACTGGCTTCATTGAGAGCTGGTCACAATCTCCTGTCATGCGAATTGGATGCAAAATAACCTACATACAATTTGCATAAGTGTGAACCCAGCCTAATGCAGAGAATGCATTAAAGTGACTGTAAAGGCAGAAGGTTTTTTTTTATCTTAATGCACTCTATGCATTAAGATAAAAAGCCTTCTGTGTGCAGCAGCCTCTCTTATAATTACCTGAGTTCCATCTAGATCCAGCAATTTTGCAATGTTGTCTTGGCTGCTTGGGACTCACCTCCTCATTGTTCCCACTGCTGTCAAAGTCAGTCAGCCAATTAGGAGAGAAAAGGGGCAAGGCGAGGCAGTGACTGGCGGACCCTGCTCTGATGTGTCAGAGGACGCTGACCAGGACCGATCGGACAGTGAGGATGATTCCGTGTCCGGGTCAGCGCAGGAAAAAGCGCTAGTTGGAGCACTAATCACCGCTGTACGCGATACCCTGAAAATACAGGATGTGGCAGGATCCTCTGCCGAGGTAGCGGTCCCTTTTGGATCTCGTAAGCCAGCCCGTACACCTAAGGTGTTCCCGTATCTGACTTACTTTGATAAGTTAATTTACAAGGAATGGGGAAGCCCGCAACGGACCTTTTCGGTCCTAAAAAGAATGGCGGTGCGTTACCCCTTTGAGGAAAGCCTTCTTAAAAAATGGCTCCACCGGTCGTGGACCCCCCAGTATCCAGGTTAAACAAAGTAACCATGATCCCGGTAGAAGGGGCTCCTGCATTTAAGGGCCCTACCGACAGGAGGGCTGAGGCAGTGGCCCGGTCCATGTTTACGGTAGTGGGGTCAGCGCTATGACTGGTACTGGCCACGATATTAGTATTGCAGACCCTTACTGAGTGGGCAAAACTATTGCACTGTGAATTGGAGAAGCAGCAGTCTCCTCAGTCTGCGTGGAACTAGCAGACCAGTTAGTGCACGGCCTTAAGTATGTCTGTTACGCGACCCTGGATACACTTACCGTGCTCTCCAGCGCATCAGTATCAGCAGTGGTGCTGCAGCAACTGATCTGGCTTAAATGCTGGTCTGTGGACCAGGCATCCAAAAAAGCCTTGACGGATTTGCCCTTGCTTGGTGAGCGGCTATTTGGAGCCTCGCTAGATGACATTATTAAGAATCTCGCAGGTGGAAAGAGCACGTTCCTCCCACAGTCCAGGAAGGGTAAGGAGCCATGCCACAGGCAATGGCCCTTCTTTTCCTCTCAAAAGAGTTTTTTTTTTTGTCTGCCCGGGACCTCAGGTTAACGCTCCCAGTCCGACAGGGCAACTACTGAGGGTCAGAAGCATCCCTGGCCTCGCAAGCCCAGCAAGCCTGCGAGCAAAATTGCTACCGCATGAAAGTTTGCCCCTGCCCGACACATGGGTGGGGGGTCGCCTTCGGGAGTTTGCAGCTCGGTGGGCCTCTTGGTTGTCCAACCAATAGGTCTGCAAACTGATTTCATCTAGCTACAAGATAGAGTTCCTCTCTTGGCCACCAAACAGGTTTTTTCCCTCCAGCATACCCTTGCTCCCGGCCCTGTTTGGGTCAATAAGGGACCTACTCAGCTGGGGGGGGGGGGGGGGGGGCGATAATGCCTGTTCCAGAAACTGAAAGGTTTCAGGGATTCTATTACAATCTGTTTGTTGTGTCCAAAAAGGAAGGGGTCCGTCCAATCCTGGACCTAAAAGCCCTCAATTGCTTTGTGAAAGTACAGAGGTTCAGAATGGAATCAGTTCGCTCCATAGTCGCTGCACTCCATCAGGGATCAGGGGGACTCCCTGGCGTCTCTGGATATGCAGGACGCATACCTGCACATACCCATATGCCTCAGGCATCAGAGTTTTCTGGGATTTGCAGTAGGAAAAGACCACTACCAGTTTGTGGCCTTCCCCTTTGGCCTGGCTTCAGCACCCGAGTCTTTACTAAGGTATTGGCTCCAATTTTGGCATTGTTGCAACAATATGGGATCGCAATCGTGGGTTACCTAGACGATCTCCTCCTGAGAGCAGTTACCACCTCAAAATTAGGGGAGGATGTGGCGATCACCATGCAAACTCTACAGGAATTTGGGTGGGTGTTGAACCTCAAAAAGTCGGTACTTGTGCCGACTCAGTGCCTGGAGTACCTAGGCTTACTGCTGGACTCCCTTCAGACAAACTGCAGACTCTCAGAGCTGCGGTGAAGCTGTTGATGAACCGCAGGTGGTTGTCACTGCGTTTTTGCATGCGAGTTCTGGGCCTCATGGTGGCCTCCTTCGAGGCGGTATCGTACGCCCAATTTCACACCAGAGTCTTGCAGGAGATATTGTCCAAATGGGACAAATCTCCGTTATCCCTTGATCGGCAGATTCGGGTGAGCCAGATAGTCAGGGACTCTCTTCTCTGGTGGCTGCGATCTCCGTCCCTTCGGTCCGGGAAATTGTTCCTCCCTCTTCATTGGACGGTGATCACAATGGACGCCAGCCTGGCCGGCTGGGGTGGAGTACTGGGGGGTTTCTTGTGCATCATCTTTAGAAGAAGCTTCCTTCTGGGATGGCAGCCATGCAGAACAATTTGATGCAGTGTGTGGTGTATGGTCTGAGCACTGACAGGCTGACCCCCCACCCCTTCAACCTCTGCAGCAATGCTGGCAGCACTCATACTTCTATTTCCCAAAGACCACCTCTGGATATGACTCTGAGCACGTGCACTCAACTTTTTTGGTCGACCATGGCGAGGCCTGTTCTGACTGGAACCTGTCCTATTAAACTGCTGTATGGTCTTGTCCACATGCTCAGTTTCAGGGTCTTGGCAATCCTCTTATAGCCTAGGCCTCTTTATGTAGAGCAACAATTCTTTTTTTTCAGATCCTCAGAGATTTCCATGAGGTGCCATGTTGAACTTCCAGTGACCAGTATGAGAGAGTGATGCCGCGTACACACGATTGGAATTTCCGACAACATATGTTCGATGTGAACTTGTTGTCGGAAAATCCGACCGTGTGTATGCTCCATTGACAACAGACAACAAAACTTGTTGTTGGAAATTTCCAAGCGTGTGTACACAATTCCGACGCACAAAATTGCACGCATGCTCGGAATCAAGCAGAAGAGCCGCTCCTGGCTATTGAATTTCCTTTTTCTCAGCTTGGCGTATGTGTTGTACATCACCGTGTTCTTGAAGTTCGGAATTTCCGACAACATTTGTGACGGTGTGTATGCAAGACAAGTTTGAGCCAACATCCGTTGGAATAAAATCCACGGTTTTGTTGTCGGAATGTCCAATCGTCTGTACGCAGCATGAGAGCGATAACACCAAATTTAACACACCTGCTCCTCATTCACATCTGAGACCTGGTAACACTAACAAGTCACATGACATCAGGGAGGGAAAAAGGCTAATTGGGTCCAATGTGGAGATTTTCGGGGGTGTACTCACTTATGTTACCAGCAGTTTAGACGTTAATGGCCGTGTGTTGAGTTATTTTGAGGGGACAGCAAATTTACACTGTTATACAAGCTGTACACTCACTACTTTACATTGTAGTAAAGCATCATTTCATCAGTGTTGTCACATGAAAAGTTATAATAAAATATTTATCAAAAATGCGAGGGGTGTACTCACTTTTGTGAGATACTATATATACAGTCCGTGCAGTATATATATGCAAACTGAATCGGTGGTTTTGGCGCGCTGATAATCATTAATTCATTAAGACTTATCATCCATTTTTCCATGGACTTTTTATTCCCCCTCTCCCCACCATGGACTTTTTAGACTCATTTCCCATTTTTTGAATTAATTTTATGTAATCATCCTAAATATTTTGTTCTCTAGAGTGTCTGCTTTCAGAACATATATAGCGTTTTGGGGTTTTGTGCAATCATCAGGCCTAAAAACAAAAAATTTTAAACATGCAAAAAAACTCCAAAACAGCTCTGGCCGGGAAAGGGTTAATGTTGTTACAATATTATCCTATCCCTGCCCCATGTCTCCGCCCCCATCACACTATATAACCTCCTCCTTTCACCTGTCCATCAAGCTTGACAAAGGAGCGCGACTACCGTACCACGCACACTCAGAAACGCGTTGCATTATTGTGATGTCATCACCCTGTACCACGCTGTTTGCGATCCAAGCCTCGTTTTGGCTTCAACACTGCACGGCCGTCCTCCATCTTAGCAGTGACCAGACAGAGGTCCGACGCTGCAGTGGTGAACTTCCCCCAGGATTGATGACTCACTGCCCCCCACATCCCTGGGATTTGATGTGCTGCTTCCTGTCAGCGAAAAGGATCTTCTGCAACCTGTAGTTCCTCCTATTCATCCCAGTGATGCATCGAAAGTACCTCATTTCCATGTGAGTGGATATTGTTCAATTTAATAAAGTCTTTTGATATATTCTCAGAGGCTCCCCTTTCCTTGTTTTTTTCTAGCTCAACTGGAACTTGCTTCTGGTCTCCTCTGGTGGCAGCCCTGAGAGACTCACCTATTCTTGGTACCCTGATACTCGCCCTCTGGACTATTATGAACCATATACAGGCAATACTGAGGTATCTGAACATTGCGCCTTTTACTTGTCAAATGTTGTTACAATACTGTGTTTGTTGCAAGTTTAAATGATCTGTAAAGTTTACCTGGTTGGCATTTTGGGCAGCCAACTATTTACAGTAAAAAGTGTCTTTGAGTTTGTCACCATGGGCTCTTCTAGGCAGGGGGCCATCACACGCGTATATACCTTGCCTGACTTTTCGTCTTTAGAGTGGCTGCAGCAAACCTTAGCAATGTTCATTACTAGATTGTTTGTGCAGCATCATCCCTCCATGTACCTCTTGTCTCTATGTTGTGTCAGTGACAGCACCAGGGCTCCTGGTAACTGGAAAGGACTCAACACCTAATTTCCAGGAGCACAGAGACTTGTTGCCGGTGTTTCATGAGATTAGGCAAGACTCCAGTGGGTGTAACAAGATGTCCACTTGCCTCCTTCTCACTTTATCGTTATGAGTGCGGGGTGTAGCAAGATGGTGGCAAGGGAACGTCACTTCCATTACAATTTCTGATGGGTCGCCAAATCTGATGGAAAACACCCGAGCCAGCGACCAAAAGGAAGTCAGTTAAAGGGAGAAACGGGAGGGGGTAAATTATTGTAGTGCATGGCTGGCTCATAGCTCCTGCACTGATCGCTGATTGGTACCAGAGAAGAGTAAGGAGCTGAGCGCACTGAGCCAGACACTAGCTGGAGGTAAAGTGTTTGTAGAGGAGAAGCAGCCGCACAGTGTGCAATGCCAAGAACAGCACATCTGTAGAGACACCAGAGGCGTTGCTAGGGGGGTGCGGGGGGTCTGGTCCGCACCCGGGTGACACCCGCTAGAAGGGTGACACCCTTCCGATGGTGAGGAAAAAGCCCTGTTTTTTTTTTTCAGCTGACCCGTGGCCATTCACCCAGTGCCAAGCCCTGCAGCCCGCTGGGCTGGAACAACACACCTCCAGCGCTGCGGCCATGCCTGGTGTGTCTGTGTGTGTTGTGTCCTCCTTCTTCCTCCTCGAGTCCTCCCTACCCTACTGTGCTAGCGAGCCAGCTCAGCCTGTCACATCTCACACTGACTGCACTGCAATGATGACGTAACGTCACTACACTACTAGTATCTCCGCCCTGTAAAGCTACCCCTCTCCTCTCCAGACTTCAGCTGCCGCCAGGTGCCCAGATTCGGAACAGGTGCGGGGGGTGTTCAGGTATCCACTGCCGGCCCGAGCCCAGTGGGAGATGTGGGGGGGGGGGGGTTGCCATGGTACCAACACACCACCAAAGAGCTGGTGTGGGAAGACTGGCACCCTGGCTGAGCCGAACAACCCTCGGTTCGGTTCGCACCAGAACTTTCGAACGGACCAAAAATTTGTGCGAACTTTAGAACCCCATTGAAGTCTATGGGACTCGAACGTTCGAAATAAAAAGTGCTAATTTTAATGGCTAATATGCAAGATATTGTCCTAAAAAGGGTCTGGGAAAACAGCTCCTGCCCCAGGGGACATGGGTCAATCCAAAATGTGTTTTTAAAAACTGCGTTTTTTTCAGGAGCACTGATTTTAATGATGGTTAAAGTGAAATATTCCTTTAAATATCGTGCCTGAGGGGTGTCTATAGTATGCCTGTGAAGTGGCACGTGTTTCCCGTGTTTAGAACAGTCCCTGCACAAAATGACATGTAACGGGGAAAAAAGTCATTTAAAACTGTTTGTGGTTTTAATGTAATATCTGGTTCCGGCAATATGGATGAAAATCATTGATCCCCTTTGGGTCTTGTATGGATATTAAGGGGAACCCCCTACCCAAATTAAAAAAAGGAAAGGTGTGGGGCCCCCGGGCCATATGTACTCAGAACAGCAGCATACAGGCAGTGCAAACAAGACACGGACTGTGTAAGTTTGTTGTGTTAAGTAGAATCTGTTTGTAATTTTGAACTGGTACATTTTTAAAGTGTAGCTCCAGTCAAAAAATCTATTTTTAAGCTTTTTGGAAAACATAGGGAAGGGTTATCACCCCTGTATAATTTTTTTTGCCGTCCGTCTTTTTTCATCTCACTTCCTGTTGTCTCCTTCCGTTTGCAAGTAGGAGACGCTTGTAAGTTGGATGTTTGAAAGTAGGGGCCTGCCCTATATGCCCTGCAGAAATGGGGGCCTAAGGTGTTGGTGTTGCCACAACACTGTAAGCCCTCAAAGTGACTCTTGGTGGGCGCTGGAGCGCCCTGCTGTGAACAATTATATCAAGAATTGTAATTACATGCCATTGTTGAACAGTGGTAGAAAAATTGGGCCTTTGGTGGTTGTGGTGGTGGTGCTGGTGGCACAACACTATAAGTCCTCACAATTACTCTCGGTGGGCGCAGGAACGGGCCCTACGGTGAAATATTATATCAAGCATTGTAATTACATTACATTGTAATTACATGCCCCTGTTAAACAGGGGCTGGTGCCACGACACTGCAACCTCTCCCATGTACTCTAGTTGGAGTGCAGGAATGAGCCCTGCTGCAAAGCATTGCATCAAAAATTGTATTACATGCCCCTGTTAAACAGGGGCTGAAAAATTGGGCTGGTGGCACTGGTGCTGGTGCCACGACACTGCAACCTCTCCCATATACTCTAGTTGGAGTGCAGGAATGAGCCCTGCTGCAAAGCATTGCATAAAAAATTGTAATTTTGCGCCCCTGTTAAACAAGGGCCGAAAAATTGGGCTGGTTGCATCACCCAGAACCAAAAATGTTCTTCCAAGATATCAGCAGGATCATTGAGGAGGAAGAGGATAGTCAGTCCACATAACAGGACAGTCACTCAGCATCAGCATAGGCAGTCTTGAAGGGATGTGACATTTCAAAAAAAATTATTTGGTTACATCAGCTTCAGGTGCTTGGTAGCTGGTGGTGATCCAAGACTGATTCATCTTTATGAAGGTCAGTCGATCAACCGAATCGGTGCACAGGCGCACCCTGTGATCAGTTGCAAAGCCTCCAGCAGCACTGAAGGGGCTTTCCGAAAGAACGCTGGATGCAGGACAGGCCAGTAGCTCAATTGCATACTGTGCAAGCTCTGGCCAGTGATCCATCCTCAAGACCCAGTAAGCCAGAGGATTTTCGGTGGGAAAGATGTCCAAGTCTGACCTTGCCCCTAGGTATTCCTGCACCATGTAAATCAGACGCTGGCGATGGTTGCTGGAACCGATCATACCTTGGGGCTGCAGACTAAAAAATTGTCTGAACGCATCGGTCAGATGGCACCTTCTCCACCGCTCCTTCTGTGACTGACCGAAGCCTCAGCAACACGTTGCCCAGGACCAGGAGTTTGTAACCTCCCAGTCTCTGTGAACGCATTGCACAGACCTTTCTGCAAGGCCTCCCGGAGAGGTCTCATCCTCTACTCCCTCGGTGACCGCAAGATAAGGTCTACAACCTTACCCTTGTACCGTGGATCAAGGAGAGTGGCCAGCGGTGTGCTGCACCAACGATGGGCGGGTGCAGGATGTGAGGATGCAGCGTCCGCCTGAGGGGAGGGGCTAACCAGCGCTAACAGCGGCAGGTGAGAGGCAGGGGATGGAGGACGTGGCCTGGCCAGGGGAAGCGAGAGGCTCCGACCAGAGCGGACGTGGGCTCCCCCTGCTACAGCACGCCGCTAAGCGGATCTGCATCTCCGCATTACCCCCGGGAATGGACTGAGCGGAGGAGAGTGTCATTGGCCGGCTGATTCCAAGTCCTCCACCTATACCCTCCCCCTCCATCGGTAGAGAGACCGGACTGGAACCCCTGCGAGCCTACACGAGACCCGAGTGTAACTGGACGCCTGAGAGGATAAAAGGACGGTATAGTCACCTGTTAGAGTGGTAGAATGTAATTGCCTGACGGTCCTACAACTGTGTGTGGAGATAGCTGACTCTGCAGGTGTAATGCATTGGTGAAAGGCTACTTCCATCTGAGATAAGCCTCACACTGCTAGAGATGTAATACTGGTTTACTATCTTCAGGGCTCTTGAGGCATCATGTGGTGAAATTCTCTCTCTGATAACGGCCGTGATCTATAGGTTTGTTTTTCATGTACACATGTATGAAGTGATCTAGTGTGATAACCCTGCGACAACCCCGCAATAACCTTGCATAAGTGCTAGTGGTGAACACCGTGGATAGGATAAGCTATATGGGCTTATCTGTTATACCTCTATATATACAGTGGTGTGAAAAAGTGTTTGCCCCCTTCCTCATTTCCTGTTCCTTTGCATGTTTGTCACACTTAAGTGTTTCGGAACATCAAACCAATTTAAACAATAGTCAAGGACAACACAAGTAAACACAAAATGCAATTTGTAAATGAAGGTGTTTATTATTAAAGGTGAAAAAAAATCCAAACCATCATGGCCCTGTGTGAAAAAGTGATTGCCCCCCTTGTTAAAACATACTATAACTGTGGTTGTCCACACCTGAGTTCAATTTCTCTAGCCACACCCAGGCCTGATTATTGCCACACCTGTTCACAATCAAGGCATCACTTAAATAGGAGCTGCTTGACACAGTAAGGTCCACCAGAAGATCCTTAAAAGCTACACATCATGCCGAGACCCAAAGAAATTCAGGAACAATTGAGAAAGAAAGTAATTGAGATCTATCAGTCTGGAAAGGGTTATAAAGCCATTTCCAAAGCTTTGGGAATCCAGCGAACCACAGTGAGAGCCATTATCCACAAATGGCGAAGACATGGAACAGTGGTGAACCTTCCCAGGAGTGGCCGGCCGCCCAAAATTACCCCAAGAGCGCAGCGACGACTCATCCAAGAGGTCACAAAAGACCCCACAACAACGTCCAAGGAACTGCAGGCCTCACTTGCCTCAGTTAAGGTCAGCGTTCATGCCTCCACCATCAGGAAAAGACTGGGCAAAAATGGCCTGCATGGCAGAGTTCCAAGGAGAAAACCACTGCTGAGCAAAAAGAACATCAAAGCTCGTCTCAATTTCTCCACAACACATCTTGATGATCCCCAAGACTTTTGGGACAACATTCTGTGGACCGATGAGACAAAAGTGGAACTCTTTGGAAGGTGTGTGTCCAAGTATATCTGGCGTAGAAGGAACACTGCATTTCATAAAAAGAACATTATACCAACAATAAAATATGGTGGTGGTAGTGTGATGGTCTGGGGCTGTTTTGCTGCTTCAGGACCTGGAAGACTTGCCGTGATAAAAGGAACTATGAATTCTGCTGTCTACCAAGAGATCCTGAAGGAGAATGTCCGACCATCTGTTCGTGTACTCAAGCTGAAACGAACTTGGGTTCTGCAGCAGGACAATGATCCTAAACACACCAGCAAGTCCACCACCGAATGGCTGAAGAAAAACAAAATGAAGACTTTGGAGTGGCCTAGCCAAAGTCCTGACCTGAATCCTATTGAGATGTTGTGGTATGACCTTAAAAAGGCCGTTCATGCTCGAAAACCCTCTAATGTAACTGAATTAGGACAATTCTGCAAAGATGAGTGGGCCAAAATTCCTCCAGGACGCTGTAAAAGCCTCATTGCACGTTATCGCAAACGCTTGGTTGCAGTTGTTGCTGCTAAGGGTGGCCCAACCAGGTATTAGGTTTAGGGGGCAATCACTTTTTCACACAGGGCCATGATGGTTTGGATTTTTTTTCACCTTTAATAATAAACACCTTCATTTACAAATTGCATTTTGTGTTTACTTGTGTTGTCCTTGACTATTGTTTAAATTGGTTTGATGTTCCGAAACACTTAAGTGTGACAAACATGCAAAGGAACAGGAAATGAGGAAGGGGGCAAACACTTTTTCACACCACTGTATATATATATATATATATATATATATATATATATATATATATATATATATAGCGATCTCCCTACATAGAACGAGGAGCCTAGCAAAGATACGGACAGGTCACACTGGATACTACCCTTATAGGTTCTAACAAAAACGCACATGGACCCTTTTTTTTTTTTTTTCTGAAAGTATGACATGCATAACCTGTAATACGAAAAGTGAATATCGATTGTAACACACAAAGGGTTAATTCAATCAGAAGTACTTTACATAGAGGTACACGGAGCCCCCTTATAAGGACTACTGCGGTTATATATAAGCTACCCCAGACTGCTACTCGTGGGGAAAAAGGGGAAAGCATGGCAGGAAGGTGCCTCTATGTATATGAACCCAGTGCGTCTATGAGTGTGAGTGCAACGAGGAAAGAGCAGATGGATGGAGCGGTAGTTGGACCCATATCAATATATCAGCCCTAGTGCCTCATATCCATATATATATATATATATATATATATATATATATAAATATAGACTTCAATATCTAAGCTTTCAATCATACGATCTATGCTTGGGAAGTTGGGAATGTATGAGTGTACTATATTGAAAAATAGAGTGGGAGAACACCACTTCGTGGATATACAAGTCTGACTAAAAGAGGGGAGCCAAAAATAGGAAGGGAAGGGAGAGGAGGGGAAGGAAAAAAAAAAAGGAAAAAAAGAAAGAAGGAAACGACCCGAGCAGGACACCATGAGTAAGTCGGCTAATAAAGCCGCTAAAAGCGGGGCTTCGCGGACCTCAAAGGAGAAAGGTCTGGATACTACTATTCAACAATATTTGACGCAAGGAGTAAGCCCTAAAAACTCAGGAACAGGCAAGAAACAGCAGCCTGACCAAGATCAGAGGAAAGGACCAGGAAAATACAAAGAGGGTACTGCCCATTATTCGAGAGATGATATAGCGACAGATAGTGATATGGACAACAGCAAAGCTGAGGAGTCAAGGGTAATAGATCTTCCCCCTACAAAAGGAGAAATGTTGGAGATGTTGCTGAAACTTGAAAATGCAATTAAAGCAGATATCCTGGGGCTCCGGGAGGATCTTGGAAGTCTGCTAGAGAGAGTAGAGGCCACGGAGAACCGCATGGATCAACAATCCCAGGAAATAAGTAAAGTTAAGGAGCAAGTAGAAACATTACAACGAGTACAGAGGGAGATCATGTACAAGTTGGAAGACCAGGAGAACTGGAGCAGAAGGAAAAACATACGGATCCGATCGGTCCTGGAGGAAAAAGGAGAAGATCTGAGAATGTTCGAAAGCATATTTTCCCCCTGTTGGGGAGACGGGAGGGAAGGTCCCCCAAAAATTGACAGGATCCACAGGATAGGTAAAGTAAGACACCCAGACACAGAAAGACCTCGAGATATTATCGTAAGATTTACCTTTTTTGAAGAAAAAGCAACACTCTGGAGAAAGTTAAGAGGGAGGACCACCCACAGTATAAGGGTCGGGACTTACACATTTTTTCAGATTTATCATCTGCGACTCTAGCGAGAAGACGGCTCCTGAAACCGCTGTTGGTGGAAATGGGCGCCCGAAACGTGAAATATAGCTGGGGTTTCCCGGCATGTCTAATGGGGTTCAAAGATGGTCAAACAGCGAAGCTGAGATTCCCGGAAGAACTGACAGATTTTTGTAATAGGTTAGACTTGTGTATCCCGGATCTCCCAGGCTGGACGGGAGAAGTGTTGGGATTACCACAACCTGGGGGATCCCTTAGTTAATTAGAACCTGGTAGCGGGGGAGTGGTGGTGGAGGGGGAAGGCGGCGGGGGGCGAGGTGGAAAGATCATTGGGGATGCAGGTTATGTACCCTTTCATCCTCTCTAAATAGGGGAGGAGGGAGGAGGCGCAGGTTAAGGAGCCCCAGACCCTCAAAATAAGCTGTTTGGGAGATGGTATGGGCTTATACCACCATCAACCAAACAAGGGCCGAGATTTGGCTGCAGGGAGGTGGGGGCAGTGGGACATGGAGGAATTTGGAGAGGGGGGGTGGAGGATGGGTAGGAGGGCGGGTGGGAGAGGGGGGGGAAGGGAGGAAAAGTAGACCACCTGAGAATTATAGCAAAGTACCTGGGCAGGGGAAGAGATGTGCCAGGTTAATAGAAAGCAAATCGTAAAATGAGTGGCATAAATTTCTTGTCATATAACGTGAAGGGACTGAATACCCCGACAAAGAGGTACAAGATTCTGGCGGAGTTAAAACGCTATGAGGCAGATGTGGTGGCTCTTCAGGAGACACATTCTTCCCTAGCATCAAATATTAGACTATATTCAAAGAACTTCCCTACTTGGTACTACAGCGACAGGGTTCTCGAAAAAAACAAAGTTTCAATTAGTGGACAGAATGAGTGATGCGGAAGGGAGATATTTGTTCCTGAAGGGTACACTAGATGAGATGGAATGTACATTAGTTAATACCTACGCCCCCAATAGCAACCCTATCGTTTTTTTAAAGACGATATTAACTAAATTAATCAAATTTAAGAAGGGATATGTGATAATGCTAGGAGATATAAATTTTTGCTTAAATCTGGGAGTGGACAGTACGTCTGGGGCACAGAGGACGAGAAACGATCAGCTAAAAAATATTCTGCAAAAATTATATTCTAGTCAATTGGTGGATGCATGGAGAGTTATGAATCCAAAGTGCAGAGACTACTCGTTTTACTCCTTACATGCGACATATTCCCGATATTCCCATATTCCCGATTATATATTCATAGACCATGGTCTGTTAGACCATGTGGCAGAAGCCAGCATAGAAGCAATCACTCTCTCAGATCATGCCCCAGTAAAGTTAAGAATGAATATTTCAAGGAATGAGACAAGATCTCCGACATGGCGGATCAATGAAGATCTGCTATGTGATGAAGAGGACAGAGCCAGGATTGGTAGAGAAATTGAACATTATTTCACAATAAACGATACGCCGGAAATAGCAGGCCATACACTATGGGAGGCACATAAAGCCTATATCAGAGGAATACTGATTTCAGTAGGGTCAAAAAATAAATAAATGAGGGCCGAGAAGATTAAAATACTAACGGAAGAGATACATAATTTGGAACAAGAGCATAAAAGAGGCCAGAATCAAAAGGATAAACTATATAAAAAATTTGTAAACATTAGAGAAGAACTGAAGGGCCTGTTGAAGCAAGAAACCAAGAGGGTTTTTAACGGCTTGGCCCGTGAACGTTATTTATGGGGTGATAAGACGGGCAAACACCTTGCTAGGATGTTACAAAAAAAAAACCAAAAAACTTTATTGGAAAAATGTTAAATAAAAATGGCAGTATGGTATTTACAACAAAAGAAATTGCGGAAACTTTTAGGAAATATTACGAGGAGATCTATTCAGATAGACATCAGAGGGCACAGGGTGAGGCGCGAGACAAGAACATCGCGGCCTTCCTAAAAAAAAGCTAGACTACCTAAAATAAGCACCTTAGACAGGGAGACACTCGAGAGGCCAATATCGGTAGAAGAAATAAATAAGGCACTGATAAAATCAGCCCCGGGAAAATCCCCCGGACCTGATGGATTTACAACGCTTTATTATAAAACATATAGAGAAATCCTTACGCCAAAAATATGTCAATACTTGAATGGGTTGGGAGAGGCGTATAATATGAGTAGCGAAGGCCTATTGGCCACAATCACGTTAATCCAGAAAGAGGGGAAAGACCCAACACAATGTACCAGCTATAGGCCAATCTTGTTGCTTAATACGGATACAAAACTATACGCAAAGGTCTTAGCAGAACAGATGAGGGACCTGATGAAGACACTAGTTCACCCAGATCAGGTGGGGTTTGTACCAGGATGGGAAGGAAGAGATAATGGTTTAAGAACACTTCTTCTGCTCCAACAGATGCGACGGAGGGAGACCCCCAGTCTGCTCTTGTCAACGGACGCGCAGAAAGCCTTTGACAGAGTAGACTGGGGGTTCATGTTCCTGACAATGGAAGAGATGGGAATAGGCCCGAAAATGATGCAGATGGTGAGAGTCTTATACAATCAGCCTATGGCACGGGTAAAAGTCAATGGACAGGACTCTGCCCAATTCGAATTGAAAAGGGGTACAAGACAGGGATGCCCATTGTCGCCCCTTTTGTTCGTATTGTCATTGGAACCCCTCCTTGCATCGATTCATGATAGTCCGGACATATCGGGTGTAAAAATTGGGAAAGAAGAACATAAGTTATCTGCTTTTATTATTTTATATAAGCAACCCTAAGAAGTCCATGCCAAATTTAATAAGGGTGCTGGCACAGTACGGAGAAGTATCTAATTTTAAAATAAATCGACTTAAATATGAAATACTGAATATTAATATCAACAAAGTCGAGGTGCAGACACTCCAGCAGAAATGGAGCTTTCCGTGGCGGAAGGAGCTTAAATACCTGGGAATAAAATTGGCTAAATCCGAGAAGAGACTGTATCGCGTTAATTACATACCGCTACTGAATGAAATCCAGGCGGAGTGTAAAAGATGCAGTAAAAGATCTTTATCATGGTTAGGGCGTATAAATACAGTGAAGATGACAATATTTCCAAAAATCCTGTATAGATTTCAGATGCTACCGATAGCACTGTCTAAAGTCTATTTTGGTAAATTAAAATCGGTGCTAATGAAATTTATATGGAAGTATAAAAAACCAAGACTAGCCCTCGCCAGTTTGCGACAACCAAAAAATAGGGGCGGGTTGGCGATTCCAGATATTCAGACCTACTACAATGCAATGGTTCTGTCTAGGGTGAGCGAATGGACCAAAAGGGATAATAAGGAAAAGAGGTGGGTAAATCTTGAACACGAAAGTTGTGGAGCACAATTAGGAAAACAAATATGGAACCCCCCACATAAGAGGCTAGTGCCTTCGGCAGGGAATAATATAACACGTAACACTTTTCGAATATGGGACAAGGTATATAGGCACGTTAATGTGAAATATAATTCACCCCTTATAGCACTAAAGGAAAATGAATACTTTTTACCAGGTTGTAAAGAGATAGGAGGCAACTGGGTGAAGGAGGAAGCACAGCTTAAAGATGTAATTAGGGATGGAGGTATAGTACCTTTTCACGAAATAAAACAAAAAACAGGTATAATGGTGATTGACGAATGGAGATACTCCCAGCTCTCCCACTTTGTAAAAAAACTACTGCAGCCGATTCGAGTGGCTGAAGAATTGACTCCACTGGAACAACTATGTATAACAAAGAACCCCAAGGGGATCGTCTCAAGGTGGCATAAGTTGTTGTTGTCAATGGGGGAGTTGGGAGTGCCTCCATTCATAAAAAGATGGGAAAGGGAATTAGGCACACAAAAAGATAACGTAACGTTAGGTAAAATATTTAAATTGGTCCATAGCTCAGCCGTAGATTCTAAAACTGCAGAGATGAGCTACAAATGTCTGACGAGATGGTACTATACCCCAGATAAGAATAGTAAATTCCAACCCGATGTGTCCGGGGAATGTTGGCGTGGATGTGGGGAGGTAGGTACTATGGCACACCTATGGTGGGGGTGCCCGAAGATTAAGATCTATTGGAACCAGATCTTATCTTACATTAAAGACATAACAAAATCTGTGGTGATTGCGGACCCCTGGGTAGTTCTGTTTCATGGTATAGGGGGTGGGGTAAAACAGTATAAGGAGTCCTTAACCCCACATCTATTAAATGCCGGGGAAAAAAATTAATCCCAAAAAAATGGCAGGAGCCGGAGGCGCCTTCAATATGGGAGTGGGTGGACGCTGTAGAAGAGATATATAAGATGGAATGTCTAGGTGACAGTTTGGAGGGGAGGAGCAATAAACACACGCTCGAGAAATGGAAAAGCTGGCAAGAATTTAAAAAGAGATGGAGTGTCACAGAAGGGTTAAGGGCATAAACCCCAAATGGGTACAAATGTGGTTAACTGATTGTTCTAAGAGGTGGTCTACTGGGTAGGAGGGGGGAGGGGTGGGGTCAAATGGTGGGAGGTGGGTGGGGGATAATCTGGTTTAGGGGGTGTCGGGCTGGGTGAGGTGGGAATATGTTAAGTTACCAGAATAGATGTGATATGTTAGCAAAAGGTAACTGTATGGGGAAGTTAACTTTAATAATAATAAAAAAAAAAACTGCCACAATAATGAGAAGATATGAGAGGTATCCTGAGCGATAAGGTGATGTGAGGATTTTGCATCCTTCGATTATTACTGGTTTCACTGAGATGGCAAAAAAAAAAAAGGAGAGTGGCCAGCCAGTAATGGTCCCTCTCCTTGATCCGAAGAATACGAGGATCCTTCTGCAGGCTTTGCAGGATCAGGGAGGCCATGCAGCGTAGGTTAAGTGAGGCATTCGGTCCGGAATCCTCTGGGTCACTAAGGACAACATGATCCGCAGCCACGTACAAGTCCACGGGTTTCTTGGGACTGTAAATCATCCCTAAAAGACTGCTGCTGCTGATGCTGAGTGCCAGGCTCCACCTCCATGCTGACACAATCCTCCTCCTCTTCCTGTGTGATGGGTGGGACAGCAGAAACACTGTCTGGATAAAGGGGGCCTTGAGAGGCAAGGAAGTCCTCCTCTTCCGGCCTCTGTTCTGCCTCAAGTGCCCTGTCCATTATTCCATGCAGCGTATGCTCCAACAGGTGGAAAAGAGGTACAGTGTCACTGATGCATGCACTGTCACCGCTCACCATCCTCATGGCCTCCTCAAACGGTGACATGACAGTGCATGCATCCCTGATCATGCCCCACAGGCGTGGTGAAAAAAGAGAGGTGTGTCACAACCAGTAGTAACATTTTGGAGGTGTGGTGGCGGAACAACCTGTAACACTACTGCACCTTGTCCTGCATCCTTCCCAGCTGCCAGAAGAGTGACCCAATGGGCCGTGAAAAATAGGTAACGTCCCTGTCCATGCCTGCTGGACCATGAGTCAGCGGTAATATGCACCTTACCGCTGACCGCCCTGTCCAGCGAGGCAAGGTCATAGCCTTCCACATGCTGGTAGAGAGCCAGAATCGCCTGTCATGAGAAAAAGCGTTTTAGGGACCTGCCACTGAGGAACTGCACATTGCACAAACTCACGGAAGGGGGCCGAGTCTACCAACTGAAAAGGCAGCAGTTGAAGTGCTAGCAATTTAGCCAAGCTAGCATTCAACAGTTGGGCATGTGAATGGCTGGGAGTGAACTTCTTTTGATGGTCCAGCAGCTGGGTCAAGGAAATTTGCCTGCTACAATCGGATGTTGGTGTAATGCTAGCAGAGTGCCTGCAAGTACTTGGCTGTGACACACCTAATTCTACACCTTCATTCCTCTCAGTGCAGGTTTCAGAGAGGACTGAAGGTCTAGTGGTGTTGGAGATCCCAGCTGTTGAGGAGCAAGGAGAGGTCTTCTTTGGTGTGGGTCTTTAAGGTACGCTTGCCAACGAGCTGCATGGCAGGTCACCATATGTCTGGTCAAGCATGTGGTGCCCAAGCGGCTGATGTTTTGGCCACGCGAGATACGCTTGAGACATATGTTGCAAATAGCAGCAGTGCGATCTGATGCACTCGTCTCTAAAAAGACCCACATCGGGGGCGTGGCCTGACGCTAATGGCGGCAGACGCTTAATTGAGGAGCTCCGATCGTCCACGGAGCTATCCGCCGCCACATCCCTGGCAGATTGTGCCTCCTGATCGCCCGGCCGAGACCGGGCTGTGCTTCCAAGTGCTCCGGGCCCTGTATCCGTCGGCGCTGAGGCTCCTGGCCGCCTGGACCCGCCGCTCGAGTCCCCGCTGGCCGCCGCCATCTTGGGCCTGTCGGACCGCCGGAGAACACCGCCGCTGCACCGGAGGGAGAGGTAAGGGGCTACCATCGGACCCCCACCATCATCTCCCCCTTCGCCCAGGACCCATCTGAGGCGTTTCCGTGCTCCCGCGGACCCCAGGGAGCCCGCGGCCAGCTCCGGCCTAGTGCAGCCTACTGAGGCCTGAGAATCCCCGGAGTTTCCTGCGGCTGTGGCCCGGGGATTCGTTCCGAGGCCGCTCTGGCCTACGACCACGGCTGCAATCTGCCTCCCTGCGCTGGCCTAGCTGCTCCCTCACATCCCCCCCCTCCTGGAGCCTTGCTTCGCATGCCATTTCCCTGTGGCTCTGCATCCCTATGAACTGCTCCCTTTAACTTGCTTTACTGGCACGCTGTCACAAGCATCCTGCCTCAAGTACCCCCTGCAGCCTCCTGTTCCCCCTGCTTGCGGACCTGTTCTGGCTTTCACAGCATATTCATTTATTCTACTGCAACAGGGGATTGACAAATTTATTTTGCTCCTACTTAGATGAACTTTCCATCCTCTCAGATCGCAAGCCAGTATACCTCTCAGAATTACTACTGTGGATGCTACCTCGCATTGTCGCATGCCTATATAATCACGTCTCATCGTATGCAAGTCCCTCCTAACTAACTGACCTGTTCTTTCTTCTGTAAAGGGCCTGGCCTGACGTATGGAGCGGTGAGTCGGGCCGCACTCGGCTCCTAGCTCCCCCGGCCCCACGGGATTCATTTTTAGATTGTAAACCGGACCATACCCAGCTCCATGGGGAAAGACAAGCCCAAGGCGCACAGGGGCGGCAGTAGCCGTCACCCAGGAGGGGATTTGGATGACTACTTCGGCCATGGAAGGTTGTCTTCACAGCACCGCCCAGCACCTAAAGAGCCGCCGGCTCCTCCGTCCCCAGCACGCTCTGAACTGGCCCTGCAACCTCAAGTGCGTTCCCACAGCTTACTCTCACACCCCGAGGACATTGCCCTCTCCCCCAGGCTTACCAGAAGCCGCTCGAATGCCTCATTGGGATCGGGGGATGGGTGGGACATGGAATCGCAAATCAGATCCCTGCACAGCTACCTGAGGTCCCTTCCCACTAAAGATGACTTTGAACGCTGTGTGCATAGGATTGAGGAAACATATCGGAAGGAGATTTCGGACCTGAGAAAAGATGTGGGGGTACGCTTTGATGATGTGGACAACACGGTTGATGGCCTGCGGGACGCTATACAGTCACACGACCAGATCCTCAATGCCCACACTGTCCTGCTTCAACAACTCTCATATCAGCAGGATGACCTCGAAAACCGCAGTCGCCGCAACAACATACGCATACGGGGGATACCTGAATCGGTTGAACCCAAGAATCTACCTGCTGCGGTTACGGCCATCTTCAACCAGATACTCCAACGACCCAAAGATGACCCGATCGAACTGGACCGGGTGCACCGTACATCAGGTCCTCGCACCCCTGACCCCTCCTTTGTTCCGTGACACTCTTTGCCGTATCCATTTTTACAAAGTAAAGGAGGACATTATGAGGGCCGCCAGCACACAACAGTCGATCCTATTCAACGACACGCCTATCATGCTCCTTCCTGATCTCTCCCGCCAAACCTTGGCGATGCGGAAATCCCTGAGGCCTCTCACGCAGCTCCTTCAAGCAAGACAAATTAAATACCAGTGGCACTTTCCGTTCCACCTTCGAGTGCACCACGCGGGTAAAACCGCCATATTCCGTACATTAGGGGACCTGCCTACATTCCTCAGTACACTTGAACTGCCTCAAGTTGCGCTGCCCGATTGGCCGTTTGCTCCGACCACACCTGGTCTACCCTACACTCCGCAGTGGCAGAAACAAGGTCGCAGGCGCACCCCTCGATTTCCGTTGCCTCGGGATCCTAACGGCTCACCTGGACCAGTTCTCTTTTTTCACTTCTGGGGCCCTCCCCTATGATGTGCCTGGACCCTAACGGATTGAATAGCTTTACTGTTGGTTAACCCTTTTGTTTACAGGTTTTTTGTACCCCCCCTGGGTTGCCCTTGCCATACTTACCAGTTGTTACTATGTCTCCTCTAGTTGTTTCTATTTCATGCCGGTTTACAAATGCATTTATGGATGACCGCTAGAATAATTGATGTTGATATGTTATTTGGTTCACTTTACAGGTCGCAACTGACTCCGGTTTACCCGTGGGGCCGGGGTGCGGGGAGCTGCCCGGCTTGGTGAAACCCCCCCCCCCCCTTTTTTTTTTTTTCTTTTTTTTTTTTTAGGGTTCTTTATTTGTTAGTTTTTCTTTTTTTTGGTGCTGTGCGCCCCACGGTGTTCCTATGATCACTGTGGGGTGCACCGATTTGTGCCTTTTTGACAGGCTTTTTTCCTGTATGCTGATTCCCTTTTGGAGCCACCCAGTGGCCTTTTTTGTTTTTGTTCTACTAAATGTTGTTCTATACCAGACCTCATGGGCCTGTTTCCCACGATTGATGTTTACGGCTGTTGTATTATGTATACCCCTGTTTATTTTATCGGGAACAGGTAACCCTGCCTATATTTCTTACTGCTCCCTATGCGAGGTTGTTCTGCTGTTTTTTCTCTCTTTTCTTGCCTTTTTTCCTCCCTCTGTCTTCCCTCTGCTTGTACCCTCCCACCCTCTGTCCCTCCCCTTGCCCCCCTGGCCCGACCTCTATTCCCGCTCCCACACCCCCCGGGGTTTGCCCATGGTGCCGCCTTTTATATTGATTCTCAGCTCCTCCCTACGACCCCCCCATGGCTAGTGACGGTTCCATAACCTTTGCTTCCTTTAATTGTAGGGGTTTCAACACGCCTGAGAAGCGGAGCCAGACACTCTACCATTTTCACAAGAAGCGTGCGAAAATCCTGCCGCTTCAAGAAACGCACTTTCGCGCGGGAGCTATCCCAGCCCTACGCAATAGATATTACTCACAATGGTTTCATAGTGTTAATCCTCAGGCCAAGTCTAAGGGGGTGTCTGTTGCCTTTCATAAATCTTTTAACCCGGAGGTCCTAGACTCTCTCATAGATGACTTAGGTCGCTATATTTTCCTGAAATTGAAGCTAAATGATTTTCTTTTCACAGTGGCTAACATCTATGTGCCGAACGTGGACCAGGCTCGGTTCCTCTCCTCGGTCCTCACCAGACTATCCTCCTTTGGAGGGTCAACTTTCATTATTGGAGGTGATCTGAACGTTGCCCTCTCCCTGTCCGCAGACACATCCTCGGGTAAGTCTTCTGTTCCTCGCTCCACTTTGGCACGCATTAAATCACTTCTACATTCATCCCATCTGGTGGATGCCTGGCGAATCCAGCATCCCACGGAACGGGATTTCAGCTACTTCTCCGTTGCACACAACTCATATAGTAGATTGGACCACTTTCTCATATCACAATCCCTACTTGACACACCTCTCCATACTTCGATCGGTAATCTTCTGTGGTCCGACCATGCCCCCGTCTACCTGACTCTGGTTCGCCCCCCTGCTATCCGTCGGGGAGCGAGCTGGAGACTTAACGACAATCTGCTACGGGACACCGTGTGTATGGCGGATGTCTCTAAGGCCATTAAGGACTTTGTAGGTGACCATTCCGCTGACACTACCTCCCCTATGAACCAGTGGGACACTCTCAAATGTGTGCTCCGGGGTACCCTTATACAACACGGTTCTTGCCTTAAAAAGGCCCAAGCCCATGACATACGCAGACTCCTTACTATCATTGCGGACCTCGAACCCCTCCACAAAAAGGATTTGGACCCTGCTGTTTTTGTTCAGCTTTCCAATGCCCGCAGAGACCTACTCCAGCTCCTAGACGCGCACTCCCTGATCGCCAGGGATAAAGCGCGGAACCACTTCTACTCTCTGGCAAACAAGTGTGGTAAGCACCTGGCTAGGATCATCCATCCTAGACCCCCGCGACATTCTATCCCCTTCCTTGTTCGACCAGACCAAACGAAAACGTTTAACACCTCTGGGATATCTGCATCCTTCAGGCAATACTACTCCCAGCTCTATAACCTCCCGCCTGCAACCCCCCCAGTTAGGTCCCCTCCATCTTCTGACCCCACGCAGGCTTATATCCTAGAGACCGCTCTACCTACTGTTGACGCTGTGGAGGCAGCGACCTTGGACGAGCCCCTGACTACCTTTGACTTTTTACAGGCTATTAAAGTCCTTAAAGTGGGGAAATGCCCAGGCCCTGACGGCTTTACACCCCGGTTCTACAAAAATTTTGCCCCCCAGCTTGCTCCCCTTCTGACGAAAGCCTTTAACTCGGTGGACAGTTCTAACCTCCCGTCAAAGGAATCTTTATCTGCTAACATTTCTATTATCCCTAAACCGGGCAAAGACCCGTCCCAATGCAGCAGCTATCGGCCCATCTCCCTGCTCAACATAGATATCAAGCTATTCGCAAAAGTCCTAGCCACCCGTCTGTCCCCTCTATTACCCAAGATTATTCATAATGATCAGGTGGGGTTTGTCCCTGGCAGGGAGGCAAGGGACAACACCACCAAGACAATACATCTCATATCCCTGATCCAACGTAAAGGTCTGAGAGCTTGCCTCTTATCCTTCGACGCTGAAAAGGCCTTCGATAGGGTCAGTTGGAGGTTTCTACAGCTGTCTCTAGAACAACTTGGCCTCGGAGCTCCCTTCATATCAAAAGTAATGTCCCTATACCCCCGACCCTCAGCTACGGTCCTGGTCAACGGTACAACATCGGCTCCCTTTGACATTGCCAACGGTACTCGACAGGGCTGCCCCCTGTCCCCCCTCCTCTTTGTCATCATCAGTGAGCATTTGGCTTGTGCCATACGACAAAACCCCTCCATTCTTGGTATTCAAACTCCGTCTGCACATCACAAACTTTCCCTGTATGCTGATGACCTCCTAGTGTATATTCAGAATCCACACATCTCCATACCATCCCTACTCAGTGAATTTCAACGCTTTGGTATCTATAGTAACTTTAAGCTCAACATCTCTAAGACAGAAGCCCTCAACATATCCCTTACCCCCTCCACGCTGTCCCTTCTGAAATCCAACTTCTCATTTAAATGGCAGGCTAAGGGGATCTCGTACCTAGGGGTTGTTATACCCTCCAACCTAGCTGATTTGTTTTCTCTGAATTATATCCCCCTGCTTAACCGTATACGGAAGGACCTCGAGGAGTGGGGAGGATCTCCCTTACCATGGTTCGGACAGATTAATATCCTAAAGATGGACACTCTACCCAAGTTCCTGTATTTATCTCAAACAATACTCATCCACGTCCCCAAATCATTTTTTATCTCCCTACGCTCGCTGGCAATCAGATTCTTGTGGAACAGGGGCCTCCCCAGGGTTAAATTTAAACTACTAACGATCCCAAAGACTTTAGGAGGAACAGGCCTCCCTGACTTTGAGACTTACCATAAGGCCGCTCATATGACTCGCATCATAGAATGGTTCTCTCGCCCTTCCTGCAAGGCCTCGGTGTCTGTTGAACAGGACCTTTCTCCTGTAGATCTCCGAGCCCTTCCATGGGGTTATAAACAGGACTACTCTCGTATGACCTCCTTGTCCCCTCTGACTTTGGCCTCCCTGACGATGTGGTACAGGACGGGGCTAAACTCCACTCTCTCCTCGGACCCGGGCCCCTTGACGTCCCTCTTTGACCATCCTGCTTTGCCACAAAGTACAGGGGCAGCCTCCCTAGGACCCTTTAAGCGCACAGAATGGCCGCAAGCCCGTACATTTGTGCACCCCTCTCAGGGGACCCCGGTCTCCGTGACAGACTCCGGAGATTGGCTCACGGCCCTACATGTGTCCACATTTGCCAAACGCCTACACTCCTCCTCTCAAATACATCGCAAGCTTACCAATTTCGAGGAACTGTGCTCGCTTCCAGAAACTCCCAAACACTTACTGTCCTCCTTATATAACCTACTACAGACTTTAGCACATGATCAACTCCCACATTACACCAGGCTGTGGTCTGCGGATTTGGGTGAGGACATCTCTGTGCCGGAATGGCATACCTCTTTTCATTTCACACATAAGTCAACAATCTCCTGCTACTCCCAAGAAAAGAACTACAAACTATTATCCAGATGGTACAGGGACCCTGCTACTTTACACAGGATTTTCCCGTCTACCCCGGCCACCTGCTGGCACTTTGAAGCTTCAGTCGGAACTTACATGCATGTCTGGTGGGACTGTGAGAGGATCCGCCCCTTCTGGACACAGGTTTTTGAATGTTATAATCTCTTGGCTGATATCCCGGTTCCTATCTCTCCAAAAATTGCATTACTCTCTATTCTGCCCGGGTCTATTAAATCGCAGAGACAAAGATTGCTCCGTTTCTTTATGTCCTCCGCTAGGCAACTGATACCTGCTTATTGGAAGACGACGACCACCCCCCCATTGTCACGGTGGGTATCGATTATGAATGACACCATGAGAATGGAGGAGATGTTGGCACGGGACAATGACACTTACGCCAAATTTATTTCTCAATGGTCGATCTGGCTCCGCTTCTCTTCTTCTGACTCTTTAATGAACCAAATCTTGAACGCATGAGGACGCTGTGGGCTCTCCCTTACCCTACCCCCCCCCCCCCTACCCATATTCCTTCCCCCTCCCCCCCTTCCTCCCCCTTTTCCCTCCTCTCCTCTTGATATTTAGCTTTCCCCTATACCGCCTTGCTCCTCTTTACTTTGCTCCTTTCTCTTCTCTCTTCCTTTCTATATTTTTTTATGTTATTGTCTGCCTCATGTAGTAACCCATGAGTGTTTCTCACTACTGTGGCCTCAGGGATCGGAGCACAGGCCGTCTTCTCTACTCTCCAAGCTTCCCGTCAGGGACCGGCTGTGGCCGATTGTCATTAGCCGGTCTCCCGTAATTGTACTCTTGTTACTGTTCCTGTCTGCATTTGCCTCATGATGGTTACTGTTTATTGTTTTTTTTTTTTTTTTTTATTTATTTATTTATTTATTTTTTTCTTTTTTTTTGCTACATCAGCGATTTTTTCACGAGGCCCCAATCAACTTTACGTTCATTTGCACCTTCCTCGTCTTCACATCATTGTAGCGTTATTTTTAATTTTTACCTTTAATTTCCCTTTTTTTTTTTTTCTTTTTCTTTCCTCTCTCAGTGTACACAAGCACTTTAAAAAAATCAATAATATATCACTATTACAAGATTGATTTCTCATACATACAATCTACTGTTATCCTTATCTTCTATAAATTAGCATCCTTTTAACCATTGACCTATCCCACCTCTCCCTTTCCCTTTCCTACTACCTTCACCGTTACTACGTCTTTATATTACTTTTTAAGCGGTTTACTCATAACATAAATTAAGGTCTACTTCCCCTTTCTTAATTTTAATCTTGATTCTCCAACTCATTTCTAATCCAAGGGGTATCCCATCTCATCAGCCCATGGTCTCCATATTTTTTCAAACTCTCTCAGGTTCCCCCTTTTTACATATATTGTCTTCTCCTTCCAAATTAATTCACAGATAACTTGGATCCATTCACTCACCAGTGGAGGCCTCTCCGCCTGCCACCTTTGTGCTATTATTCTACGTGCTTGGAATAGGCAGCGCACAACTGCCACCGTAGTGCATTTCTGTTCTCCCCGCGCCTCCCTATATCCCAGCACGCAGATTATTGGGTCCATTTCCAGTTTTACCTCAAAAATTTTATTTATAGTTTCCACCGCTCCCTGCCAATATCGAAACAATTTCGGACAACGCCACACCATGTGCATAAGATCTCCCTGTCTTTGGCATCTAGGGCATCTATCATCATCTCTCCTACCGAATTGGTATAATCTCTTAGGGGTATAGTAAGCCCTGTGCACCAGCATCAGATGCGAGATTTTTTGTGAGGGGGAGACTGATGTTATTGGCCCTAGTTCCATTATTCTCCTCCACTGCTCATCTGATATTTCCCCCAGGTCCTCTTCCCATCTCTTCTTCTGTTTTAAGTGGTCTACTTCCTGGTTGGCGTTTGAACATAATTGTTTATATATTGCCGATATACACCCGCTGGTTTTATCCATTGTAGGTAGCTCCTGAAGCATAAGTATCTTATCCCATACTGGCATATGTACCCCAAACTGGGCTGCCAGCGCGTGTCTCAGCTGGAGGTATCTAAAGAAGGATTGTTGTGGTAAGTTGTATTCCTCCCTTAGGTCCGAAAATGACCTTAGGGTATTACCGTCATAAAGTTGGATCAACCTCGTTATACCCTGTCTTTCCCAATTTTTAATCTTTCCTATTGAAATTAATTCGGGGAGATTTTTATTATCCCACAGTGGCGTAGATTCTGACAAACCCGTATACCCCATTAATATTTTTACAGTTTTCCACACTTTGCCCATCATAAGAGTTACAGAATTTTTGTGCCGAAAAGAATCGGCCTCTAATACCTCGGCCACTGTATTGTGAGGGGCGCCTTTCATCATACTCCCTCTTACTAAATTGCTACCAGTTTCCAAGTCGCAGCCCGCCAGATGCTGCAGCTGCGCTGCCAGATAATAGTTCCTAGGCTGCGGCACTGCTAAACCCCCTCTATCTATTGGGAGCTGTAATGTCTGAAGCCGGATCCTAGCTGTGCCCTTCTTCCAGATGAGTTCCCGAAAGAGGGTTTCCAGTTTCTTGAACCATTTTTTACATATCCATACTGGAGCATTGTGCAAAATATACAGCAGTTGAGGCAGCCATATCATTTTAATCAGGCTACACCGGCCCGCCACCGATAAAGGAAGCCGGCTCCAGACGTCACACTTTTGTTTGAATTTATTTAATAAAGGCATTCGATTTTTATTAAGATACTGATCAGGATTTACTGTCAGGTATATACCTAAGTATTTCATAGCTTCCACCACCTTCACCTGGGGAGCCCCTGGCGCAATCACATCTTCTAGGGGATCGACTCGGAGCAGTTCTGATTTCCCCCAGTTTATAGCAAGCCCCGTAAACCTTCCGAAACCTTCTACTAGTTTAACTGCTTGGCTCAGGGATTGATTGGTATCCCCCAAAAAGAGGAGGACATCGTCCGCATATAAAGCGATCTTTTCCTGTCGCTCTCCCTTTATTCGGAACCCTGTTATCCCCGAATCTGCTCTAACAGCTATTGCCAGTGGCTCCATAGCAAGCGCAAAGAGCAGAGGGGACATTGGGCAACCTTGCCTTGTCCCCCTACTCATTTCAATCTTTTCGGAAAGCTTGTTGTTAACCCTTACTCTTGCACTAGGGGCATAATACATCATTTTGATCCATCCTATAAAGGAGGGCCCGAATCCTATTTTCTCCAATACACACCATAAGTACTCCCACTCTATGCTGTCGAATGCCTTAGTTACATCCAACGACATTATAGCTCTTGCCCCCATATTCTCTGACAGAGTCTGCATATTCAAGAAAGCCCTTCTAATATTCATACCAGTAGTTCTTCCCTGAATGAATCCCGTTTGATCTGGGTGAACCAATTTACTAATAAATTGATTCAATCTATTTGATAAAACCTTAGCTAATATTTTGACATCCGAATTCAATAACGATATCGGCCGATAAGAAGCTACCTCTAATGGGTCCTTTTCTGGTTTGGGAATCACGATAATGATAGCTTCTGTCATCGAGGAGGGCAATTTACCCTTCTCCGCGGCACCCCTTAATGTCCTATGCAGTTCTGGGAGCAGCGTTTCTCCATAGTATCTATAAATCTCCCCCGGTAACCCGTCAGGTCCCGGGGCCTTATGGTTAGCCATCCCAGACACTGCTTGTTGTAGTTCACTAAGGGTTATCGGAGCGTCTAAGACTTCCCTCTCCTCTTGGGTAAGGGTCACCAGTTCCACTCCCTCCAAGAAGCTATCCATTTCCCTTTTCTCCCGCATCCCTTGTGATTGATACAATTCTTGATAGTAGGCTCTAAAGGTTTCCACTATATCTTCACCACTTAGAGACAACTCCCCCATCCGAGTTCTGATTCTGGTGACAACTGACGGCTGTGAGTTTGTTTTCACCAGCCTGGCTAACATTCTGCCCACCCCCTCCCCCTCCGCAAAATAACGCTGCCTCTGACATATACGCTTACTCTCTTCCTTTTTTGTAACTGCTATTTTATACCCTAGTTGTTTGGTTAACCATGTTTTTTGATTTTCTGGGGTTGGGTCTATTACATAGTTGTTTTCGGCCTCAATCAATTCTTTCCTAATACATTCCTCCCAGACCCTTGCTTTTCGCTTGGTTCTTGCTACCTGCTGGATCAGGATGCCCCTAAGAAAAGCCTTTAGGGCATCCCATGTTACACTAATTGGAGCAGTACCCTTATTAAGCCCTATGAACTCTTGCATTGTTGACGAGATCTCCGCAACGTCTTTTATTATTTCAAGCCAGAATGGGCTGATTTTCCATCCTCCTTGTGTAGTAATTTCCCCGGTGTTTAAGGTCACCACCACCAATGAGTGGTCAGAGACTCCTCTGGGCATGTATGCTATATTCCTTATATTTTGTACTAATTCTGCGTTTCCTAAGACCAGATCTATTCTAGAGAGGGTATGATACGATCCTAAAAAACAAGAGTATTGTTTAATTCTCGGGTTTCTCTCTCTCCATACATCCATTAATCCCATTTCCTTCAAAAAAACACTCAACCTGGTTGCTCCCATATTCCTAGATCTCATTCTGGGGGGAAACCTGTCAATCTCTTCATCAAGGACCTCGTTAAAGTCACCCAACGCTATAATTGGGGTATCTTCCTTGTCTCCGATAAATTCCATTAATCTGTACAAGACCTCCATTTTAAACGGTGGAGGGATATAAATATTTGCCAAGATACAACATCTACCCTCCAATACACCATATAGAAAAATATACCGGCCCATTTTATCAATACTGGCCTGTCTGCAGGAGAAACTCACTCCGTCTCTTATTAGCACACTCACTCCTCTTGAATAAGAAGTATATACCGAATGATACTGCTGTTGAAATTTCCTGTTTTTTATTTGCGATATAGACAACTTTGTCAAATGAGTCTCCTGCAGGCAGACCAGTCCAACATTAAACCTCTCTAACATGGAAAAAACAGTCGCTTTCTTAATCGCACTACCCAGGCCCCTCACATTCCATGACCCGATATTAAGTGTTTTAACCTGTATCATCTATCAGGTAAAGGAGCGAAAGGGAGAAGACTGACCCAAGGAGAAGGTAACGGGGCAGGCAAACAGGGCAATTATATACAAAAAGAGAAAGAAAGGGAGAAAAAAAAAAAAAAAGAAAAACCCCACAAGTATCGCCATAAACCAAGTGCGCCCATATACTTTTCTCCTCCTTCTGACATTTCAGTGCTCTATTTACTTGTAGATTAACTTTAACCTTTAAGTGTGTATCTTTATCAGTGTACAAACTAGTGTTAATTTCATTCTTTTGATCATCTATCGTGTAATATTCATTTTTTACCTTCTCATTAAATTTTACAAACAGTTTACCCCTCCCCCCTCCCCCCCACCTCTCCCTCCCCCCATTCCCTCCCAACCCTACCACCCTCCCCTTCCACCACCTACCTAGGTGCTCCCTAGGGGGATTATACGTGACCTTACCCTCCATACACCTTCTCTTATTTATTTTTTTCCCCACTCCCATGTGCCGCCCCCGCTGTCTACCTACCAACATTCCTCAAATTCACCTCCCGCTTTTCATTATCCCTTTCTCTTTTCTCTCTTTCCTCTCCTTTCTCTCTTTTCCCCTCCTTCCCCCCATCAAGCCGCTGTTCCCCTCCCTATTTCTTCTATAACCATCTTTGCCCCTCTTCTCCTACTCCCTCTCCCCTCTCCCCTCCCGCTCCCCCCCACCCACCCCCTCCCGCTGGTTTCCCTCCCCTTCCCCATGGTTTCTCTGCAGGGTCTCCTTGTTGGCTTCCAACCATAATGATGCCCCAGTTGGGGAATCAAATATCTGAGTCCCATTCGGCGTCGTCACCCGCAATCTCGCTGGGTATAAAAGTGCATATGGTACTCTATATATCTGTAATGTAGATTTAATTCCACGAAATTCCGCCCTGCGTCTCTGCAATTCAGGGGAGTAGTCTGGATAAAGTGAGATCTTCATGCCTTTGTAAAAGATGTCCCCCATCTCTCTCACTTTACGCATCAATGTCACCTTATCTTTATAGTTGAAGAACTTCAGCAGCATAGGTCTAGGACGGCCTCCTGGGGGCGGAGCTCTAAAGGGAACCCGATGGGCCCGTTCTAGCGAAAAAAAGGATGAGAAGCTTTCCCTACCAAAGAGTTCAATAAACCAGTCCTCCAGGAATTTTATGGGATCAGGGCCTTCGCTTTTCTCAGGTAACCCCATCATCCTAATATTATCTCGTCGGGATCTATTTTCTATTTCGTCCATTTTAAGGGCATAGCTGCCCAGTTGCTTTCCCATACTCTTAATCTCTAACTGTATTGGGTAAACGTCGTCCTCCAGCTGGCTTATCCTTGTTTCCAAAACAGTAGTTCTCTCCATTACTCTTTGAATGTCTTGGCGGACCATTGCAAGTTCCTCCTTCATTCCAGTTAGTTGAGCGGCCATTTCACTCAGTGCAGATTTACATGCATTAACCGCTTGTAGAACATCCTTTAGTGTTGGGGATTCCTCCGCGGGTGTACTAGTGCTAAATATAAGTTCCGAGTCACTTTGGGTATCCCCCTGAGTTTTATTATTTTTACTCTTGGGTCCACCAACTACCACAGCCATTGTAGATGGCTGACCTTGGCTTTTTCTATCAGCGGGGGCCCCCTGTGAATTTTTTGATTGCACTGTCTGTCCTGCTTTTGTTGGAGTTTGACCGGGTGTATGAACATACCGCTCTAGCTTTGCCGCAGCAGCAGCTGCTGTCTGGATATTTTTTTCTTTAGAGGAGCGCAATTGTTGTGACCCCACAGTATCCTGCGGTGGTTCCTCTCCTCGTCGCCTCGACATATTAACGCACTTGTTAGATTATAATGAGGAGAGAAAAAGAAGATAAGAAAAAATAAATAAATAAATAAATAAATAAAAAAAAAAAAGGGAAAGAACTAATGCAGCCCCTCCAAAGTCCAGGAGGAAGAGAAGTGCATACGGGGGCGAGGAAAAAAAAACAAAAAAACAAGAGGGAGAGAGGAGAAGGAAAAAAAAAAAAAAATCCTTAATTATAGGTTGTTGGGGTTAAATGACAATACAACGCTGAGTTTTTTTCCTTTTTCTTTAAAACTGGCTGCTAGGTGCCGGCCCTTAGAAGATATGCAGCTATATATAGGATTATAAAGTTTTTAGCTGATAAGGTATTCATCCAGAGAGAGATCCTTTATATATCGCCTATTTCAAAGAGACAAGTAAGCAAGGGCTGCTTAAAGCAAGCATAGAGACAGTTTATATCCCAAGTATCTGCAGCTCTCATCAGGTAGATGTAAACAGTTCAGTTCAATATATGCGATATAATATAACCAAGGACCTTAATATCCTGTTTGCTATAACAGTAGATAATAGGGCATAAAAAAAGAAAAAAAAAATCGTCTCTATATACCCCAGGCCAGCTTAGTCAGGTCTATCTCTGGCAGGTAATAGAGGAGACAGTAGGATACCAGGAGCCAAGAAGCAAACGCTAGGCGCACATACTATGCACATACTATGCTTCCCAGCCCCCCATCTCACCATACAGGATACCAGCCTCCCCGGGGGCGCTGCGCCGTTTTCTGTCACTTCGAGAGCGGTGTCTCCTTCACCTCCCTCCGCCGGCTTGCACGACCTCGGCCGGCTTCGGCCGTTCCCGGAGCTCCTCAGCGCCGTCCGAGGCTTCACAGGCAAACCCAGCACTCAGCAGCCATCGGAACTTTTCAGCGTGGGAGAGACAGCGTAGGGCGGCTTACTCACATCTCCTCACGCACTCACATATCGCACACCGTTCACTTCCGGCCACTCCCCCGTTTATTGTTTTTACTTGACATGTTTCAATAAAAATATTTTCAACACTAAAAAGACCCACATCAAAGAACTTTTAGAATAACGCGCAGAGGCAGTGCACTGCACAGGTGGAGCTCTGCGGTGTGATTCAGTCGGTGTATTGCCCCTAAGCTGGCCCCCGGAGGGCATTCTGCCTCGTTGGAGATGTGCCTCCTCCTCTCTCCTATCAGGCACCCACGTGGAGTCAGTGACCTCATCATCCCCTCCCTCTTCATCCCTGGAGCAAACCTGGTAGTATGCTGCAGCTAGTGGAACATGACTGCCAGATTGCTGTCCTTCTTGAGCATCCCCTCTCTGCGCTCACGCTACTGCCTTCCTCTAGCTGGGTATCATCATCAGAGCCTTCAAAACGCTGGGCATCCTCCTGGAGCATGTACCCAACACTGTGCTCAAAGAGTTCGGGGAACTCCTCAGAAGGACATGGTGGGTCTAGGGAAGGAGTGACTGATGACATTGAGACGAGGGAAGAGGACGCGTTGACAGCTGCTTTGCTAGTACTCTGAGTCTGGGTGAGAGAGGATGAGGAGGGCTTGGTCATCCACTCTACCAAGTCTTCGGCATGATGCAGCTCAACACGTCCAGCTGCCGAAAATAAGGACAAGCATGTCCCATGGCCACGTGCTGATGACAATGCACCGGGTCCACGACCAGCACTGTTGTCTCTAGACACAGAGCCTGCTTGCCCTCTTTTATTGGCTCGTGACTGTCTGCCTCTCCTTATTGGCCTTCCAGACATAGTAATGGCCTGCAGAGAGATGGGAAAACCGGCAATTGGGTAGTGTATACTGTGCTGGAGGCACACAACACCCACTGTAAATGCTGCAGATGCCTGTATTAGAGAACACCAGTAATAAAGGGTAGATACAGGTGTATACTGTGCTGGAGGCACACAACACCCACTAACTCCTGCAGATGCCTGTATTAGGGAACACCAGCAAAAAAGGGTAGCTACAGGTGTATACTGTGCTGGAGGCACACAACACCCACTTTAACTCCTGCAGATGCCTGTATTAGAGAACACCAGCAATAAAGGGTAGATACAGGTGTATACTGTGCTGGAGGCACACGACACCCACTTTAACTCCTGCAGATGCCTGTATTAGAGAACACCAGCAAAAAAGGGTAGATACAAGTGTATACTGTGCTGGAGGCACACAACGCCCACTTTATTGCTGGTGTTCTCTAATACAGGCATCTGCAGGAGTCCAGAAAAGAACACATTGTCGATGCCTATCTTGCTCTTTCCCTGCATGCCGGAACACACTACACAAGGCCGCCGCATTGGCCTATCACACAAGCAGGTCATGACACAGTGATTTCTTATAATGGGAGGTTATTGTTTGGCCAAACACTGAACAATGCAATTAAGCGAATGACAGGAGGAAAAGTCTGGACTGTGGTTACTTTTGACATGAAATCCAAGTCCAGAGCAAGCTGCTAAGATGGCTGAAAAGTCTTTTTGAAGGTGCATCCAGTCTCTTCCAGTTGGGGCCAGGGGGCCTGAGTGAAGTTGATGATTGTACCCTTTTTTCGGGAGGGTTTGGATGACAATCATCAAAGGCCAATGGGTCCAGAAGACAGGTGGGAGTACAAGGGAGAATTCCACTGAATTCATTTAATTTCTGTTTAACAGATCTCAGAGAAAGTTTGCAAGATTTTTATAATAATTTATAAGGCCATCATGCCAGTGATGCCGGAAACATAGAATTATCTGAGGGTCCTTCTCCCCAGTTTTTCTAGTGCTTAAGGCAGGAGCCTTCTGGCCTATTTCAGTTTGATGGAACCTAATGTGTTCATACACACCAAGATGTTCAAGATTGAGGCCATGCAGACAGTCACAGGGACAGTTCAGCAGGAGGAGCAGTTGGTATCAATCAACCAGCCAACTCATACTTCCATGTACTGATCAATGCCAAGCACCAGAGGCGTGTGAGATTTGCGGTGGCCAGATGTCAATTCCAGTTCAGGTGTCTGCCTTTTAGAGAATTGACACAGCCTCAGGAATCTTTTTGAAGAGCCTATTGGCAGTGGTGGTACCTTGGGCCAGGTGGAACATGAGGGTGTTTCAATTTGCCTTCTTTAGCCTATAAGCTGGGCTGTCTATGGATCAGAAAATCGGTGCCTATACAAATTCAACAAGAACTCAAATTTTGGACATCTCCACTGTGCTCCTTTTGCCTCTCAGCCCAGGAGATAGGACGATTCTGGGGCTGGGGAGTCCACAATCTAAAGAAACAAGTGCAAGGCCATTGGAGCGCAGAAAAGAGCAGACCCCCCCCAGTATCTTGAATGGAAGTAAGCCTTTTTATAGCATTGCTAGCCTTTCAGGATCTGCAAGGTTGACAACAAGACAGTAGTAGCCTACATTGCCTGACAAGGGGACACCAAAAGTCTTTTCTTGTTATAATTTGCAAAGAAACTTTTCATGGGACAGAGAACCACTTACAGTCAGTTAAGGTTGGTCTTCTTGCCAGGGAAGCAAATCCAATTATTGGTTCGGTTAGGCATAATATTTTTTTCAACAAGTTCCTCATACCAATATTGGTCCTATGGGGCGTTCCAGCAGTAGTTCTCAGGGAGACTTCACTGAACATGCAGCTTCTAATATTTGCAACAGGATACCAATGCAAAGACTCCCTCATACAAGATAGGTTCACAGTGCCATGGAATTCTCTGTTTGATCTTTGTCTCTGGTCGAAGGAAATCTTTTATGACAAGGTCAGTAACAGCACCTCAATCCAATGAGACTACTTTTAATAGCCTGGCTATGGAATAGGCTACACTAGAGGTGCAGGGATACTTATCAGAGGTTGTTCAGACCTTGGTGACCAGAAGATCATCCATGAATGCTACATAGGAGAGGTATATGAAAGAAGTCTGTTTTGTCTGCTCAGCAAAAGCTTTCTCGCTTGTGTTCCCTGCTCTAGCCAATATCCTTGACATTTTACAGTCAGCGCTAGAGGTTGGTCTGGCATACAACTCAATTTAAGGTACAAATCTCTACTTTCACAGGCTGCAGATGGGTGCAAAAGCCTGTGACCAGATGCTTCTTCCAGATGATAATCTATGACCTTGAGGGAAATCCTTCTTTCCTCTGTAGGGCTTGGATCTGAGAGCACCCATTGCTCCAATAGGTTTAATTTCCATTGAAGTACCTCATGGTAAGACTAGTTCTCCTGACAGCAAATACTTCAGTCAGAAGAATGTTGAAGATTGCAACACTTTCCTGCAAGGGTCCTTTGGTGTCTTTATTTTTTTATTTTTTCTGTTCTTTTTTTTACCAGAGATATAGACGTGGTATTCCTATCTCCAACGTTCAATTTTAAAGTGGTTTCCAGTTTCCAGAAAGAGTGGGAAGTAGTCTCTCCGAGTTTTTACATGAGAGTCACTGAGTGCACAGGCCCTCAAGAGTCATAAATATTAGCGCCTAGAGGCGATTCAGTTCGCATTGTGTGCTATATAAGTATTTCATTCATTCATTCATTCAGTTATCCACTCTTGGGTTACCAGGGTGATTAGATTGAAATACAGGAAGTAGGCTTTTCTGCTCTGAAATAATTGCAAGCCTATTTGACAAGAGGGGTGGAAGGCTTTGGGGCTGTTATGCCAGGATTGCTTGGAAGATATAGGTAAGGGCTAACTTGAAGATCTGGTGCAGCTTATATTCAACCTTACAAATTAAATATGCGTCCAGCAAGTTTGGGACGAGAGATCAATACTTTCTGGCTTTAGCAGCCATCTTTGAGTATCTTTTTCTTTTGTTCTCTCCCACCCTATATTGGCTTTGGTATATCACGTTGTGTGCTGACGTGAGGTGGGCCAGGAAAATGGAAAATTGTTATCAAATACCGTAATTTTCCTTTCCTGGCCCATCCTCACGTCAGCACAGGACTCCCTCCCTAGTGGCCTGTTGCAGGATAAGTTATCATACATCTTAGTTGGGGGAGGGGCTGTCTTTTATTCAGCTAGGTACAGGTGGTCATGTGGGTCTCCAGAGGAGGAGTTAACCCCTTGTGTGCCGACATGAGGATGGGCCAGGAAAGGAAAATTACGGTAAGTATTTGATAACAATTTTCCATTTTCTGTATGCTTCTACATAGTGGGGGTTATTTACTAAAACTATATGGTGCAAAATCTGATGCAGCTCTGCACAGAAACCAATCAGCTTCCAGGTTTTATTGTCAAAGCTTAATTGAACAAGCTGAAATTAGAGGCCGATTGGCTACCATGCACAGCTTCACCGGATTCTGAGTGCTACAGTTTTAGTAAATCTCCTCCAGTGGGTAGCAAATTTGTGGATTTGTGTGACTTAATTTTACATCATCAATGTACAAAAACAAAAGAAAAGTCAATTAAAAATAATTTTCTGTATGTACCCACACAATGGGTAAATAATTTGTAGATTTGGGTGTCTTGGATGAGACCTTCATTGCTCCTAAGCTAGTATAAATATTCAAATGTTGTTACTTTCTGGTAGAAGGTATTTAAGATGCGGCTCTCAAGTGGCCTCCTGACCAGCCCCCAGGAAGGCTATGGCCTGGGGTGTGGATCCACCCAATCTTGTTGTCTCTGGGCTGGCTAGCCCGAGGCAAGGAAACTAAAGGAGGATTCTGAGGTGTTTGGGTGCCGTCTCCGGTTTGGGAGAGACCCAGTGACTTCACGCTATCCAGGGGAGGACTCTTCAGAAGAAGGCCACGTACGGGTTGGTTTCTTAGCAAGAGCCTGGAGGAGCTGAAGTACCCAAGAGAATCTGGTCTCATGGATATCGCCAAGCTGGCTGAAAGATGCAGGTATCACGCGAGTGTTCTACAAGTTTAGTTTTCCTACGTGTTCTACAACAACGTCTGTGGCAGAGACTTACCTTTATATGTTCTACAACAACATCTGTGGCAGAGACTTGTTCCTGAGTAAGCACCTTGTTGGCTGATAGGCCTTGTGAGAGAGGGACTGTCCAACTTGAGTGAAAATACACTTGTGAATATTCTCTGGATGCAGTCAAAGTAAGCAAGTTCTTCAATATTGACTTTGACGCTAAGAGTACCTGAACTTCCTTTCCAACCCTCTGATCCCATTTTTAAGAGTCTGTTCATTGTCTACATTTTTTGAAAATAAAATCCATTTAAGTGGATCTGTCGTCAGTCTCTCAAGTTACTGGGTCATCTACCACGGGACACCCGTAGATGTGAAGTGAGGAAAAAGAAGGTAACGGTAAGCCCAATCTAACCAGCTCCTTCAGGGGTTAGTGCTACATATAATATTTACAAAAATGTGAGGGATGTACTCACTTTTGTGAAATACTGTATATCCATGATCATCTGCGCACATCTGTACATGATGATCTGTCCGTGATCATACAAACCAATTATACACTTAACAGGATTTTTTTTACCAAAGACATGTAGCAGAATACATTTTGGCTTAAATTTATGACACAATTAGGTTTGATATTTCTTTTAAAACAGAAAGTAGAAAATAGTTTTTTTTTTTTTGTTTTTTGTTTTTTCATTTCCGCTCTTTTTTCGCTTATATCGAAAAAAAAAAAAAACAGATTTGTGATTAAATACCACCAAAAGAAAGCTCTATTTGTGTGAACAAAATGATAAAAATTTCATTTAGGTACAGTGTTGCATGACCATGCAATTCTTATTGAATATGCAGAAAATTGGCCTGGGAAGGAAAGGGGTGAAAGTGCCCAGTATTGAAGTGGTTAATTAAGATCACAAAAGGGACACATAAATGCTGCACCAACACAGCACAGGAGTATGTGTATGTCAAGCATGTCAGATATGTGTCGCATAGTGATGTGGTAAATTAATATGGCAGTGTGTAATAAAAATGAATCGTTCATGTTTGTGCAGTCTGACTTACAGATCCGCAAGCGTTTACCAGTTGCATCCCCAAGGGATTATACAGTAACTACAATGGGCACCAAAACACAGTAAGTGAGATGATATACTGTCTGTTACAGAATATAAACAATTTATAAATCACCTACAAACAGCATGTATAATTGAGATATATACAGTTCAAGAGTCATGCTGGCATATTTATGTTTATTAATCTTTTCCACAGACGTCTAGAAAACCTTTGCCTGAATGTTTTCTTATATTTTATCAAGCCCCTAAGGGGATGTTGGACTCTCTCCCTATGGGATTTTGGTTTTGAAGTGTGTTACTCACTTGCTTATATTTTGTCTCAGCAGGTGAAATCCACCATTTGGATCTCACAGAGAATGTTGCTGATCTTTTAAGATTTTTGACAAACTCGTTTATGTGTTTCTCCCCAACTCCAGATCCTAAAAGATTGGAAGGATCTAAAGCTAAAGCCAGGTGACTTGTTCATTGTTAAAATACATTTATATATATAAAGAAATGTTTGGAGACTCAATGCAGCATCTATGTCATGTACAGTTGTGCAAAACTTGAAGGAAAAATCACTTGGATCCACACCAGACACTGCAAAAATGACTAAATTAAAGAAATCTCTGATTTGATTTGTTTCCCTCCTTGAATCACAGTCTAGGGTACTATTTATTCAACTTTACTTTAGTTGTAAGGGACATATATATATATATATATATATATATATATATATATATATATATATATATAAATATATATATTGTGATTTGAAAAGTAGTTTAGCCATGTTGAAGTCATAGTCATATTTGTCTTTTGTACATCTTCTATTTTATGTGGAGTTGAATGTATTTACATGTGCTGATAAGTCAGCAAGCCAACAATCTAACGAAAAGGCCATTCTGGCGACTGGAGTGTACAGCCAGTACTCTGTGAACATGTCTCATCAATCATTTGTTTTTCACAATGAAAAGTAATTTTGTAATAAAAAAACTGCTCAGTTATTATTTTCTCCACAATGGAGTTTTTTCCTCTTTGGCCAGGACCATCTCCACCAGTGGAGGTTCCAGGTTTAAGGTGACAGCAGGTATGGTTAGTGATCAAAAGAGAGGAGACTGTAATGGAAATTTGTAAGTTCTGTATATAATTACATTCTATTTGGTATGTATTGCACACGGCACTAATAATGTTTTCATTACATGTTTGCATCCTTTGGAGTCCTGATTAGAATTAATCTGCCTATGATAAGCCCCTTACCATAAACATACAATTGTAATATTAATGTGATATATACGTAATCATGTGTATAAAAACCTTCAATTGCCTCATAATAAAGCAGAACAGTTATTTGGAAAGATGCAGAGTGTATCTTTGGTGTTCCCTACTGCAGTAGTTATTAATTTGGAACCACTGATCAATATGAGGATAGGAGTTGCTTATCTATAAAATGTCCAGGTCAGTACCAAGATTAATTTTGAAGGATTTTTGTACACATTGATTTACATTGTATATTTGTCATAATGACTATATTTCCCATCTTGTCCGCTGGTTTGATGGTGAGAGAGTGTTGGGCACCAAAGGACTGCAGAGCAGCCATTTCTTCCTTTGGCCTCTTTCACACTGACGTCCCGTTCAGGCCCGCCTGTCAGTTTTTCAGGCGGACCTGAACGGGTGCTCCATAGAGCTCTATGGAGCGTCGGATGTCAGCGGTGACATGTCCACTGACATCCGACCCGCTCCGATCCGAAAAAGTGTAACGGAGGAAAAAGCTATTTTTCCATCCATCTGCGGATCGGATCGGGTGACGACGGGCACTGCGGTCCGTCGTCATCCGATCTCCCATAGGGGAGAGCGGCGCTGTGACAGGTCCGTCCCTGCGCAGTGTGCAGAGACGGAGCTGTCATCTCCCTGCTCAGCGGGGATCGGCGGAGTGATCCCCGCTGAGCAAACGGATATCCACGGGGCGGATCAGAACTGATCCGCCCCGTGTGAAAGGACCCTTTGTTAGATTTTTACACTTGTATTTGTGTATTTTTTTTATGTCAGCGGATACAAAGTTCAGGAATGCAGCCAAATTAGGATTGTCGGACAAGGGGGTAAATCTGTTTTGATTTTTTTGTGAAAATGGTTTGTGCTTCGGTTTAAATGTCAATATGTTGTTGCAGAGGAGTATCAATATCCACCGTATCAATCAGATCATGGGATCAGACTCCTCCCACAAACTAAGTAACTCATCCAGTGCTTCATCAGTCTGTGAGGGGTCTATGGGTTTAGTGTCTTTGGAATATAGACTTTTAAAGAGAAGTCTTCTAGCGAATAAGTGAACATCTTTTATAACTTCAAATGTGTCAATGTCTGAGCTTCAGCAGAAATTGAGACCTTTTGCTTAAAAGTGATTTTTCAGCTGTGGAAAGTGCATAGTCTGAAAGATTGATCCTGAAAGTATCAGCATCATCACAGTCTTCCTCATTATGGGTCAGTTTAACTTCTTGTCGTGACGGGGAAATCCCTGTCTTGACTTCTAGTAGTGTTTGAGGAATCATGTATAGAGGATACACCAGTGCAAAGTGAAGTATTTGAATCATCACCCGATTGCCCAGAAGGGCGAGTGTTACATTTACCATGTATGTTACCATTAACCGGGTAGAGAACAGTTCCACAGGTTGGAGGTATAGAGTGCTGTTGTCGGTGTTGAATCGATTATACGTTTCTATTGTTTTGGATCATCTTGTGATCTAGACCCTTTCATCTTTTGAGATCTCCTATTGTCATAGTGTGACTTCTTGTGTGAGAAGGAGGAAGCAGTAGAAGAGTTAAAAGTAGAATTAGTTCCTTGAACATTCTTATTGAGATTCCTCTGTCTATTACCCATATTGCCTGATCTATTGATGCCCCTTACAGGCATTTTTCTCTTGGAGGCTTTCTTGTCCCTCCAAAATGTATTTTCTTTTGTTGCCAAAGTGTCATAGGTGAAAGAATCCAAGTGATTTTTGATTCTTTCCTCCTGTTTTTTAACCACTTAAGGACCGAGCCTCATTTTGAAATGTGTTGTTTACAAGTTAAAAACAGGTTTTTTTTCTAGAAAATTACTTAAAACCCCAAACATCCATTTTTGGTTCTAATACCCTTGAGAATAAAATGGCGGTCGTTGCAATACTTTCTGTCACACTTCTTTGAATTAAAAATTAAGACAACAGTGATGTTAGCCCAATTTTTTTTTAGATTGTGAAAGATAATGTTACGCTGAGTAAATTGATACCCAACATATCGCACTTCAAAATTGCGTGGAATGGCGACAAACTTTTACCATTAAAAAACTCAATAGGCAACGTTTAAAAAATACTACAGGTTGCATGTTTTTAGTTACAGGGGAGGTTGAAGTAGAATTGTAAAGTATCAAATCAGGCAGAACTTAAGCAATGCAAGTTTATTAACAGCTGATAACATACAGGTTTAATCTATAAAGTTTCTTACAATGCATGCATATTATATATAGGTATTCTTATTCCCTAACCAAATTGAAACAGTTGTGAATTGTTCTCACCTTGAACCAGAATGGGTCTTTTCTGCCAATTCTTGGGAACCCGTCACCTGATAGGGACCAGCCGGTCGACCAGTGGTCTGGTCCCCTCACAGAGTTCTGGATTCCAGCTCGACCAAGTTTGTGAGGGAAATTCACCTGAGACCACACTCTGGAACAAGTTAAGAAGTCTTCTCTGACTCGTATGAGGAGACAAGTTTCGGACAGATATTTGCCCATTGGTTCTGACCTCTATGACCCTTGCAATAGGGCTGCATACACAGAGTTCAGCCTTATGAGCTCCTATCTGACTTGTCTGACTAACAATTGTAGATCTTGCATTTATATACCCTTTTACAAGCCTATCTCAACCATCTGTCCTAGATATGAGGGTCGCTAAGATCTATGTCAATGTAACCAACCATAAATCTGACACCTGTTCTACAACCAGATAAACTTAATTAACCCAGAATTCCTAGATGCTCAATAAAATGATTTATAACTGCTTTTGTCCAATTAAAGACACCTGTGTAGAGACAGTCTGGCACCCAGATGTGTTATCAAACCCTCCTTATCTCTATAAAATTTAACTAAGTTCAAGAATTACAGATTTATGACCTTGAGAGAATGAACTTTCAATAACATCACCAAATGTGTTATATGTGTTACTGTATAATCCTATGTGTAAAAGTACTGTATCACCTACAATATGTGTGTGTGTATATGTATATATATATATATATATACAGTGCCTTGCGAAAGTATATGGCCCCCTTGAACTTTTCAACCTTTTGCCACATTTCAGGCTTCAAACATAAAGATGGCACTGAAGGCACTGTATATATATATATATATGTATGTATATATATATATATATATATATATATATATATATATATATATATATACACATATACCCAAAGCCAATTACTTATTCAATAATGTCTAATTATTAACATACATAGATATACATAAATATATACATATATATACTTCCTTATTCAATGTATTTTAACAGTTTTAATGAGGGCTCAAGCAGACCTTTGTTTGACCCTGTCAAACTTAATTTAATGTTCTTTACATAACTTTCCCGTATTCCACCTAATTATTTCTAAACCCAATGTATAAGATGTTCATATCTTATCTCTTATAATTTATGTGCTGTCAAGTGTTTTCTTTTCTAATTAGTGCTTACTTAAAAGCTAAAACAATTAACTTTCACCCAGTAAACTATCTTATAGAAAGTATGAGAAAGAAGCAGAGAGGTCACCTAAAGTTCAACATTTAAAATGAAATAGTTCTAAATCTATGGAAAACACAGTATACGTTATTAAAGAATAATAATATGAATAATAATATGAATAACATAAAATATATATTGGTAAAAGTGGTTGTAAACCCTTACAGACAACTTTTACCTACAGGTAAGCCTACACAGTTTAGGAGAGATTTGCAAAAGACAGGCAGACAGACAGCGGCACGAAGGTGCACTGAGCATGCCGCTGCTAACGGGGATCATGCCATTAGTGGCAGCTCCCACGGACATGCGCGGGAGTGATGTCATTGCGGCTCCGGCCAATCACAGTGCTGGAGCCACAACACCCGGAAGGAAGATGGACACTTCATGGAAGAGGGACAGTGGTGACATCGCTGGCTCCTGTGTCAGGTAAGTGACACATAATGGGCTACTATGCGATGCATAGTAGCCCATTATGCTTTACCTTTGCAGGGAAACAAAGAGGAAGTAAACCCCATCAGGGTTTACTTCCTCTTTAATATGAAATTCCACTACAAGGTCTAGGGCTAGAATTATTTCTCTCGCTCTACGGATCAAGGCGATAACTCACATGTGTGGTTTGAACACCATTTTCATATGCGGGCGCTACTCACGTATGCGTTCGCTTCGCACGCGAGCTCGGTAGGACGGGTCACGCTTAAAAAAAAAAATGTCTTATTTATTTTATTTTTTATTTTAATTTTACCCTGTTCTTTTAAAAAAAAAAAAAAAATGTGTCACTTTTATTCCTATTACAAGGAATGTAAACATCCCTTGTAATAGAAGAAAAAGCATGACAGGACCTCTTAAATATATAATCTGGGGTCAAAAAGACCTCAGATCTCATATTTACACTAAAATGCAATAAAAATTTTTTTTTGTAATTTAAAAAAAAAAGGCCCTTTAAGAGCTATGGGCGGAAGTGACGTTTTGACGCCATTGCTTCTGCCCTGCAATGGTATGGAGACAGGTGGGGGCCATCTTACCCTCACTCGTCTCCATACCCAGCAAGGAAGAACATCCGATCACCTCCGCCACTGCCGACAGCTCCGGTAAGTAGCGGAGGGCACCGGAGGGCAGTGGGAGGAGGGCCGCCGATAAAAGTGATCTCACTGCGAATCCACCGCAGAAACCCCTATTATCCTTTATATTGGCTTTTAAAATTTACAAATGCAGCAATTTAGAATTTGGATGAAAGGTTTAGCACTGGGAAATACTTTTTGAAAGATAAAAAGTGCATTTTATATACAACTATATAGATCAGACCAAAATGATGGCCAAATGAGTAGGAAGGAGGGACAGAGGGCCATTGCTCCAAATCAGGGACAGTCCCTTGAAATCAGGGACAGTTGGGAGCTATGCCATGGGCGCAATATGAAGGGGGCGCTTGTGAGCAGGGACACCAGCATTACAGTTCTTCACTGAATTTAAAATTAGAGCTGCATGTGCTGAGCTCCACACAGATTGGCAGTGGAGACTGTCAGTCTGCAGTTGGGACCTGCCTGCCGGTGCAAACTTGTAGGAGCTGTGTGTACAGGGAGGCTGAGATCGCAGGAGGGGAGGTAATAAACCCGGTGTCTGGCATCCCAGCACACAGAGCGACAGGATGGGACAAATCACAGCTATGGCATAGAATGTCACCTATCAAGAATCTGATAAGGCTGCACACCCCGAAACAAATCTTGCAAAAAACACATTGAAGTTTCCCCATGGGGGTTTTTTAGCAGCAAAAGTAAGTAAAAAAGAGATTTTTCATAAAAATTTATTGTATTGATAAAAAACTTTGGACATGGGTTACACAATACAAAAGTTTAAAACAGGAGCTCCGGTTTACATGATACAAGACAACTTGGTTTGGATAGCAGATTGAACAGTAAATGGTATCTATATGGTATATGTCATGGTTATGCAATAGAGTTTGTCTGCTTACCTGTTTCCATGTGTTCATCTCTAGAGACCAGCCGACCCTCACCTGACTGCTTTTGTAATCCATCGGTCCTCTGGCATGGCTCCACCCTAGCTCCTATCAGAGAACTCTATATTAACCTGTGCACTGCAGGCCAACCCTGCTGATCAACCTTTGTGTGTTTGGCTTCCTGTTAGCTGCCGTGTGCTCTTCTGTTGTTCCGTTACCGACTTTGGTGTGTCCTTGTCTATCCCTGTTTGCCTGTGATCCTGACCTATTGGCCTGTCCCTGACTATTCCTGTCTGCTTGTGGCCCCGACCTTGGCTTTATCCCTCACTATCCCTATCCTCCTGTTGCCTACTGTGGGTGCGAGCTGGGGGTCGCGACCTGGAGCCAGTTGCAGCCCAGTCCATCCTCACCACTAGAGGCTCTGGTGAACACCTGCTGGCTCTTAGACTCCGTGCCCCAGGGAATCTTACACTCTAACCCCGGTGGGATCTGTATTGGTGTTCTGGTGGCCCTGCCTTCCTTATCACCTGGACTCCCATCCGCAACAGTCAGCCGTAGGGTCCACAACCTTGCGGTGCACTCCTGATCTCTACGGTGTGCATCTGTCACCTGGCCTCGAGGTGACCTGACAGTTTCATCAGCCATGGACCCAGCTGACGTGCCGCTTCCTGCAGTCGATCTGTTGCAGGGCATAGTTTGGAGACTCGAGACCCAGGAATCTTATCAGACTCAGGTGATGTGATTCCTTCAAGATCTGGCTTCCCGCTTCGAGCAGCTACAGGCTTCCTTGGGAACCCCGAACCTGCAGCCTCAAGTACAGTCAGCAGCTGCACCAGTCGCATCCATGCATGCATTATTACTGCCAGCTCCGTCCCGTTTCTCTGGGGACTCCAAGGCCTGCAGGGGCTTCCTCAGCCAATGCACCATTCATTTTGAGCTCCAGCCTCAAAACTTTCTGTCTGATCGGGCAAAGGTAGCCTATATCATTTCCCTCCTCTCCGGTGAAGCTTTAGCCTGGGCTGCTCCCCTCTGGGAGAAAAATGATCCGGTGATTTCCAGCCTGTCCAACTTCTTGAAGCTCTTTCGTAATATCTTTGAGGAGCCAGCTCGGGGTTCTTCTGTGGCTAGTGCCCTTTTACGCCTTCGCCAAGAAACTTGTTCAATGGGACAATATGAACTTCAGTTCCGTATCCTCACAGCTGAATTGAGCTGGAACAATGAGGCCCTGGCCGCAACCTTTTTTACATGGCCTCTCTGACCAAGTGAAGAACGAATTGGCAGGAAGAGCTATCCCCGCCGGTCTGGACGATGTAATTTCCTTATGCAATCAGATTGACATTCGTTTCCATGAGCGGCCCGTAGAAAAGACGCCAGCACCACCTAGGTCCTAGTCAGCCTGAACTTTTTCCCTGTCGCCCTGTGGAGCATCCTCTGTCTGCTGAGGAACCCATGCAGCTGGGCCGGACCAGACTAACCCCCCGAAGAACGTGCTAGACGCAGAACTCTGGGCTTGTGTCTTTATTGTGGGGGCAAGGGTCATTTTCGTGACTCCTGCTCGCTTTGTCCGGGAAATGCTCAGTTAATACATTTGGAAGGTGGAGTATTGGACCCAGAAACATCACCTTCTCGTCTTCTTCTTCCAATGTTCCTCCATGTAGGCACTTCTCCCCCATCGGTCCTAGCATATCTGGACTCCGGGGCTGCCAGCAATTTTATGGACTGGAGAACTGCTTCTTCTATGAAGCTTACCCTTTCTCCCCTCGCTACTCCACTGGTAGTCTCGGCAATTGATGGCACTGTGCTCCCAGGGGACCCTATCCATTTCCAGACGCTGCCTATTATAATGTCAGTAGGGATACTCCACCAGGAGTGGATCTCCTTCCTCATCCTACCCAAGGCCTCTACCCCCATTGTATAGGGCCTTCCTTGGCTACAGCTTCACTCGCCACATGTGGACCGGGTCTCTGGGCAGATCCTGGCTTGGGGTCCCTTGTGTTTCTCATTCTGTCTTCTCAAGGTGACCCCCAAGGGGAAACTTCCCATTGCTATCCACATCCGTATCGTCTGATCTTCCCGCGGCATACAGCGATTTCCGGGATGTGTTCTGTAAGAAGTCTGCTGAGGTGCTTCCTCCCCACAGATCTTTTGACTGTGTTATTGACCTTGTCCCTGGAGCAACCCTGCCCAGGGGTCGTACCTACCCTCTGTCCATTCCAGAGACCCAGGACATGTCTGAGTATGTCGCCGAGAATCTGGAGAGAGATTTCATCCAGAAATCCTCATCGCCTGCAGGAGCAGGGTTCTTTTTTCTTGCCAAAAAGGATGGTACCCTCAGACCTCCAGGCGTCATGACGAGCTGACGACGTGACCTCTGACCAGGGGGGAGGAGCCGGCATGTGCTTGCGGAAGCCCGAGAGTGAGGGAATACGAGGGTCTGTCGGCATCGGAGCGTGAGAGGCTCCGAGCGGGACACGGATCGAGCGGCGAAATCACTGCCAGCACCGTCGGAAGAGACGCAGGGGCTGACTCTGCGCCCCGGGAGAAGGAAAAAGATCGGTGGTTTTCCGGAGCGGTGAAGTGGCAGCTGGCTCGTATGTCCCCCCCCTCCCCCCTCTCTCTGTCTGCCTGTATGCTATGGATGCTGAGTTAAGGCTCGGCTAGGAGACCAAGGGACAAGAGAGGGAAGCAAACCTGGATATGATAAGACCTTCTCCTGGATAGAAGAGCGGCACAATAAGGTATGAGTAAAACAAAGGGGATCTAAGAGACCCGCTGGCTGAAATTTGGGGACTACTGCTTAAAATTGGAAAGACTGGTAAGACTTTTTTGACATTTATGAACAAATGAACTTTTCTGACATCTTTAAACCTGTAAAGGAAATTGAGTGGAGCAGCCCCCTTAAAGGAGAAGCACGAGGTGTATAGGTTCTGTCTCATTTTTATGTTTAAACGTTTTCCCCTATGTATATAATGGCATGGAAAGCATGAAAGAAATATGAATATGGAAGAATACTATGCGACATTTACAAATCAAATGGTGGAATCGCTTAGTGGCAATCTTACCCCCTACTAGGAGGACTGAGAGCATATATGGTTCATATAAAACCCTATTAAATAGAACGTGATCTGAGGAGGAGGAGGAAATAGGGGAGTCAGGGAGAATCGCTCTGGAAAACTGGAGAATTCAAAAGAGGTTCAGTGGAAGGTTGGTGCTAGTAACCTGATAAAATTTTAAAGGTCAGTAATCAAGCCAACTGTCCTGGATCCCCCTGTAGAAGCATGGTATAAAGGGTCGAGGAAAGGAATTTGCATCCTTACGAGTTTACTATAAGCTGAAGGGCTCTCTAAAGAATTGGATACTCAATAACCCTATATGAGCCAACACATAAAAATAACTTTGTATGGACAGATAATTAAAGAATCAGGGAATAAATGCCTAAACACCCAGAAGTGCACGGATTATAGAAGGTGAATTTACAAGTGGACTGTCTGGCATGCAAACAAGCCCGGTGGCCCAGTAATAGGAGATTAGAGGGGGAAATTGGAAGAACCTGGATAGTGTTCCACCAATAATAATAATTGGCCTAAGAAGGGGATAGACGCCAATTTGTAGAGGAAACTGGGGAAGCGAATAAGAAAAGGAAAGGAAGTTACAATGAGTAAATCTACAAGTAAAACAAAGGGAGGCCCCTTGAAAACTCCAAAAGACAGAGGGAACGAGAGTTCAATAAGACAGTTCATGACACAGGGCTTGAGTCCCAGAGACCAGGAAGGAACCAGACACCAACACCCTAAGACCGTGAGAAGAAAGGAACAGGAAGATAAATCCGGGGAGACCCCAGATCAGTCCTTAGAAGAATTAGGAAATGGTAGTGATACAGAAATAAGTAAATTAGGGGAAGGAAGAACGGAGGACCAATTATTAACAAAAGGCGATTTGATGGAAATGTTTACACGAATGGAAAAGTCTATTAAAGCAGATATTAATCTGCTACGGGTCGACTTGGGTCATCTGTTAACAAGAGTAGAGGCGACGGAGGAAAGAGTAGAGAACCAGGCCCAGGAGGTCACAAAGTTGAAAGAAATGGTTAAATTTTCCCAGCAAAATCAGAGGGGATTATTATATAGATTAGAAGACCAAGAAAATCGTAATAGACGGAAAAATATGCGAATCCGATCAGTACCAGAATCTAGAGGGGAAGACTTAAACAAAATCATTAAAATAATATTTGGTCCATTTTTGGAGAAAGATAAGGAGGAATTTCCAGCAATTGAGAGAGTACATCGGATCGGTCAATGGAGAAATAACGAGGCGAGTAGACCCCGGGATATTATTGTGAGATTTAGGTTTTATAAGGACAAAGAAGATATTGGGGTGAAGTTAAGGAGAGGGGTGGTCCCCTTATATATGGACACAGAGCTACAAATATTCACGGATTTGGCCCCCGAGACGTTGACCAGGAGATGACTATTAAAACCATTGTTGGAAGAAATGAAGAAGAAAAATATTAAATATAACTGGGGTTTCCCCTCATGCCTAATTGGTTCTGGAGACGGTGTGTCAGCGAGATTGAGATTCCCGGAGGAATTAGAGGATTTTTGTAAAAAATTGGATTTGCGGGTTCCAGATCTTCCGGGATGGGGAGACGGGGAGGAGATGGGGTAATGGGGGGGGGGTGGGTAGGAGAGTGGGAGAGTCAGTGGGCTTCTGTCCCCCCTCCCGGCCCCCCCACATGTTGGGGGCCGGGAGGGGGGACGGGGCACGTGTGTGGGTCTACCCTGGAGAGGAGACTCAATGATGGTTAAGTATTATAGAACCATCAGCGAGTTAAAGGCCGATTGTGGGCCGGGGATGGGGGAGGGCGGGGGGGAGGGGGAGTTGGGAGGGGGGGAGAGGGGAGAAACCTATGCGGGGGAAGAGGGTGGATGGAAGTTTAGAGGGAGAAAAGGGAAGCGACAGGACCAAAAAGGGGATATCAGATGTCTGTTATAAATTTTATGACGTATAACGTCAAAGGGCTGAACACCCCAATTAAGAGGCACAAGATTCTAAAAGAGCTCAAATATTATAAAGTAGATGTGATCAGTTTACAGGAAACCCACTTTGCTCATGAAGCGAACACTAAATTATATTCCAAAGACTTCCCAGTATGGTACTATGGCGATGCTATAACAAATAAGAGTAGGGGAGTGGCTATAGGGTTTGCAGGGAAGGTGCAGTTTAAGTTGGAGGACAGATTAGTCGATCCGGAGGGAAGGTACTTAGTATTAAAGGGTAAACTGGGAGAAATGGAGTGTACCTTAGCTAATTTATACGCACCTAATCGTGATTCTGCAAAATATTTGGTCAACTTTCTTAGTAAATTGAGGGATTTTAAGAAAGGCCCGGTAATTTTGATGGGAGATCTAAATTTTTGTATGGAGCCGAGATTGGATGGTACGTCCTGTGTACAGGGGACTAGTAGGACTCAACTTAAAAGAACTAAACAAAAACTACATGCATCCCAGTTAGTGGATGCATGGCGTGTACAACACCAAAATGAAAAAGATTATACGTTTTACTCCCCTGTGCATAGGACGTACTCCCGGATCGATTATATATATGTTGAACATAGAATATTAGAAAGGATTGTGGAGACCAGGATTGAGATAACTACTATTTCTGACCACGCTCCGGTGGGAATGAAGATGGTAGTAAGGGGAGAGGAAAGGATACCTTTCTCATGGCGTCTGAATGAGGGTTTACTCCAAGATGAGGAGGTAGGAAAAGTGATTGAGAAAGAATTAGAACAGTACTTTGCTATAAATAATACGGAGGATATATCGAGGCAAAATTTATGGGAGGCCCACAAAGTTTATATCAGGGGGATCCTGATATCTCAGGGAGCTAGGAAGAAAAAAGAGAGACTAGTAAAAATAGGAACCATAATGGAGGAAATCCATATAATCGAAAAACAACATAAACAAAATGGGAATCAAGATAAAACGATCCTCCAAAAATTAATAGCCAAGAGGGATGAATTGAAAACTTTAATGGAACAAGAAACTCAAAAAACCCTCAGTCAGAGAACCAGGGAAAGGTATTACGGGGGGAATAAACCCACCAAATACCTAGCAAGAAAGCTACAAAAGGAAAAATCTAGGAATTTTATAGAAAAGATGAAATCAGGAAAGGGAGAAATGGTTTTTGGATCAACTGAGATAGCGGAAACATTCAAAAACTATTATGAGAAAGTATACTCAGTAGAGCAGTTAGAGGGACTAGTGGGGGAGGATAAGGAAGCACAAAGAGAAGAGTTCCTGGAAAAGGCCCAGCTAACAAAAATTACGGAATTAGATAAGGAAAATTTGGATAGACCCATAACAGAGGAGGAATTAAATAGGGCACTCATGGAATCACTCATGGAAAAAGCCCAGGCCCGGATGGGTTTACGGTATATTATTATAAAAAATATAAAGAAATATTAATTCCGTATTTATGTAGTTATATGAATGGACTGGGTATGGATTATGAGATGAGTAAAGACGCAGTTTCTGCTACTATAACTATAATCCGGAAGGAGGGGAAGGATGAGACGAGGTGCCCTAATTATAGGCCTATTTTATTGCTCAATGCCGATACAAAGCTTTTTGCTAAGGTGCTAGCGGGAAGAATGAAGGCCTTGATGGGCACATTGATACACCCAGACCAGGTGGGCTTTATACCAGGGCGGGAAGGAAAGGATAATGGGGTGAGAACGGTGCTCTTTCTGTCCCAGGGAAATGGGGGGTGGGGCCTCAGCCTACTCTGGTCGATTGATGCCCAGAAGGCTTTCGACAGGGTGGGCTGGGGCTTTATGCTTCAGACGTTGGGAATGATGGGGGTAGGACCCAAAATGATCAAGAGGATTAGGACATTATATAGCCACCCGACCGCTAGGGTCAGGGTTAACGGTATGTTGCCCTTACCTTTCGAGTTGAAAAACGGAACGAGACAGGGATGCCCTCTATCACCCATTTTGTTTGTGTTGTCCCTGGAACCACTGCTTGCCACGATCCGTAATGACCCACAGATTAGAGGAATCAAAATAGGAAAGGAAGAACATAAAATTGGCTGCTTTCGCAGATGATATTTTATTTTACATTAGCAACCCCGGTGTCTCCATGTCCAAATTAATGGAAGTAATAGTACAATACGGCCAACTCTCGAATTTTTTAATTAATCAAGCGAAATCAGAAATCTTGAATTTAATTATGGATAAATTGGACAAAGAGAAGCTTCAAAAAAAGTTTGAGTTTCCTTGGCGGAAGGAATTGAACTATCTTGGAATAAAATTAGCGACCTCTATAGAGAAAATGTATAAATTAAATTATCTTCCCTTATTAGAGGAAATCAAGAAAGAAAGCAAAAGATTAGCTAATAGATCATTAACCTGGATAGGACGTATCAGCGCATTGAAGATGTATATCGTGCCAAAAATATTATCTAAATTACAGATGATCCCCTTAGCAGTCCCGAAGTACTATTTTTCTAAGATGAAATCCTTATTAATGGGGTTCATCTGGAATAATAAGAAACCGAGAATACCCTTCACTACATTAAAATGAAGTAAAGAAAAAGGGGGATTAGCGGTTCCAGACATCCAGAAATACTATAAAGCTATCGTGCTGTCAAGAGTAGTGGAGTGGGTTAGGGATAATAATGAGAAAAGATGGATAGATATAGAGAACACTTTTAGTAGGGCACAGTTGAATAAGATAGTGTGGAATCCACCAAAGTATAGGACACTAGATGTAAATACAAATATTTTAACACTAAACGCACTTAAAGCGGGAGTCCACCGGGACTCCGTGTTTTTTTTTTTTTTTTAAAAGCCAGCAGCTACAAATACTGCAGCTGCTGACTTTTAAAATAGTGACACTTACCTGTCCAGCGCGCCCGCGATGTCGGCACCCGAAGCCGATCTCTAGATCGACAATCGAGTGCTGCCGCCGCCATCTTGGGTATGGGAATCAGGAAATGGAGCCTTTCGGCTTAATTTCCCGGTTCCCTACTGCGCATGCGCGAGCCGCGCTGCGCAATGAGGACGGTCCCCGCTGCCTCTGGGATCTGTGTGTTTCCCAGCAGGCAGCGGGGCACTTGCGGGAAGGGGCGGGCACGTGCGGAAAGGGGCGTAAGTTACGCCCCTTTCCGCAGAGAGCTATCCCGGAAGTGGGTGCAGTTACCTGGATTATCCAGGTAACTGCACCCCCCTCCCCCCTGAAAGGTGCCGATTGTGGCACCGGAGGGGGGGAGGGTTCCGATGAGTGGAAGGTCCACTTTAGGGTGGACCTCCGCTTTAAGGTTTGGAATAGGGCATATAAGAAATTGAATGGTCAGTATAACTCGCCACTTATTGAGTTAACAGAGAACGAATATTTCCCTCCGGGATTAAAAATTAATAGTGGGAATTGGTTAAAAAAGGGGAGGGTACGGGTAAAAGATATTATAAAAAACGGGAGGATGAGGTCACTATATGAGTTAAAATATAAAGGAGAAATAGGGAAAATAGATGAGTGGAGGTATCTCCAGCTGGCCCACTTTGTGGGGAGCCTACCGCAGCCACTGAAAATGGAAAGCGAGCTTTCTCCTCTGGAGAGGCTGTGTTTAACCGACAACCCAAAGAGGATTGTCTCCAGGCTGTATGAGCTCCTGACCGAGGGGGAGGGGCTGGAGAGCCCACCTTATATACAAAAATAGGAAAGGGAACTAGGTTCACAATGTGATAAAGGTACACAGGGAAAATTTTTTAAACTTGTCCATAGATCGGCAGCGGATAGCTTTACTGCAGAAATGAATTATAAATGTATTTCAAGATGGTACGCTACACCAGATAAAATTCATAAATTCCAGCCGAGTAGGTCAGGGGATTGCTGGCGAGGGTGTAAAGTGGCAGGGACGATGACTCATTTGTGGTGGAGTTGTCCAAAAATTAACACATATTGGAAAAAGATTTTATATTATGTAAAAGAAATTACTAATACCATAATCCCGGAGGATTCGTGGATCGTTCTATTCCATGGCACTAAAGGAGAAATAAAAAAATATCAAGAGTCATTAGTCCCGCATCTTTTGAATGCCGCAAAAAGAGTGATTCCTAAGAACTGGCAAAAAGAGGAAAGTCCACCAATCTGGGAATGGATTGACGCGGTAGAAGAAACTTACCAAATGGTCAGACGTAGGGATAGATATGACGATAAAGACCTGGCAATAGATAACTGGCAGAAGTGGAAAAAGTTTAAAAGAACCTGGAGCTACGCTGAGCAGGTCAGAATATAAAGGGATAATGGGAGGAGGCCTGATTGTTGTTTTGATGTTTATTTTCTTGTTTCTTTCTTTGGGCTTTCATTTTCTTTCTTCAACCCGCATAGGAAATAAAAGAGGGGGGGGGGGGGCGGGGGGAGAGGGGGGGGGGTAAAATAATGTAAAGATGAAGTGTGAGGGTTGTTTGGGTCAACTATCAGGGATAGTACGGAATAGTTGGGCTCTTCCTTTTATACATGATTGAATAAAGACTATTGTTGGTAATGCTAATGTAAAAAGACGGGCTACAATGATGTGAAGACGAAAACTAAATGAATGTCAAGTTGATTGGAGCCTCGCCGATAAATTCGCTGATGTAGCAAAAAAAAAAAAAAAAAAAAAAAAAAGGATGGTACCCTCAGACCCTGCATCGACTATAGAGGTTTAAACGCAATGACTATTAAAAACCGATACCCTTTACCTCTAATATCTGAGCTATTCGACAGGTTGAAGGGGGCTTCCATTTTCACTAAGTTGGATCTCAGAGGTGCATACAATCTCATTCGAATACGGGAAGGTGACGAATTGAAGACTGCGTTTAACACTAGTGACGGGCATTACGAATACCTGGTTATGCCTTTTGGTTTGTGTAATGCTCCAGCTGTGTTCCAGAACTTCGTCAATGAAATATTCAGGGATCTACTGTACCAGTTTGTTTCATCTATCTGGATGATATTCTCATCTTTTCTGAAAATCTGGCTGCTCACAGAAACCATGTACGCACATTACTTCAGCGCCTTAGAGAGAACAATCTCTATGCCAAGATGGAGAAATGTTCCTTTGAATGTTCCGAGGTCCTGTTTCTGGGATGTTTTGTTTCTAGTGCGGGTCTTCGCATGGATTCCGGAAAGGTCTCAGCCATTACCAACTGGCCCCTTCCCGCTAGCCTCAAGGACACACAGCGCTTTCTTGGCTTCACAAATTATTATAGGCAGTTCATAAGGAATTACTCTTCTATTGCCGTGCCTATTATCGCTTTGACCAAGAAGGGTGCGAATGCCAAAGACTGGCCTCCCGAGGCTGTCTCTGCGTTTCACGATCTGAAACAGGCCTTCGTCTCTGGACCTCTCTTGAGGAGACCAAATCCTGGGGACCCATTTTTTATTGAAGTAGACGCTTCTTCGATGGGGGTGGGAGTTGTGCTTCTTCAGTTCTTTGAGAAGAAATGCCAACCATGTGCGTTCTCCAAAAAAAATTCTCAGGCAGAGAGAAATGAGGCCATTGGTGATCGGGAACTTGTCGCAATTAAATTGGCGTTGGAGGAGTGGCGTCATCTCTTTGAAGGTTCCCCTCACTCCATAACGATCTTTACTGATCACAAGAATCTACAGTACCTACAGAATGCTAAACGTCTGAACCCCAGACAGGCCAGGTGGAGTCTCTTCTTTTCCCGTTTTAAATTCACGATTACGTACAAACCTGGTTCCTGCAACGGTCGAGCTGATGCGCTCTCTAGGTCATTTGACACTTTGGACAAGGAGTCCACCCCTGATCCTGAGCCGATCATTCCTACCTCATGCATTGCTGCCCATTCTACCACCCTGGAATCAAAAATTCCTCCTGGCAAGACCTTTGTTCCCACGAAGCTAAGAGCTAAGATCCTTCGTTAAGAACATGATTCCAAGGTGGCAGGTAATTCTGGGTTCCTCCGATTCTTCCTGCTCATCAGTCGTCACTACTGGTGGCCTAATCTCCGCTCAGATGTTAAAGACTACGTTAAGGCTTGTCACGTCTGTGCTCAGTCTAAATCTTCCACTCAAGCCCCTGCTGGTCTTCTCATGCCCTTGCCCATTCCTAAGGAGCCCTGGTCTCATATCGCCATGGATTTTATTACTGATCTTCCACTGTCGGAGAATAATAAGGCCATTTGGGTGGTAATCGATCAGTTCTCCAAGATGGCTCATTTTGTTCCTCTTCCTGGTCTTCCTTCTGCCCCTGTCTTGGTTCCCATTTTTGTACGAGAGATTTTCTGCCTTCGTGGTGTTCCTTCTCATGTCGTTTCGGACAGGGGTGTGCAGTTTACTTCTAGTTTTTCGAGAGCCTTTTGCAAATCCCTCAACAATACCTTGGATTTTACCTCTTCTTATCATCCCCAATCCAATGGTCAGACTGAGAGAGTTAATCAGGAGTTGGAGGTCTTTCTCCGTACCTTGGTCTCAGCCCATCATGATGATTGGGCATCACTATTACCGTGGGCTGAGTTCTCCCACAATAATCATGTCAACGTCAGTTCTCAGAAAACACCCTTTGTCCCTGTTTATGGAAGACATCCTCAACTCCCTCTTCCTATGACTTGTTCTTCTGACATTCCAGCTTTGGCTACTGTTCAGGAATCATTCAATTCCATGTGGGCTGACGTTCATGATTCCCTCCAGAAAGCTGCCAACAAATTCAAGAGTTTTGCTGACCGTCGCAGGCGTAAGCCACCTTCTCTTCAGCCAGGAGACAAAGTCTGGCTCTCCACCAGGAACATCAAACTCTGGGTTCCTTCTCTCAAATTTGCCCCAAGATTCATTGGTCTGTACACCATAACTTCTAAACTGAGCTTTGTTGCTTTGTATCAAGCTCCAGATTCCCAAAAGCCTCAAAATCTCTAACTCCTTCCATGTTGCCCTTCTGAAGCCTTTAGTCCTCAATAAGTTCTCTCGTCCTCTCTCTACTGTAGCACCAGTCTCTGAGGATGATCAGGAGTATGAGGTTAGCCAAATTTTGGATTCCCGACTCTGTAGAGGCATTCTCCGCTCCAGTACCTCATGCACTGGAAAGGCTTTGGTCCTGAGGAGCGGTTGTGGATTTCGGCTTCCAAGGTCTTTGCACCTCGTCTGTTGAGGGAGTTTCATTTGAAGTTCCCCTCTAAACCTGGTCCCAGGCAGGGAAAGGGGAGGCCTCGTAAGAGGGGGGGGGGGGGGTACTGTCATGGTTATGCAATAGAGTTTGTCTGCTTACCTGTTTCCATGTGTTCATCTCTAGAGACCAGCTGACCCTCACCTGACTGCTTTTGTAATCCATCCTCTGGCATGGCTCCACCCTAGCTCCTATCAGAGAACTCTATATTAACCTGTGCACTGCAGGCCAACCCTGCTGATCAACCTTTGTGTGTTTGGCTTCCTGTTACCTGCCGTGTGCTCTTCTGTTGTTCCGTTACAGCTAGAGGCTCTGGTGAACACCTGCTGGCTCTTAGACTCCGCGCCCCAGGGAATCTTACGCTCTAACCCCAGTGGGATCTGTCTTGGTGTTCTGGCAGCCCTGCCTTCCTTATCACCTTGACTCCCGTTCGCAGCAGTCAGCCATAGAGTTCACAACCTTGCGGTGCACTCCTGATCCCTACGGTGTGCATCTGTCACCTGGCCTCATGGTGACCTGACAGTGTGTGTGTGTGTTTGTGTGTGTATGTGTATGTATATATATATGTGTATGTGTATATATATATATATATATATATATATATATATATATATATACAATCATCAGTAAGCATCTATACTGGAACTGGGTGCTCATTAACCCTTTCATGCCTAAGCCTATTTCTGACAGTTGATGCTTACAAGTTAATGTCCATATTTTTTGTTAGAATATGACTTAGAACCCCCAAACAATATATATATATATATATATATATATATATATATATATATATATATATATATAATTGTTTAGCAAAGACCCTAGAGAATAAAATGGCGATTCTTGCAATATTTTATATCACACGGTATTTGTGCAGCGATATTTCAAATGCAATTTTTTGGGGGAAAAAAGACACTTTCATGAATTAAAAAAATAGATGGTGACAGGTACTCTTTATGGAGGGATCAGGGGTCTAAAAGACCACAAATCCCTCCTTTGCACTGAAATGTATTCAGATCGCCAAAATGGGTGATTCTGAATACTGTAATTTTTTTTTTTTAAATCGACAACATTGGCAGATGAGTAAATAGGAAGTGATGTCGCTTCAGGGATTTTGCATCAGAGCCAAATCCAGCTTTGTTTGGGTCTCAGCCTGGCCGGCGGACATTCCGGCTGGTGGCTTTGGTCTCCTGGTGGGACAGGAGGCCCGGAGGAGTGGCGGGGGGGGGGGGGTCTCCTGCTCCTTTAGGATAACAGCTAAATGTCTTTTATCAGTTGTTATCACTAAGGAGCCAACCCCCCTTTAAGCTGCAGGCATCACACCAATATAACCTGTAGCACTGATCCCCAAAGGAGCGGCTGATGTAATTGGGCTCTTACCGTTACCTTCTTGACCTCATGTATGTCTAGGGGTTTCCCATGGTAGATGGCCCAAGAACTGTAGAGACTGACACCAGATCTGCTTGAGGGATTTTTATTTGCAAGAAGGAATGAACAAAACACAGTCTCTCAAATAAGGGTTAGAGTGTTTAGGTAGAAGGTCCAGGTACTCTAGTCAAATAGAAAAAAGTCTCTCACATTAGGAAATCCAGAGAATAGCCATTCACAGCTGGATCCTCACACTTATCGGATAGTCCTTCTCTCACTGGGCCTAGCAGCCGATAGAGTGCTCAACTAAGCAAAGCCTCTGCCACAGAATTGCTACAGGACACTTGAATAAAGTCTCTGCCACAGACTTGTTGTAGAACACTTGAATAACTGAAGGATGTAGGCAAACTTAGAGAACCCTTGTACGGTACCAGTATCTTGCAGACGGTCCGGCGATACCATATGAGACCAGATTTGCTTGGGGTCTTTCAACTAAGCCTCCAGGCTCCTGAGAAGCCAACCTTTTGCGTGGTCTTCTCCCAAAGAGTCCTCCCCTGGATGCTTCTCCAGTTGCTGGGCCTCTCCACAAACTGGGATGGCACCGGACCACATCCGAATCCTCCTTCCATTTACTTTGCCCCGGGCCAGCCAACTCCGAGACTCGGAATTGGGTGGATTCGCAACCCAGGCCATGAGAGCCCTGGGGGCTGGTCAGGAGGACCATGACCAAACAGACAGAAAGCACTTCTGGACCGGAACCCCAAAGCGTGTGACATAAGCACCTTAAGTACCCTCTCCCAGAATGCACAGCAGGACGACACTCCCACTGGGCTGGTTCCGAGAAAGAATTTTCACTCAATGCACCTAATTGGACTGCGTTCTAGCACCTGCCAGAGATGACAGCGCCACCTGTGGTCAAGCAGAACACAATGCAATCCAGCTAGACTGGTACTGAGATCAAAATTTTGTATAATTGAACCCAAAAGAAAACTGCGGTTCCAGGAATATTAAATGACAAAACACATAGAGCTTGCTCTTCAGGAGCCGGCACTACAACCCCTTCAAGCCATGAATGCAAATTTGTGTACGGTCGGCGTAAGAGGTTATTTTATTTCATTATGTAGCTTCAGCGATACCTACAAGGAATGTTCTATACCAATGTCTAGCAGCTCAACCTCATTTTTAATCAGAAGACTGGGTTGGTGGAGGTGTTATCTGTTTATGGAGTTGCATTCTGTGGTATGAATAGTTGATCTCTGACAGTTTGCTGTCAGACACTTAGAATAAAAGTGAAATGCAAATTAAATCCTTTTTTCTATACTGAATTGTACCCTTTGCCCATAGTTCTACTTTAATTATGTACAGACTCATAAGAAAGTCTTCTACATTTTTCATGAAAATTGTGTTTTAAGTTTAAGCAGTTATGTAAATAACACTTTTGTCAGTTATCTTTTAGAACCCTTACAGATAGTTCCTTCCCAAAAAAAACACAGCTTCCTAGCTCAATTTTTTTCTGGGTAAGGCTCAATACTTATCAGCCCCCCCCTGTAGTGTGTGCATTTACATGCATTCAAGCGATGTGCTCTATTGAGATTTTAAAAAAAGAAAAGTATGCCTAAAAACTTGTCTTTTTTTGGGCCTGTGTGCAATAGCCGTTACGGTGCTTATCAGGGATCTGTTATTTTACTTCTCAGATATGTATTACACATTGGGTAGTCACATGAAATAAAGTCCTGTTCAAAAAATTACCTGATCAATCTTGACCTTTTTTTAATCGGTAGGTGTGATGAAAAAGGCACATGCTACCAGCAGGTGGCAGTAGAACCGCATTTAAACTAAGATGGGTATACACTTCATTCACTTTGTACTCCCAAAAGTTTGAGCAGATGCAGAAAGTGCAGTTTATGTATCCTTGCAGTGTGACTGTCGGTTTACACTGCAGAATGCAAATTTACAAAGCAGGTATCATTCAGGATATACATATGCAAAATGACATACAATTCTGCAGATTACCATTTACTTCAATGGTGTGTGGATGAATGTTCTGAGGCTGTGTTTGACCTGATTTGCTTCTGTGGATAAGGCAGATTCTACTAACATGCATTTGTATTGCAAACAAAGGCAATCAAATGCAGCATTGACATGAGCCTGAACAGTACTGCATCACTAAGAACGTCTGCATGACTATGTCCCCTGTATGGCGCTCCCTGTAGGTGATCAGGTGCAATGAAACTACAATTACTGACCTTCAAATGTGATAACCTTAATGCTACATGAATGTCTGCTTTTTCTAAGTCTGCACTTTTTCTGTGATATTCTCTGGCACATGCCTGAACTTAAAGTGCTGCCCAAACACCACCGACTCCCTGGGCATGAAACATGAGACTGTCAAAGCTGCAGCCTGGGGAGACTGCACATGCACAGGGGCCTGTGTTGCTCAGCTCACCTCTGCACAGCTGTCTCATTTGCAGGGCTGGGACAAGGGGTGGGCAGGAGGGACGGCTGCCCCTGGCACAATGGTTTATTGCAGGGGCAGGGGGCACCCTGACCCCAACCCTAAGGGAAAGGGGGGCGCAGTTTGGCGTCTTTGCCCTGGGCGCTGGATGATCTTGTCCCGGCACTGCTCATTTGACAGCCATAATAGAACAGCCTCCAATTTGAAATATCCACTTAGGTGCCATTACTGGTCCATTTGACAGTCTAGTGTGTAATAATCCTACAACTGTTCCCATGCATATAATAATTTTTTTTTTTTTCATAAATTCTTTACTGAAAGTAATATTAAAGCCTTGTTTGTTATTAAATAAAAAAAAAAAAACATGTTATGCTTACCTGCTCTGTATGGTGGTTTTGCACGGAGCAGCCCAGATCCTCCTCTTCTCAGATCTCCCCTGCTGAGTGTCCCCTCAGCAAGCAGCTTGCTATGGGGTTACCCAAGCCGAGCTGCTGCTCTGTGTCCATTTAGACATGGAGCCGCGGCTCAGCCCCACTCCCTTTCTTTTCTCATTGGCTCACTGACTTTGACAGCAGCGGGAGCCCCGAACAGCCAAGACTCTTGTGCAACATCGCTGGATCGAGATGGGGCTCAGGTAAGTATTGGGGGGGTGCTGCACACAGAAGGTTTTTTTTTTATCTTAATGCATTAAGAAAAAGATTTCTGCCTTTAGAACCACTTTAACAAAAGATTAATGGCATACCATTGTTGTAAGTATAATCTTTGTCAAATGTGAGGGTGCAGATATATAAGACATATCACATCATTCAAAAATATAAATATTCAGTAACATTGAATAAAATGAAACCCAAGTGACAGGAAGATGGAGAGGTGTGGAATGTGTCACCAAGACCTAGCCGTCATGCACATACTGATATGTTTCAGCGAAAAAGCTCTCTTCCTCAGTTTGTGCTGATTAAGTAGTCGATGTGTATGGATTTTTTTTGTAGAATAAAGATATCATTTAGTGACACTTTAAACAATTCACACAAGAAATAATTGATCAGAGGAAATCTTGCTGGCACTGCATCCCATATAAATATTCATCAAGACAAGAAAGATGCTCTGGGAAAGAGCTGAGATTTTTTAGGTGCCAATAACCTAGGCTCCAACATCCAATAAAATTCATTGTTTATTTTATTCATGTTAAAAACATTAAAGAAAAATATAGGATTTGCTAAAAACAATAATCATTTCTAATTGGATAGCCACAATATGATTACTTACAGATGGTTGTCATGGTGTAGCAATCCTGACATGTTTCGCCAAATTATAGGCTTCCTCAGGAGATATATGCTACCACACCAATTCAATGTAACTATCTGAATTCTGAATACCAATCCAAAAGGCAAAGACAAGGTTTTTTCAACTAAGAGATTAAGGTCCAATTTAGACTCAGCAGAGGGGGTCCCCGGATAAGAAGGCAGAGCAATATATGATTAGCCGCAGGATGGACAATCGGGGCAAGTGTTGGCTTTTTTCCTATGAACATTCACAACATGAAGGCAACAACTCAATCTCCCAGGTAAACTAAGGGAGTAACTCCAAGCAAGCAATCAGGCATGTTTCCAAATCTTGCTTTCACAGTCTCGGTGCTCCAGACTTTTGGTCCCTGTTGTGAAACTTTAAACAATTAACTTGCAGAAAATGTAAATGTAGAAGATGGTGCTATAGAATGAAAAAAACTAAAATAATAATAATATTCAGGAACAGAACTAGATACACGGATGTCACGGAACACACATTAAGCCCCCCCCCCCTTATGAAGAAAGTTGAACACCACTTGTATCGAATATAGAAGTGATTTGTGTGATCTGTGATTGGAGTGACCTCTTCTTCGCACATAGTTTGGAACTCTTTCATGCGATGAAGCAATCAATGAAGTTGGAACTTTGAAATGATTTCTAAAAACTAAGAGAGCTGAATGGTGGAATATTCATGTTAGGTGACAATATTTATGACAAGCGGTTCTCACCTTGTTAGGTTAACTTATTAGGCAACAGAAGTCACATATCATACTGTATTTCTTCTCAAGACCCTAGTGGCCTTTCAATTTTTTTTTAAGATATGTTTGTGGATGTGATCAGCTTAGAGTGGACCTGTGGTTTGCTAATTCACTTTAAGCCTAGGTTCACATTGAAGCGATTTGGCATGCGATTTGACATGTTGGCGGGTGATCCCGCCCCCCTCTGACGCACAGGAACATCCCTATGTCTTTCCCATAGTGTCAGAGGGGGCGGAGTCACTAGGTTACGTAATACCCGACGACATCATCGTGTGGCCCCGCCCTCAGTTATAAAAGAGCTGTCACCTGAGAGGCCAATCATTATGCAGGTGCCTCCCATGGAGGCAGATCATAGGCGGTGTGCTGCTTTTCGGAGCGAGAGAAGAAGAGGATGAATGGACTTTGTGGGACAGTTTTATTTTTTAAGAAAGGACTTTTTACCATTTTCACACATTTTTTTTGAGAAATGGTACGGGTACATTTGTACTCCGTTACCATTTCACATGGGGGGGGGGGGGTCTGGGGATCCCCTTGTTAAAGGGGGCTTCCAGATTCAGATAAGCCCACCGACCGCAGACCCCACAACCACTGGGCAAGGGTTGTAGGGATGAGGCTTTTCTCACCATCAACATGGGGACAAGGTGCTTTGGGGGGCCACTACCCCAAAGCACCCTCCCCATGTTAAGGGCATGTGGCCTCGTATGGTTCAGGAGGGGGGGCGCTCTCTCGTCCCTCTTTTCCCTCATCCCCTCTTTTCCTGCGGCCTGCCAGGTTGCGTGCTCGGATAAGGGTCGGGTATGGATTTTTGTGGGGACCGCACGCCATTTTTTTGGGTGCAGTGTTCCCCTTAAAATCCATACCAGACCTGAAGGGTCTGGTATGGATTTTGAGGGGGACCCCCACACATTTTATTTTTTAATTTTGGTTTGGGGTTCCCCTTAATACTCATACCAGACCCGAAGGACCTGACTTTTATGTGTATTGCCGGGACCGACAATTCATTATAGCCACGAATACTTTTAAATTACTTTTTTTCCTTTAGAAATGTAATTTTGCTCTCGGACTGTTCTAAACATGGGAAACAGGTGCCACTTTGGTGTAGTGGTTAGCACAATAGGGTTGCTGGTTCAAATCCCAACCATGACACTACCTGCATGGAGTTTGCATGTTCTCCCTGTGCCTGTGTGGGTGTCCTCCCACACACCAAAGACATGCAGGTAGGTTAACTGGCTCCTGTCCAAAATTGGCCCAGGTAAATGAATGGGGACCTTGGATCATGGGCTCCTTGAGGGTAGGGACCAATGTCAGTGTGCAATGTACAGGGATAGGGACAATTTTAGACACTCACTCAGGATGGACTGGTGTCTTTATTCAACCTTACTAACTATGTAACTTTACAGGCATACTAGAGACACCCCCCAGGTATGAAATAAATTTGAACTGTTGTTAATAACTTATGTACTGTTTATGTACTGTTTTTGTTCTTGCAAAGAAATAAATAATTAAAAAAAAAGAAAGAAATTTAAAGGAATATTACACTTTTATTGTTTCACTTTAAGCATTATTAAAATCACTGCTCCTGAAAAAATTGACATTTTTAAAACTTTTTTTTGCATTGATACATGTCCCCTGGGGCAGGACCCAGATCCCCAAACACTTTTTATGACAATACCATGCATATAAGACTTTAAAATTAGCACTTTTGATTCCTCCCATAGACTTTTAAAGGGTGTTTTGCGGCTTTTGAATTTGCTGCAAACACACCAAATTGTTCGCTATTCGGCGAACAGGCAAACACACGATGTTTGAGTCGAGCTTACGTTTGACTCGAACGTCGAGCTCATCCTACTGTACATGCTCAAAAAAGTAATCCTAAACAGAATCAATTAGTTACATAGAATGTGCATACTCAAACACACATGCTATGAAAAAAAATGAGTGCTATTAAAAAAAAAAGCCAATATCTATGTTCATAAAAAAAACACGATGTGCAAAAAAAATATTCAAATGAGGTATTCCAAGTGCACGGAAGTGCCCAACACTGTACAATCCACAAACCCAGTGAAGATATTACTCCAATAAGAGCAATTCACATAATACTCACTGCAGTGAAATCCACATTCTCAGGTGAAGTAGAAGAATCAGTTACCCGAGCGTCATGACCATCAGTCACAGAATGGTTATCCTCATCCCAGGCATCCCCTGCAGCCTATAATGGTAACATACACAAAAGCATAAGCGAAAATGCCTACAATAGTGTAAATCCAGCAACACAATTTAATAGAAATCAGATTAAAAACTGGTATATTTTCACTGTAGCAGAAGGTATTCACATCTTATTCCATCACATACATTCAATGACATAGCTAGAATTTTAGTATACTACAACCATCTCCCACCTCCTGGTCTCATGGGGTGGGCAGTGGTGTATTTTGGTTTTGTGCTGCCCTAGGCAAGACTAAGATCGGCCGCCCCCCCCACATCTAAATTTGTCGCACCCCTGCTGCAGTATACCGTTCTTATCTCAGGGTCTAACGGGGAAGCTGCAGCTATTCACAGTGAACAGCTGTGGCTTCCTCATCAGACCCTGAGACATGATTCGTCCAAGTGCCATATATAGAATCACTGCCCATGATCTGACTTCCATGATGATACCTCACATGTGTGGGACAATTGCTGTTTCCATGCGCATGGGACCGACACGTGCGTTTGCCTTTTCACAGGATGACGGGGGGCACTTTTCCTTTTTATTTTTTTTATTTTTTTTTTATTACAGATTTTTGAAAATATTTTTTTACACTTGCTTTATTTTAGTTTTTTTTTATTTTATTGCTTTTATTGCTGTCACAAGCAATGTAAACAGGCATGTGGCAGGTACTCTTTATGGAAAGATATGGAGTCTTTAAGACCCCAAATCCCTCCTCTGCACTTAAAGAGGGATTTCACTGTGAAAAAAAATATTAAAAGCCAGCAGCTACAAATACTGCAGCTGCTGACTTTTAATAAATGGACACTCACCTGTCCCAGGGTCCAGCGATGTCGGCAGCCGAAGCCGATCGATCGCTCGGCTCTCGGCTGCTGCCGCCACCATTCTAGGTGAGGGAATCAGGAAGTGAAGCATTGCGGCTTCACTTCCCGGTTTCCTATTGCGCATTGCGCGAATCGCGTAACGCAATAGGAATTGTCCGTGCTGTCTCTGGGACCCGTGTGTGTCCCAACAGACAGCACGCAGGGACAGGAAGAGACATAGACTCCCATGGGAGTCTATGCCCGGAAGTGGGTGTAAATACCTGTCTTTGACAGGTATCTGCACCCCCTTCCCCCCTGAAAGGTGCCAATTATGACACCGGAGGGGGGGAGGGTTCCGATGAGCGGAAGTTCCACTTTAGGGTGGAACCCCGCTTTAAGAGCATTCAAAACACCAAGATTTATATTTTTTAATGCTTTTGAATCTTAAAAACTGGCACTGATGGTTTTCGCATAAACCGGAAGTGATGTCATGTCCAGTTTACTGTTACGAACAGCCGAGCAAAGCCGATCCTGGCTTTGCTCAGCTGTCCAGTCAGTCGGTGGACACGCTGGCTGGTCGCTCGGGTTTCCCTGTGGGACGGGAGAGCCGCAGATAGTGGTGGGAGGGGAGGACATCACCAACTTCTGTCTCTAAAAAAACTATAATGGAGTGATGCCATCCTGCTGAGGACAGGAAGTAATTAAAGAGCCGCCTCTGCCCTCCTGCCTGGGGGTGGCGCTGCCTCCTTTAAAAATTCATCCAAGGCAAACGCGGGAGCACGTTCTTGCACATTCTTGCTCCCCCCATAAAAGCCATGGTTTTCATAGAGTGCACTGATGATGGCCAAAAACAGCTGTATGCAGTTTGAAATGAATGGCTCTATAATATTAGGCTGTATTTACACTAAACCACCGATCAGTGGGGGCCACTCCATTGGGTGGCCTAATCCATGTGCCCCGCCCCTTATATACATACAGATGCATGTATTTCAGTTTTTTTGAGGTGAGCCTGAGGCTCTAATTTGCTTCAAAAAAGGTTGGGCTTGGGGCACAGAGCACTGCACCCTGAGCCCACCCATTTGTGCGACAATAGCGAATTCATTTTGGCTATTGTCTTCCTGCTTCTCCTCCCGGCCAATTAGGAAGTGGGTCGATTGGCCAAGAGGAGAAGAAACCGTATTGGCTGGGCATGGGGGGGGAGGCGCAGAGGAGGAGACGCAGGGGGAAGCTGCCCGTGACCTGGATGGGCTAAGTGCGCGGCTGATGGGCAGACAGACGGGAGAGCCGGAGTGGAGGATATGTTGGCTGATCAACCAAGCAACAGGCGAGTGGGGGGGGCTTGTGACTGAATGGGGGAGGGGTCGGGTGGCTTGTTTGCCACCCCCCCAAAAAAATAAAAACAAAACAAGGAAAATCCCCTATGACTTTAAATGCACACCTAATTAAAATTGAAAGTATTTGAGAGTATTGAGTAAGAAATGTTATTAAGTGTTAAACACATTAACTAAAATATACATATGAAGATTGAATGTATTATCAATTCATAACATTATCACCATATCCTAAAATGACAAATATGATCCTCTTGCACCCAACGCATTTCGGAGTACAGATATCTCCTTCTTCAGGGTGGTATATTGAAGAGGAAAATATATCTGTAATATGATTTGAAAAACAGTTAGTATCTAACAATGTGGAAATATATTGTAAATAACAGTTGTAAGGTCAGTTTAAGGATATACTTACATATATTTTTTGGTGACATGGTAGATCATAGGGGATTTTCCTTGTTTTGTCTCTAATACTAGATGTGGCACCATAAATGCATAGAATTACCATTCTGTTCCTCCCCCAAAAAAATAGAGCACCACCCGCCACTGCCACCGATTCTGAATGTGCATCTGACCAGTGGATTGTAAAGCAATGATTGGCTTGGCTTTGTCCACTGGTGTGAAATGATGAATCTTCTTATTTTGGGATATGTGATGGAATGAGACATGTGAATACATTTTGTTTTATGAAGGCTTTACTGTGTACGTCTAATGCTGTTTTTTCTAGCAAAATGTTTTTATTTTGGGGGCTGTCATTAACCACTTACAAACCGGACCATTTTGCTGGTCAAAGACCAGACCACTTTTTGCGATTCGGCACTGCGTCGTTTTAACTGACAATTGCGCAGTCATGCGACGTGGTTCCCAAACAAAATTTACGTCCTTTTTTTCCCACAAATAGAGCTTTCTTTTGGTGGTATTTGATCACTTCTGCGGTTTTTATTTTTTGCGCTATAAACAAAAATATAATTTTTTTTGAAAAAAACGCATTATTTTTTACTTTTTGTTATAATAAATATCCCCCAAAAATGTATAAAATAAAAAATTTTTTGCGCAAAAGTTATAGCATTTACAAAATAGGGATAGTTTTATGGCATTTTTTATTAATAATTTTTTTTTTTTTTTTACTAGTAATGGTGGCGATCAGCAATTTTTATTGTGACTGCGACATTATGGCGGACATATCGGACATTTTTGATACATTTTTGGGACCATTGTCAGTTCTACAGCAATCATTGCTATATAAATGCAGTGATTCCTGTGTAAATGACACTGGCAGTGAAGGGGTTAACCAGTGGGTGGCAGTGTAGGGGTTAAGTGTTCCTAGGGGTGTGTTACTAACTGTGGGGGGTTGGGCTTTCATTTAGTGAACACTAATCTCTGCTCCAATCACATGGAGCAGAGATCAGCGTCACTAGTTGCTAGGCAGAATGGAGAAATGCTGTTTACAACGGCACTTCTCCATTCAGCCGTCCCATGAGACGATCGCGGGTATGCCCACTGCGATCGAGTCTGCGGGGCCCGCGACCGGACTCACGGGGGTCTTGACCGGCAAGCGAGCGCGCCGCCGGTGGCGAGATGGCAGGGCGGCATTGAAGATTGGACGTACCTGTTTGCCAATATGCCTGCCCGTGCCATTCTGCCGACGTACATCGGCGTGTGCTGGTCGGGAACCGGTTAAAGACCTTGTATAAAACATATTGATATTTGCACAATTTTATTCAACAAAGATCCTCTTCTGTAATTGCTTACAGTTATCCCTAGACCAGAATATCAATACAGGACTATCAATATCACATTGCTACAATCTAAGGATATGGTAATTCACTTTTATATCTACTAATCTGTTTTATTTCTTCTTCTGCAATACACAAAAAAGTGACATTCTGTGTGACTTTGAGCAGCACAGTGGTGTGGTGGCTAGCACGCTTGCCTAGCAGTAAAAGGGGTCGCTGGTTCATATTCTAACCATGACACTACCTGCCTGGAGTTTGCATTTTCTCTCTGTGCCTGCGTGGGGTTCCTCCGAGTACTCCAGTTTCTTCCCACACTCCAAAGACATGCTGGTAGGTTAATTGGCTTCTGTCAAAAAAAATAAAAAACTGTCCCTAGTATATGAATGTGAGTTGGGGACCTTGGATGGTGGGCTCCTTGAGGGTAGGGACCGATGATACTCAGGTTGAACTGGATGGACTGGGGTCTTTATTCAACCTTACTAACTGACTATTATAAAAGCAGTGCTGGCACCTCCGGAGAATTGTCAGTATTATAGAGGAAGTTACACTAATTCTGTAAGGTAATAAAACAAAGGTTGATCACTAGAGAGCAGACAACAGTGTGCGCCAGTTTCCATGGCGATAACGTATACGCACTCTGATTCCATCCACTGTCTTCTCCTAAAATTTACAGTGTTCATTAATCTGTTTCACTGCAGTTTACATCTGGAATGCTGCAAGAACAAAGGCATTTTAGAACATAATTTATTAAGTGTATCAGTGTATGAAATCCCCAGACTTCAAAGCCCAGGTTCACATTTTTCACATTTTATACATGTACAGCTTTGCTTTCCTAAAACAGTAAGCATTTTACGTGCCATCCCTTCCATCACAATCCATAAAAGCAATGACTTTATTTCTCATTTGAAGGAGAAATTCAGTCTGTTTTTAAGATTGTTTTAGATATACAGATAAAGGAGGTAAGCTTACTGTATAAACTCATATCAGTTGGTTTAATGATTTATATATGTTGATGGGGAAGCTATATTACAAATGTGGGCTGTGCTTTCTTCTTAGTATTTCAGCCAGGGGACATACCATTTATGCAGACTGCACAGCTGCAAAAGGGCCCACTGAGACTTAGGGGTCCATTTTTCCTCGATGTGTTCAGACGGGTGCTGCGACTCTCCCCCCCACCCCCCCCCCCCCCCATACGTAGACTTGGATTGGACTTTGGGCTTGATTTACTAAAGGCAAATCCATTGTGCACTACAAGTGCACTTGGAAGTGCGGTCGCTGTAGATCTGAGGAGAAGCTCTGAAATTAAGCTCTTCTGATTTCTATCATCCAATCATGTACAAGTATAAATGCTGTTTTTTCTTTTCCTTGCATGTCCTCCTCAGATCTACAGCGACTGCACTTCCAAGATGTCATATGGCATGAGCCCATTTAAACAGGGAATGCGCGCGATCGTGTGCGCGCAGTCCTGCACTGCCGGTGGTGGCGTGTCGCCGAGACACTGCTCGTCACTGACAGGGGCGAACAGCCACTGGGCATGGCTGTTTACCATGTGATCGGCCGTGATGAAAAAAACAGGAAGGGCTTCCAGAAAAAAATAGGAAGGGCTTCCCACAATCCATAGTAAACAAAAAGCTGTGAAGGGGGGGGGGAAAGAGCAACACTGAGATGCAATGAAGTGCTGGCCTTGAGGTGGATATAGAGTCACGATGACACTACAGTTGTAGTTCAGCGAAGACGAGGTCCCATTGAAAAGCCGACATGTGTCCAAGATTATAATCTCTACATGGGGGGGTGGATTTCAATGATCAAATGATTCAGCCCTATTTGTCAATAAGGAGGTCCCAATTCTGGTACAAGAAGGTACCAATTTATCTCACCTATTTGGCCATTTATAATTCCTACATAGTCTACACCAAATCCACAGAAAGCCCCGCCCCCTTCCTAAAATTCATAGAAGAAGTAGTCATGTCCCTCATCTATCAACAAAGAACCCCCCCCCCCCCAGAAGACCTTCACTCTGATGCTGTTAACTGACTTCATGAACGCCACTTCCGGTACAACATTCCACCATCTGAAGCAGGCCGAAGATGGTAAAAGAGATGTTGCGTGTGCAGCTGAAGAGGATTTCGAAAAGGTACCAGCTACCTATGTCCCCAGTGCCCCTCCCAACCTGGCCTTTGCATTGGTGAATGCTTCAAACTTTATCATACATCCCTAAAATATTAGCCCATATTTTCCCCATTTTCATCATCTGTGCCGACGATTTTCCATGCTTCCCCAAATAACCATGCCACTGCCTTCCACGTGAACTGACCCTGGCCTGCTTTTTGACTATGTCTCTGCCTACCATTTGGACTGCTTCTAAGTGAACTGACCCTGGCCTGTTTTGTGACTATGCTTCTGCCCACCGCATGGACTGCTTGCATGTGAACTGACCCTGGCCTGTTTTATGGACGATGCTTTTGCCTACCACTTGGACTGATCTGTTGCCCTGCTACTGTAGTATACAGGGGTTTCACATATGTGAGGGGCTCCAGAATAGTTTTTCTGGATGGAGAAAACATTTTGTTTTCTCCAGGTTTCGTAATTTCTGGACTAGGGTCTGGAGTCCGGAGGCTTCATAGAGATTTGTGTGGGTCGAAAGCCTCTACCCCTGTGCCCCTGTGCACAGGTCTTACTCAATTGTGGCCCTCAGCCTGCTGCTGACTTACTGCCATCATGCCTTTGCCTGCCGTATGAATGGACCACACCTCTGCCTGCTACCTGGACTATGCAAATAATTAGCTGTAGCAAGACGCAGTATGTTTATGAAGGGCTGGAGAGCAGTGCAATAATGAGTGTCTGCAGGTAACAGTGTACCAGGACCAATATTATGGCTGTGGTGATTGTCTCTGCCTGGACAATTTCTATGGACAAATGCTTTGGCTGTGCTGACAATATCCTTGTGCTGACCACAGACAATATTCCTGCCTGCTGCCTGGATAATTACTATTGCTGTCACTAAGCACATCCCTGACTGCTGCCTGGACCAGTGCTCTCTTCTGTGGACACTACTAAAAGCACAGGTACCGTATATACTCGAGTATAAGCCGAGATTTTCAGCCTCTTTTTTGAGGCTGAAAGTGCCCCCTCGGCTTATACTCGAGTCACCGCTGTCTGACTGCTCGATCAGCGTATCGAGCAGACAGACGGCGGACATTAAAATTCAAAAGCCGCGCCTCCTTCTCCGCCTCCGCCTGTGATAGGCGGAACACTGAATTTCCCAGCAGTCAGTGTTCCGCCTATCACGGACATCCGTTCATTCTCATACTACGGACGAGTATGAGAGGATGTCCGTGATAGGCGGAACACAGGCTGCTGGGAAATTGAGTGTTCCGCCTATCACAGGCGGAGGCGGAGAAGGAGGCGCGGCTTTTGAATTGTAGAATGGCCGCCGAGAAGAGCGGCGATCCATCGGCACGACACGGGATGGAGGAGGCACGGGACGGAGGAGGCACGGGACAGAGGAGGCACGGGACAGAGGAGGCACGGGACAGAGGAGGCACGGGACAGAGGAGGGACGGGACAGAGGAGGCACGGGACAGAGGAGGCTCGGGACGACGGCGGCTCGGGACGGAGGCTTGGGACACAGGTAGGCTGGACACACACACAAGGCTGCACGGACACACACACACACACACACACACACACACACACACACACACACACACACACACACACACACGGATGGATGGATACACACACACAGGGATGGATGGATGGATGAATACACACACACACACACACACACACACACACACAGGGATGGATGGATGGATGGATACACACACAGGGATGGATGGACGGACACACACACAGGGATGGATGGATGGATGGATGGATGGACACACACACAGGGATGGATGGACGGACACACACACAGGGATGGACGGACACACAGGGATGGACAGCCATGTCTCACCCTCGGCTTATACACGAGTCAATAAGTTTTCCAGTTTTTTGGGGGTAAATTGGGGGCCTCGGCTTATATTCGGGTCGGCCTATACTCGAGTATATACGGTAATACTTTTTTTTTTACCCTTTCTGCAATAGAATTTATTTTGGATTGTAATTCTTGGTATGTACATGCTATTTGTTAGAAATATGAAGGGCCTCCAGGACATCCCAATACAGACCGATTTATCCAACATAGTTGTATCTCTATGTCTAATTCTTTAATATATGACATATTATTAATTTTCCTTTATGCAAATTATACCAGGTTTATTAATTGTTATGATTATATTCTTCACATATATTTACTGATAAAAGATTCCTATATTACTCTCTATATGGTAACTGTACTATTGTTATTCCAAATGAATAACTGAGAAGTTCCTTTATTCAAGTTTGATCGCCCTGTACAATGTTAAAACGTGTATTATTAACTTGTATTGTATTATTCTCAATAAATTATTTTGAAAAGAAATATGAAGGGCCTTCAAAAATGATAGGTTGCCAGGAAATTATCTATGTAATGTATGCCCCTAGAATGCCTGATGGTGATACTTGGATGTTGGGCCTCTGTATGTGGCCAAGCTGTGTAAAAGTCTCACACATGTGGTATCCCCATGAGGAGGAGTGGCAGAATGTATTTTGGGGTGTCATTTTTGCTAGGTGTTGGAAATATCTTATAAATGGACAACTTTGTGTTGCGTTTTCATTTTTTTTCCCCACATTTTCCAAAAGCTTCTGAAAAAAAATAACCATTCAAAAGACTCATTATGCCTCATAGATTATACATTGGGGTGTTTGCTTTCCAAAATGGGGGCATTTTGTGGGAAAATCCATTGTTCTGGTGCTCCAGGGCCTTCAAAATTTTAATAGGTGGTTGAGAAATGAGATGTGCAATTTATGCTCGTAGATCACCTTATGGTGCTACTTCAGTGTTGGGCCTTTGTAAAAGTCCCACATATGTGGTATCGCCATACTCAGGAGGAGTAGCAGAATGTATTTTGGGGTGTAATTTGTTGTATGCATATGCTCTGTGAGAGAAATAACTAGTTAATATGAATCTTCATTTTGCAAAGAATTGTGGGAAAAAAATGACAACTTAAAAAAAAACTCACCATGCTACTTTCTAAAAAGGGGTCATTTGGGGGTATTTGTACTTTTCTGACTTGTTAGTACCTCAAGAAATTAGATTCACCTGATGTACTGAAGGTCTGATCAAGTTTCAATTTTCAGTGATTGGCACGATAGATTGTAGACTCTATAAGGCCGGGTTCACACTAGTGTGACAAACGCTCCGATATTGGGAGCTCATGTCGCATGACGAGTAAAAATTAAAGTTTCCCTATGGGAGCCATCTTAACTGGTCCGACACAAGTCGGTCCGACTTTGAAAATGCTCCCTGTACTACTTTGGTCTGACTTTGATCCTACTTTAGCCCATTGACTATCATTGAAATTGGATCAAAGTCGGATCGCTGTTTTGCATGATCCAACTTTGGCATGTGATTTGTGCTCTGATGATCTTGAGGAGGAACTCCACGCCAAATTTGAAATAAAAAACCGGCATGGGTTTCCCCTCCAAGAGCATACCAGGTCCTTCAGTCTGATATGGATTCTAAGGGGAACCCCCCTACGCTGAAAAAACACCATGGGGGTCCCCCCAAAATCCATACCAGACCCTTATCCGAATCCACCTGGGCAACGAAAGAGTGGCTTCGTAAGAAGCATTTCAAGGTCCTGGAGTGGCCTAGCCAGTTTCCAGATCTCAACCCCATAGAAAACCTTTGGAGGGAGTTGAAAGTCCGTGTTGCCCAGCGACATCCCCAAAACATCACTGCTCTAGAGGAGATCTGCATGGAGGAATGGGCCAACATACCAGCAACATTGTGTGACAACCTTGTGAAGACTTACAGAAAACATTTTTTCACCTCTGTCATTGCCAACAAATGATATATAACAAAGTATTGAGATGAACTTTTGATATTGACAAAATACTTATTTTCCACCATAATTTGCAAATAAATTCTTTCCAAATCAGACAATGTGATTGTCTGGATTTGTTTCCACATTTTGTCTCTCATAGTTGACGTATACCTATGATGACAATTACAGGCCTCTCTCATCTTTTTAAGTGGGAGAACTTGCACAATTGGTGGCTGACTAAATACTTTTTTGCCCCACTGTATCTAAGAGCTTACATAGGGTAGAAAACTATTTCCCTTCCCTCGTGTTTCACCAATACTCCAATCATCTAGACTAGAACCAACACTGAGAACAAGAGGAAAGAGTCACTTCCTCCACAAACCTTGAAGTGGTAAGCAATTTGCTTCGGACCCAGGAGGAAAAATGGGGTGCAAAGCAATGGAAAGAATAAGCCACATGTCCCAATATACGCAAGCTGTGTGAAAACTCATCTTGTTCTTAGTTCTTCACAATTACTGACCTAAAGTGCTATACGTCGAAAGCCAAAACTTTTTTTTATAGCTTTAGGGAATAGGGAATGGTTAAAGCTGATGTTTTTTTTCCTGCTATCTGTATCTCATTGAGACTCTTAGCCAGGGACACAACAGGAAGTGAGAGGAAAGCTCTCCAAAGTGAGGGAAATCCCCTTATTATTTCCTTGTCACTGTAAATGGCATGCCCATTAGAAGGTCCCCTAAAGTCTGTTCTAGTGACAACTGGACAACATTTGGAGCCCTAGTTACAACGGTTACCAGGACAAATAGAAAGAGTAACTCTCCCCAGCAGGGATTTAGGCTGGCCACAAATGGATCAAATTTAGGCCAGTCCCTGCTGAACCAGCTAAACTTCAATCCATCTATGGCCAGCTTTAGACAGCAATGAAGAACTGACAGAAGCTCTAAGGCTACTTTCACACTGAGGCAGTTTTCAGGCCCTTTATCGCTAGAAATAGCCCTTGAAAACCGCCTCCCATTCATTGTCTTTTCACACTGGGGTGGTGCGCTGGTGGGACGTTATGAAAAGTCCTGCAAGCAGCATCTTTGGGGTGGGTTGGGAGCGCTGTATTTAGAGCTCCCAAAATGCCCTGCCCATTGCAATCAATGGGCAGAGCCTTAAAAGAGCTTTGAAAGCACTGTAAAACATGAGTTTTTACTAATTTTTTTTGGTAAGAAGCGCCGCAAAAACAATATAAAAGCTCCACGAAAATGCTTTAGCTCTAACGGCCGAGCGTCCCAGTGTGAAAGTAGCCTAATACTTCTCAACTCTATCCAAAACTAAAAGAAAAATAAATTGGGCAGTAAATGCATTTTAGGCATCTCTGTAACACCAGACATAACAAAATGCATACAAAAAAATTCTAAAAAAGGAATTAAATAATAGTCTAAAGTAATTTATATATGAAAAAAAGTAGGATCATGTACGAAAAACTCTATAACAATGTAGGATTTTTTAGTAGACAAGTGGAAGGATGACACTGTTCTAAAATATGGTGGACTGTCTTTTTTCTTGTCTTGCTACAAAATGACACAGAAACTGCATTCTTTGCTAAATGGAGCAGGTTGGCAGGATTAGCAAACGCACATGAAGATATCATCAGTCGATGGATGGCAGCGTCCTGGTACTCTGAGTCATTGTCCCTGGTGAATTTCACCCGAGGAGAAGTAAGAAAGGAGGTTGGTGTTGTGACAGGGAAAAAAATCATGAATATTTTTGTGCTTGAGTGCACAGCAGACAGTATACAAGGAAGAGACTTTCCCAGAAACTTGCAGTAAAAATCAAGTTTAGTTGTATTTTTAGCTTAAAGTGCTCTTGGCATTTTGCAGAAAAGAACATCCTGCAAAGGAGGACAATAGGTAAGGTAGGCACCATTTTTTTTTTTTAATCATAAAGATTTGAATGTATTTTGTAGTGGTCAAAGGACTCCTTATTATCACTGCAGCTGTACTTAAAGTGGTTGTAAACCCTTACAAACCACTTTGACCTACAGGTAAGCCTAGATTAAGGCTTACCTGTAGGTCCAAGAAATATCTCCTAAACCTATACGGTTTAGGAGATATTTACCTGAAGACAGCCACCGATGTCTACGGCGCATGTGCCATAGACAGCGGCGCGCAGGCGCACTGGGTAAGCCGCAGCTCGCGGCGATATGCTGCGAGTGTCGGCTCCCGTGCTCGGAACTACAGGGGACAGCGGTGACTTTGCTGGCTCCTGTATCAGGTAAGTGACACATAATGGACTACTATGCAATGCATAGTAGCCCATTATGCTTTACCTTTGAAGGGAATCAAAGAGGAAGTAAACCCATCAGGGTTTACGTCCTCTTTAAAGTATTACTAATCCCACAACAGTAAAATCAGTCTGTATATACACTAAAGCATGCTTGTTATACTCACTGTGGAACTTAAGGGGTTAATCCTCAGCATTGTTTAAAAAGGCTGTTTGATCCTGTCTTCTCTGATCATCCCCTTCTTTTACTGTCCCCAATCCATCTCCTGATAGAACAGAGCCTTGGAGGTACTCTGCACATGCTCAATTTAGTGTGTGTTGCTAGAAAGTTTTTTTTTTTCTTGGGAGGGTGCATGTGAACAGCACAGGGCCAATCAGCACTGTTTAGACAGCCAAGGGTCCTGCAGCCTCATAGGACAGTCAGATGTGAATAAAAACTCCTCCTACACGCTAGAAGTCACAAGCCTGCTATAGACTGCTGATGAGAAAAGGTATTTAGCAGTTTATATTTACTAAAATAATTGCATTTTCATGTTCTGTGTACTGTGGGAGACCAGATATAGTGAATGCAGGGTCCTGGCCTGGGTTTAGGCAGAAAGCTAAGTATACAGTTAAAAGACATACAAATAAACTGCCATTGCAGTTATTACACACTCGGCCTCACCTTTCCAGATCATTGGACTAAGCAGTCAGAGGGATTATTATTGGGGAAGGTTATCAAAGCAGCCAGATTTTACACACGCATTGTAGCTGCAACAACGTGTTTAACTGAAACACACACACAGCATCCGCTTTTGCAATTTTGACTTTTAAAAAATGCCTGTATCCCTTCCTGCCATGTCCAGAATAGTGTAACCGAATTTTACACTACAGTAACTTCTACAACAGGGGTGGGCAATTCATTTTCCCAAGGGGTCACATGAGAAACTGTGACTGTTGTGGAGGGCAAAACCAAAGTATAGTGTATAGTAAAAAATATTTTAAAATATGCACCGTAGACAGCGGTGCCTGTGTTTTTGCAAATATCTCCCAAACCGTGTAGGTTTAGGAGATATTTCATGGACCTAAAGGTAAGCCTTAATCTAGGCTTACCTGTAGGTCAAAGTAGTCTGTAAGGGTTTACAGTCATTTTAACTGGCAACCAAACACTTTATAATCTAACCCTCAAGTGATATCATCGCAAAATTGTATAGAAAACAACTAGTGTAGGGCCAGTATAATCAAGACACACGTAGTACTGCTCCAGACTGGTCCAATCTTGCCCACAAAATACTGGGTGCTCATCCAGCTCGTTACTGAAAGTCTAGAGAACAGATTAGTGGATGACCACACTGAGTTTGGAATCATTTTAGTGGCCTACTCTAGTTGATGACTGCATTGCAGTAATAAAGGTTTCTTTATTAACACAATAAATAATGCATTATTATTTAATACAATAAATGTATTCATTTAATCCTCCTCCTCCTCTGTTGTGAGAAGAACAGACAGGCTCTTTAATGTAAACATATGTGATTGGCCATCACAGTGATCACATGACACAGAGCTGCTCCAATCGTCTCTGTTCCTTTAGCCCAGGAGTGCCCAACCTTTTGAAGAGCGAGGGCCACCTAAGCGACTTGGTAACCGGTCGCGGGCCACAATGAGCGGAGCGGGTGCATGGCAGACCATTCTTTAGCATCCACTCTACTTTTTTTTCTTTTTACGGATAGGATTGGAGGTAGGCATTTGTAAGCAGACACAAGTCCATTTACATCTTCTACTTTTTAGGGGTGAATGGAGGGTCCAATAGGAACAGACTGACCGTGTGAAAGGGGCCTATGGCTCAGTGCAGGTAACCTCCAGGTGCACTGCTCTGCACCTGCGGATCAGTTTTAAAGCAGCCCAGTAACCAATGCAGAACAGATATGTCCATATATGTACTGTGATTTTAGTGATAAACTTACTATCAATAACAGTATTCTATTCCATCACAGAGCAGGAGGTCGCGGGCCACATCAGGGCACTCCGCGGGCCACTGGTTTGGCACCCATGCTTTAGCTGATGCTCTCCGCTCTTTAATGTCAGTGGCTTTGTTTGTGTGCCTGGCATGCACATGCAGGGAAACAAAAAAATTGACTCACCCTAGGAAGTGTACAAACGGCTGGTTAAATCATAACAGCAGGGTGTTAACTGGTTAAAGTAAGAATTTAAGAAACTCCTTTTTTTTTTGAGAAATCTGTTACAGAAGCACATACATAGCAAACATGAATCTGGCATGCCAAATGTACGAGCACATACAGTATATTCCATCAGGAGCAGTCAAACATCAGAGCTGCTATGTGGTATTGTCAGAAGACCTGGATGGTTATAATGAGAATATGATGTGTTACACCCACCAGCCAATTTTCACGCAGGTCTCAACGTCAGCCAAGGCTAAAAAAAGAACAAAAACCTTTTGAGTCATTAAGGTGAGCTACTTCTGCAGACCCCCTGGACCTTTCTGATCAGTTATGATTACGCAAATGCAAATGTGTTTGTCAGAAACAGATATTTTAGGGGTATTTACTTCCACATTATAGGAAATAAACTCAACTTTGCAGAGACCTATTCAACCTGTTAAAATCACTTATTATGTTTGGCTGTCTGTTAAGCTATTCAAAGTGAAAATGTCATAACACGGGCATTTCAAACTGAAACCTTTACCTTCAGTAAAAAACACAATTTAAATGATTAAAAAAAAATAAAATAAAGCAGCTGAAGTTCTATATAAATCCTGATAAATCATTCAAAGCGATTCAAACCATTAATAGGCAGGCTGAATTTACCAAGCTGATCGATCGATCAGCTTGGGTACAACCAGCCAGCTGGATTCTCTTGCGATTATCGCTAGTGGCTACTCCAGCCGCTAGCGATAATCACTGTCTTCTCCCGGCAGGAACGGCTCCCCCCATCCCTAGTTAATATGAATCTTCATTTTGCAAAGAATTGTGGGAAAAAAATGACAACTTAAAAAAAAACTCACCATGCTACTTTCTAAAAAGGGGTCATTTGGGGGTATTTGTACTTTTCTGACTTGTTAGTACCTCAAGAAATTAGATTCACCTGATGTACTGAAGGTCTGATCAAGTTTCAATTTTCAGTGATTGGCACGATAGATTGTAGACTCTATAAGGCCGGGTTCACACTAGTGTGACAAACGCTCCGATATTGGGAGCTCATGTCGCATGACGAGTAAAAATTAAAGTTTCCCTATGGGAGCCATCTTAACTGGTCCGACACAAGTCGGTCCGACTTTGAAAATGCTCCCTGTACTACTTTGGTCTGACTTTGATCCTACTTTAGCCCATTGACTATCATTGAAATTGGATCAAAGTCGGATCGCTGTTTTGCATGATCCAACTTTGGCATGTGATTTGTGCTCTGATGATCTTGAGGAGGAACTCCACGCCAAATTTGAAATAAAAAACCGGCATGGGTTTCCCCTCCAAGAGCATACCAGGTCCTTCAGTCTGATATGGATTCTAAAGGGAACCCCCCTACGCTGAAAAAACACCATGGGGGTCCCCCCAAAATCCATACCAGACCCTTATCCGAATCCACCCGGGCAACGAAAGAGTGGCTTCGTAAGAAGCATTTCAAGGTCCTGGAGTGGCCTAGCCAGTTTCCAGATCTCAACCCCATAGAAAACCTTTGGAGGGAGTTGAAAGTCCGTGTTGCCCAGCGACATCCCCAAAACATCACTGCTCTAGAGGAGATCTGCATGGAGGAATGGGCCAACATACCAGCAACATTGTGTGACAACCTTGTGAAGACTTACAGAAAACATTTTTTCACCTCTGTCATTGCCAACAAATGATATATAACAAAGTATTGAGATGAACTTTTGATATTGACAAAATACTTATTTTCCACCATAATTTGCAAATAAATTCTTTCCAAATCAGACAATGTGATTGTCTGGATTTGTTTCCACATTTTGTCTCTCATAGTTGACGTATACCTATGATGACAATTACAGGCCTCTCTCATCTTTTTAAGTGGGAGAACTTGCACAATTGGTGGCTGACTAAATACTTTTTTGCCCCACTGTATCTAAGAGCTTACATAGGGTAGAAAACTATTTCCCTTCCCTCGTGTTTCACCAATACTCCAATCATCTAGACTAGAACCAACACTGAGAACAAGAGGAAAGAGTCACTTCCTCCACAAACCTTGAAGTGGTAAGCAATTTGCTTCGGACCCAGGAGGAAAAATGGGGTGCAAAGCAATGGAAAGAATAAGCCACATGTCCCAATATACGCAAGCTGTGTGAAAACTCATCTTGTTCTTAGTTCTTCACAATTACTGACCTAAAGTGCTATACGTCGAAAGCCAAAACTTTTTTTTATAGCTATAGGGAATAGGGAATGGTTAAAGCTGATGTTTTTTTTCCTGCTATCTGTATCTCATTGAGACTCTTAGCCAGGGACACAACAGGAAGTGAGAGGAAAGCTCTCCAAAGTGAGGGAAATCCCCTTATTATTTCCTTGTCACTGTAAATGGCATGCCCATTAGAAGGTCCCCTAAAGTCTGTTCTAGTGACAACTGGACAACATTTGGAGCCCTAGTTACAACGGTTACCAGGACAAATAGAAAGAGTAACTCTCCCCAGCAGGGATTTAGGCTGGCCACAAATGGATCAAATTTAGGCCAGTCCCTGCTGAACCAGCTAAACTTCAATCCATCTATGGCCAGCTTTAGACAGCAATGAAGAACTGACAGAAGCTCTAAGGCTACTTTCACACTGAGGCAGTTTTCAGGCCCTTTATCGCTAGAAATAGCCCTTGAAAACCGCCTCCCATTCATTGTCTTTTCACACTGGGGTGGTGCGCTGGTGGGACGTTATGAAAAGTCCTGCAAGCAGCATCTTTGGGGTGGGTTGGGAGCGCTGTATTTAGAGCTCCCAAAATGCCCTGCCCATTGCAATCAATGGGCAGAGCCTTAAAAGAGCTTTGAAAGCACTGTAAAACATGAGTTTTTACTAATTTTTTTTGGTAAGAAGCGCCGCAAAAACAATATAAAAGCTCCACGAAAATGCTTTAGCTCTAACGGCCGAGCGTCCCAGTGTGAAAGTAGCCTAATACTTCTCAACTCTATCCAAAACTAAAAGAAAAATAAATTGGGCAGTAAATGCATTTTAGGCATCTCTGTAACACCAGACATAACAAAATGCATACAAAAAAATTCTAAAAAAGGAATTAAATAATAGTCTAAAGTAATTTATATATGAAAAAAAGTAGGATCATGTACGAAAAACTCTATAACAATGTAGGATTTTTTAGTAGACAAGTGGAAGGATGACACTGTTCTAAAATATGGTGGACTGTCTTTTTTCTTGTCTTGCTACAAAATGACACAGAAACTGCATTCTTTGCTAAATGGAGCAGGTTGGCAGGATTAGCAAACGCACATGAAGATATCATCAGTCGATGGATGGCAGCGTCCTGGTACTCTGAGTCATTGTCCCTGGTGAATTTCACCCGAGGAGAAGTAAGAAAGGAGGTTGGTGTTGTGACAGGGAAAAAAATCATGAATATTTTTGTGCTTGAGTGCACAGCAGACAGTATACAAGGAAGAGACTTTCCCAGAAACTTGCAGTAAAAATCAAGTTTAGTTGTATTTTTAGCTTAAAGTGCTCTTGGCATTTTGCAGAAAAGAACATCCTGCAAAGGAGGACAATAGGTAAGGTAGGCACCATTTTTTTTTTTTAATCATAAAGATTTGAATGTATTTTGTAGTGGTCAAAGGACTCCTTATTATCACTGCAGCTGTACTTAAAGTGGTTGTAAACCCTTACAAACCACTTTGACCTACAGGTAAGCCTAGATTAAGGCTTACCTGTAGGTCCAAGAAATATCTCCTAAACCTATACGGTTTAGGAGATATTTACCTGAAGACAGCCACCGATGTCTACGGCGCATGTGCCATAGACAGCGGCGCGCAGGCGCACTGGGTAAGCCGCAGCTCGCGGCGATATGCTGCGAGTGTCGGCTCCCGTGCTCGGAACTACAGGGGACAGCGGTGACTTTGCTGGCTCCTGTATCAGGTAAGTGACACATAATGGACTACTATGCAATGCATAGTAGCCCATTATGCTTTACCTTTGAAGGGAATCAAAGAGGAAGTAAACCCATCAGGGTTTACGTCCTCTTTAAAGTATTACTAATCCCACAACAGTAAAATCAGTCTGTATATACACTAAAGCATGCTTGTTATACTCACTGTGGAACTTAAGGGGTTAATCCTCAGCATTGTTTAAAAAGGCTGTTTGATCCTGTCTTCTCTGATCATCCCCTTCTTTTACTGTCCCCAATCCATCTCCTGATAGAACAGAGCCTTGGAGGTACTCTGCACATGCTCAATTTAGTGTGTGTTGCTAGAAAGTTTTTTTTTTTCTTGGGAGGGTGCATGTGAACAGCACAGGGCCAATCAGCACTGTTTAGACAGCCAAGGGTCCTGCAGCCTCATAGGACAGTCAGATGTGAATAAAAACTCCTCCTACACGCTAGAAGTCACAAGCCTGCTATAGACTGCTGATGAGAAAAGGTATTTAGCAGTTTATATTTACTAAAATAATTGCATTTTCATGTTCTGTGTACTGTGGGAGACCAGATATAGTGAATGCAGGGTCCTGGCCTGGGTTTAGGCAGAAAGCTAAGTATACAGTTAAAAGACATACAAATAAACTGCCATTGCAGTTATTACACACTCGGCCTCACCTTTCCAGATCATTGGACTAAGTCAGAGGGATTATTATTGGGGAAGGTTATCAAAGCAGCCAGATTTTACACACGCATTGTAGCTGCAACAACGTGTTTAACTGAAACACACACACAGCATCCGCTTTTGCAATTTTGACTTTTAAAAAATGCCTGTATCCCTTCCTGCCATGTCCAGAATAGTGTAACCGAATTTTACACTACAGTAACTTCTACAACAGGGGTGGGCAATTCATTTTCCCAAGGGGTCACATGAGAAACTGTGACTGTTGTGGAGGGCAAAACCAAAGTATAGTGTATAGTAAAAAATATTTTAAAATATGCACCGTAGACAGCGGTGCCTGTGTTTTTGCAAATATCTCCCAAACCGTGTAGGTTTAGGAGATATTTCATGGACCTAAAGGTAAGCCTTAATCTAGGCTTACCTGTAGGTCAAAGTAGTCTGTAAGGGTTTACAGTCATTTTAACTGGCAACCAAACACTTTATAATCTAACCCTCAAGTGATATCATCGCAAAATTGTATAGAAAACAACTAGTGTAGGGCCAGTATAATCAAGACACACGTAGTACTGCTCCAGACTGGTCCAATCTTGCCCACAAAATACTGGGTGCTCATCCAGCTCGTTACTGAAAGTCTAGAGAACAGATTAGTGGATGACCACACTGAGTTTGGAATCATTTTAGTGGCCTACTCTAGTTGATGACTGCATTGCAGTAATAAAGGTTTCTTTATTAACACAATAAATAATGCATTATTATTTAATACAATAAATGTATTCATTTAATCCTCCTCCTCCTCTGTTGTGAGAAGAACAGACAGGCTCTTTAATGTAAACATATGTGATTGGCCATCACAGTGATCACATGACACAGAGCTGCTCCAATCGTCTCTGTTCCTTTAGCCCAGGAGTGCCCAACCTTTTGAAGAGCGAGGGCCACCTAAGCGACTTGGTAACCGGTCGCGGGCCACAATGAGCGGAGCGGGTGCATGGCAGACCATTCTTTAGCATCCACTCTACTTTTTTTTCTTTTTACGGATAGGATTGGAGGTAGGCATTTGTAAGCAGACACAAGTCCATTTACATCTTCTACTTTTTAGGGGTGAATGGAGGGTCCAATAGGAACAGACTGACCGTGTGAAAGGGGCCTATGGCTCAGTGCAGGTAACCTCCAGGTGCACTGCTCTGCACCTGCGGATCAGTTTTAAAGCAGCCCAGTAACCAATGCAGAACAGATATGTCCATATATGTACTGTGATTTTAGTGATAAACTTACTATCAATAACAGTATTCTATTCCATCACAGAGCAGGAGGTCGCGGGCCACATCAGGGCACTCCGCGGGCCACTGGTTTGGCACCCATGCTTTAGCTGATGCTCTCCGCTCTTTAATGTCAGTGGCTTTGTTTGTGTGCCTGGCATGCACATGCAGGGAAACAAAAAAATTGACTCACCCTAGGAAGTGTACAAACGGCTGGTTAAATCATAACAGCAGGGTGTTAACTGGTTAAAGTAAGAATTTAAGAAACTCCTTTTTTTTTGAGAAATCTGTTACAGAAGCACATACATAGCAAACATGAATCTGGCATGCCAAATGTACGAGCACATACAGTATATTCCATCAGGAGCAGTCAAACATCAGAGCTGCTATGTGGTATTGTCAGAAGACCTGGATGGTTATAATGAGAATATGATGTGTTACACCCACCAGCCAATTTTCACGCAGGTCTCAACGTCAGCCAAGGCTAAAAAAAGAACAAAAACCTTTTGAGTCATTAAGGTGAGCTACTTCTGCAGACCCCCTGGACCTTTCTGATCAGTTATGATTACGCAAATGCAAATGTGTTTGTCAGAAACAGATATTTTAGGGGTATTTACTTCCACATTATAGGAAATAAACTCAACTTTGCAGAGACCTATTCAACCTGTTAAAATCACTTATTATGTTTGGCTGTCTGTTAAGCTATTCAAAGTGAAAATGTCATAACACGGGCATTTCAAACTGAAACCTTTACCTTCAGTAAAAAACACACTTTAAATGATTAAAAAAAAATAAAATAAAGCAGCTGAAGTTCTATATAAATCCTGATAAATCATTCAAAGCGATTCAAACCATTAATAGGCAGGCTGAATTTACCAAGCTGATCGATCGATCAGCTTGGGTACAACCAGCCAGCTGGATTCTCTTGCGATTATCGCTAGTGGCTACTCCAGCCGCTAGCGATAATCACTGTCTTCTCCCGGCAGGAACGGCTCCCCCCATCCCTTGCTGAGAGCAGACAATTGCTCAGCAGGAGGGATTCCCCTGTCAGCACTGTCTGTGTTGATGGGTGAATCGTGGTTGCAGGAAAGAAATTTGCACCGTGTATGGCCTGCCTAAGGGTTAAAATTGGCCCTGTTAACTAACACCTTTCTTTTGGTCATTAGTACTGCTTATCATATTATCTGACCGATAGGCAGGTTGGAAAATTAGGAGTGGCTGGGGCTAAGGTCAACTTTTACAGGAATAGTTCAGATGTGCAAATAACTTCAGCTGCCTGTATCGCCAGATTTACAGATCATTTTGGAATGTTGTTTTTTAGTGAGGTAAACCTCTGCTTTTGCATATATTCATGAGATTAAATTGCCTGAGTGAGCCTAGGTTCACACTGACTGCAGGAATGAAATTGTGTGAGTTCAGCTGAACTCGCAGAATTTAATTTTCTCATGTCAGTCCCGACTTCGGAGGAGATTTCAGAGACATCTGTGTGGGTTTCTGCACAGATGTCTATTGAAATTGCACCTCAAAGTCGTCCAAAAGTAGCACAGAAACTACTTTTGGGAATCGGTGCAGCGCAGTAAATGCGGCGTCGCACCGATTCGGATGGTGCCATTGCAATAGCCACTGATATAGCATGCGATTTGACATGTCAAACTGCTGCAATGTGATCCAGGACTGAATGACAGGTGTACTTTTTATCGAATACCACTGTGTCCTTATGAAGCATTCATTTAGCGATTGCTGCCAAATCACATACCTGTACATCTTCTGTCTTCAAGTGGTTGCAGCTGCAGGCATCACCCCCGGTACCATTCTTTAGCAGCCACTCTATCATAATTACAAGTAGAGGGAGGGGAGGAGACCCGAGTGACCAGCAGGCACGTCCGACAGCTGGCCGGAAACGCGAAGAAAGCCGGCTTTGATTGGGTCTCGGGTGAAGTAACCCTGAAGCGTTCTCATGACATTCCTTCCGGTCTACTGGAGTTTTTACTGCCAGTTTTAAAAACTCAAAAGTATTCAAAAGCGCTGATCTTGGCGTTTTGAATGCTTTCAAGTGCAAAGGAGGAATTTGGGGTCTTGTGTTCAATCTAATTATATTGAAATTATTTCCATACAAATTAAAAAAACAAACAAAAAAAAATTAAGTTATCCACATCACACAGACAATCAAAAAAAACACATATTGCATTATACAAATGTACATAACATAAAACATATTACATATAGACATATACAGTATAAACATCCCACAGGAACCCTTACCCCAAAAAATAGCATAAATTAATTAGGATACTATTGGGGAAGGTCTACAAATATAAGAATATATTGCAAAGAGAAATACCGTGGTACACCAAACTACTCAGGTTGATGAACCCCTGAAAAGAATAACAATATCCCATCTTCCTCAACCCAACAGAGTTGTAGTCTTTGGTTTACTACACCTCATAATTAACTCCTGCAAGGGTGTGGGACACATCGCAGAAGACACAAAATACAACAAGACAAACAAAGAAAAAAAAAAAGGAAAAAAAGAGGAAAGAGTGAAAGTATAAGTCATGTAGCCAGGAATGGGCACTCAGACCAACATTGCCCTGCTCGTTCCAACTCTAAACCAGGTTCAAATCTTACAACCGACCCACATTTGTTCATAAATGACCTGGAGGATGGGGTAAACACCTCAATCTCTGTATTTGCGGATGATACTAAGATAAGCAGGGCAATAACTTCTACGCAGGATGTGGAAACCTTGCAAAAAGATCTGAACAATTGAATGGGGTGGGCAACTACAAGGCAAATGAGGTTTATTGTAGAAAAATGTAAAATAATGCATTTGGGTTGCAATCTATGCACTGGGGGAGAACCTCTGGGGCAATTTAGGATGGAAAAGGACCTGGGGGTCCTAGCAGATGATAGGCTCAGCAATGGCATGCAATGCCAAGCTGCTGCTAACAAAGCAAACAGAATATCGGCATGCATTAAAAAGGGGATCGACTCCAGAGATAAAACAATAATTCTCCCACTCTACAAGACTCTGGTCCGTCCGCACCTGGAATATGCTGTCCAGTTCTGGGCACCAGTCCTCAGGAAGGATGTACTGGAAATGGAGCGAGTACAAAGAAGTGCAACAAAGCTGATAAAGGGTCTGGAGGATATTAGTTATGAGGAAAGGTTGTGAGCACTGAACTTATTCTCTCTGGAGAAGAGACACTTGAGAGGGGATATGATTTCAATGTACAAATACCGTACTGGTGACCCCACAATAGGGATAAAACTTTTTCGCAGAAGGGAGTTTAACAAGACTTGTGGCCACTCATTAAAATTAGAGGAAAAGAGGTTTAACCTTAAACTATGTAGAGGGTTCTTTACTGTAAGAGCGGTAAGGATGTGGAAATCCCTTCCACAGACGGTGGTCTCAGTGGGGAGCATCGATAGTTTCAAGAAACTATTAGAGAGGAACCTGAACGACCACAACATACAGGGATATACAATGTAATACTGACATATAATCACACACATAGGTTGGACTTGATGGACTTGTGTCTTTTTTCAATCTCAGCTACTATGTAACTATGTATATATATTTTGTATTTCAGGGGATTCCCTGAGCAACTTCCAAGAGAGCATAATATGACAACGTTGTTCATATGTGTCCAATTCGCGTGACAGGAGTGTCTCTATCATCTCAATGTGGTCCATCTCCATAACCCACTCAACTCTTATAGGCCCCAGATCCCTCCATAAGAATGCCTGTCACGTGCCTATTGCTGGCACAAGGGATGTTTACAATAAAAGTGATAAAAAAACTTTTTTTTTTTTAAAGAAACAGTGTAAAAAATAAATCAAATAATATAAATTAATATAAAAAAAGAAAAAGAAAAGTATGGTGCCCCTGTCTGCCTATGCTAGCGTACAAAGGTGAATTTGTGCGTCGCCCTGAACGCATGCAAACCGTGATCGCTCACATGTGAGGTTTTACCACAAATGACACATCATGGGCAGTAATTCTAGCACTAGATCATCTCTGTACATCTAAAGTGGTGACCTATAAAGGCTTTTAAAGCGTCGCCTATGAATAGTAAAATTTACATCGTTTGTAGCCGTTGTGCGGGCATGCACAATTTTAAAACTTGACATGTTTGGTATCTATTTACTCAGCGTGACATCATCTTTTATATTTTACCAAAAAATGGGTTATGTATTGTTTGTTTTGCTTTAAAACATAAAAAAAAATGTATTTATTCTTTTTCCACAAAACTGCGTTTGAAAAAATGCTTCGCAAATACCGTGTGAATTAAAAAAAATCGCCAAACTCACCAATTCTACAGGGCTTTAAAAAATATATTATGTTTTGAGGTTCTAACTAGTTTTCTAGCAAAAAAAATAAAATTATTTTCACATCAAAGTGCCAGAAAATGCCTGGTCTTCAACTGGTTAAAGTAAACTTTACAGTAAATAAAACTTTCTTATATGCTTGTGTGCAATATTTGTACAAAAATGCAATGTGCAGATTTGTAGTTGTACCCTTTAGGGAATCAATATATAATACATTGGTATCATTATTTACAGTTGTGCTCATACGTTTACATACCCTGGCAGAATTTATGATTTCTTGGCCATTTTTCAGAGAATATGAATGATAACACAAAAACATTTCTTTCACTCATGGTTAGTGTTTGGCTGAAGGCATTATTATCAATCAACTGTGTTTACTCTTTTTAAATCATAATGGCAACAGAAACTAGCCAGAAGAAAGGCATTAATACGCAAATGCCACAAAGTATCCCACTTACAATACAGCAAACAGCACAGAGACAAGCCTCAAACCTTCTGGCACAAAGTCATTTGGAGTGATGAGACCAAAATTTAGATTTTTGGCCACAACAATAAACGCTACAATTGGAGAGGAGTCAACAAGGCCTATGATGAAAGGTACGGAGGTGGATCGCTGATGTTTTGGGGATGTGGGAGCTACAAAGGCACAGGAAATTTGGTCAACATGGTTGGCAAGATGAACACAGTATGTCATCAAAAAATACCGAAGGAACATTTGCATTCATCAGCCAGGAAGCTGCACATGGGACGTACTTGGACATTCCAACATGAGAATGATCCAAAACACAAGGCCAAGTCGACCTGTCATTGGCTACAGCAGAATGAATTGAAAAAAGTACTCTGACAGGGATCTGTTCAAATAATATACAATACTGATACCAGCATCCCAAAAGGAAATATCAACACAAAAATTTTGGAGGTAAGGGACTTTTGCGGCACCAAATATTGGAAAAAAAATAAGAAAAGGTGTTCTAAAAAAATATACAAATTTATTTCATATACATTACACAAAATATAAAAAATAGTCAAACATTTAATACAATTCCCTATGTTCTATAATTGACACCTATTGCCTAAATGCAGGTGACATTTTCTTTAAAGACCAAAAGAGGTTCCATCCCATAACGTTCAACAAGTTTCGCCATGATCGGCTTCTTCAGGAACAAGGGAGTAGAGATATTCATATCACAGAACAGCAAATATGTTACTCTTTAAACTATACATAAAAAGAAAAAAAATCAATGCACAAGAAAAACGCATCAAAGTTACAAATTATTAATAAATAACAAAACAACAACTGTGAAAAACAATGATATAGTATCAAAAATTGCAAGTGCATGAAGTGGGGGAGAGAGAGAAAAAAAAATAAGGAGCAAAACCCCATCCCTCCCAAGGCCCAGATATTAAAACCTCCCCTTACCTCCAAAAAAAAAGGGGAAAAAAAAGAAACATCTACACCAAATGGGATTGATCTTCCTCACACAATGTTTTCCATTGATCCACATCGCAGACAATGCCAGTCTGCCCTCATATATGGCCAGGGGGACCCGCAGAGAGGGTAATAATTATTACTACTGTCTCTGAAAAATATACATAAAATAGTACCTGAGTGAACTGTGAAATAAAGCTACTTTCCAGATCATTAAGACATAAGGATGCAAGCAGGTGAGGGTCCCACCCAGGTCATCATTAAAGGGAACACATCTACCCACCTTATGGATCAGTTACATAGAGTGGCTGTATATCAGGGAGCTCGGGAAAAGGGCAAAAGATCCTCAAAGGGTTAATATCCACTGGATCTAATAGGAAACAAATAGCAAACAAATATATAATCCCCTCAGGATTATTGTGCTACTATGGCCCCATAGACCATGAAATACCAAACGGCATTTTGAAAAAAAGGAAAAAACGCAAAAAACGCATAAAGACGCATCATGAACTTCAAAGTATAGAAGTCTCTCACCTCTTCATGGTTTTGGGCTATAAATGTTCAGATTGAACCACTGGCTCACAATTTAGGACAGCAAACGAAGGAAAAGGAGGAAGGGGAGCAGAGGATTAGCACCCCCGCTCCCAAACACAGCAGACCCACAGCGTCCAAACTGGACCAGATCCTATCCAGCTTACAATGTAAGGGCACACAAACAGGTATGCTCTGCAAATACTTATACACAGTAGCCATAGAACTGCCTTTTTACTTGACAACACCATACAGGATGGAACTCCCAAGCTTCCAAACACTCCCAGCCTATCACATGGCAGGCCAGGTTTAAATAGCCCTCTCCATGGCGCCAAAACTTGACATGTGATGTGACATCGTCATAGCGCCAAGCGGACACAATGGGAGGACTTCCCGGGTCATCAAACTACCGCAGAAACCGGAAATGAACATCACTTCCGGTGCAGCTAGGTGTCAGCAGGAAGGGAGAAAGACTACCTCTGCTGACACTTCCTGGACACAGTTAGAAATGGCCCAGAGAGCTCCGGAGAAAAATCTGCAATAGAAGATCAATGAAAAAAAAAATAATAATATCAAAAATTATAAAGTTAATTCCCTTTCTCTCCTCTCTCTTTTACCTCCTCCTTTTAAACTTCTGTTAGAGGTAATTTTATCCAAACACACATCCGCAAAATATCAAAGAAAATCCCAATAGTTATGTAAGTATATATGAGACCCGACATTCGACAACCAAGGAGTGGCCCTGACAACAAGGCCAAACCCTAAAAGCAAATAACAGATGACACAAATACACCCACAATAATCACACATTAAGCTAAAGGCACCAAACGTTCGAGTTTTACCCTCTAAGTGGACCCACCCCCACAGAGCGATGATCTCTAAACGAGATGGAAGATGAAAATGAATAGAATATACCTAAATAAAACCAAAGCCACCTCTTTACAAAAATGGCTTATAACTAATACCCTCATTGAGGCCAGGGAAGCGAGTCGCCTGCAAGGAATAAATCCATCTTGTTTCAAATTGTAATAATTTTTTATTAAGATTGCCCCCCCCGACCCTGTAAAGGGAGGTGCTCCAGGCTAAAGAAGCCAATAAACTTGAGATCGAAATTATCATACAGCTCCACGTGGCGGCTTATGGGGGTTTCCATTTTCCGTTTTGATATTAGAGAGACATGGTCCCTTATGCGGCAAAACAGAGGGCGCTTCGTTTTACCCACATAGAAAGCTCCACATAGGCATTTCATGGGGTAAACTGATCCAACCGACTGACAATTAGTCCTTTGTTTAGGTGTCCAAACGTTGCCATTTGGGAGCACTACACTTTTCCCCTCTAGAATGAAATGACAAAAGTCACACTTACTGCACCAATAGGTACCAGGTATGGTGACCTTTGTGGTTCCCTCCACCCTGTAATGGCTGGTAACCAAACTGTCTCTCAATGATCGTGACCTTTTATAGGTAATTTCCGGGTAGGGTTGCACAAATTTTGAAATCCTCTCATCTGCTGTGAGAAGGTGCCAAAATTTTTCATAGATGTTACGAATCTTCTTATGTTGCTTGTTAAATTTAGTAATGACCCATGTTGACGTTGACACTTTCTTTTGTCTAGGTTGGTACAGCAAGGATTGCCGATCCAGCTGATTAACCCTATTGTAAGCTTTCCTCAAACCAGTTCTACTGTAACCTCTCTCTAGAAGCCTGTCTCTTAAAGATTTTGCTTCTCTCTGGAAATCCTCATCATGTGTACAGTTACGTTTAATACGCAAGAACTGGCCATATGGAATACTCTTAACGAAACTACCCAGATGTGAGCTGTTAGCATGCAAGAGATTGTTGCCCGCTGAGCTCTTCCTATACAAAGTAGAGCACAGCACCCCTCTCTCGTCCACAAAGAGCTCCACATCAAGGAGCGTGATTCTTTTACGATCAAAACTGTAAGTGAACTTTAAATTATGTGAATTTACCTGTAGACCCTCCAGAAAGGCCACCAGGTCCTCTCTCGGTCCTGTCCAAATCATTAATACATCATCAATGTATCGATTCCATGAAATCACATGAGACAAATGGGTCAATCTTGACACATTTGAAAAAAGATCCCTTTCCCACCCCCCTAGGTACAGGTTTGCATATGAGGGCGCACATTTCGCCCCCATTGCGACACCCTGCACCTGGAGGTAGTGGGATCCTTTAAACACAAATATATTATGTGTCAGCAGAAACCCAAGTAATTCAAGAACAAATTCATTGTAACCCCAAGAGTCTACATCTCGTTCTTTCAAGAATTCTCGGATGACCTCCACACCCCTTGTATGCGGTATTAAGTTATACAGTGCCTCTATATCTATCGCAACCACCCAAGCATTTTCAGGTATTGATAAACCATCAGTGATTTTCAATAACTCGATCATGTCTTTTACATAGGAGGGTAACCCCTTGACATGTGGATATAAATAATCATCAATAAGTTCACTTGCCTTCTCCGTTAGTGAACCACACCCTGATATTATAGGACGCCCAGGAGGGCAAACCAAACTCTTATGCACTTTGGGAAGTGCATAAAAGGTCGGGGTGGTAAATTCATTCATATCAAGGTATTCAAAAGTTTTTGCATCAATAGTACCCTTCAAACGTGCTGATACTATGATATTTTTGTATTTACGTAAATAATAATTGATGTGTGTTGCTGGGACCGGTCTATGTTTGACTATTTTTTATATTTTGTGTAATGTATATGAAATAAATTTGTATATTTTTTTAGAACACCTTTTCTTATTTTTATTTCCAATATTTGGTGCCGCAAAAGTCCCTTACCTCCAAACTTTTTGTGTTTATACAGCAGAATGAAGTGAAGATTCTGGGGTGGCCATCTCAGTCTCCTGACCTCAATATCATTGAGTCACTCTGGGGCGATCTCAAACATGCAGTTCATGCAAGACAGCCCAATAATTTACAGGAACTGGAGGCTTTTTGCCAAGAGGAATGAGCAGCTTTACCTACCAATTGAGAAGTAAAAGATTTAATAAATACTGCAGCAGACAGAGATGGGGCACATTTCATTAGTGGTGAGTATGAGACAACGATAGGACAAGATCAATTAATAGACAACACCAGAGACATGCTATTCAATAGCTGAAACAAAACCTAAAGAATTACACCGCAATTAATATCAGGGGGTAGTAGGGAGTTGCTGATGTATATGCCACAGGTCCGTATAAGGCAGTAGAACTCAAGACTTCAAATATATAAATATGGTTATTGAAGCACAGCGTGGAGACAGCCTGTAATGTTGGTTTGGGCACTGGATTCTGCTTGGACATTCACTTCAGCATTTAGTGCAATGCATGTAGTTAGCAACAGGGTGCTTTACAGGTCTGGGGTCATGGCCCATCCCTATTGAAACCAGACCCTGGAGACCCCTCCTGGAATATGGCCCACCATAATAGATGAAGTCTGGGCCCTGATTAGGGATCATCAACATGGACAGGTAAGACGGTTTATTTTGTACTGGACTGATACTGTAGCCTGACTATTTACAGATTTACAAAATAATATTTGTTCTATGTTATAATTGTAAGAAAACTGGAAATGTATTCACCTGTATAGTGTTAAACTTTTCAGACGTTGTGGTAAAATCTTTCCCCTCATCATACTCTTCTCTCTAACCAACCAAAATCTCATCAAGGACAGTCAGATCTGCAGGCCAACCTTCATTATCTCTCATCCTAGGAAGTCCTTGTTTTGTTTCCTCTGGAGGAGAGGTTCAAATGATTCTATTCAAACCTGTTCATGGTGCCAAAACCTAACAAGCGTATTCGTCCTATCCTGGACCTAAATTCCTTAAACAACTACCTTGACATTACAAAGATTTACATGGAAAGTGTCCAGCAAAGATTTGCCAGTGTCCAATCACCTATCGGGTACTACCCAATAACCCAGGGTCTATGACTATCAAGACTGAGTCCTGAGCTTTAATCCAGGCACATGGGTGCTCAACCTGTGACCCTCCAGTTGTTGCTGAACTATAAGTCCCATCATGCCTCTGCCTTTGGGAGTCATGGTTGTAACTGTCAGTGGCTTGCAATGCCTCATGGTACGTGTAATTCTGCAACAGCTGGAGGGCCAAAGGTTGAGCACCCATACTCCAGGATATAGAATTTAAAGGTAAGGCAAAACTACTCTTTTTTAACGCTCATCATAATAAATATATATGCTCCCTTTGATGATATTTCCATTGGTAAAGCATTTCATGCTTTAAAAACAAAAAAGGTCCAAAAGGGTCTAACGCATTTGTTTATTCAGACCTAATTTACACTCATGGCGGTATAAGTAGTGTAAATGTCGTCTTCATGTATTCCAGTGATCCCATGAGAGGACTATCCTATTTCATTGCTGGATGAGGACACTCAGGACATTCATCACAGGACTATAATAAGTGACACTTTCTAGGAATTATTTCATCAGAGACAACATGAATTTGTTTAGATATTATTTGTGAACTCCTCAGAGTCCTGACAATATGTAACAAGGGAATAATGGTGGTGTAAGTGGAAAAATACTGTCCTGCATTTATAATAGGTGATATATGGTATATTTCTACCACATGTTCGATGTTCTACAGTGGACATTTAAAACAACTGTGTATAGAGATAAAAAATTGTAATGTGTAATCTGCAGAGTTTTCAGAAGAGCATAAATCTAACATTGTGCCAGTTAATCCGTCTGAGACCTCCCTGGGATAAATGTGCCACCTTGTTCATGGGTGCATTTAGAATTTATAACTCGCCCAATCCAAAATAAATGAATCAGCAACCATATAAGGCAGCATGGCATTGGCCTGTGCTTAGCTAGATTCATCTATCTGCCAGCTAATATGAAGATTGTAAAATAATCGGCACATATGTAAGCATATATTTAGTGGTAAAAATTCAACAAAAATACGGATGAGCTTGGGTTTGGTTCAAATCCAGACATTAGCTGTCATTGCTGGACCATCAAGCTGCAGATGGGAGATTCCCTATATATTCCCCAATATAGCCATGTGACTATATTAGGTCAATGTGGGGTTGGGATGCTTGTGCATTATTGGCCTAATATGAGCACATGGCCATATTTTCACCCATGTTCCCATATCATGTCATCTCTAGAAATTAGCTTGGGTTCAGACATTTGAATGTAGCTCTCAGAGCCTGGCTAGCTGCAGGAGGGGATTTACTGCCCTGCAGCTGCACATGAAAAACGGTTGAGGGTGCTTGACCTAATATGTCCACAATGTTTTTGACTTAATTAATATGGCTTTGTGGCCTTAGTAGGTCAATTATATCACAAGCATGATCACCCTTCTATGCAAATGCATCTGTTGGGCAGGAAATTCCCTGACTGTAGTTGGTTGGCCCAGCACTGACTACTATAATCCAGGTTCAGACTGAACCCAAGATCCCCCTACTCATCACTAATCATAAATATGGATGCTTTGTTACATATTAAAACAGAAAGGAAATGTTCACATCAACAATTACAGCAGCTGCTTCAGTGCATCACCCATACAATTTAATGAAAATGAAGAACTATAACCTCCTCTAGATTTACAATGTCCCATGAGTGTCATTACTAAGCCACCTATTCATGTTTTTTTTATCCAAACAGGTATGTCTTTGCATCATTGTAGCCCCCCGTAGGAGCTGCTGAGTGTTGTGGTCCCCCTGTCACCCTGCTTAGCCAGGCACACAATTTCAAGCATCCAGAGACGTGAAAGAGACACGAAAGAGTCCTTGCACTTGTTTTTCTATTTTTATTGAGGGGAATTAAACTTGAATATGGATGGGGAACTTATGAGATGCCCAGGTAATTAACAGTTAGTGTTGGGACTCCTATATACACAGTATATACATTCCTCTTCTCCTGCGCATCGCTTCCTTACAGATCATCACTCCTCTCTCCTCCTGCACATCGCTTCCTTTCTTGCACTCTCCAGACTAGCTAACACTGATTTGGTAGGCCTGACACTGGCTCAGCCAGGCTTAAAGCAAGCGCCCTTTGCAAGCAGGAACCGCGGGCCCCTATGGTGGTGTAGCTAGCACTGGGACAGCTAGTCCCAGTGCTAGCTGTCCCTGTGGCTACTGCTCCCAGTACCACCTCTTCAGGCACTGCCAGCCCTCCTGGCTGCAGCTGCCTTGCTCCATTTTCTGTGACACCACCATCCTCCAGACTGGCTCTGTACCCATCCCAAGCTGCTGCATCTCAGTCTTCTCAGGCATGCCTCACAGTTCTCTTGTAGGTGTGCACACTCACCAGCCCTCCTAGCTGCCTCTGTGGATCTCCTGGAGACTTGCCTAGCAGTGTTCTCCCTCTGTCCTCTCTTTCTCCTCCTGTGCCTCCTGTCCAGGACACCTCTGTGTGTTGAAAGAGGGTCCTGTTTGCACCCGAGTCCAGGCCCAAGTAACCCCCCCAGACTGGGGAGCTCCCTCAAAGGTCCAGACAGCCTAACACTCCATCTTCCACCTGATACAACTCCTCCCCAGCTGGACTGACCCTGGGTATTTAAGGAGGCCTGCCCCCTGCCAGTCCAGATTGGGGATTGGTCAGGGCTCCTCAGAACACCCCAGGTGGCTCCACCTTCGCCTCTCTTTCCAGAAAGCACTAGAAGATTCTGGAAAGAAATATGATGTCCTAGCGATGCCACCTGTGAGTCGCCCAGCACTATATAAAGTGGAGGTTGTCCTGCGCTATGAACCTAAATACTGTGCGTAATAAAGTGCAAAGTTACTTAATGAAAGGTATGGTTTAAAGAGCAATGTAGGCTGTATAAAAACGTGTCGCATACCCTGCAATTTCTTAAGATAAAACAATAAAAGTGTATCAATGAGGCAATAAAAGTATATCAAACACTCAAATGATTCTTCATAGACCAGTGATAGGAAATATATCCATATGGTGTGCATATGAAGTGAAAAAACAGTGCTCAAAATAAGGTGCACTATAATTGCAATAAATCCTGAAGTAATAGGTAAAATCCTAAACGACATATAAAAGCATATAAAAAAGTTTCTTCCACATAGGTATATGCTGCAAATGTTCTTATAGGTGAAAGAAAAAAAGATAAGTAGTGTCCATATAAGGTGCAAAGTAGGTAAGTGGCTGTATATTAGCAGTGTCAGCATAAAATGACAAAGTGCTGATGCTGGTGACAATCCTTTGGCATAAAGTGCTGATGATAGGTGACTTCCTGGTTCCTGTGCAGAGTAATGTATAGATATGTTATTATACTGCCTAGGACTGAATATATATTGACCTTTGAACATTGCCTCTTTCAACCATATCTTTCATTGAGCACCTTTGCACTTTATTATGCACAGTATTTAGGTTCATAGCGCAGCACTACCTTCACTTTACATATTTTCTGGGTTCTGATATTTCCTTCAGTGTTGCAGCATATTGTTAAAAAACGCACACATTTGGTAGCATGGGAATATCATTGTATTATAGTCACCCAGCACTACTCTGAGCCACTCCCAACCCAGATCACAAAAACACACCCAGACTTGGCTGCCAGCCGAGCCTAGAAATTGACCTACTCTTAGAATAACCTGTACTATTTCCCTAGCACGTTAGAGGGTGCTACACTATATTATACAAAGTTGGGATTTTTTTCCTGATACAAAATTTAAAGGGGTTGTAAAGCTTCATTTTTTATTTTCTAAATAGGTTCCTTTAAGGTAGTGCATTGTTGGTTCACTTACCTTTTCCTTCGATTTCCCTTCTAAATGTTTTTTTTCTTTGTCTGAATTTCTCACTTCCTGTTTCTCCTCGGTAAACTTCACACCATCATTCCAGTGGTGTTTAGTCAGCCAGAACAGCTTACTGAACAGCTTACTGATGAGGAACAGGAAGTGAGAAATTCAGACAAAGAAAACAAAGAAAAAAAACAATTAGAAGAGAAATTGAAGGAAAAGGTAAGTGAACCAACAATGCACTAGCTTAACCACTTGCCGACCGCCGCACGACGATATACGTCGGCAGAATGGCACGGGCAGGCATATTGGCGTATATATAAGTCCATGCCTGCCCGCGGGTGGGGGGCCCGATCGGGCCCCCCCCCGGTGCCTGCGGCGGTCGGCATTCGTTCGGGAGAGATCAGGGATGAGGGGACGGCCATTCATTCATGGCCACCCCCTCGCGATCGCTCTCGACGAATGGAAATCCCCCGTGACATCACTTCCTCTCCTGTAATGTAAACACAGGAGAGGAAGTGATGTATTCTCTCCTCCGTGTCGGTATTTTCCGTTCCGACACGGAGGAGAGCGGATCGGTGAGTTGCACCAACACTCTACACACACAGTAGAACATGCCAGGCACACTCACACCCCCCCTTTACCCCCCGATCACCCCCCCAATTACCCCTGCCCCCCAGTCACAGTGACACCAATGTCATTTTTTTTTTTTTTTTTTTTTTTTTTGCATTGGTGTCATTTGTGACTGTAATAACTGTTAGGGCAGTTAGAGTTAGCCCCCTTTAGTTCTAATGTACCCCCCTAACCCCCCCAATAAAGGTTTAACCCCGTGATCACCCCCCGTCGCCAGTGTCACTAAGGCTGGGTTCACATTGCAGCGGTTTATGAGAACGAATGTGATTCGCACCGCACTGCAGTGCAAATCACATCCGATCTCTGTGCGATTCGAGTTCAGCCATTCGCCGCACCCGCCGCACCCGCCACACCCGCCGCACCCGCCGCAAATTCGCACGGGACCCTTTTTTTGGCCCGCAGCAGAATCGGATCGCATGGGTGTTCACACCATGCGATCCGAGTTTGCAGATCGCACTGCGATATGCGAACTGATCTGGGGGTGTCAGTAACATTTCACTGACACTCCCAGCAGTTCGCATAGGGCAGTGTGAACTGCCGCCGGGAGGCATGCGATGCGGGAACCCGCCGCGGATTCGCGGCGTTTCCGCATCGCTCCAGTGTGAACCCAGCCTAATAAGCGATCATTTTTCTGATCGCCGTATTAGTGTCACAGGTGACGCTAGTTAGGCAGGTAGGTATTTAGGTTCGCCGCAGCTTTTTATAGCGCCAGGGACCCCCATATACTACCGCATAAAGCCCCCTGATTGCCCCCTAGTTAACCCTTTCACCAGTGATCACCATATAACTGTTACAGGTGACGCTGGTTGGTTAGTTATTTTTTTATAGTTTCAGGGCACCCGCCATTTATTACCTAATAAAGGTTTAACCCCCTGATCACCCGGCGGGTGTCATTTGTGACTAATAACTGTTAGGGCAGTTAGGGTTAGCCCCCTTTAGTTCTAAGGTACCCCCCTAACCCCCCCAATAAAGGTTTAACCCCGTGATCACCCCCCGTCGCCAGTGTCACTAAGGCTGGGTTCAGATTGCAGCGGTTTGAGAACGGATGTGATTCGCACCGCACTGCAGTGCAAATCACATCCGATCTCTGTGCGATTCGAGTTCAGCCATTCGCCGCACCCGCCACACCCGCCGCAAATTCGCACGGGACCCTTTTTTTGGCCCGCAGCAGAATCGGATCGCATGGGTGTTCACACCATGCGATCCGAGTTTTCAGATCGCACTGCGATATGCGAACTGATCTGGGGGTGTCAGTAACATTTCACTGACACTCCCAGCAGTTCGCATAGGGCAGTGTGAACTGCCGCCGGGAGGCATGCGATGCGGGAACCCGCCGCGCATTCGTGGCGTTCCCGCATCGCTCCAGTGTGAACCCAGCCTAATAAGCGATCGTTTTTCTGATCGCTGTATTAGTGTCACAGGTGACGCTAGTTAGGCAAGTAGGTATTTAGGTTCGCCGCAGCTTTTTATAGCGCCAGGGACCCCCATATACTACCGCATAAAGCCCCCTGATTGCCCCCTAGTTAACCCTTTCACCAGTGATCACCATATAACTGTTACAGGTGACGCTGGTTGGTTAGTTATTTTTTTATAGTTTCAGGGCACCCGCCATTTATTACCTAGTCTCACTAGTGTACCCCTAAATTTAGGGGTGTCTACTTTCCAAAATGGGGTCATTTGGGGGGGGTTTGTGCCATCTTGGCATTTTATGGCCTTCAAAACTGTAACGCCCTTAGAAAGCCTGAAGGCGGTGCTTGGTTTTCGGGGCCCCGTACGCGGCTAGGCTCCCAAAAAGTCCCACATATGTGGTATCCCCGTACTCAGGAGAAGCAGCAGAATTTATTTTGGGGTGTCATTTCACATATGCCCATGGCATGCGTGAGCAATATATCATTTAGTGACAACTTTGTGAAAAAAAAAAAAAAAAAAAAAAAGTTTGTAATTTTCCCGCAACTTGTGGCAAAATATAAAATATTCCATGGACTCAACATGCCTCTCAGCAAATAGCTTGGGGTGTCTACTTTCTAAAATGGGGTCATTTGTGGGGGTTTTGTGCCATCTTGGCATTTTATGGCCTTCAAAACTGTAATAGGTAGTGAGGAGTGAAGTCAAATATTTACGCCCTTAGAAAGCCTGAAGGCGGTGCTTGGTTTTCGGGGCCCCGTACGCGGCTAGGCTCCCAAAAAGTCCCACATATGTGGTATCCCCGTACTCAGGAGAAGCAGCAGAATTTATTTTGGGGTGTCATTTCACATATGCCCATGGCATGTGTGAGCAATATATCATTTAGTGACAACTTTGTGAAAAAAAAAAAAAAAAAAAAAAGTTTGTAATTTTCCCGCAACTTGTGGCAAAATATAAAATATTCCATGAACTCAACATGCCTCTCAGTAAATAGCTTGGGGTGTCTACTTTCTAAAATGGGGTCATTTGTGGGGGTTTTGTGCCATCTTGGCATTTTATGGCCTTCAAAACTGTAATAGGTAGTGAGAAGTGAACTCAAAAATTTACGCCCTTAGAAAGCCTGAAGGCGGTGCTTGGTTTTCGGGGCCCCGTACGCGGCTAGGCTCCCAAAAAGTCCCACATATGTGGTATCCCCGTACTCAGGAGAAGCAGCAGAATTTATTTTGGGGTGTCATTTCACATACGCCCATAGCATGTGTGAGCAATATATCATTTAGTGACAACTTTGTGTAAAAAAAAAAAAAAAATTTTTTTTTTGTCATTATTCAATCGCTTGAGGCAAAAAAATAAAATATTCAATGGGCTCAACATGCCTCTTATCAATTTCCTTAGGGGGTCTACTTTCCAAAATGGGGTCATTTGGGGGGGTTTTGTACTGCCCTGCCATTTTAGCACCTCAAGAAATGAGATAGGCAGTCGTAAACTAAAAGCTGCGTAAATTCCAGAAAACGTACCTTAGTTTGTAGATGTGACAACTTTTGCGCAAACCAATAAATATACAATTATTGACTTTTTTTTTACCAAAGACATGTGGCTGAATACATTTTGGCCTAAATGTATGACTAAAATTGAGTTTATTGGATTTTTCTAATAACAAAAAGTAGAAAATATCATTTTTTTTCAAAATTTGCGGTCTTTTTACGTTTATATCGCAAAAAATAAAAATCGCAGAGGCAATCAAATACCATCAAAAGAAAGCTCTATTTGTGGGAAGAAAAGGACGCAAATTTTGTTTGGGTACAACATTGCATGACCGCGCAATTACCAGTTAAAGCAGCGCAGTGCCAAAGTGTAAAAAGACCTCTGGTCATTTACCAGCAAAATGGTCCGGTCTTAAAGTGGTTAAAGGAACCTATTTAGAAAATAAAAACAAACCTTTACAACCCCTTTAAGGCTGGCTTCAAACTATTGTGTTGTAGTAACAGATGGCATAACATAGTACTTTATGCAGTCCATATGTTTAAAATGGGCTTGTCAGTACACAACAATGAACAAAACGTGAACATTTCCCCTCACCATTTTTTTTAACCCAGCACATCACATCTCACGACATCAGCCTTGGGGTGTCATTCTACATAAACATACATGCGGTAATGCACCACAATGGAATGCATTCGTCTGACGACGTCCCAAAATGGCTCTTTAACCATGTGTTCGGCTGTGTCCAAACACAGCCAGTCACATGTAAACACGGAGATGCCGGTAATCAGTGCTCCTCACCTCACACTGACAGAGTGTGTGGCGAGGAGAGCCGATCAGTGGCATCTCCACGCAGGAGGACATTTACACATGTAATCAGGTGATCATCATCACTATACAATATAGTGCCAACACTGTCACCAATCAGTGCCCACCAGTGGCAGTAATCAGTGCCCACAAGTGGCAGCAGTCAGTGCCCACCACTGCCCACAAGTGCCACCAATCAGTGCCAATTAGCGATGCCAGTCAGTGCTGGCTATCAGTGCCACCTATCAGTGCTCCACATCAATGCCCATCACTTCTGTCGATCAATGCCCATCAGTACCGCCTATCCGTGCCGCCTATCAGTGCCCACCAGTGCTGCCTATTAGTGCCCATCAGTGCCACCTAACAGTGCTCATCAGTTCCGTCTATCCGTGCTCATCAGTGCCACCTATCAGTGCTCATAAGTGCAGCATTTTAGTGCCTCCTCATCAGTGCCCATAAGTGCCACCTCATCAGTGCAAATAAGTGCCACCTCATCAATGCCCACTAGTTCAGCCTATCAGTGCCGCCTCATCAGCGCACATCAGTGAAGGAGAAAAATTACTTAGTTAAAAAATTTACTGACAGAAACTAAGTAAAAAAATAAATTAGTTTTTAAATATTTGGTCTTTTTTTTTTGTAAAAAATAAAAAAAACAGCAGTGATTAAATACCACTAAAAGAAAGCTCTATTTGTCTGAAGAAAATGATAAAAAAATTGTTTGGGTACAGTGTAGCATGACCGCGCAATTGTCATTCAATGTGCAACATATTTCACATGCTACATATTCCACGTTTCATGCTACATATTCCACGCTTCATGCTGCATATTCCACATTTCATGCGACATATTCCACGTTTCATGCTACATATTTAACGTTTTCTAGAGGAGTTTCAATACTGATTAGTGATTCATTGCCATGTATGGTGGAGGATATATTTTCTGACCCCCAGGGTAAATATGTTTTTTAAATATTTAGGAGTTGTTATTTGCTGTCAAGTTTCTGAATTTATTCCCCTGAATCTGACTCTGATTCTGGGAGATATTGGATTGAAATTGAAGGCATGGAAGTCCTTACCGCTGTCTTTATTGAGGCGTATTAACCACTTGCTGCCCGCCCTATAGCAAATGGACGGCGGCAAAGTGGTTTCATAATCCTGACCGGACGTCATATGACGTGATCAGGATTATGAGCCGCTGCGCGCCCCCGGGGGCGCGCATCGCGGCGATCGTTGTTGCGGGGTGTCAGTCTGACACCCGGCAACTACGATCTCGGTAAAGAGTCTCCGACGGAGACTCTTTACCACGTGATCAGCCGTGTCCAATCACGGCTGATCACAGTGTAAATAGGAAAAGCCGGTGATCGGCTTTTCCTCACTCGCGTCTGTCAGACGCGAGTAGAGGAGAGCCGATCGGCTGCTCCTCTGACAGGGGGGGTCTGTGCTGATCGATTATCAGCACAGCCCCCCCGAGGATGCCCACACTGGACCACCAGGGACGCCACCAGACCACCAGGGATGGCAAGGACAAGGTATGCCACCCTAGACCACCAGGGATTCTAGTCAGTGCCACAATGGATGCCAATCAGTGCCCATAATGGATGCCAATCAGTGCCCACAATGGGCATCACTGATTGGCATGCATTATTGATTGGCACTGATTGGCATCCATTAGTGCAATATATTATAATACAATGCCGCCTATCAGTTCCCATCTGTGCCGTCTATCAGTGCCTACCCATGCCCACCTGTGCCGCCTACCCATGCCCACCTGTGCCACCTACCCATGCCCACCTGTGCCACCTACCCATGCCCACCTGTGCCGCCTGCCCATGCCCACCTGTGCCGCCTAACCCATGCCCACCTGTGCCACTTATCCATGCCAATCCATGCCAATTTGTGCCACCTATCAGTGCCCATCCGTGTCGCCCATCAGTGCCACCCATCAGTGCCGCCAATCAGTGCCACATATCGGTGTCCATCAATGCCACCTCATCAGTGCCACTTCATTGGTGCCACCTCATCGGTGCCCATCAGTGCCGCCTTATCATTGCCCATCAGTGTAACCCCATCAGTGCCCATCAGTGAAGGAGAAAACTTACTTATTTGCAAAGTTTTGAAACTGAAACAAAAAAAAACATTTTTTTTTTCAAAATTTTCGGTATTTTTTTATTTGTTTAGCAAAAAATAAAAACCGCAGAGGTGATTAAATACCACCAAAAGAAAGCTCTATTTGTGGGAAAAAAATGATACAAATTTCATTTGGGTACAGTGTAGCACGACCGCGCAATTGTCATTCAAAGTGCGACAGCGCTGAAAACTCAAAATTGGTCTGGGCAGGAAGGTGTTTAAGTGCCCTGTATTGAAGTGGTTAATCTTTTGAAAATGAAAATTATACCAAAATGTATGTATTTATTTAGACAGTCCCCTCAGTGGCTCCCTATGTCCTTCTTTACAAAAAGAAATCAACTTTTTTCATCCTTTTTATGGGGTTCGAAGAACCCCAGATATAAATTAACCACTTTAATGCGCCCCTGTGACCAGGGAGGATTAGCTTTTCTGGACCTATAAAAATATTTTCTAGCTACTCAGCTGGTTATGGCCACATGGTGGCTGAATCCTGACATATATAATTCCTCAACCCAGCTGGAAGTGGCAATAGTAGGTTCTATAGATGCTCTTAGGGCCCTTTTATTTAGGGGCCGTAAGGTACCATATCAGCTGACTCCTTCAATGCTCATTACTATTCGTGCTTGGGAGGCCGGTCTTAGATGTGAGCACTATCCTAAGGATGCGTTCTCTTCAAGTGCTCAGCTATGGCGTAATCCTACTCTTCCTCAATTTTTTAAAGCACCAGAGCCTATTGCATGGACAAAATATAATATTAAACTACTCTCCCAAGTGATTACAGATCAGAAATTATCCACATTCTCTGCACTTACCTCAACTTTTAATATTCCAGGCTCCTATCTATTTAGATATTTTCAGCTTCTCCATACCTTTCATACCCAATTCCCACAGAATAGTTTAGTGATTAGACAATCTACATTAGAATCAGTGCTTAGATCTGAGTGCCTGGATAAGTCTACATCAAGACTATACTCACATCTTACATTCATTTCTATCCTGCCACTAGAGGATCTTAGAGCTAAATGGGTGCAAGATATACCAGATTTAGATTTGGAGGATTGGAGGGCTGTGTGGGGTAATCCTTTCAGTTCTTTGATATCCTTGAGAGATCGTATGACCCAATATAAACTGGTACATAAAGTGTATATTACGCCATACAGACATAAAAAGATAAGCCCTCTTTACTCCTCAGAGTGTTGGCGTTGTGGAGCAATACAGGGGGATTTTACACATATCTTTTGGACTTGCTCATATATAGCTATTTTTTGGGCGGAAGTGGAGAATTTATTGAACTCTCTCACTTCCGCTCCTCTACCGGTTTCAATGTCTGTCTGTCTATTGGGTCTGGTAGAGACAATTTTTCCAACAATGTTTGAGAAAACCTTTGCTAATATAGCACTATTCTATGCAAGAAAAGCTATTGCATTGCATTGGAAGAAACCACTACACAGTGGTGTATTGGTTAGCACTCTCACCTAGCAGCAAGAAGGGTCACTGGTTCGAATTCCAACCACGACACTACCTGCCTGGAGTTTGCATGTTCTCCCTGTGCCTGTGTGGGTTTCCTCCGGGTACTCCGGTTTCCTCCCACAATCCAAAGACATGCAGGTAGGTTAATTGGCTTCTGTCCAAAATTGGCCCTAATATATGAATGGGGACCTTGGATTGTGGGCTCCTTGAGTGTAGGGACCGATGCGAGTGTGCAATGTACAGGGACAATTGTAGACACTCACTCAGGTTGGACTGGTGTCTTTATTCAACCTTACTAACTATGAAACTATGAAACCTCATCCCCCCACAATTTCATATTGAAAGCAATTGGTAAATAATAACCTTCCACTGTATAGCGATACCTGCATGAATAGGGGTTGCCCTAGCAAGTACGAAAAAGTGTGGGCAAAGTGGCTGGATAAGTCGTACACAGTATAGACCGTCAATGGGGGCTAGGATGTATCATATGCATGCTCCTATGTGAGAAATGTCTGAGGCTATTGGTGGGAGAATTATTGTCTATTGTAATTTGTTTTGCTTCTTATTTATTTTTCTATTTTTATTTTGGATTAATAATTCAAATATCAGATTTCGGAAAAGGTATTACTATATTTTCTTTTTAAAGTGTATGATGGTTTGTCGTGTCTTTGTATGTTTTGTCTGTAATTGAGAAATTTAATAAAAAGATTTATAAAAAAAAAAAAAATGTGAAACAACGCTGAAAGCTGAGAAATGGCTTGGTAAGTCATTAAAGACACAAAAAAAAATGACATGCTTTAAATAAAGAAAACAATGAAGAGTAGATAATTTTTTTCCCCACCAAAATAGTTTGGTGAACGAAATTAAGATTTTCAACTTTGGCCAAATTTTACTGATGACATAATTGGTATGTTCATGGTGAAATAAATTTTGCTGAAATCACTCCAGTTATTTATAATTTTAACATTTAGCAAAACAAAACCATTTGACCTCATGTCCCAGATATGTCTATAGATACTGACTGTTTAACTTGGAAGCTTGATCTATGTGATCGGGCAGGTGACATTTTGTATCTTATATAGGGCACCACTCAAGCAGCAGGAAGAAAATCCTGGGAACCGTCAGTATAGATAATAAAGGTTTCATTGCTCTCTCTGCGTTACAGTGAGGGTTCCCATACAAGGGAATGAATTGTACATATTTCTCCTTAAGAGAACTGACATAATGACAGGCTCAGCCACAGGTGACTCATTAAAGATATATTAAGGTTCATCGGATGAGAACCTGCAGAGAGCAGAGCCTGAGGTTGTGTTAATCAAACCAAAGGTATCTCTTTCCTAAATGAGACGTGATTTCCAGAGAGACAAGTCTGCCAGAGTTCATAAAATCCTTCAATGTTAGTACGTAGGAGGATAACAGTACACAAATGTGATGGATCTGTGACTATTGTGAACTTCCACACTGAACATTTAAACTTTTTAGATAAATTTTTTACTGTATGTATAAAATTTTCTGAAAAAAAAAGGGAGATTTCTTAAAGTGTACCCATTATTGGCAATGGAATGTCACATAAATCAATTGGTATACAGTGCCTTGAGAAAAGTATTCACACCCCTTGAAATTTTCCACATATTGTCATGTATTTTATTGAGATATTATGTGATAGACCAGTGATGGCAAACCTTGGCACCCCAGATGTTTTGGAACTACATTACCCATGATGCTTCACTACACTGGAGAGTGCATGAGCATCATGGGAAATGTAGTTCCAAAACATCTGGGGTGCCAAGGTTAGCCATCACTGTGATAGACTAACACAAAGTGGCACATAATTGTGAAGATGAAGGAAAATGATAAATGGTTTTCAATTTTTTTTACAAATAAATATGTGAAAAGTGTGGCGTGCATTTGTATTCAGTCCCCCCGAGTCAATACTTTGTAGAACCACCTTTCCCTGCAATTACAGCTGCAAGTCTTTTTGGGTATCTCTACCAGATTTGCACATCCAGAGAGTGACATTTTTGCCAATTTTTCTTTGCAAAATAGCTCAAGCTCTGTCAGATTGGATGGAGAGCGTTTGTGAACAGCAATTTTCAAGTCTCGTCACAGATTCTCAATTGGATTTAGGTCTGGGACTTTGACTGGGCCATTCCAACACATAAGTATGCTTTGATCTAAACCATTCCATTGTAGCTTTGACTGTATGTTTAGGGTGGTTGTCCTGCTGAAAGGTGAACCTCCACCCCAGTCTCAAGTCTTTTGCAGACTCTAACAGGTTTTCTTCTAAGATTGCCCTGTATTTGACTCCATCCATCTTCTCATCAACTCTGACCAGCTTCCCTGTCCATGCTGAGGAAAAGCAACTCCACAACATGATGCTGCCACCACCATGTTTCACGGTGGGGGTGGTGTGTTCAGGGTGATGTGCAGTGTTAGTTTTCCATCACAGGTAGCATTTTGATTTTAGGGAAAAATGTTCAGGTTTGGTTTGACCTGACCAAAGCACCTTCTTCGCTGTGCCCCCCACATGGCTTGTTGCAAACTGCGAACAGTACTTCCTATGGCTTTCTTTCAACAATGGCTTTCTTCTTGCCACTCTTCCAAGGTCAGATTTGTGGAGTGCGCAACTAATAGTTGTCCTGTGGACATATTCTCCCACCTGAGCTGTGGATCTCTGCAGCTTCTCTAGAGTTACCATGGACCTCTTGGCTGCTTCTCTGATGAATGCTCTCCTTGCCTGGCCTGTCCGTTTAGATGTATGGATGGCCATGTCTTGGTAGGTTTGCAGTTGTGCCATACTCTTTTCATTTTCCAATGAAGGATTGAACAGTGTTCGTAGCTTATGATATTTTTTTATAACCTCACCCTGTTTTAAACTTCTCCAACGTTATGCCTGACCTGTCTGGTGTGTTCCTTGGCCTTCATTAAGCTGTTTGTTTACTAAAGTTCTCTAACAAACCTCCTGAGGGCTTCATAGAGCAGCTGTATTTATACTAAGATTAAATTACACACAGGTGGACTCTATTTAATAATTAGGTGACTTCTGAAGGCAATTGGTTCCACTAGATTCTTATTAGGGGTGTCAGAGTAAAGGAGGCTGAATACAAATACATGCCACACTTTTCAGATATTTATTTGTAAAAAAAAATTGAAAACCATTTATCATTTTCCTTTCACTTCACAATTTTTTGCTACTTTGTGTTGGTCTATCACATAAAATCCAAATAAAATACATTACATTTTTTGGTTGTAACATGACACAATGTGGACAATTTCAAGGGGTATGAATAAATTTTCAAGGCAATGTACATCATCTGAAAAAGTAAAATGATAGATTTGTTGGAAAAGTCAAACACAAACAGCTATTTGTGTGAATCTTTGGAAGAATCCAAGGCCCTAGGACATGGGGGGGGGGCACCCGACTGGAAATGGGGGGGGCACTGGAAACGGAGTACCCTCATAGCAAATGGGGAGGTACTATCCTCAGTAGCTGAAGAGGCTGCATATTATTAGGCTGTAGCTTGGCTTCCTGCACACATGTTCTGATGCAGGGCAGCTCATCTGGCTGAAGGTGGCTGGATATAGCCAGGAACCCAGGGAGTTGTAGAAATAAGACATAAAGGAATGGCCTGCATTTGTATTTACATGGTGAGTAAATAGCCACTTAGTTACATTACACCCCTCTTGAACTTGCTGCCTGTGGCAAGTTTGCAGACCATTCAAATTCATCTTGTGCAAAGTGTACAGAGAGTATCCTGAAGTTCCATTCTTCTGGAACAAGCAGTGATGTGCCTTGGTCTTCAAATTAGACATGTGCAAAAGGAAAAAATTTGTTTAGTTTAGTTTCGTTTTAATTCGCTAATTAATTAATTTCATTAGTTATATTCGTTAAATTCTTTAAATTCGTTTTCGTATTTTGTTTAATTTTCTGCCGAATTCGAAAAATCAGTCACATTCGAAAATATTTCAACCAAATTCGAAAATATTTCTACCGAATTTGAAATGATTTCAACATGATTCGAAATTATTTCAACCGCATTCTAAACTATTTCAACCGGATTCGAAAATATTTTGCGACCCGACTTTAGGGCCATGTATCTAGGGGTCACTTAGTGCTAGAAACCCCAAATTGCATATGTTGTAGTGCTAGTTCTATTGTGTTTGCATACCAAATTTGGTGTTTCTAGCTATAATTGACCCCGAGATATGTGGCCCAAAATTCGGGTCGCAAAATGTCATTCTCTGCTGCAGAAAAGTACTTTCATATTGCCCATATTATGGGGTCGCTTGGTGGCAGGTGACGTGGCAAGTGAACAATCCACAACTTGGTCACATGGCACTCATGTTAAGTCACGTGGCACTCGTGTCAGGTCACGTGGCACTCGTGTCAGGCCACATGGCACTCGTGGCTGGCCACGTGGCACTCGTGTCAGGTCATGTGGCACTCGTGGCCGGTCACGTGGCACTCGTGGCAGGTCACGTGGCACTCGTGGCAGGTGTCGTGGCAGGTGTCGTGGCAAGTGGACAATACACAATTTGTGGCAGGTAACGTGGCAAGTGGACAATGACGTACAGCATGTGCACTTGCCTTGCGATCAACATACGTGACTTCTTCAATCAGGCATGCTGACAACTTCATTGATACCATAAATATAAATGAAATAAGATGTGTGTGGTTTTTTTGCACTGGTACACTGCAAGTATGAAAAGTTGATGTGACAGATATATATAAATAAGTATAAGTAACTAACCATATTCCAAAATTTCTAATTCAAATCGAAAAGAGTAGAACAGAATAGAAAAAATTATAATTTAATAGAATAAAATAGAAAGAATATACAACCATCTTCTGAAATCCAAATCTGAATAGAATAAATTTGAATTTCGAATAGTATGAATTCAAATTTTTAAATGAATTCATTTTAAATTTGGATAGAAAAGATTATAATAAAATAGAAAATAGACTAGAAAAATGATAGAACAGAACAGAATAGAATATATTATATTTTATTCTGTTCTGTTCTATTGTTTTTCTAGTCTATTCTTTTATATTCTATTAAAATCTTTTCTATTAAAATCGAAATCATTACATACTAAATTCGAATTTCGGAAGATGGTTATATATTTCCGACATTTTAATTTCGTATAGAATGAATTTGAATTTGAATAGAAAAGATTAGAATAGAAATAGAGAATAGACTAGAACAATAGAACAGAATAGAATATAGATACTATCTATTTCATTTTTAATTTTTTTGCAGATTAAAATTTGTTTTAAGAAGATCTCCTGCAGACTATTAGCATCTATTTCATTTTTTTGCAGATCTCCTGCAGACTATTAGTATCTATTTAGTTTTTTCACCAGATCTCCTGCAGACTATTAGCATCTATTTCATTTTTTTTAGCAGAACTCCTGCAGACTATTAGCATCTATTCTTTTTTAGCAGATCTCATGTAGACTATTAACAGCCATTTCACTTATTTTTTTGCAGATCTCCTGCAGACTGTTAGAATCAATTTCATTTTTCTTTTTTTTTTGCAGATTACTATTTATTTCCATCAGATCTCCTGCAGTATATTAACATCTATTTCATTTTTTGCAGATCTCCTGCAGACTATTAGCATCTATTTCATTTTTATTTTTTTGCATTAGAACAGCCATTTACTTTAGATATAGATGCTAATAGTCTGCAGGAGATCTGCAAACAATGAAATATATGTTATTATACTGCAGGAAATCTGATGGAAATAAATAGTAATCTCCAAAAAAAAAATGAAATTGATTCAAACAGTCTGCAGGAGATCTGCAAAAAAAAAAAAAAAGAATTGAAATGGCTGTTAATAGTCTACAGGAGATCTGCTAAAAAAAATAGATGCTAATAGTCTGCAGGAGATCGTATGGAAACAAATAGTAATCTGCAAAAGAAATAAAAAATGAAATAGATAGTATCTATATTCCATTCTAATCTTTTCTATTCAAATTCGAATTCATTCTATACGAAATTCGATTGTCGGAAAGAAATATATATATATTATAAAACCACCATCTTCTGAAATTCGAATTTAGTATATAATGATTTTGATTTTAATAGAAAAGATTTTAATAGAATATAAAAGAATAGACTATAAAAACAGTAGAACAGAATAAAATATAATATATTATATTCTGTTCTGTTCTATAATTTTTCTTGTCTATTTTCTATTTTATTATAATCTTTTCTATCCAAATTTAAAATTAATTAATTAAAAATTTTGAATTCATACTATTTGAAATTCAAATTTATTCTATTTGAAATTTGAATTTCAGAAGATGGTTGTATATTCTTTCTATATCATTCTATTAAATTATATTTTTTTCTAATCTTTTCTATTTGAATTATACATTTTGGAAGATGGTTAGTTACTTATATATATCTGTCACATCAACTTCTCATACTTGCAGTGTACCAGTGCAAAAAAACACACACATCTTATTTCATTTATATTACTTTTCTGCAGAAGAGAGTGACATTTTGTGACCCGACTTTGGGGCCACGTATCTCGGGGCCAATTATAGCTAGCAACCCCAAATTTTATTTTATTTCTAGCTCCAAGTGACCCCGAGTTATGGGGCCCCAAATTCGGGTTGCAACATCTTATTTCATTTATATTACTTTTCTGCAGAAGAGAATGACATTTTGCGACCAGACTTTGGGGCCCCGTAACTTGGGGTCAATTGGAGCTAGAAACCCCATATATGGATATGTTGTAGTGCTAGTTCTACTGTGTTTGCATACCAAATTTGGGGTTCCTAGCTATAAGTGGCCCCGAGATACATGGCCCCAAAATTCGGGTCGAATTTTGTTTGAATTTGTTAGCATTGCAATTCGGTAATTCGGATGCATCCGAATGTCCGAATAATGAAAATTCGTCCGAATTTTATTTCGTAACGAAACAAAATGCACATGTCTACTTCAAATGCATCAGCAGATGGCAGAGACAGAGATGTTTGTGGCACATTTACTTGACAGGTTCTTCAAACCCCTTTTATGGGACTCTCTGTGGGTCCCAATGGAGTGAGTTTACAGTTTAGGCTTATCATTTTTTCTTGTATCCCTTCTCTCTGAATATCATGGATTGGCACACCTGAAATAGGCTGTTGTAGGACAACTCTATGGACTTCTTTTAATGGCATTTGCAATTTTCCTAGGTAGTGTGCATCTTTACATTGTAATAGCACTGTCCCCAAGTTGATGGTCAAAGTCTGATGCTTCCAACTATCCTTGTTCCACCTTTGACTGGTCCTTTACAAACTGTTGAAACTTGTAATGTGTTTAAGTTCTTCTTTTCAGCACTGTGGCCCATAGATCTATTGCCTCTAGGGAATGCAGCCAAGCATAACATGGCAGGGTTACTAAACAGGTGCAAAGTTAGAATCAACAATGCAAAACAGGGTCAGAATGAAAAAGAAAATGCATACACTAGAGAATAATGCAAAACAGAGTATGAAAGCTGTATAAACATGGACTCTTCACAGCAATGTCTCTGTGCTTCAATGCTGGTAACATGTTGGCTGCATGCCATAGTTTCTGTAAGATTCTATAGCAACAAAGGTTCTAGCTGAGAATCAGTAAAAACAGTTCAGAACACAAAAAGTTTCTTGCTGTTATCGTCATAAACAGCATTCGCCCTATCAAAGTTCAGAGTAGCTTCGGTAATACAGGCAAACAACTGCAGGAATCCCAGACCAGAGGACACGGGGTGCACTCCACTAGAAGGGCAGTATTCTGGTAGAAATTGAATAGGTTTTCCTCACAGTTGCTTAATCTTCTAGAGAAGCTGCATCCTAACAGCAGTCCTTATCAGACCAGCACAGCATCTTTTATGTACTTACAGTGCAATCTGCTCCTTGTTTTCCATATCTGCAAATTGACATCTCGATTAAAATTTTGACAAGTAGATCGGTCACTGACCAAGACACTACAATTCTCTTGTGTGGCTGTATTTGGGGAGCGCCGGGGGGGGGGGGGGAGTGAGCTAGTGCATCCTCCCTTTCTCAATGGCAAGAGGGGGGCAGGCTATGGACTGTAAAGGGGAGCGTAGGGAGGCTGTTAAGAATAACAGGCTGCTCCTGGCTCCTAGTGGACAGAGAAGGTAACACTGCTATAAATATTCCTGTCTGTCTGTATTGGAAGAGCTGGAGGGGAACTCTTGGCAGCCCAGAGACTTAAGAGACCAATTGATTATTTGGATTCTCTGGGGTGATCTGGAGAGTTCCCAGATGTGGCAATAAAGCATATCTCAGACAATAAAACAAACAAAATTTAGCCCGCGGGACTTTGAATGAGGTGAGTACAGGGAGATCAAATAAAAGTATATAGAATATATAAAATAAGCATGGTTTATAGAGTTATTAAAATCGTATGACATAAACAAGGGTGTCAAACCACTTGGTAATGAAATACTACAAAAATACATTCATATAGGTTACAGTGATAAATGTAAAATAATACACAGGAATCATGAAACTCGACGCATTTCGCGAGTGACTGCTCGCTTTTTCAGGAGTAGATGTATATGCAGTGTACAGGATAAAGATGTCAATTAGCGATATGTAACTTGATAGTAAATATTTAAAAAAATAGTTGGGGACCTTGTGCAGAAAGATCCCATTCTTACAAATAGGCTAAAAAAAGTCTAAAAAGGCAGCTTCCCAAAGGGTGGCGGCGAGATGTGTCTATCCCGGGAGTAGGGATGAGCCGAACACCCCCCCGGTTCGGTTCGCACCAGAACTTTCGAACGGACCCCAAATTCGTACGAACGTTAGAACCCCATTGAAGTCTATGGGACTCGAACGTTCGAAATGAAAAGTGCTATTTTTAACGGCTAATATGCAAGATACTGTCCTAAAAAGGGTTTGGGGACCTGGCTCCTGCCCCAGGGGACATGGGTCAATGCCTAAAATGTTTTTTAAAATGGCCGTTTTGGCGGGAGCACTGATTTTAATGACGATTAAAGTGAAAAAAAAAAGTGAAATATTCCTTTAAATATGGTGCCTGGGGGGTGTCTGTAGTATGCCTGTGAAGTGCCACGTGTTTCCCGTGTTTAGAACAGTCCCTGCACAAAATGACATTAAACGGAAATAACACCATTTAAAACTGCTTGCGGTTTTAATGTTATATCTGGTTCCTGCAATATGGTTGAAAATCATTGAGAAAAATGGCATGGGTAGCCCTCCCTGCCCATTACCAGCCTATTTGGGTCTTGTACGCATATTAAGGGGAACCCTGTACCCATATTAAAAAAAGGAAATGCGTGTGGCCCCCATACCCTATATACTCAGAACAGCAGTATACAGGCGGTGCAAACAAGACAGGGACTGTGTAGGTTTGTTGTGTTAAGTTGAATCTGTTTGTAATTTTCAACTGGTACATTTTTAAAGTGTAGCTCCAGTCAAAAAAACTATTTTTAAGCTTTTTGGAAAACATAGGGAAGGGTTATCACCCCTGTATAATTTGTTTTGTCCTCCATCTTTTTTCATCTCACTTGCTGTTGTCTCCTTCCGTTTGCAAGTAGGAGATGTTTGTAAATTGGATGTTTGAAAGTAGGGGCCTGCCCTATATGCTCTGCAGAAATGGCGGAACAAGGTGTTGGTTTTGCCACAACATTGTAAGCCCTCAAAGTGACTCTTGGTGGGCGCTGGAGCGCCCTGCTGTGAATGATTATATCAAGAATTGTAATTACATGCCATTGTTGAACAGTGGTAGAAAAATTGACCTTTGGTGGTTGTGGTGCTGGTGCCACAACACTATAAGTCCTCACCGTTACTCTGGGTGGGCACAGGAAGGGGCCCTCCTGTGAAATATTATATCAAGAATTGTAATTACATGTCCCTGTTAAACAGGGGCAGAAAAATTGGGCCTTAGGCACTGGTGCTGGTGCCACCACACTGCAACCTCTGCCATATACTCTAGTTTTATTGCAGGAATTAGCCCTGCTGCAAAGCATTGCATCAAAAATTGTACTTAAACGCCCCTGTTAAACAGGGGCAGAAAAATTGGGCCTTAGGCACTGGTGCTGGTGCCACCACACTGCAACCTCTGCCATATACTCTTGTTTGATTGCAGGAATTAGCCCTGCTGCAAAGCATTGCATCAAAAATTGTACTTAAACGCCCCTGTGAAACAGGGGCAGAAAAATTGGGCCTTAGGCATCACCCAGAACCAGAAATGTTCTTCCAACATATCAGCGGAGGAGGAAGAGGATAGACAATCAACATAACAGGACAGTCACTCAGCATCAGCATAGGCAGTCTTGAAGGGATGTGATATTTCAAAAAAAAATATTCTGTTACATCAGCTTCAGGTGCTTGGTAGCTGTGGGTGATCCAAGACTGATTCATCTTGATGAAGGTCAGTCGATCAACTGATTCGGTGGACAGGCGCACCCTGTGATCGGTAACAAAGCCACCAGCAGCACTGAAGGTGCGTTCCGAAAGAACGCTGGATGCAGGACAGGCCAGTAGCTCAATTGCATACTGTGCAAGCTCTGGCCAGTGATCCATCCTCAAGACCCAGTAAGCCAGAGGATTTTCGGTGGGAAAGGTGTCCAAGTCTGACCTTGCCCCTAGGTATTCCTGCACCATGTAAATCAGACGCTGGCGATGGGTGCTGGAACCGATCATACCTTGGGGCTGCGGACTAAAAAATTGTCTGAAAGCATCAGTCAGACGGCCACCTTCTCCACCGCTCCTTCTGACCGATGCCTCAGCAACACGTTGTCCAGGACCAGGAGTTTGTAACCTCCCAGTCTCTGGGAACGCGTTGCACAGACCTTTCTGCAAGGCCTCCCGGAGATGTCTCATCCTCTGCTCCCTCTGCGATGGCAAGATAAGGTCGGCAACCTTACCCTTGTACCGTGGATCAAGGAGAGTGGCCAGCCAGTAATGGTCCCTCTCCTTGATCCGAAGAATACGAGGATCCTTCCGCAGGCTTTGCAGGATCAGGGAGGCCATGCAGCGTAGGTTAGCTGAGGCATTCGGTCCGGAGTCCTCTGGGTCACTAAGGACAACATGATCCGCAGCTACCTCCTCCCAGCCACGTACAAGTCCACGTGTTTCTTGGGACTGTAAATCATCCCTACAAGACTGCTGCTGCTGCTGCTGCTGATGCTGAGTGCCAGCCTCCACCTCCATGCTGATACAATCATCCTCCTCCTCCTCCTCTTCCTCCTCCTCATCCTCTTCCTGTGTGATGGGTGGCACAGCAGGAACACTGTCTGGATAAAGGGGGCCGTGAGAGGCAAGGAAGTCCTCCTCTTCCTGCCTCTGTTCTGCCTCAAGTGCCCTGTCCATTATTCCACGCAGCGTATGCTCCAAGAGGTGGACAAGAGGTACAGTGTCACTGATGCATGCACTGTCACTGCTCACCATCCTTGTGGCCTCCTCAAACGGTGACAGGACAGTGCATGCATCCCTGATCATGCCCCACTGGCGTGGTGAGAAAAAACCGAGCTCCCCTGACCCTGTCCTGGTGCCGTAGTCGCACAGGTACTCATTGATGGCCCTCTGCTGCGTGTGCAGCCGCTGCAGCATGGCCAATGTTGAGTTCCATCTGGTGGGCATGTCACATATAAGGCGGTTCTTGGGCAGGTTCAACTCCTTTTGGAGCTCAGCCAGCCGAGCACAGGCATTAAATGATTGGCGGAAATGCACACAGACTTTCCTGGCCTGCTTCAGGACATCCTGTAACCGGGGTACCTGCCCAAGAACCGCTGCACCACCAGGTTAAGGACGTGAGCTACACAGGGCACATGGGTCAGTTGTCCCTGTCGGAGGGCGGAGAGGAGGTTGGTGCCATTGTCACAAACCACCATTCCTGGCTTAAGCTGGCGTGGCGTCAACCACCTCTCGGCCTGCCCCTGCAGAGCTGACAAAACATCCGCCCCAGTGTGGCTCCTGTCCCCCAAACAAACCAGCGCAAGCACGGCATGGCATTGTTTTGCCTGCGTACTTGCGTAGCCCCTGGAACGCCTACGAAACACCGCTGGTTCTGAGGACAGAGCACTGGAAGAGGCCATGGAGGAAGAAGAAGAGGAGGGGGTGGAGGAGAGAGGTGTGTCACAACCAATAGTAGCATTTTGGAGGCGTGGTGGCGGAACAACCTCCAACACTTCTGCACCTTGTCCTGCATCCTTCCCAGCTGCCAGAAGAGTGACCCAATGGGCCGTGAAAGACAGGTAACGTCCCTGTCCATGCCTGCTGGACCATGAGTCAGCGGTAATATGCACCTTACCGCTGACCGCCCTGTCCAGCGAGGCAAGGACATTGCCTTCCACATGCCGGTAGAGAGCCGGAATCGCCTTCCGTGAGAAAAAGTGGCGTTTGGGGACCTGCCACTGAGGAACCGCACATTGTACAAACTCATGGAAGGGGGCCGAGTCTACCAACTGAAAAGGCAGCAGTTGAAGTGCTAGCAATTTAGCCAAGCTAGCATTCAACCGCTGGGCATGTGGATGGCTGGGAGTGAACTTCTTCCGCCGGTCCAGCAGCTGGGGCAGGGACATTTGCCTGCTATAATCGGACGTGGGTGTACCGCTAGCAGAGTTCCCGGAAGCACTTGGCTGTGACACACCTAATTCTACACCTTCATTCCTCTCAGAGCAGGTTTCAGAGAGGACTGAAGGTCTAGTGGGGTTGGAGATGCCAGCTGATGAGGAGCAAGGAGAGGTCCGCTTTGTTCTTTGGTGTGGGTCTTTGAGGTACGCTTGCCAACGAGCTGCATGGCAGGTCAACATATGTCTGGTCAAGCATGTGGTGCCCAAGCGGCTGATGTTTTGGCCACGTGAGATACGCTTGAGACATATGTTGCAAATAGCAGCGGTGCGATCTGATGCACTCGTCTCAAAAAAGGCCCACACCAAAGAACTTTTAGAATAACGCGCAGAGGCAGCGCTCTGCACAGGCGGAGCTCTGCGGTGTGATTCAGTCGGTGTGCTGTCCCTAAGCTGGCCCCCGGAGGGCATCCTGCCTCGTTGGACATGTGCCTCCTCCTCCTCCTCCCTCCTTCCAGGCACCCACGTGGAGTCAGTGCCCTCATCATCCCCTCCCTCTTCATCGCTGTAGCAAACCTGGCAGTATGCTGCAGCTTGTGGAACATGACTGCCAGATTGCTGTCCTTCTTGAGCATCCCCTCTCTCTGCGCTCACGCTACTGCCTTCCTCTAGCTGAGTGTCATCATCAGAGCCCACAAAACACTGGGCATCCTCCTGGAGCATGTACCCAACACTGTGCTCAAAGAGTTCAGGAGACTCCTCAGGAGGACGTGGTGGGTCTAGGGAAGGAGTCACTGATGATGACATTGAGAGGAGGGAAGACGATGCGTTGGCAGCTGCTTTGCTAGTACCCTGAGACTGGGTGAGAGAGGATGAGGAGGATGAAGAGGGCTTGGTCATCCACTCTACCAAGTCGTTGGCATGTTGCGGTTCAACATGTCCAGCTGCCGAAAAGAAGGACATGGCCACGTGCTGATGACAATGCACCGCGTCCACGACCAGCACTGTTATCTCTAGACACAGAGCCTGCTTGCCCTCTTTTATCGGCTCGCGCCTGTCTGCCTCTCCTTGCTGGCCTTCCAGACATGGTAATGGCCTGAAGGGAGTTGGGTAAAAAAGCAGTTGGGTAGTGTATATTGTGCTAGAGGCACACAACACCCACTAACTCCTGCAGATGCCTTTATTATAGAACACCAGAGATAAAGGGGTATATACAGATGTATACTGTGCTGTGCTGGAGGCACACACAACTTCCAATAACTCCTGCAGATGGCAAGTGGGCTCAAATAGAGAACAGCTATGTAGGTTGATATAGCGGTATGTACTGGGTACAGAGCACGCAGACAGCACGCACTATCTCCTAACACTACTGACTGCAAGCTCTATTATAAAAGATAGATCACTAGCTATATAGGTGAGGTGAATATAGCGGTGTATACTGCGGTCAGGGCACGCAGACAATAACCAGAGAACACCAGAGATAAAGGGGTATATACAGATGTATACTGTGCAGTGCTGGAGGCACACACAACTTCCAATAACTCCTGCAGATGGCAAGTGGGCTCAAATAGAGAACAGCTATGTAGGTGGATATAGCGGTATGTACTGGGTACAGAGCACGCAGACAGCACGCACTCCTAACACTACTGACTGCAAGCTCTATTATAAAAGATAGATCACTAGCTATATAGGTGAGGTGAATATAGCGGTGTATACTGCGGTCAGGGCACGCAGACAATAACCACTACACAACAGCAAGATCGAAAATCGGCCGAAAACGATCGGTGTGTACTGTGTTGAAGGTACACAGAACACCCACTGCTTCAGACGCCAACACACTACAGGCGCTGGCGGCCTTATATAGTGTGGGGCGTGCACTACACAGCCTGAGCTATGATTGGCCACAGGCATCCTGCCTGTGGCCAATCATGGCTCTCCTCGCTGCTGGCGCTGCGATTGGCCAAGCATGCGGGGTCACAGTGCATGCTTGGCCAATCATGAGCCAGCAATGCACTGCGCCATCGCAGTGCATTGTGGGCCGTGAGCGCCACACGAATTTGGCACGAACGGACCAAAATGTTCGGACGTCGCCGAACGGACGAACAGCCAATGTTCGAGTCGAACGTACGTTCGACTCGAACACGAAGCTCATCCCTATCCGGGAGCTGAAGGAGAGGAACCAGCGAATACCCTCTGGGGAACTAATAGAGGGCAAGCATGACATGGGAGCCAAATGGTGGATCCCTCGGTGTCTCTCAATTTCCAACCTGGTTGACAACTGTAACAGAAGTGTGTATCTAGGTAATCAAGTAAATACTATGAAAACCATCTTGTACGTATAAGTATGTATAAAAGAGTCTGCATGGTATACAACCCATTCAGGTAATAATATGGACATGGAGACAGAAAGGGAGTAGTGATGGTGTCCCTAAAATGTCCAACCTGATTGGCAGCTGTAACAGCGGTTTGTATTTAGGTAATCAAGTAAATACTAAGACAACCGTCTTGTATGTGTAAGTATGTATAAAAGGGGTCTACATGGTATACGACCCATTCAAGTTATATGGACGTGGAGGCAGGAAGGGAGTAATGGTGAATAAGATATTTTTTTCTTTTATGTATGTAGCACTGACCCCCGAAGGAGCAGCTGATTTAATTGGGCTTACCTTTACCTTCTTGACCTTGTGTGCGTCTAGGGGTTTCCTGAGGTAAATGGCCCAAGAACTGTAGAGACTGACGCCAGATTTTTATTTGCAAAAATAGTTAACAAACACAGTCTCTCAACATAGGGTTAGAGGGTTCAGGTAGGAACGTCCAGGTACTCTTAGTGCTAAGTCAAATAGGAAAAAAGTCTCTCACTTAGGAAATCCAGAGAATAGGCATTCACAACTGGATCCTCACCCTTATCGGATAGTCCTTCTCTCACCAGGCCTAGCAGCCAACAGGGTGCTTAAATCAAACCAAGTCTCTGCCACAGACTTGTTGTAGAACACTTGAATAAAGCTGAAAGGTGTAGACAACTCGGAGAATCCTCGTATGGTACCAGTGTCTTGCAGCCGGTCCGGCGATACCACACGAGACCAGATTCACTTGGGGTCCTTCAACTGGTCCAGGCTCTTGCTGAGAAGCCAACCTTTGCGTGCCCTTCTCCAGAAGAGTCCTCTCCTGGATACCTTCACAGTTCTTGGGCCATCTACCTCAGGAAACCCCTAGACGCACACGAGGTTAAGAAGGTAACGGTAAGCCCAATTAAATCAGCCGCTCCTTCGGGAGTCAGTGCTACATGTATCTCATGCCGCATACACATGATTAAAAAGCTTTAGTATAATGACTTCCAATCAAAATAAAAACTTCACATAGACCTATCCTGCAGTCTCCTATATCAAGTCCGCAAACACCATACCCAAACAAACTCTAATCGCTGTTCTACGTATATCTCTTATCTTTTGCTCTCTTAGCTCTTTCTCTTCTTAATTTACATTTACCATGAAAGAGAAAAGACAAGGCATAGTGTGCTACTGCAGTCACAAGTAGACTAATAAATACACATCGATCCACTCACAAAACCTCTCTATTTAGAGCATGAAATTACGGCAAATATCAGATTGTACTCCTCCTCACAGCCTCCCCGTGCTTCTGGACACCATGGGATTGGTGTCACTGGCTCCTCCCCCGACGCGTTGCGTCACAGGTCACGTGACATTCTCAAGGGAAATGAGCCTGGTGACGCTCGTGGGGGACTTTTAAGCCGCTTTTTGATGTGCGGTTGCCATAGTGACTCTGCAGGGATCATTGTATCATCATACCGCTTTCCTTAACCACTTCAATACCGGGCACTTAAACACCTTCCTGCCCAGACCAATTTTGAGCTTTCAGCGCTGTCGCACTTTGAATGACAATTGCACGGTCATGCTACACTGTACCCAAATGAAATTTTTTATCATTTTTTTTCCCACAAATAGAGCTTTCTTTTGGTGGTATTTGATCACCTCTGCGTTTTTTATTTTTTGCTAAATAAAAAAATACCGAAAATTTTGAAAAAAAAAATGTTTTTTTTTGTTTCAGTTTCAAAACTTTGCAAATAAGTAAGTTTTCTCCTTCACTGATGGGCACTGATGGGGTTACACTGATGGGCAATGATAAGGCGGCACTGATGGGCACCGATGAGGTGGCACCAATGAAGTGCCACTGATGAGGTGGCATTGATGGACACCGACATGTGGCACTGATAGGCGGCACTGATGGGTGGCACTGATGGGCGACACGGATGGGCACTGATAGGTGGCACAGATTGGCATGGATGGGCATGGATAGATGGCACAGGTGGGCATGGGTTAGGCGGCACAGGTGGGCATGGGTAGGCGGCACAGGTGGGCATGGGTAGGTGGCACAGGTGGGCATGGGTAGGCGGCACAGGTGGGCATGGGTAGGCGGCACAGGTGGGCATGGGTAGGCACTGATAGGAACTGATAGGCGGCATTGTATTATAATATATTGTACTAATGGATGCCAATCAGTGCCAATCAATAATGCATGCCAATCAGTGATGCCCATTGTGGGCACTGATTGGCATCCATTATGGGCACTGATTGGCATCCATTGTGGCACTGACTGGAATCCCTGGTGGTCTAGGGTGGCATACCTTGTCCTTGGCATCCCTGGTGGTCTGGTGGCATCCCTGGTGGTCCAGTGTGGGCATCCTCGGGGGGGCTGTGCTGATAATCGATCAGCACAGACCCCCCCTGTCAGAGGAGCAGCCGATCGGCTCTCCTCTACTCGCTTCTGACAGACGCGAGTGAGGAAAAGCCGATCACCGGCTTTTCCTATTTACACTGTGATCAGCCGTGATTGGACACGGCTGATCATGTGGTAAAGAGTCTCCGTCGGAGACTCTTTACCGAGATCTTAGTTGCCGGGTGTCAGACTGACACCCCGCAACAACGATCGCCGCAGCGGCTCATAATCCTGATCACGTCATATGACGTCCGGTCAGGATTATGCAACCACTTTGCCGCCATCTATTTGCTATAGGGCGGGCGGCAAGTGGTTAAAGCTCCTAGCACAAGCTCAAGCATGAAACAAAATACAATCCTTGTACATATAAATCTTGTGTCCCCACAGATGAGTTTCAGCACCGGTTACCGTGGTCATTCAGCCCAGGTGCAGTTCCATCTCCCCCATTGGCCCACCGTGTGGCGTTGGTGGCATATATATACATCCCCCATTCGGAGCTGGCTGTTTATTCAACCTGTCTCCTTCTGGAGGTTACTGCACACCCGCTGCATCCATCTGCCAGTAGTGCTTTGTTGCAACATTGTGATATGTTTTTCTTTTCTTTTTGGTGGTTTTGTTTTCAGTTTTATAGTTTCTCTTTCTACCTTTTGCTTCTCCTCCCCAATGGTGGGTTCTCTCATGCCTTCACACTCATATACACTTATGTTTCTTGATAATTACTCCACTACACAGGCCATTGCACAAATATTTTTAATTTTTTGGGGTATTTTCCACACTTCGGTAATTACTTTCTGTGAAGCTACACTGGGCTTACTATTAAAATAATTTACCTACAACATACTTTTGTTATAAATTATACAGAAACTTAATATAATATTTTGTTCCCAGATATCCTTGCTCCATGGATTACATATCACTACTTTCGGTCATATGCAAATTTTCTGTCCACACTCTGCACATTTCTTGTCTGCCTGATGTTGCACCTCTATATTATGCCGCCTCAGCTCCCGCGGTGGGGTCTATATCCGCGGCCTACCCTGTGCCGATCACCATGCGCTGCATCCGCTGTTTGGGTTGGTGAGTGTGGTTGGTGAGCGGTCTATAGACATATAACACCTTGTATAATTTTACTTTAAACAATGATATATTACATCTTTATTATATATACCTTATAGGAATCTCTGATTCATCTGCTCCTGACGAGTGGAAAACTCCACGAAACGCGTCGAGATACACTTGATGACACAGTTACATTCCATACGGACCAATCCTTATCCAGTTACCATTAATACTCTATGACATTGTTTTTATACCAGTTAATAGACACACACATACCATGTGGGTGCATGTGCCAGCCTTGGGCATGTTGCCGTGGCATTTGTGTGCCATAGTATTTATATTTCTTATTACTTTGATCATGTGCCGCTATGTTTGTACTATTCTGCTCATCATGTTTATGCCTTGTGCGCACTATGTATATATATATATATGAAATGAACAAATATTTCCTATGATTTTAGATTAATGTCATTAATCATTATTTATTTACAATTTACCTCCACTATCCAATTGCTTCATTTAAAGTCCCAACTACCCTTTAGTTTTTAAGTGTACATATAAAGGTTACAATCATTTTAGATGTCGAGATGTTCATTACATTTTACTGTTCTGAACACAGCTATTTAATAATAATTAATCTTAAAATCACAAATAGGAAACAATAAAACTAGATAATAATAAATAATCAATTTCTTACCCAATAAGGCCACTACGCAAAAATCATACATAGATCTGAATAACATAAAGATAAATATACAATTAAAATAATACAAAAATAAAATTATATATATATCGAAAATAAAAATAAAAATAAATGTAAAAATAAAAATAAGAAATAAAAATAAAAAAAATAATAAAAAGAATAAAAATGAAAATGAAAATAATAAAAATAACAATAATGCATGCAACCGATCAGACCTGTGATCCATCCATCCATCCCATTAGGAGCAGACTTGCGTATATAAGGATTGTAATATCTCAAAAAATACTGTTCATATTTCCATCCATCTCTCTCTCTCTCTCTCTCTCTCTCTCTCTCTCTATATATATATATATATATATATATATATATATATATATATATATACACACACACATGGTGCACGTATTATGAAGTATTGATTAATGTTTTTCTATATACACAGATTTTTTATTAATTTATTTATTGATTTTTATACCACGGAATTATTATATTAAGGTTTGATATCAGCGCAATAATAATTTATTTTGTTATTTGCATTGTAAAAGTGAGGGTTCACTAAAATTGGTGCAGCTTTTATTAACTTCATCACTCTTATTATTATTATCATTTTTATTTTATTTATTTACCATACCAGCGCTGGATTACTTTGCACTTTATTATACACAAGATTGGAATTCTCGTCGGAAAAGCCTTGGATGGTTTTTCTGTCGAAATTTTGCTCAAGCTTGTGTTGCCTACACACGGTCACACCAAATTCCAACAAGAACGCGGTGACGTACAAAACTACGACGAGCCACGAAAATGAAGTTTAATGCTTTCGAACATACGTCAATTTGTTTCTGAGCATGCGTCAGAATTTTGCACGTCGGAATTGCCACAGACAATCCGAATTTCCGATAGAAACTTTTTTCCGGCGGAAAAATTGAGAACATGCTCTCAATCTTTTGCTGGTTGAAATTCCACCAGCAAAAGTCCGATGGAGCCTACACAGGGTCGCATTTTCTGATGAAAAGCTCTCATCAGTCTTTTGCTGGGCGAATTTCTGATCGCGTGTACATGGCAACAGACAATAAGCTGAATTCACAAATCAAAGTGACAATAAAACCCCCCAAAAATATTATATTGCAATTTACCAATGCTTAATAGTGGCGTTTGCACTGGTTTTCTTTTTATGAACTTTTTTCCATTTGTTTTCCCCTGGTGAACTAGCCAGTACCACACTTCTTGTAAAGAGTCTCCAATTTGGATGGAGAAGCAACGGAGATACTTGTAGACATCAGCATTGTAAATCTGGGGAGAGAGTGGTATTAGATTTAGATGGACTTGACTAACAAATTAGAGCTGAACTCCAACTAACGTGTTTTAAGCAGTTACAGGAACAGTCAATCAATAAAAGCTGACCATTGTAAGAACTCCTGTCAGAGTTCCTGTCAAATGGTTAGTATCAATCCTCTAACTGCTATGTTGTCTGGACAGCTTGGTCGTTTAAATTGGAAGTAAACTCCCCTATCGTTTTCAGCCAAGGAAGCTGCCATCTTTGCCTCTGTTTAATCTTCAACTGCTATGGTGCTGCACGTGTGATTCGTTACGACACCAGCCATTGGATGGTTTGATAGTTTGGCTGAGAGCACAGCCAATGTGCAGTTAGCATTCCCGGTATGCCTTTTTTTTCCGATGGGTTTACTTCCACTTTAAAGTATGTTGAAAAATAACTGACTTACAAGGGAGGATCACCAGGTGGAAAAATAGCCTTAAAAGGAAAAAGAATGCAGCTACCCCATCGAAGCATTGGTAAGCTGCAAAACACTATTTTATTGTTTTTGTGTTTAATACTTTTTCAACACAAGAATGAGGCTATCTAATTTTGCAATGTGCCTGTAATTTTCAAATCTTATTACTCTAAGCTGAAAATAATAATAATAAAATAAGTATACTTACTCTGGAGTGTCTGCTGTGTGAACTGAGGCTAATGTCTTCCTTCTGTGGATTCCAGACAAAAAAGTAATCATAACACACAATGCAATTCACCGCAATAGTGCATTACCTGATCACACTTCCATTTACTATTTCGTAGCTCACATCCACTTTCATTGGTTTGTATAGCCCCCAGTCAGTAGTGGAAGAGTCAATTTTCTTCTCCGCAGTAGTGAGCCCTTGTAAAATTTGGAGAACTGTAATCAGATAACAAGCTCTGTCTCACAAGGCACAATAGCACTCATTAGCTATTTTAAGGGGAACTTGTTATTTTCCTTTCTCCAACCCAAACATCTGCTATTTGAAGTAAAAATTGAGATGTTAAAAAAGTGCCACTTAATTGACTTTTATTATAATCTCAGCAGAAAATTACAAATGACTTCATTAGCATGCTTAGATTTACATGAGCATTACTAAGTGCCGTTAATACCAGTCTGGATTTCTCTTCCTGCTGTGTCTAGACCTCCACCATGGAGACACTAAGCAGGAGTAGCTATTACAACTCGCCTGTCCCAGATTCCCCACCGGGAATGAAATAAGGGCGCCAGTCAGCAGGCTGTGCAGTAATGTTCTGTTTGCTGTACTTAGGATTGATCTGTATGGTCATTTTCCTAAAATAAATGCAGAGAATTCTAAATTATAGTGAATATAGTTATATATTTTTTTATTATACAGTTGCCAAGAAACGTGTACATGTGTATTCCTTCTAAATTTAATTGCCCATCTGCAGCCAAAACTTTTCATTTAAGTTTGGATAGAGTATGGCGAGGTTAGAACCCCTCTCCAGTCGTAACTGCTGTCTGCTCTGCTGAAGAAGTTTCTCCCTATGTGTTGTTCTGACACCTGTCAGCTGGACAGGAATTGAGCGCAAATCTTCCCACCGGGGACACAAATAACGATCAAGACCTGACAGATATTCTAACCTTTCTTCACTCTATTCAGTTACAAAAAATAAAACGTTTTGGCTTAAGTGGGACTTTAAAGGGCACCTGTGCTTTGACATCCAGGGCAAAGAAACTGGTTCACAGAGATGCTGTGGAAGTCAAGAGAGGAATCCCTGTGTAACCTTAAATCTATCTACCCTTTTACAGGATTTGTGCCTGGCAATCTACAATTCAGGCACCCAGAAATGCTTCTAAGAAGAGGAAACTTCTTTACTGGAGTGACAACTTTGTTTTGTAGTAAAATAGCAAAGCGGGGCCTTCCTGTACTGACCAATTATTACTATGCAGCATTGCTAGGCCAACTTGGAGCCTGGTTGGCTATCTCAAATAAGCTATGGGTATCTATAGAGCAAGCTGTTTCCAACCAAGGTTTACCATCTTTACTGCTCATCAAGACATTAGCTAAGCTGGTCTACCTATCTATGTTCCCTTCAATTCAAGATTTGCTGGAAGCCTCGGAGGCTACCTTAAAAAGTCCCTCTATGAACCAGGGATGATCTAGGAATACCTACTAAAATAATTTCTCCTTGGACAGACAAAGGCCTTAACACTTTTCAAGACATGTCCACTGATAAAGGGGGAAGTGAAGTATACACCTTATACAAATTTGCGACATCCATCTTAAAGCGGAGCTCCAGGCTTCTTCAGAAAAAATGAAAAGTCAGCAGCTACAAATACTGTAGCTGCTGACTTTTAATATTAGGATGCTTACCTGTCCTGGAATCCAGCAGTGTCTTCACCCCAGCCGATTTTTCAATCGGCTCTCAGGTGCTGCCGCTGCTATTTATTGTAAGGGAGTCTGGCAGTGAAGCCTTGCGGCTCCTTATTGCACATGCTCGAAGCACGCTGCGCTTTGTGAATGGCCCAGTGGTGAGGGAAGGAAGAAGGGGCCAAACTTTCAGGTGACTTTGCAGCACCAAAGTCACTTGGGTGACAGGTACCCACTCCCCCTCCCCCCGAAAGGTGCCAAATAAGGCAGTGGAGGGGGAGAGGAAGCAAACAAGGCGAGTTTCCTCTTTTGGGTGGAGCTACACTTTAAATACCCTTCTAGACAAATTACATTGAACTCCACCATCTGGAATTATCTCATATCTCCCAGGTACAGTATCTCACAAAAGTGAATACACCCCTCAAATTTTTGCAAATATTTTATTATATCTTTTCATGTGACAACACTGAAGAAATTACACTTTACTACAATGTAAAGTAGTGAGTGTACAGCTTGTATAAAAGTGTAAATTTTCTGTCCCCTTTGTAGCACTTACCCCAGAAGGAGCGGCTGAAATTTTCTGGGCTTACCGATTACCTCCTCTAGCTCATACTCGTTGTTCTTATCTAGGGGTTCCCAGGGTTGATAACCCAGTAACTGTAGAGACCGACACTTGAATTCCTTGTTAGGATTTTTATTTTGCATAAAATGGTTGAACAAACACAGTCTCTAAGTTGGGAATAGAGGATATCAGGGTAGAGTTTAGCCAAGGTGCTTGAAACTGTTGACTTCAATAAAAGTTTCTCTCTATGTACACAGTCCAGGGAACAGCCGCTCACAACTGGACTCTTTAACTGTTGGATAAATCATTAAGTTTTGGGTTTTAGGTTTAGCAGCCAACAGGTAATTCTAGCTTTTCAAAGTCTTTCACGCAGACTTGGTTTGAAAATTGGAAACTTAGTTACAACTGGAAGGGTAGAAGTAGGAACTTTCTTACTGTACCAGAATCTTTCAGCTGGTCCGGCGATACCGTAAGAATTATGAATTCAATCAATGTCCATGGCAGCTCTGTTTCCAGGCTCTTACTGAGCAGCCAGCCTTATGCGTGGCTCTCTTACCGAGTCCTCCCCTGGTCGTGTGTAGAGTTGCTGGGCCTCTCCAAAACACGAGACGGCACCGGAACACTTTAGAATCGTCCTTCCAGTTACTGCGCCTCGAACTAGCCCCCAGGGGGCTGGTGAGGAGGACCAGGACCATGGAGTCAGCAACAACTTCTGGACCGGAACCCCAAACCACGTGACTTCGGCACCTTAAGTACCCCTTCCCGGATTACGCAGTGAGACAAACTCCCACTGATTGGTTCCGAGATAAAGATTGGTACCCAATAAGTCCAACCAGACTGTGTTCTCCAGCCTCCCACAGGTGTAATACCCCACCTATGACCAGGCAGAACTTCTATACAGCCCAGCCAAACTGATGCCAAAGTACAATTTAGCACAATTAGCCCCAAAACTCATTACAGTTTTGGGCAAAAAAATACATTTAACGTTAGGAGTACTAGCGCTACACCTCAAAATAACTCAACATGCAGCCATTAATGTCTAAACCGCTGGCAACAAAAGTGAGTACACCCCTAAGTGAAAATGTCCAAATTGGGCCCAATTAGCCATTTTCCCTACCCGGAGTCACGTGACTCGTTAGTGTTACAAGGTCTCAGGTGTGAATGGGGAGCAGGTGTGTGTTAAATTTGGTGTTATCGCTCCCACTCTCTCATACTGGTCAATGGAAGTTCAACATGGAACCTCATGGCAAAGAACTCTCTGAGGATCTGAAAAAAAAGAATTCTTTCTCTACATAAAGATGGCCTAGGCTATAAGATGATTGCCCAGACCCTGAAACCGAGCTGAAGTACTGTGGCCAAGACCATACAGTGGTTTACCAGGACAGGTTCCACTCAGAACAGGCCTCCCCATGGTCAACCAAATAAGTAGAGTGCATGTGCTCAGCATCATATCCAGAGGTTGTCTTTTGGAAATAGACATATGAGTGCTACCAGCATTGTTGCATAGGTTGATGGGGGGGGGGGGTTAGCCTGTCAGTGTTCAGACCATATGCCACACACTGCATAAAATTGGTCTGCATGGCCCTTGTCCCAGGAGGATGCCTCTTAAAAAGATGATGCACAAGAAAGCCCGCAAACAGTTTGCTGAAGACAAGCAGACTGAAGACAAGCAGACATGAATTACTGGAACCATGTCATGTGGTCTGATGAGACCAAGATAAACTGATTTGGTTCAGATGGTGTCAAGCGTGTGTTGCAGGAACCAGGTGAGTAGTACAAAGACAAGTTTGTCTTGCCTACAGTCAAGCATGGTGGTGGGAGTGTCATGCTCTGGGGCAGCACAAGTGCTACTGGCGCTGGGGAGCTACAGTTTATTGAGGGAACCATGAATGCCAACATGTACTGTCACATACTAAAGCAGAGCATGATCCCCTCCCTTGGGAGACTGGGCCACAGGGCAGGATTCCAACATGATAACGACCCCAAACACACCTCCTAGATGACAACCGCCTTGCTAAAGAAGCTGCGGGTAAAGGTGATGGACTGGCCAAGCATGTCTCCAGACCTAAACCCTATAAAGCATCTGTGGGGCATCCTCAAACGTTAGGTGGAGGAGTGCAAGGTCTCTAACATCCACCAGCTCTGTGATGTCGTCATGGAGGAGTGGAAGAGGACTCCAGTGGCAACCTGTGAAGCTCTGGTGAACTCCATGTCCAAGAGGGTTAGGGCAGTGCTGGAAAATAATTGTGGCCATAAAAAATATTGACATTTTGGACACATTTTGGACATTTTCACTTAGGGGTGTAGTCACTTTAGTTGCTAGCAGTTTAGACATTAATGGCTGTTTATTGAGTTATTTTGAGGGGTCAGCAAATGTACACTGTTATACAAGCTGTTCACTCACTACTTTACATTGTTGCAAAGTGTCATTTCTTCAGTGTTGTCATATGAAAAGATATAATAAAATATTTACAAAATTGCGAGGGGTGTACTCACTTTTGTCAGATACTGTATATCTTGGTTTTCTCATTACTTGCAATATAATGTTACGTTCACTAAAACTATCCAATTGCTAAGTGGGAGAAGGATTTGGGAAAGGAGTTTTCACATACAGAGCGGCAACATGCACAATAATTTTAATGTTACGCAATGTGTCAATCATTGGGACAATGCCCTTAAAATTCTATATAGAGGATATATGACTACCTTTAAATTTTCTAAGCTATTCCCAGATGCTTCACCACTTTGCTGGAGGCACTGTGCGAGAGTAGATAGCTACTCCATATCTTATGGGAAAGCTTTCCGTAGCTTCTGGCATGCAGTGTTTTCACTTATGTCTCAAGTGACAGGAATTCTCATCACTCCATCCTTGCATCTAGCATTACTAAGTTTGTCCATAGACACATACCCAGATCAATTTCGGACAGTAATTTCACACATTTTAATAGCGGCTTACTTAACAATTACAAGTAACTGGAGATCAACTAAAGCCCTTAATGTTTTCAAGGTAATCCCCAGAGTTAATGTCAATTTTGCCTATGAGAAATTCCTTACATATAATACTCAAGGCCTTTTACATTAAATGGAAAACATGGGATCAGATATTTAAAGTCTCCAAGCTGTACAGCTGGAAACGGCTCACCTCACCATAACGGAGCACAATGTGTGTAGCATACTTGTTCTTGTTCCAACTGTATGTTTTCTTAGTTATTTTCTGTACCTTTCACATTCTTTCCTATATTATTTACATAATCCAAACTTGCATTTTACATATACTATACGGATACTCATGGATAATGGTACATCTAGGAAAGAATGTATTGTTCTTGTGGGCATCATTATTGCTCTATAACAGGGGTACTGAATTAAAATTCCCAGAGGTCCAGTCCATAACCTTATCTTTCTCCTGAATCAAATTTTTGTTCTATGACTTTCACATGACAGCACCCTTTACATCAATGTCTTCAGTCCCCTCTTTCAAATCACAGACCCCCCTTCACACCAGAGCCCCCTCTCTTTACATCACAGCCCCCTCTTACATCACAGTCAGCCTCTTTCACATCACAGCCCCCCCATATCCCTACTCCCCCCTTTTACATCAAAGTCCCCCTTATCACAACTACCCTTCTCACATCACAGCCCAACACCCCCAATATCAATGCTCCCACCAAAGATAGTTCTTCCTCACAATTACAGCTCTTTCCCCTTCCCTGCCCTCGGGGCAGGACTTAGGGTGGTTGGGGCCCCTAGGCTTGAGTCACTTTCGGGCCCTACCTTCTATAAATTACCGTATTTATCGGTGTATAACACACGCCGACGTATAACACACGCCGACGTATAACATTCACCCCAAGTTTAGGAGGGAATTTTAAGGAAAAAAACTTACATTTAAATGCCCATCAATGCAGCCTAATCAGTGTCCATCTGCAGCCTTGTCCGTCCATCTGCAGCCTTGTCAGTGTCATTTGCAGCCTTGTTAGTGTAGCCTTTTCATTTGCAGCCTTGCCCCAGTGTCATTACAGCCTTGTCAGTGTAGCCTAGTCCTTTGCTGCCTTGCCCCAGTGTCAATTGCAGCCTTGTCATTGCAGTCTTGAAGTTTAAAAATGGCACCGCAGAGATACAGAGTCCTGTGTATCTCAGGTCCTCTCGGTGGCTCTCGGCGGCTCTCGGGTCCTCTCACAGTCCTGAGCAGAGCCGAGAGTAGCCGAGTGTACTCGGCTCGGCTCACAGTCACGCCCAGTCCCTGTGCTATTTCCATCATAGGGCGGGACTGGGCGTGACTATGAGCGGAGCAGAGCCGAGTACACTCGGCTATGCATCTTGGTGGGGCACTCTATTGGGCGGGGCCCATGGGCTTGAGCCCAGTCAAGCCCAATGGTAAGTCCGGCCCTGCCTGCCCTACCTTAACACAGCACGGCAGGGGGCGGAAGGCATGGCAGGCTGGATTGCTCTTCTGTATATGTATTTGCCTGCTTGCCACCACTGCTGCCGTTGCTGTTATACTCGCTGCAGGGAAGGGGGTGGGAGATATGGCAGGTCTACATGAGGTGCGGCCACGGCTTAGACAGGACTGCCACTCGGTCTGTAACTGGACCGAGGTCTGCCATTTAGTGACACCTGCTCTATAATATTTATATATTTTGATGATGGCTTAAGCTGCATGTATCCCTACCATAACTTTACCCAGAGCAACTTGATAAAAAACAATGTTCTTTAGCAAAGAATTGATAATTATGCTACCAAAATGAGTGTGTGCTGTAAATTGCCTCCAGCATTGCTCCAGTTTCTTCTTGCTAGAGGCTGCCATTTTGCTGAAGCCCCTGAACAGCAGTAAATTATAAAGCGGAACTTAACCCATCAATTTAATGGTTTCAAAAAACAGTTACATTTCTGGAATTCCGGGATTGCTAACTGTAACATTTGCTTGTGTCCTCAACCAAACTGTCAAACCATCAAATGGCTAACTGATCACCATGGCAGTTGATTATCAAATAGAAGCAGCTTCCTTGGCTGTAAGGACTCATTTACACTTGCTAGGGTTCAACACACACTAAGGACTAGTTTACACTTGCTTCAAAACAAGGCTTTGCACAGGCTTTGTTAAAGCTTGCTTTCTGAACACTAGTCAAAGCCCCTGTCACTAAATAAAATGGTTAGCTTACAGTCCTGTTTACACCTTGCTTTTGCTTTGCTTCGGTTTTGCTTCAAAAATTATACCTCATGTCGCTTTAGTTGTGCTTCAAAAGCATTTTCCAAGCCTTCATAGCTCACTTGAAGCCCCACTGAAGCCTAATCGAAGCCTCACCAAAGCCTCATCGAAGCCTCACCAAAGGCTCATCGAAGCTCCACCAAAGGCTCATCGAAGCCCCACCAAAAGCACCAAGCAAAAGCAAGGTGTAAACAGGACTGTAAGATAACCATTTTATTTAGTGACAGGAGCTTTGACTGGCATTGAGAGAACTTTAACAAAGCCTGTCTGAAGCCTTGTTTTGAAGCAAGTGTAAACTAGCCCTTAACCGGATCCCGACCAGCTGCCGCCCGCGGCTCGCCTCTGAACCTGATGCAAGTGCCCGACGGGCACCCGCGTTTGGTCGTGACAGAGCGAAAACTGTGATCTGTGTGTGTAAACACACAGATCCTGGTTCTCCCATGGGAGAGGAGACAGATTGTTTGTTCACACCGATCTCTCTCTCCTCCTAGTCAGTCCCATCCCCCCACAGTTAGAACACGCTTAGGGAACACAGTTAACCCCTTGATTGCCCCCTAGTGTTAACCCCTTCCCTGCCATTGACATTTATACAGTAATCAGTGCATTTTTATAGCACTGATTGCTGTATAATTGTCACTGGTCCCAAAAATGTGTCAAAAGCGTCCGATCTGTACGTCACAATATCGCAGTCCCGATAATAATCGCTGATCACCGCCATTACTAGTAAAAAAAATAAATAATAATAATGAAAATGCCATAAATCTTTCCCCTATTTTGTAGATGCTATAACATTTTTTCGCAAACCAATCAATATACGCTTATTGCAATTTTTATTTTTTTTACCAAAAATATGTAGAAGAATACATATTGGCCTAAACTAAGGATTTTTTTTTTTTAATTGGGATATTTATTATAGCAAAAAATAAAAGATGTGTTTTTTTTCAAAGTTGTCACTCTTCTTTTGTTTAAGGCACAAAAAATAAATACTGCAGAGGTGATCAAATACCAAAAGAAAGCTCTATTTGTGGGGAAAAAAAAGGACATTAATTTTGTTTGGGTACAGTGTTGCACGACCGCACAATTGTCAGTTAAAGAGACGCAGTGCCAAATTGCAAAAAATGCTCCGGTCATTAGGGGGTAAAAACATCCGGGGCTGAAGTGGTTAAAGATAGGAGGGTTTAATTCCACTTTAAGGGCTCATTTACACTTGCTGAGGCTTCAACAAGGCTTCGGACACGCTTTGTTAAAGATCTCTGAACGCTAGTCAATGCCCTTGTCACTAAATAAAATGTTTAGCTTACAGTCCTGTTTACACCTTTTTCTTTGTTCTGGCTTTGCTTCAAAAAATATACCCCATGTTGCTTTATTGGTGCTTCAAAGTGTCTTCAAAGCCTAGAAGTCATATGGCAAAGCTCGCTTGATGCCCCACTGAAGCCCCACAAATCCTCACTAAAGCCTCATTGAAGTCCCCATCAAAGTCCCACTAAAGAACCAAGCAAAAGCAGGTGTAAACAGGACTGTAAGATAACCATTTTATTCAGTGACAGGAGCTTTGACTGGTGTTCAGAAAGCTTTAACAAAGTCTGTCTGAAGCCTTGTTTTGAAGCAAGTGTAAACTAGACGTTAAAGTGGAGTTCCACCGAAAAGTGGAACTTCCGCTCATTTGATTCCTCCCCCCTTTCCGGCGCCATAATTGGCACCTTTCAGGGGGGAGGGGTGTGCAGATACCTGTATAATACAGGTATCTGCACCCACTTCCGGAAATAGACACACCCCTTCCTGCACACCCCCCCCCCCAGCTGTCTCCTGGGAAACACACAGGTCCTAGGAAATAGCGGGGACCACTTAGGATGCGCAGCACGATTCACACATGCGCACGAGGGAACCGGGAAGTGAAGCCTCAAAGCTTCACTTCCTGATTCCCTCAATGAGAATGGCAGTGGCAGCAGCTGAGAGCCGAGCGGTTGCTCGGCTTCGGCTGCCGACATCACTGGACCCTGGGACAGGTAAGTGTCCATTTATTAAAAGTCAGCAACTGCAGTATTTGTAGCTGCTGGCTTTTAATAATTTTTTTTAGGTGAACTCCCTCTTTAAGGATGGGAGGGTTTAATTAAGCTTTAAGGCCGTCAGAAGATTGGCCTCTACAAACTCAGCAGTGCCCAAAAATGCCTAAAATTGGGAGCAACTGAGCATGTGCAGGTCAGGGTGATACAGTGTATTACTGGATTTTACACAATATAGGTACCTATTTTTAATGTTTTACATAGCTATATCTGCAAAAGGGGCCAGCCTGAAGTGATCTAACAGGACTTCATTTTCTGACTAATCATAACTGATTACATGTGCAGCACCATGGCAACAACAGATCAAAGAGAGGCTAAGATGGCAGCTTCCTTGGCTGTAAAGGATAGGAGGGTTTACATAACTGTGGTAAATCACTGTTGAGGTTCAGTTAAATGGAAAGAATTTATTTCTAGAACCTTTTTAATCCTAACTGTTAGTATCATTATTATATCTAAATAGACTGGGATTTTTTTTACTTTTTACAATATTTATAAAAGCTGCACAAAAGGAAGCAACATGGTGTGACGGAAACCACGCGAATACTCTGAAGATTTATTTTAAGCTGTGAATGAGTCATTTCTTCCAGAGTCACACTGGGGTTCTCAGTACAAATACACTTGATTCTTCCTTAGCTAGTACTCAAAAGGATGCTTTCCTATAAGCCAGGGGTGTCCAAACTTTTTTTTAAAGAGGGCCAGATTTATTGAAGGGAACATACGTGAGGGCCGACCATTTTGCCTGACATTCTTTAAACCATTAAAATTCGGTCTAAGTGTCTTTGTTCGGGCACTAATACACTGCCCAACAAGAATTCTCTTGCCTTTGTGGCTGTGTGTGAATAAAGAGATGAGCTTGGACGTGTGATTTGGATATACCGTATTTATTGGCGAATAGCACGCACCTTCACTTTAAGAGGGAAGTTTCAGGAAAAAAATGTAAAATTTTAAATAAAGAACTGTGAAGCAAAATAAGGGTCAGTGCCCATCTGCAGACCCCCAATTGCCAGGAATGCAGCACCAACCATTGCTAGGAATGCAGCACCAACCATTGCCAAGAATGCACCCGCCATTGCTAGGAATGCACTCACCATTGCCAGGAATGCACCCACCATTGCCAGGATTTTACTCACTATTGCCAAGAATACACCCACCATTGCCAGGAATTCACTCACTATTGCCAGGAATTCACCCACCATTGCCAGGATTTCATTCACTATTGCCAGGAATGCACCCACCATTGCCAGGAATTCACTCACTATTGCCAGGAATTCACCCACCATTGCCAGGATTTCATTCACTATTGCCAGGAATGCACCCACCATTGTCAGGATTTCACTCACTATTGCCAGGAATGCACCCACCATTGTCAGGATTTCACTCACCATTGCCAGGAATGCACCCACCATTAGCCAGAAATGCACTCACCATTGCCATCAGTGCAGCCTTGGAGGGGACATGGAGGGGGCAGGATGAGCGCCAAAGATATCCTACAGGAGAATCTCCTGTTTACACAGCGACCTCTTTAAGACAAAGTCCCGCCTCTTTTGATGGACAGAACAGTCGTCCAATGGCGGAGACGGGACTTCCTATTACAGAGGCTGCTGTGTAAACAGGAAATACTCCTCCTGTGTGCATGGCACTTGTCCCGCTTCCTCCCTCCGAGGCAGCCAGACTGAGCCTATATATCTTTTGTGGCCCCAGCGCTGGGAGTTAGTCGGGGGCCACACAAGATATATATGTTATAGATAGCCAGGCCACGATTGGCCCGCGGGTCGGACTTTGGACATGCCTGCTATAAGCTGTAGAACAGTGACAATGCCTTTGTTGATAAATTGGCTGCACCTTGCCATGGGCTACACTGTAAGCATTGCACTATTAAAGTGAGACTATGAAATTTTTTTTAAAAATTACATTTATGCTGAAATCCGTCTCTAGCAGTAGCGACTGGTTTTTGGTTTTCTGAGTCTCCCCTGCAACATAGTTTTATCATGTGTTGATCCTGCCAGTAAATCAATTTTTCCCTTTCCTCTTAAAGAATGATAGTGCTGTTTGTTCTGCATGGAAATTCCACAGCAGCATTGTCACTCAGTGGACTGAGTAGTCATAGATGGACAGGTAGTTTTACATGCACTTTAACCCTTTCACTGCCAGATCTGTATGTCATACATTTTGTGTGTATACCTGACAAGCAGACTCCATTTTGTGTGTATATCTGACAAGCACACTCCATTTTGTGTGTATATCTGACAAGCAGATTCCATTTTGTGTGTATATCTGACAAGCAGACTCCTGCCTGTAATGCCATGTACACACAATCGGACTATCCGGCGGACTTAGCCCAGCACACAAATCACCGGACTTTGAAGCGGAGGTCTGCCGGACTTTCCGAACGAGTGGACCTGACCACACAAAACCGGACTTTTTGATCACAGGAGGTCAATGTCGCTGCTTTCGGCGGCAAAATTGACATCTCGCTAGCCCGTCACCTGGTATGGACTTAAAGGGGAAGCCCTACGCTGAAAAAAATGGCGTGGGGCTCCCCCCAAAGTCCATATCAGACCCTTATCCGAGCACGCAGCCTGACCAGTTATGAATGGGGGTGGGGACGAGCGATGCGGCCCCCCACCCCAAAGCACCTTGTCCCCATGTTGATGAGGACAAGGGCCTCTTCAAGGGCCTGGCCGTTGGTTGTTGGGGTCTGCGAGTGAGAGGCTTATCAGAATCCTGGAGCCCTCTTTAATAAGGGGCCCCCAGATACTGGCCCCCCACCCTATGTGAATGAGTATTGGGGTACCATGTACCCCTACCCATTCACCTGGTGAAAAAAGTGTAAAGAAAAAACACAACACATTGTTTTTAAAATAATTTATTGCACAGCTCCGGGGGTCTTCTTCCGTCTTGGGAGGTCTTCTCGCCGGACTCCTCCGCTATCTTCTGCTAGCTCTTTTACTAGCGGAGGAGCCTGGCTTTCTTCTTCATCGCCGCCGCCGTCCGGGGGTCTTCTTCCGACTTCGGGGGTCTTGTCCCCCTCTTGGGGTCTTCTTGCCGGGCCCTCCGCTTTCTTCTTCCAGCTCTTTTACTAGCGGTGGCCCGGTCTTCTGTCGCCACCCCCACCTCTTCTTCCGACTTCGGGGGTCTTGTCCCCCTCTTCGGTTCTTCTTGCCGAGCCTCCGCTTTCTTCTCCCAGCTCTTTTACTTGCAGTGGCCCAGTCTTCTGTCGCCGGGCCACCCAAATTTGCACCCAATCACATAAAAACGCCCCCCAAAAATGTAATCTTCAGGCCTAAGATTATTTTTTAAGAATGAGTGCAAAAACTGCAAAATGGATCTGGCGGTGAAAGGGTTAAAGCGTAACTAAACCCTCCTATCCTTTACGCCAATGAAGCTGCTGGCAGGACCACTGAGTATGCATGGAGGACCACACCCAAAGCTGCACCCAAAGCTGTAGGTGGAGGACTGTACAACACAATTGATGAGAGACTGTTTTTTGTTTCCCTACACAGAACTTTGCCTAAATATGTGATGTCCAGATCTGTGTTGACTGTAGAGCCCAGTGAGCTGTAAGAGAGGACATCTGCTGCTTCATCAGGGTCATGGCATAAATGTATGCAGGACTGCTGCCATCACCCTCAGAGTCTGCAAGAGGTAGTCTGAAAATGCATTCCCTGTTCTGGTTGCCCATGAGAGGGAGGAATTTCATGACAGACTTAGGAGCAGTGAGAGACCTTTGGGTGACATATATTTGCTTTCCTCCTGCTTAAAGGGACATCACCACCCCTTTTTGCAATCCTAGGAATGCTTTCTAGGATGTATTCCCCAAAAACTCTGTTTAGAGCGCTCCAATGTAGTTTTGGGCCCCAACGGTGGCCACCAACAGTTATTTACCCCTGGTCCACGGGAGAACTTGAGCATATATCTCACATATTTAGGGCACCCCCTTTAGTCAGGATTTAAAAATGGAGAAACCCCCTAGATGTGGGACTTTAAAGGTACTACCATATTCACATATGTAAAAAAATATGTAAAACATTTTTATTATACAAAGAAATACATAGTAACAATATCACAGAAACATATAAATAATCAAGCATGCGTAACAATACACAAAAAATCATGGATAGGTGTAATGGAGTAACCCAAAAACCCAACGGCGTTTCAGAGATGAGTCGTATTCTCCTTCATCAGGGGTTTTTTAGTCAGGATTTAGGACTGGCTTCACCGGTGGGCCCCTGCAACCAGGAAATCCCTGATGATCATTTGTTAGGTGGGTGAAAGACAATGCTTTTTGCCTATCAGTGCTTTCTAGATATCTCCCACCGTTGATGATTGGGTAATTTCCCCATTTCATAATTATACTATTCCAATGATTTATTGCAGTAATATATAAAACATCAACTGTAAGCCTCATTAAATATGTGGTAATACTGTAATACCCATCACTTAGAGACTTGAAAAGGTAAAATATACAATATATATTCACAGGTATCCAATTCTAGTTGCCCTTTTTGAGATTCTGTGGACCTTATATATCTTTTTCCAGTTTGAGCCTTACTTGTTTGCTCATAGAACCCATATTCATTAGGTAAGATACACTATAGGCAACAAGATAATAAACATGGATCATTACCCTCTTGCTTTGGGATACCGCTTACATATTAACTATTGTTCATTTTAGATGCACATGCGACTGTGAGGTTTGTGGAATCTGCATACACCCCTTCATCCATCCCTCCACACGGAGGAGTTATGCAGATGTATATATACACATTTGTATATTAAACATTAATAAAACACATTAAATTGGTCCTTGACAGGATCTGTCGTGTGGTGTTCCCATGTTCTTGGTTTCAAGGCCCATCAGGCAAGCATATATGTTTATATGTTGTCTGGTTTGTACAATTCTCCTAGATGTCTATATATTTTTCAGTACTGTTGCGCTTATACATATGTTTATTATCTTTGATAGTTATATGTTTTCTTTGTTTTGTTTATATTTAAAATTTTATATCAGCACCTACCCAGTACTGTCCTGAGGAAGCTACTAAATTGCAAAACAAGTTGACAAGCAAGCATGGAGATAATTTTGGATCATACCTCTCTATACAGATTTATATAATTACATTTTACAAGTATTTACTTCCACTAGAAGGATACAACCTCTAAGTTTGCCTTATTGGGTATCTGTTGACTGTGTCCTTGACTAGGGTGTTGTCTGTATGTTTACATGTTTTGTTACCATTTTTGTAATAAAATATACATTTTATATTTAGAAGGTTTCCTCTCATTATGTGCCTGCAAAGTCTGCTTTTTTTTGTTGTTTTCTCAATCCTTACATATACATATTTAATGTTGGCATGGTGGGGTTCCTCCCTGTCGATTTAGGAGGTATAAACTTTGCACCCTTACAGAACGTTTCAGGTACCCTTTATAAGTAATTTTTATCATATCTTGTTTGTGGAGTGTGTTATGGTGCAACTGTTATTTGCCTCTGTTTGCCACTGTTTAATACTGTATGTATTGCCTGAATAAATAGCCTTTTGTTTCAGCCTTGATATGTTAGAGAGTGCAGTGCTGCCTACAGGGTCATTAACACCAGGAACAGGGGAACTCAAAATGTCAGCGGCTCTTTCGAGGGTAAGTGCTACAACTATTTTTCACGATAGTAGTTCTTCGTGGAAGAATTATGTATGATAGAAAAGTAGAATATTATTTTAAAGCCCAGTGGAACTTTCAGTTTAAATTAGCTAAATATATTCCAGGTGCATCAAAATAAAACGTATTTACAGTCTAATGCCACGTACACATGATCAGACTTTCCGACAACAACGTTTTGCTGGCGGAAAATTTGAGAACCTGCTATCAAACATTTGTTGGCGGAAAGTCAGACAACAAATGTTCGATAGAGTATACACACAGATGGACTTTCCGACAACAAGAAAAATTCCGAATGTGTGTACGCGTCATTACAGTTTAATTTCTTTCTACAGAAGCCACATGCTGGCAGTATACAGTAGAAAAGCCTGTGTCCTGCCAGCATGCTGCATGACCCCTGTTCTTATGTGTAAGCAGTAATCTCTCTGCAGAGTTCTGACATGCCACTAGTTTTTTGTTTTGTTACAGCGCATTTTTGCGCACATTGTTTTGGGGGCCTGTTTCACACACATAAGGCAGCCTATTCATTTCATTGGGCAACACTACATGTGACAAACCAAAGTAGCTTACATAGCTCATCTTTTTTTTAGGTGTTGAGGTTCCTGCGTTTTGATGTGTTTGCTGCACATTTTGAGGTTCGCAAAAATGTGTGTCTGCTTGTCGTGTTTGGGTGAGTCGTTAACAATTAATGGTACTGCAAGCGTGACACATGTTTTTGCGTGTTTTCTGAACACATACAAAAACCCATGCTTTTGCGCACATACACGAAATGTGCAGGTGTGAATGAAGCCTCCAAGACTCAATATTGGCACCTTGAACTCTGGTGAAATCAAGTCTTGTTTTCTAGATTGAGTACTCATCAGGATCCTCAAACTTTTTTCAGGACTTTTACTTTTGGATTAACGTTTTCAACTTTTCCTGGCTGCACAAAATATGATTCTAAGGTAATGATACCAGTTTCTAACTTTTCCAGTCCTCACTGAAGAACACTTTCATGTCTAAATCTACCGCAAAATTGAAAATCCTGAATAATAAGTATGAACTTTTTTAAAAGGATAATGGGAAAATTTCACTCACTGCCCAGTTTGAATAAAATTGACATAAATATCTTCATGAGGCATGAACATTGATATGAAAAATATTGAGCTAAATAAAACAATCTCCATGAGTTATGATGGAATATAAAGTTTAAGCACACTAAAAAAAAAAAAAAAAAAAAAAAAAATCGAATTTAGATTTTCAAACCTTTTTCCGACGATAAGATGCAATATGAATGAAGAATCTAAAGATTGCATTATTAGGAACTTGGGTTATTAAAATGGATTTGCTTTTCCAATGAGTTCCTGAAGCCATTCACAGCTGAACAGACAAAGAATTGAAAGCTGGGAGATGAGAAAGTAAGATGTTTGTGAAAGTCTGTATATCGCATCAAAACTTCAAGCAATAACTTTAAGTGCACAAAGAAGTTTTAATTATTGCTAAGGGAGCATCTGAAAACCATACCATTCTAGAGTATCAAACGTAATATATTTTTATAGAAGGTTTTCTTAAAAAAAAAAAATAGCTGTTTCTGAGGCATTCATAAACTAAAAGGTACAATAGTTAATAAAATATAATGCATTATGAAAAATTAGAAAGTAAATAAATAAATAACGTGGAACTGCCATGCGTGCACTCTTGTGTGAAGTGACATTTTGAGACCAAAGAAAAGGATCTTTAGTTTATTACCACCCTCCACCCTGACCAGCTAAATCCTAAAGATCACATGGCCAGATACCTAGGCGCTTGTCACGTGAAGGAAATGACATTTGACCAAAACCAGCCAATAAGTTACTCTGCCTGAAACACCAGTCTTCTCTTTCTGCTAAGATTGCATAATCAGCCCCATCACCTGATGAAGTGACCAGTGTCTGGATGGTTGGTTGTGTGACCAGCACTGAAAGGAAAGTGGAAAAATTGCTTATTCAGTATACAGGTACATATTAAAGTGATTACAAAGTGTTGCTTTTTAAATAATTAACAAACATAGTGTGGCTCCTATTCTCCTTTTCTGGGGGCGCTCCTGGCTCCTACTCTTCTCGAGTGCCCTCACGGAGGGCCGATTTCCATTGGGGCACTCACGCGGGCATGCTCCCAAGTCCTGTTACTGCATCCATTGACACAGACAGGACTCGACCCCGCCCCCGGCTCCCATGTCACTGGATTTAATTGACAGCAGCAGTAGCCAATGGCTCCTGCTGCTATTAATCTGTCCAATGAGACAGTAGCTGGAGCTGCTGAGCTCGTTCTCATCGCTGGAACGATGGGGCTCAGGTAAGAAAAATGTGTGTGTGAGGGGAGGGGGTCTTAATGCATGGAATGCATTAAGGTGAAAAACCGTGAGGGTTTACAACCCCTTGAAAGTGGTTGTACACACTGTAGGCTTACCTGTAGGTGCTTGAAATATCTCCATGGTTTAGAAGATATTTACAAAAAAGCAGAGCACCGATGACTACGGCGCATGAGCACTTTAGAAAGGGCACATCATGCCTTTTCTAATAGGGGTCATGCCGTGACTGGCGGCTCCCGCACACACATGCGGGAGTGACGTCAAACGACTCTGGCCAGTCACAGAGTCGGAGTTTGCGGCCCCAGAAGGAAGAGGAGTTAAGATGGACGCTCGCTGCTAGTGGGGACAGCGGTGATATCGCAGGCTTCAGTTTCAGGTAAGTGACACATAATGGGCTACTATGCAATGCATAGTAACCCATTATGCTTTACGTTTGCAGGGAAATAAAGAGGAAATAAAACCCACCAGGGTTTACTTCCTCTTTAAGTCTACTGTTTTGCATATACCAAGGAAAGGTTGACAATGTTACACTGTAGGTGCATTTTGCCTCATTTCCTATTGGTTGTGTTGTAAGGTTATGTTATAGCAAAACTAAACTCTCTCAACTAAACTACTTTTATGAACTTCTTGTTATCCTTAAGCTACCAGCATTAGTAAATAGATAGTAAGGTATATTATATTTACTTGCTTTCATTTTTTTTTTTTTTTTACATTTCTTCCATTGCTTCCTGGTTTCTGGCCTGGCCAAAATGGTGCCATACATCCAACGAGTCTTCATGGGCATTTTCTTTTATTTCATCTGGAGGTGGTGGGGTGGTGCTTTCTCAGCTAAGCATGTCCTCCTGCCTGCATGCCTGAGCTAAGGGCAGATGGATTCAAGCAAGTAAAAGATACATGAATAATCTGCCCTTACTCAAGATGGCCGCAGCTAGAAATGCTAGGGAGGTGTTTTCAAAGTGATTTCATAAAGAATAAAGCATGGAGACTTGGATGAATGGGTGAGTTAACCTTGAATACTAAAAATTAATTACACTACTAGTATGCTAGTTTCCAATGCTTAAATACATCTTACTTTTCATTTTTTTTTGTTGCTAATTCGGAGTCATATTGCTCCTGAGTCCTTCTTAAATAGAGAAATGCTGGGAAACAAGGCATAGCAAATGATTGGATTTTAGCTCTCAACAATACATTTTTGTGTTAAGTTTTTCAATAAAGAATGTCAAACAAAACAAGGGCTTAGTACAATTAATAACTTTCCATGGCGACACAAAGTACTGACATAGCAATAGTTGTACATTTTCATGACTTACTGTAGAGACGGCCTTTAGCTAATGATGAAGACCTTGTAATGAGAGAGAGTGACCGCTTGCCGACCTGCTCACGCAGATATAGTGTGGCAGAATGGCATGGCTGGGCGAATTCCCATACGGGTATGGCTTCACCTTTATGAGCCACCAGAGGGATCGTGCCCCGCTGCACGGCGGAGGAACCGATGCGTGTGGCCGGCAGGCGCAATCGCCACTGGTGATGCGCCATGGCGTGCACGAGAGCCAGCACAGGGATTTGTGTGTGTAATCACACAAATCCCTGTTCTGTAAGGGGAGAGGAGACATATTGTTTGTTCCTACTAAGTAGAAACAACGATATGTCTCCTCCCCCAGTTAGTCCTACCCACATACAGTTAGAACACATCTATGGAGCACACATTTAACCCTTGATCACCCCCTAGTGTTAACCCCTTGATTGCTCCCTAGTGTTAACCTCTTCCCTACCAGTGACATTTACACAGTAATCAGTGCATATTTATAGCACCGATCACTGTATAAATGTCAGTGGTCCCAAAAATGTGTCAGAAGTGTCCACTCTGTCCTTCACAATGTCGCAGTACCACTAAAAAAATCACAGATCACTGCCATTACTAGTAAAAAAATAATAAATAATAAAAATGCTTTAAATCTTTCACATAGTTTGTAGACACTATAACTTTTGCACAAACCAATCACTATACAAAAACATGTAGAAGACTATACATTGGCTTAAACTGATGAAGAAATTTGTTTTTTTTAAAACATTTTCGGGGATATTTAAAAAAAAAAAAACAAATTTTGTTTGGGTACAGCATTGCATGATTGTCATGATTGCAAAATTGTAAAAAGTGCTCTGGTCAGGAAAGGGGTAAAATCTTCCGGGGTTGAAGTGGTTACCGTAAACTGTATTAAATAATAAAGATAGGGTGAACTTGAAGAAAGTCTAGAGGAAAAAGAAAAGTAAGGGTGTTAACGAGCAGTGTTCTCAAGTGCTTTAATTGGGTATTATCTATATATATGACTGGCAAAGTACAGCACTGACTGAGATTTGCATGCACTTGCAATCATACTTTTGGTTTCTAGGACTCAGAGTATAAAGAATATAAGAGCCTAATGCCGCGCACACACGACCAGACTTTTTGACAGCAAAAGTCAGACGGAACGAGTCCGTCGGACAATTCGATCTTGTGTGGGCTCCATCGGACCTTTGCTTACCAAAAATCCGGCGGACTTTAGAAATAGAACATGTTTTAAATTTTTCCACCAGAACTACGCCGGACCGAGAAATCCGTTCGTGTGTATGCTAGTCCGATGGACAAAAAGGACGCTAGGGCAGCTATTGGCTACTGGCTATGAACTTCCTTATTCTAGTCCAGTTGTATGTCATCACGTTCAAATCCGTCGTGTGATTGTGTGTGGCTAAGTCCGTTCATTCGGAAAGTCCGTCGGAACTCCGCCGAAAGTCAGTCGGAAAGACCGTCGGACCTAGTCCCTCGAAAAGTCCGGTCGTGTGTACGCGGCATGAGAGTATTTAGAAATACCTTGAACTGGCTCGTTATGCAGTGTATTCAAAGGATGACTGGGAACTCATTGTATCGTTGTATATATGAGCTTCAAAGTCATTTTCCAATAATTCCTGATTCTGGGACATTCCCACCAAATATGAACCATGGTTCCTCAGAATTCACAAACCCTAAAACAAATGCCAGATGTACCTGGAAACGCTTTGCTGCTCTAAAAGGGACTAAATGCCATCTTGACAAAACTTTTCAATTATCTTCAATAAGAGAGACCAGTCTACTGTTTTTGCTCAACAACCACACCTTATAAACTACCCAGGACGCAGTGCTGAGCTACAAAAGAGAGGGATATCAGTTAAAATATGAATATAAATTAAAGGTGAAGTACAGCCATAGCTCATTTCGCTGTAGTTCTCCTGTTGATCCCAGGAGTGCAATTAGTTTTGCACTTCTGCGACCTGTTTTCAGCTGACATCACAGAGCCGTTCATGCTCGGGAAAGATCGTGACCAAATGGTCGGGATCTGCCCACATGCCTAAACCAACACCCGACTCAGCCTCTCAGTAAACAGCTGAGAGCCTGAGCTGGCTGCTTCTGCTCCCTCGACAGCCCAGCATGCTTGGGGGATGGGGGGGATAGAGCAGACAGCGGTGACTGACAGCCCCCAGCTCTCTGCTAAGGGAGAGCTGAGAACTGAGCGATCGGTGGTGTTTGATCGCTCGGTTCTCAGCCTTAGAGCCAGCGGGGGACAGGTGCAGCATCGGCCCAATGCTGCATCCACCTAGGTAAGTACGATTCTTAAAAAAAAATAAAAAATTCCCATACTTCTCTTTTAATTATATTTTATTGTTATTTTCTGCATTCACATAGCTTGAGCAATATGAATAACTAACTACACACAAGTACCTAGTATCCTAGGCTGGGACTCCTGCTATGTTCTAATGATTCTTCGTTGTTTAACCTTAGTTCCACTCATTGTGATAATGTATGAAATAAGGAAGGCAAAAGGAAAAAAAAACCTGTGGGACTTAAAAAAATTAAAAAATAAAAATAAAGTACTTTAAAAGTAAGTATACCAACTTTATTACAAAACCATTTTAAAAATTGTAAAATTACATACAAACGTAATATATATTAATATATATATATATATATATATATATATATATATATATATATATATAAGCATCAGTGTAGAATATATGGTATTTTGCGATCAAGAAAACCCTATATATCTAGGACATATAGGGTTTTCTTGACTGCAAAATACCATGTATAGTACGCTTATGCTTATTTGTATTACGTTTGCATGTAATTGTAATGTTTTAAAAAGGGTTTTGTAATAAAGTTGGTATATTTCCAGTACCATTTAAACAACTTTACTTTTCCTTTGGTGTAATTTGCCTACAAAGTCCCACAAGGTTTTTTTTCCCTTTTATTCAAGGTTTGGGATGTTGGCAAATCACCTATGATACCATTCACTCTATCTTTAGTTTTATCCAGAAATAAGGAAGGCAACCCCCCTATTCATAGCCTCCATATCCCTGTTAATAACTACAACTCAGCGTTTTATCAATGGGAATTCTTATGAATGGGCTGTAATGTACAAACATCCCATTAATTACACGCAGTGAAGGTAAAATGAAGCCATGAGATAAATGAACCGCAACTAATTTTTTTTCACAAGGCTCATTACAAAAAAACTGGCTGGGAAAAAGATACCATTGGCAACTTGAGAACAGTTTCTTGATGTGCAACAGGGGAGGGCAATAATGGTATGAACATTTTATGGCCATTGTATTAAAGTGACAGGGAGTGCCTAAACTTGTTTAAATGATAAGTTCAGTGAATGTGCTTAAAATGACTCCTCTTTTTTCCTAAATTTCATTTGGAAACCAAAGTACCTATTTCTAAATATAAAGGTGCATATTTTTCAACAAATCTAGGGCTGAAGAAATGTCATGCCCATCCCTAACCACAAGGTAGCTGGGCATACAACACAATCTGAAAGCTGAAAGTTCAGCATGAGTGGATATTTATGCCCGTACTGGTGGAACGGACAGTCCAGCCAAAGACAAATTTCTGAAATTTTTCAACGAGACCATTAACGTAAATTAAGTTATTAGGAATGTAATATGCAGTCTAGTGGCGTTTATAAATAAAAGTGTCATCACCCAGTCTGGCCACTCTTGGCAGGATAATGCCAGCATGCCACATCTATGTCTACTTTATTCTTATACAGGATTTATATAGCGCCAACAGTTTGTGTAGCACTTTACAACATGAGGGCAGATATGACCAGTATAGTTCAGATTCAGAGGTACCCAACCTGCTTCTTACTGCTATACCACTTGTACTCCAACATCCCCATTTCTTACATTTCTAAAATGATGAGATCACACCTTAATTTTGGAGTATAAATGGCCATAGCAGCCTATTTATTATTCACACCATATAAATAACTCCAATATCAAATATATACCAAACTATAACCTCCGTATCAACTTGTTTAACTCCAGTCTGTTGGTCTTTTACGGCACCCCCGAACTCCAACACATATTCCACCAATACACTGTGGGGCCCTTTTCCACATGATAGGCCTCCAGCGGATAATCAGCTTGGAGACAATCCCTTTCCCGCAGTGCAATCATCACAGTATTCCAGCTAACCTTGCGCTGGAATACACCGGGGGGCACATACTACCGATGAGCCCCCCACCCGAATCCATCACATATGTTTACTGCCACCGTCAAAGACCAACAAAACACTGCCAATCCACAGCTGCCATGACGACCATCTGCCATGCTCCTGAGAGAAAGAAAACACATAAACCAACAAACACAGACAACATATAGGGGGGGGGGGGGGGGCGGATGGGAAAAACTGCCTACTCCTTTCTTTCCCCACAACTTTCTGTTCCCCAGCCCAGTCCCACCTCCTCCTTATATAGTACCACTCCCCCCTGGACTTTACTCACTGTACCCTCCCCTCTTAGCTCTTCATTTTAACCCATGAATTGTCTCCCCTAAACACACTGTCATGCCAGGCCCTGCACTTCTTTTTCTTTTCTGTCTTTCACGTTCCGGGCCTCACTGTACAGTTACAATACAATTCAATATAGGAGGAATCAGAGGGCCCAGCTCCATAGAGCTTACAATCTACTTTAAAGTGTATATTGAGGCCAAATAGAGAAAAGAATGTTCAGTACATATCTCACATGCATATTTCTTCTTGTTGTATCTTTTTAACAACACTGCAAGTACATAACACCCCTCTCCTCATGCATATATTGATTTATTTCCTAGTAAAAAATTTTGCTACCTCACTCCCAAGTGCAAGCTCATACACAATGTGCAGGGAAAGGGCACTTGGCAGATGAAGTTCTGCGGGTGTGCCTACGTCAACAGTAGTGAGGCGTGGCTCTGCTGAGTTTCAGTTCACCAAGGGCTCTGCGATTCTTGACCAAAATTCCTTACCCTATTGAAGTTTATAGGGGGTGAATCTTGTTGTGAAATTCTGGTCAATTTTAGAGCTAATAGGCAAACTGTTGTGAAAAAAGCAGAACCAACAGCAATGTTGCTTCAAACACTCACTCTTTCTTCATTCTAGGGAATGTATTGGGTGCGCATGTAAGAGCGTGTCCACGCTCAGCAAACCAAATGCCAAAGAGGATTGAATGGACCACACACTGATGACATCACATTGTGTAAAAACAAATTATTTCAGTAACACAAGTCCACAGCATGATATCCCACCTGTCATCCATGGGCTCCAATGTGTTGCACCCAAAAAGGACCTAGACAAGGCTATGAGTAAGTCCCTTACAGGCAAAACACATTTGGGCGGATGGATGGCAGGGGAGGTGCCATGCTATGGATTTGTGTACTAAAATAATTTAAAACACCAGTGTGCAGCCCACTCATAACCTCTTTAACACTTACTGCCAAAAAAGGCTTGGTAAGCTAGGCACTGTCAAATTATTATTATTTTCATACAGCTTTAAGTGCAACATTGAAAATATACAGATCCTTTAAATAACATGCTTGGGGATGTCTTAAAGCTGTATTAAAATACCCTGCAAATTATTTTTTGTGCATTGCCATATCATTTATATTTGTATAATTTCCATAGGACAGGGCATATTTCTCTGTGGAATAATTTTTTTTCTTTACAGTCAGCATGGCTTACACACAGCAGCAGCATCTTATTCTGATTAATTTAAGTTTGAAAAAACACTTTAGCGGCAACATTTGCTTTTTCATCAAATAGTAATAAGCCCACTTTGGCTGGCAGATAGAAATTGGCCAGTAGTTCTCTGTGGCTGTCCTTGCTCTCTCTGATGCAAAACTGTCCTGCCATTAGCCTATTTCCATCAAGCTCTCGTTTAACCACTTCAGCCCTGGAAGATTTACCTCCTTCCTGACCAGAGAACTTTCGGAAACTGCCTCGCTTTAACTGACAATTGCTCCCAAACAAAATTTTTTCCCCACAAATAGTGCTTTCTTTTGGTGGTATTTGATCACCTCTGTGGTTTTTATTTTTTTGTGCTATAAACAAAAAAATGCGTCAATTTTGAAAAAAATGCATTATTTTTTACTTTTTGCTATAATAAATTTTCCCATAAAAAATATAAAAAAACATTTTTTCCCTCAATTTACATATTCTTCTACATATTTTTGGTAAAAATAAAAACACAATAAGCATTTATTGATTGGTTTGCGCAAAAGTTATAGCATCTAAAAAATAGGGGATAGTTTTATGGCATTTTTATTGATAATTTTTTTTTACTGGTAATGGCGGCGATTTTATAGTGATTGCGACATTATGGCGGACACATCGGACAATTTTGACGCATCTTTGGGAGCATTGACATTAATACAGCGATCAATGCTAAAAAATTGCAATGATTACTATAATAATGTCACTGGCAGTGTAGAGGTTAACCACTTCTTAGGGGTTAAGTGTGTCCTAGGGAGTGATTCTAACTGCGGGGGGGCTGTGTTTGACACTCACGTTCAGGATTACAGGGAGCGTTGATCAGTGACAGTGTCATTAGGCAGAATGGGGAGATGCTTGTTTACATTTAAAGGGCAACGTACAGGTACGTTAATCTGTCTGTACATGCCCTTCTGCTGCAGTATATCTGCATGAGGCGGATGGGAATCAATTAAGAAACTGCAGATGATATAGCATAGTAAATTTAGCCAGCATTAGGACATTCTAAATAAGGAATAACTGACTGAAATGTACTAGAGAAAAAAGTGCAGGCATGTGTTTTGCTACAAGAGTTAAATGGCAGAAATGTTAAAATAGACAAAGAGTACAAGCTGTGGCTATACTGCAAGAATTAAGATATTGCAGAGGATACTGGCCAGCAGCAGGGCAGTTTTAATCAGGGATAGTAGGCCTAACTGCTATATGCCTACATTTTGTTTTATCAATGGTATGGAGGGGATGTGGTGAGTGTGGGTGATATAATGCATAGAAGTATAGGTGCCCACTGTTCTTGCACTTATTTATTTTCTTTGTCATGGTACCCCCGTAGGAGAAGCTGAATGTAGTAGTTAGTCACTGCCCCAGCCAGACACACACTTTTCACTCGCTCAGAGACATGAAAGCAGTCCTTTCACTTGTTTGTATGTTTTATTGAGGGGAATTTAACTTGGATGGGGAATGGGAACTTATGAGATGCCCAAGGAATTAAAAGTTATTGTTGGGACTTCTATATACATCCCAGTATATACAATCTCCTCTCTTCTCCTCCTGCATGTCCTTACTTGCAGAGTATCACTCCTCAATCCTCCAGCACATCACTTGCTGTATTTCCTGGACTAGCTAGCACTATAAGCCTGACACTGGCTCAGCCAGGCTTAAAGCAGATGCCCTTTACAGGCAGGGACCGCAGACCCCTATGGTGCAGCAAAATAGAAAGTCCCAGTACTAGCTGTCCTTGTGGCTACTGCTCCCAGCACCACCTCTTTAGGCACTGCAAGCCCTCTGTGAAACTCCTTGAGACTTGCCCAGGAGTGTTCTCCCACTATCCTCTCTTACTCCTCCTGTACCTCCTGGTCAGGACACCACTGTGGGTTGTAAGAGGCTCCTGTCCACACCCGAGCCCAGGCCTAAGGTCACCCCACCGAATGGGGAGCTCCCTTAAAGGCCCTGGCAGCCAAAAGCTGGATACACACCATACAATTTTCTGTAGATTTTTTCCTTCAGATTTACCAAAACCATATAATATGAGGTCAAACCTTAAGAGTTTCAATTTGTATGCAATCAGGGGCCCTTGCACTACATGGTTTTGGTAAATCTAAGGCCGCGTACACACGCGGGGACTGTTCGCCCAACTTTGTCCGCTGAACAGTGTTTCGGCGGACAGTCCGCCCGTGTGTGGGCTTTCAGCGGACAGTTTCAGCGAACAGTTTGCTGAACAAGGTTTTTCGGAATTTCCGAAAAACTGTCCGCTGAAACTTGGTTTCAGCGAACAGTCCCCTCGTGTGTAGGCTTGTTCGTCAAACTAAGTTCCGCGCATGCTCAGAAAGGATTTACACGCCGAAAGTTGTAATGCAGTGTATAGGACGTTGTATTTTCCGTCCCGTCGTACGTGCCGTTCACGTCATCGCGCACGGTTTCAGCAAACTGTTCGTTCGTCGTGTGTGGGCAAGTCCGTCCATGCTAATTTTGAGCGGACTGTTTGCTGAAACTGTTTGACGGACAAAGTTGAGCGAACAGTCCCCGCGTGTGTACGCGGCCTGAAGGAAAATCAGACAACAAAAGTTGTATAGTGTGTATGGGGGTCTAACACTCCATCTTCTTCTTCAACCTGATCAACTCCTCGCCAGCTGGACTGACCCTGGGTATTTAAGGAGGCCTGCTCCCTGCCAATCCAGATTGGGGATTGGTCAGGGCTCCTCAGAACACCCCAGGTGCCTCCACCTTCCCTCTCCACCTCTCTTTCCAGAAAGTACCAGAAGATTCTGGAAAGAAGTGGGAGGTCCTGATGATACCACCTGTGAGTCACCCAGCACTACACTAGGTCACTCCCAACCCAGATCAGAGGGTGCTACATCTTGAAGCAGCTGTGTGTGGTGAACAAAAGGCAGCTTATATTGGAGATGCACAGTGACAAGTAAATGTTTTGCTTTAACCACATCAATCTTAAAAATGGCTCTTGCCTTGCAGCACAACAAAAAAAATGTTTGCTATGGACAGGACAGCACCAAAAAGTGTCTGCTGCCCTAAAATCAGCCACAGAATAACATGAAAGACAAAAAAATCCCCCAGGTATAACAAAGACCAAAACAGAATTGATTAAACAAAGTTAGCAATCAAAATTAAAGTACAGTTTCCTAATCAACTCTAATTGCCCCCCCTGCAGTTTGGCAGACACTGCTGCTCTGTGCTCCTTCATTTATCCATTGGTTATCCAAAACCTCCCTTGATGGCCCTTCTAAGCTTGCTGGTCATAGATAAAAGGCAATGCAGTGCCTTAGGGCTTTGAAAAAAAATCTTCCATATGAATCTGCACAAATATTTTCCGGGATCTCAGATCTGAAACCCACAGGATACATCTAGAATCCATTGTAAAGGTGAAACCAAACCTCATCCCTGGTCATTACAAAATTGTTCCCTGAAGCTGCCCCTGCAAAAATTAGACATTCCAACCTGCAAAAACGAATTTCATGGAGGTGGCAAACTCATTTCAGGGAGGTGACTCTGCCCATCAATGTCCATATGTGCAGTCTATCAGTGACCACCAGTGCAGCCCATCAGTGCCACCTCATCAGTACCTAACAGTGCAGCCCATCAGCGTCCATCAGTGCAGCCTATCAGTGTCCATCAGTGCCCACCAGTGCAGCCTATCAGTGCCCACCAGTTCAGTCGATAAGTGACACCTCATCAGTGCCCACCAGTGCATCCCAGCAGTGTCCATCAGTGCAGCCTATCAGTGTCCATCAGTGAAGCCCATCAGTGTCCATCAGTGAAGCCCATCAGTGCCCATCAGTGAAGCCCATCAGTGAAGCCCATCAGTGAAGCCCATCAGTGAAGCCCATCAGTGCCACCTCATCAGTGCCCACCAGTGCAGCCAATCAGTGTCCATCAGTACCACCTCATCAGTGCCCACCAGAGCAGCCTATCAGTGTCCATCAGTGCCACCTCATCAGTGCCCACCATTGCAACCCATCAGTGTACATCAGTGCAGCCTATCAGTGTCAATCAGTGTCAGTGAGTGCCACCTCATCAGTGCCCAACAGTGCAGTCCATTAGCATCCTTCATTGCCACCTATCAGTGTCCACCAGTGGAGCACTCCTGGCTCCTTCCCAGCCCCTCCCCTGGACATAGACAGAAGACAAAGCCAGCTCGAGCGGCCACAGCAGCTGTATTTGGCCGCTCAGGCTGCTCTGTCTTCTGTCTGTGGCCAGGGGAGGGGGCGGGAAGGACCTAGGAAATTGCCCGGGGCTTGTGGGTGGCCGGGAAACCACAGCCAAATGTGGGAGACTCCTGCGAATTGCGAATTGGATGTTGGAAAATTTACAAACCTAGAGATGACATTACAGGGAGAAATAAAACCTGTTTGTCGCTACAGGAAAAAAGATAAGAGGAAAAAATAATGCTGGCACGTTCTATAGGGGAGAGAGGTGTGGAGGTAGATTGGGTATTGCCAACACTTAGGTGTCTTCAATAAGTAATTATTTCACTTATCTGAACTGAAGTTTAATAGTATATGAGGGCTCACTGGGTTCTGCCATTGTCCCAGTCACTGGTATTGACTACTGAGTTCTATTTAAATGTAAAACAGCTGAGTTCGTACTGAAGAACTGAGAGGACCCACTGTGCAAAGGTAGCAGCTGTCTTACGGCTCCTTTCAATAAGCAAAGAAAATAGAAGAAAGACTCTTATCTTTAATAAAATGACAAAACAGCATGAAAGAAATGGGGCCCTTCCATAATATTCATATAGCTTAAGAAAAACTTAATCGACATTTTAAAGAGTTCTGAGCGGGAAATGAGTTTCAGCTACTTCATTCATCTTAGCTCACTGCTGTTTATAACAAGGTTTAGAGAGTTCTGTGTTGCCGTGTGAAATCTTTTTCTTCCATGGTGTATCTATTCAGGGAACTTTCACACTGCATTCATTTAGAAACGATAACCTGCAAATGAAGAAGGTACTACCACACTACCACCATAATAATGACGCATCTCAAGGATTTATTTTTCTTAACCCTTCCTGCAAATGCTGCCTGATTAAATTTGTCTAGATAAGACCACGCTTTCATAATTGCTGGTCTGTGGACCTCTGGTTAGTTCTGGCCCCTAGCAAGCTAGAAATCAAAGGCATATTTTGCAGTAGTTTACTGATTTGTTTTAATAATGCTTAAAGTGAAGTAATAAAAGGATAAAATAAAACAATAAAGGAATAAAATTCCTTTAAAATTCATACCTGGGGGTGTCTATAGTATGCCTGTAAAGGGGCACATGTTTCCCGTGTTTACAACAGTCACATGGCGGAAGACTCCCACTGAGGCGGATCGTGCGGTGGACGAAGCGGAGAAGAAGCCAGAGGAAGATGCCGGACGAGAAGAGCGGTGGAAGATGGAGAAGAAGATGGAGGAAGAAGAAGAACACCAAAAGGAAGACCAGAAGAAAGAAGTTGGAAGAAGAAAAAATTATTAAAGGACTTGTCAAAAACCATCTCTTGTCTTTTTTCACCTTTTTGACACTTTTTTGTGAAATGGTGGGGGTACAATTGCAACAGCTTGGTCAGGTAAACACTCTCCTGATGGCAAATTGTCAATTTCTAGTCCAGGCCAATTCTGCCATTTCTCCCCTACATGTAAAAAAAAATATTTTTGCTAGAAAATGACTTGGAACCCCTGAACATTTTTTTTTTTCCAGAGACCCTAGACAATAAAATAGTGGGTGTTGCATATATTTATGTTGGATGATATTTGTGCAGCGGTTTTTCAAATGCAAATTTTTGGGAAAAAATACACTTTAATGGTTTTTAATGCACAAGTAAATTAGCACTGAGTAAATAGATATCAAACATGTCATACTTTAAAATTGCGTCCGCCCACGGAACATGGCCAAATTACAGTACCTACAAATCTCCATAGGGAACGCTTTTAAAGTCTATACAAGTTACCAGTTTAGAGTTACACACCTTAGGACACCTTTTGGGCACAAGAACTGTCCCTCTCTCACACAATGTCTGACTGATGCTATCACTTTGACCCCTTTCACACTGGGGTGCTTTTCAGGCATTTTAGCGCTAAAAATAGTGCCTGAAAAGCACCTCTCATGCCTGCCCAGTGTGAAAGCCTGAAAGTTTTCACACTGAATCGGTGCATTTGTGGGACGTGAAAAAAAGTCCTGCTAGCAGCACCTTTGGGGCAGTTTGGGAGTGTTGTATACGCCGCCCCAAAATGCCCTGCCCACTGAAATGAACGGGGCAGCTCTTCCGAAGCACCTGCAAAGCGATTCAGCAGCGCTGCTTTTCAGGTGCTTTTAACCCCTTGAAAAGCGCCCCCGCTACTGCCTGCAAAGTGCACTTTATAATGGGGCAGTCTAGGTGTGAAAGGAATCCTTCAACCTTTGTTTAGCATCACTCACATTGTGTAAGACCCCTTTCATACTGAGATGCTTTACAGGCATGTTTGTGCTAAAAATAGCACCTGTAAAATGTCTCTTCTGTGCTTTCACACTGAGGCGGTGCGCTTGCAAGACAGGAAAAAAAGTCCTGCAAGCAGCATCTTAGGGGCGGTGTGAGAGATCTGTAAACATTGCTCCTCCACTGCCCCTTCCCATTAAAATGAATGGGTACCGCTTTCAAAGCACCATAAAAGCACTTTGAAAGCAGTGCTAAGTGGGTGCTTTTAACCTCTTCTGGGGGTTAGAAGAGCCCCGCTATCAGCGCCAAAGTGCTGCTATAACAGCGATAAAGCGCCTTTAAAACTGGCTGTGCTTTACCGTTAATGCCCGCACTGCCCCATTGTAAAATGGGTCTCTAAGAGAGACTGACCAAAGCATGCTTTTATTATTTATAGTTTAAAAAATTGGCAGTCAGGATAAAAAAAAAACATTGGCAGGCTGGCATAGTGTCACTTACCTTTCTAGCAGTCTGTCTAGGTCCTTTCACGACACAAGGCAGAAGGGGGTCTCCTCCAGTGCCTCCCCCTTCATGATCACATGACCTGACTTCTCCGTTCTAAGCTTATTCAGCTTGGAAGCTGGATGGACGGCCGTGGAGCCGGCCATGGAGCCGGCCACGGTGAGCGGCACTGTCGGCACAAGGAGCAGCCCAGCTGCTGCAGAGTGGGGACCCAGGACTCAGCCAGAAAGAAATACGTCCGTCCCTGCAGAGTCGGCCACAGAGGTGGCCACAGAGAGGCAGATGAGCAGGGCCGGGCCAAGCAGCTGACAGAATCAGGAGACATGTCATGCGGCCCCCGGCCCACCAGGCACATGCCCAGTGTGCCCTATGGCCAGTCTGGGCCTGCTGCCCACCTCTACCGTGAAGAGAGGATGGACCTGCATCTAAGCCCACGTACACACGGTCGGAGATTTTGGCAACCAAATCCGTCGGATTTTGCCCGTCGGATTTAGTCCGACGGATTGTGTCCGAAACTGTTGCATACACACGGTTGGGCCAAGTTGGCGAAAAATCGGATCTTTCAGAACGTGATGACATAATTTCGTTACGATGGGACTACATTCAGGCTAGTAGCCAATAGCTTGATGTAGGAATTTGATCTGAGCATGCGTGGCACTTGGTCCAATCAAAATGCTCTACACATGATCGGATTAGGTCCGTCCGGCCCAGTTGGTCGGGAAATATTTCCAACATGTTGGAAAATTGGGTCGGACGGAGATTCGGACGGAATCAGTCCGATGCATACCACACACAGACGGATTATCTGACGACACAGTCCGATAAGACTCATTCCGACAGATTCTCCGACCGTGTGTACAAGGGCTAAGTCTTCCAGAGCTGTCTTCAGAGTTTGGGCTTGGATCAGAGCTACGGGACTGCATCCCTGTGTGAGGAAGGGTAGTCTTATACGGTGAGTATAGCCCAAAACCTATGTTTTCATTGGAAAATTAGGGTGGTCATGTGATTGGACAGAGGAGAAACAGCAGACGGATGTGCTCATCCTTCTGTCATTCTTCTCTTTCATTTTTTTAATCAACTTTATTGCTATCACAAGGTACGAACAACATCCCTCAAAATCATCTGATCAAATTGAGATTGGTTTGAACAAATGCTTTACAAGCCAGTAATGGCTTGTAGACATCAACCCGAAACCAGAAGTGATGAAATCCTTGTCGCTTCTGTTTTTTTACATCATGGGGGGAATGGGTGCTTTCTCCAATATCAGTTTTCCAGAACACAAAATAGTGACATTTCCCGGCTCCCTGATTGCACAGGAGAGCCTGGTAAAGGCAGCGGGCAGTGGTGTGAGGGGTGGGGGGGCCTCTGTTGTATTCAATACTTTTTTGTGGTATTTTGTGTGTAAAATCAATTTTACCACCTCAGCCCCGGAAGGATTTACCCACTTCCTGACCAGGCTATTTTTTTGCGATACGGCACTGCGTTGCTTTAACTGACAATTGTGCAGTCGTGCGATGTTGTACCCAAATTAAATTGCGGCCCTTTGTTTCCTACAAATAGAGCTTTCTTTTGGTGGTATTTGATCACTTCTGCGGTTTCTATTTTTTGCGCTATAAACAAAAAAAGAGTGGCAATTTTGAAATAGACCCGATATTTTTTAACTTTCTGCTATTACAAATATCTAAAATAAAATAAATAAATTTCTTCATCAGTTTAGGCCAATATGTATTCGTCTACATATTTTTTGTAAAAAAAATAAAAATGCAATAAGCATATATTTATTGGTTTGCGCCTACAAAATAGGGGATATATATATATATATATATATATATATATATATATATATATATATATATATATATATATGGAAAAAACTTGCCATGCTTCTTATTAAATACCTTAGACTGTCTACTTTGCAAAAAGGGGTCATTTGGGGGATATTTGTACTGTCCTGGCATTTTCGAGCCTCAAGAAATCAGATGAGCTGTCGGTACACCAGGATTGATCAATTTTCATAGTTTGTGGACTCTATAACTTTCCTACAGACTAAATAATAAACACTGATTTGGGTTATTTTCACCAAATAAATGTAGCAGAATTCAGTTTGGAAAAATTCATGAAGAAAGATTATTTATTTGCGAAATGCAGAAACGAAAAATGTGTTTTATTGTCAACATTTTCAGTCTTTTTTCCTTTATTTAGCAAAGAATTTAATAAAACAGTGGAAATTAAATAGAACCAAAAGAAAGCTCTATATGTGTGCGAAAAAATATATAAAATTTTCATATGAGTACATAATCACGTAATTATCATTCGAAGTGACACAGTGCTGAAAGCTGAAAATTGGCCTGGGCAGGAAAGGGGTGAATGTGCCCTGTATTGAAGTGGTTAAGCAGCACCAACCAGAAGGGTACAGAAATTCACAGAATGAATAAAGCAGGGAGACCCTTCCACTGCAAATCCTCAGGTATTGTTTCCCTTCCAGCAAGGAGAACATTGAGCAGCAGGAATGACATCTTCAAATCTCACTCCAGATCTCATGAGACTAGCAGTCAAAGGCAGCAGTGCCTTAGATCTCAGTCAGAGGATATGCATCAATGAGACTGCAGCTCTAGGTGCAGTTTGTGCACTTTTACTTTTCAGGAGGAATTTGAGACAAAGGGTAGATTTTTTTTTACCACAAAAACATTCCTAGATGTTCCCTTTAACATGGCAAATAAATCTTCAGCATTTTGAATTGAGGTCCACTTTAACTGGAGCACAAACCGATAGATTTATGACCCAACATCGTATTCAAGATCTGATATCTGCTCTCTACCAGTTTATTGGGTTGAAGAATAAAGACTGAAGTTTGGTTAGGTCTTCTAGTATTTTTCTCAAGTGGGTGAATCAGCATGGACTCCTGACATACTCACCTGCTTCCTATATAAACCAGGGGCTGCTTCCTTAGACTTTTCCTAAATGACAGATTCATTGAAACCTCAACTTTAGTCCTCTGATGACAATACTGTAATATGTATTCTGATGATAACTCAAGTGGAAAGTAGTAAAGAAAAGTTAATTATGCATAACATTAAAAACTGACATATTAATTAATACAATCCTCATAAAACATACCCCATTGAAAGTTCCCAAATGTACCCCCCCCCCCCCCCTTACCCTATAATTAGTGGGCCTTCTACCTTTCACTCCACTCCACACTAGTGTTATTCCCTGAATTGATTGTAGTAATTACATCTTGGCAAGTGTACTGCCTAGGCTTCACAAGATATCACTTTGTTCCCAGAGTAGCTGCCAAGACTGATTACTGGCAATAAACAGGTTGAATAGATTTTCTTATTACATTGTCAAATTGCTGGGGACTTTTTCATAGAAAAGATATTTCCTCCATGTCCAAGGTGTTCTGGTTTCCTCCAGTGAATTAGTGAAACATTAGATTTGACATTTAATATTTGTCACATACGAGAATACTCTAAGCACAGCAGAAGGAAAGAGACATGTAAAATAAACAAACTTTGAAAGTGTAAAGGAGGTCAGTCGGGGAAAGTTGGCAGATCCGTGATTGAGAACAAAATCATTCTAACTGAAAATTGTAAGATAGTTTAAGCAACTCTGTATATCTATCTTGTCGCAAACGCCTAACTTCCCACTGTTTCTTTTCTGAGCCCAAATTCTTCTATATTTTTCACAATAATTTTCCCTTTTTATAAGATCTGATGAAAAGCTCTGTAAAAAGGAGGTATCATTTTCCAATTTTCCACTTCAGAAACCTGATTGTTGCTTCTAAAGGCACTAACTATTGTTTAAACAAGCATCTGTCCATTTTAAGCTGATCTCTGGCCAAAAGAAAAAAAAAAAAGTATACCTTCCTACTCCCCCATTCTTTAACTTATAAATAATTTTTCATTAACAAAACTATAAGCTATACCATTGCTCAGGTGGTGGCTGTGTCTTGTAATCCAAATATATTGGACAAGAGTAGTGAGTGTAATATCTAGGATTTCCGGTTGTACTGTCCCTGTGGATCCATGGGAATATTTATTTTTTGGTTCTAATATTTCATATAAAGATTTTTGGAACAGCTTAACTCCCCATTTATTAAAGTAGTTGTAAATCACAGACTCAGAAAAATTAACAAAGCACATCCCACTATAGTGTGTACTATCCCTAATCCAAAGCAGAAAGCCTTCTTACTCTCTGATCCCCAGAGAGGCTAGACTTGTCAGGCTTCACAAGCTTGTTGCATATTTGTAGTAAGTTTGCATTGCATGACTCCAGATCAACTTTCTTTGCAAACATTCTGCAAGTCTAGTTGCAAATTCTGGTTCAGTTATGTTGTGCAATAGTCATCCCACCACAGGGGTCACTGTGGCTGAATTTTCATGCTGTAGACTTGCAGAGTTCCTCCTGAAGACTCACCACTGCAATTTTGCTCTTCCTAGAGAGAAAATTTTTCTACACATTGGAAAAGTGTCAACTAGAACTTGTGCTTCAAGTGCTCTGCAAGTGTACAACTTGCCAGTGAAAATGTGCAGCAAGTTAACAGATGTTGGATAGCAACATGGTTTAATATCATACTTCTGGTATTTAATTTCCTGGTTGATACAGCCAGGGGGGCCTAAGATCAGAATAATAATGGCTTGACTCAAGCCCACCTGCTATGATGTGTGTGATTACAGGCTTCAAAGAGAATAAGAGCTAGATAAGACGGCCCAAGGCTAATAGAGATGACTCATGGACAAACGCTGCCCCTAGTGAACAATACAGCATGCTTCTTGGAGAATGGGCAGATATTTTAAGGACTACCGCTTGCAATATCTATTGGATGGAAGGCAAATGGGGATGGCTACGAGTGGGCGTGTATGTTTTCAGTAAAAAGGAGCACACACAGGCAATCTCTCTCTCTCTCTCTCTTCTGATGCTGATCTTTGCATGAGCCTGCTGGCTCGGCCATCTTGAGACCTTGTTCTAATGCTGGCTTGGGGCCTAAGCCATGTGGCCCAGAGCTCTATCAACATCTTGAGACCAGCCAATAGGAGTCTATTTCAGAGGATGTGATATGTATATTCTTGTATTGTGTTCTGATTGTGAGCTCTGTAACATTGTAATCTCTTAATACATTTATGTTAGTTTTCAAGGGAAATAAGTGTAACTTGTTTACTAAGCAGGTGTGTTTGTTAAATAATTGTGCTTATCAGACTCTTATAGACTAGCTAATTTATATGGATAGGCAATTGAATACATGGATCCAATAGTTATATAGGCTACAATAGCTTGTATAATATTGAATAGGTTACATCAACAGACTTACAATTCAACACTGCCACAAAATTGTGGCAAGTTATTGCTATCTGGGTCTCTTCTCTCTCTACTATCTGCATAATGAATTAAGCCGGTGTCCCATCATATAAGGTCCCCCATAATGCATGCATGCACAGTACACAGCAACACAGATTCCGAAAATAGCCGAGGATGAACGGCGCCTGCGCCATGAGTCCAGGTTCTAGCCCCACCATCCAAGTGGACATAGAGTAGGAATAAAAAAGAGCCGAGCGCAGCAAGGCCGAGCCCGAAGCGTGGCGAGCGGCCCTCTAATTTTCCCAACCCTATGTCCACTTGGATGGTGGGGCTACCACCTCCACTCACAGCGCAGGCGCTGTTCAGCTTCAGAGATTTTCCGAAGCTTCTTCTGCCCCGTACTGCGCATGCGCAGTAGGGGGCGGACGCTATATGATGGCAGGACACTATCTGCCAGAACACCGGTACCTCAGGTATCCCAGGACACTGCCCGCAAAGTGGCTTTGTAACAGAACTTTAGCCCTTTGATGACTTATTCTGGGTCACAGGAGAGCAGGAGTGCACTCCTATCACCCATGAGAGAAACATTGCTAAAAAAAGAGTTGCCCATAATTCTGCAGAGATAATTTCCTGTCTTCACATTGCAAGTCATCAATGGCTCCATCTCTGATTGTGTGGTGTAATCAACACAACCATCAATTTTTGGAATCTAATATATGAAATCTTTGGAAAGAATTTACAAAAACCACCAAATATTTTTTAGCTTGCTTGTCCTTGACTTAATTGATTTAATGATCTGTAGCCTCCCTGGCGGTATGATTATGTCAGATTTTTGTGTCTCAAAGCGGTACAATGTTTTGCATAGACATTTGGCGTTTTATATTGTAGGCCTGTAATTCTTAGCAATAACACAATTAAATCTGTCCAAACAAGAGTCTAGTAGATATCCTGGGTATGATAAAGTTTGAAAGACAAAATCATAAATTATAATATAATAAATAATTATAAAAAAATAATAATAATAAAATGAATTTCCCCACAATTCACTATCGCTCAATTCTGCAAGTGTTCTAATTTACTATCAGTGTTTTCAAGCTGGTCTAAAACCACTTTTAACGTAAAGGAACACTTTTTGGTTGCTATGGACAATCTCCAGTTTCCAGGCAGAAAGAACAGTATATATCATATAAAACTGCACGCACGGCTTTGGACAAAGCACTGGGGACAAAAGGGATGTGAAATGATTTCATACAGTAATGTAATCTGTAAGATTACAGTGTACTGTACGCGTTATGTATTTTCAATTTTTTGAATTTCCCGCCAGGAAATACAGTAATGTAATCTGTAAGATTACAGTGTACTGTACGCGTTACGTATTTTCAATTTTTTGAATTTCCCGCCAGGAAATTTCGACGCTCGCAGGGAACGGAGCCCGGCACACAAGACATGGGGGTGGAGGACAGAGCCCGCAGACACAGCGGGGGGACATCGCAGGATCCTAGGGACAGGGTAAGTATACCGCACCAGGATCCTGCAATGCAATCCTAAGTGTGGCTCGGGGGTTACCGCTAATGGTACTGAAATTTAACCCCAAGCCATTCTCGGGAAAACCACCAGGGAGGTTAAGGGCTGTGCACACAGGCTAAATGTCAGACGGCATCGGCCGCCGGACTGTTTCTATTGACATTCGGCCTGTGTGTACAAAAGGGCTAAGTGTGTCCCTAGGGGGTGTTTTCTAAGTGTGTGGGATGTGCTTTGACTGGGGGAAAACAGAGATCTGTGTTTTTTCTTAGCAGAAACACAAGATCTCCATTTTCCCCTCTGGCAGAACAGCGATCTGCCTTGTTTACATAGGCAGAGTGCCATTCTGCCTTTCCTCAGAACGATTGGCTGGTCCCGGCGGACCCACTGATTGGCTCTCACAGCAGGGAGGTGTGTCCAATTACAGCAGGAGCGGGACGCGCATATGCCCTGGAGCTGATGAAAGAAATCACGTACAGGTCCTTAATCACGCGGTCCTTAAATTAAATGAAATCACAAAGTGAAACAAAACCAAAAAATGTAAACATGAATAACAAGAGCAAAGCATATATATATATATATATATATATATATATATATATATATATATATACGCAATATATTCCAAGGTCCACCAGTGACTAAAGGTGTTTAAGTGACAATCAAACAAAAATAAGTGCTTCCAGTGTTCAGGTGCCACTCCCCCATGCACAGAGAAAACATCACAGAGTGCTTTGAATAATACTCAAGGTCCTGGCAATTAGCTCCAGTATTATAACATCAGAGGATATCTGTCTCTTTAGCCCACACTTCAATCCACAAATAATGGCAAAATGAAACAAAGGAGAAATATTGCACTAACATGTTCAGTAGCAACAAAGAAATGGTACAGAGCATACACAATGTCTTTTTCTAAATGTGCTTGTTCGGGGGGAAACATATAGACTGGAGCTACTCTGTGACGTCAACTCGCACGCCGGCGATCATTTTTTATCATACTGGAGCTGTTTTCCGGTAAGAGGCTGTGTATGGGGGAGCGGCACCTGAACACTGGAAGCAATTATATTTGTTTAATGTCACTTAAAGTGATTCTAAGCCTTTGTTTTTTGTTTTTTTATTTAAAAAAAACAACAGTCATATTTACCTCTGCTGTGCAGCTCGTTTTGCACAGAGTGGCCCTGATCGTCCTCTTCTGGGGTCCCTCTGCGCCTCTTGTGGCTCCTCCCTGCATCAGATAACCCCCTAGGAGAAGCGCTCGCCTGGGGGTTACCTTGTGGGCAGGCTCCCGAGTCCAGAATTTGGTGTCCATAGACACGAATGCCAGACTCTGCCCTGCCCCCCCCAGCGCCCGCATCATTGGATTTGATTGGCAGCAGCGAGAGCCAATGGCTGTGCTGCTATTAATCTATCCAATGAAGAGCTGAGAACCCCTGGCAGAAGGACAGTGCATCTCTGCCGAGGTAAATACAGGGCTCAGGTAAGTAAAACAGGGGGACTGGGGGGACCGGTCACTGCCAGAAGTTTTTTCACCTTAATGCATAGGATGCATTAAGGTGAAAAACACGAGGGTTTACAACCCCTTTAAAGCTCCTTGAGTCACTAGTGGACTTTTGATATAATTTTTTGACTATTTGGCACATATGTATTTATGCTTTGCTGTTATTATTCATGTCTATATTTTTGGGTTTTGTTTCACTTTGTGATTGCATTGAAAGGGGACCCACAGACTAAGGCCGCGTACACACGCGCGGACTGTTCGCCCAACTTTGTCCGCTGAACAGTGTTTGGGCGGACAGTCCGCTCGTGTGTGGGCTTTCAGCGGACAGTTTCAGCGGACAGTTTGACGAACAAGGTTTTTCGGAAATTCCGTAAAACTGTCCGCTGAAACCTTGTTTGAGCGAACAGTCCGCCCGTGTGTAGGCTTGTTCGTCAAACTAAGTTCCGCGCATGCTCAGAAAGGATTTACACGCCGAAAGTTATAATGCAGTGTATAGGACGTCGTATTTTTCGTCCCGTCGTACGTGCCGTTCACGTCATCGCGCACGGTTTCAGCAAACTGTTCGTACGTCGTGTGTGGCCATGTCCGTCCATGCTAATTTTGAGCGGACTGTTTGCCGAAACTGTTTGACGGACAAAGTTGGGCGAACAGTCCCCGCGTGTGTACGCGGCCTTATTTTTGTTTTTTTACATTTTTTATGTCCTGTATTCAGACATTTGTAATTGATGCAGCCCCATACACTGAGCACAAGTTTTAATATTTTCTATTTCTATTACCTTAATTAATACTTTACAAGCAGATTAGAGATATAACAGCACATTGGGATTGATGTACTAAGAGTAAGTAGGCTGTTCACTTTGCAAGGGAATTTTCCCCAGTGCTTAGTAGATGTGGTGAAATTTCACTTGGCAAAGAATATCCAATCATGTGCGGGATTAAAAATACAGCATTTTGCTTGTACATGATTGGATAATGGAAGTCAGCAGCCTTATTCACTAAGCTCTGAGGGAAATCTGCGTTTGCAAAGTGAACAGCCTATTTGCCTTGAGTAAATCAACCTATTGTCTACCATTCTAGTTAGTAGTATATTGATTGAACTGTTACTATTTTGTTACTGTTTTTAGTACTAAATGCATACGAGGATAACCTCTGAATAGATTTGCTCTAATTTGATTCCTTTCTGTGCATTTTTCCAGAGTGGGTGCTTTACAGTAGGTAGGGGGCATGTGGTACACTGAAGGGGTATTTATACTTTTGCTGTACAATTTGAGAAAACCACTCTGTATGTTTGTTATGTGACATATATATACATATACATGTCACTTTGTTACAATGTAAAGTAGTGAGTGTACAGCTTGTATAGCAGTGTCAATTTGTTGTCCTCTCAAAATAACTCAACACACAGCCATTAATGTCTAAACTGCTGGAAACAAAAGTGAGTACACCCCTAAGTGAAAATGTCCAAATTTGGACCAATTAGCCATTTTTTCCTCCCCGGTGTCGTGTGACTCATTAGTGTTACAAGGTCTCAGCTCAGGTGTGAATGGGAAGCAGGTGTGGTTAAATTTGGTGTTATCGCTCTCACTATCTCATACTGGTCACTGGAAGTTCAACATGGCACCTAATGGCAAAGAACTTTCTGAGGATCTGAAAAAAACAATTGTCACTCTACATAAAGATGGCCTAGGCTATAAGAAGATTGTTAAAACCCTGAAACTGAGAAACTGAGCTGCAGCACGGTGGTCAAGACCATAGAGTGGTTTAACAGGACAGGTCCCACTCAGAACAGGCCTCGCCATGGTCGACTAAAGAAGTTGAGTGCACATGCTCAGCATTATATTCAGAGGTTGTTTTTGGAAAATAGACATATGAGTGCAGCCAGCATTGCTCCAGAGGTTGAAGGGGTGGGGGGTCAGCCTGTCAGTGCTCAGACCATACGTCGCACACTGCATCAAATTGGTCTGCATGGCTGTCGTTCCAGAAGGAAGCCTCTTCTAAAGATGATGCACAAGAAAGCCTGCAAACAGTTTGCTGAAGACAAGCAGACTAAGGACATGGATTGCGGGAACCATGTCCTGTGGTCTAATGAGACCAAGATAAAATGATTTGGTTCAGATGGTGTCAATCGTGTGTGGCGGCAACCAGGTGAGGAGTACAAAGACAAGTGTGTCTTGCCTACAATCAAGCATGGTGGTGGGAGTGTCATGGTCTGGTTCTGCATGAGTGCTGCCAGCACTGAGGAGCTACAGTTCATTGAGGGAATGCCTACATGTACTGTGACATACTGAAGCAGAGGATGATCCCCTCCCTTCTGAGACTGGGCCACAGGGCAGTATTCCAACATGATAAAGACTACAAACACACCTCCAGACGACCACTGCCTTGGTTAAGAAGCTGAAGATAAAGGTAATGGAAGGACTGGCCAAGCATGTCTCCAGACCTAAACCATATTGAGCATCTGTGGGGCATCCTCAAGCAGAAGGTGGAGGAGCACAAGGTCTCTAACATTATTATTATTTTTATTATACAGGATTTATATAGCGCCGACAGTTTACGCAGCGCTTTACAACATTAGGGCAGACAGTACAATTACAATACAATTCAATACAGGGGGAATCAGAGAGCTCTGTTAGTTAGAGCTTACAATCTAGGAGAGAGGGCCAAGTTATACAAAAGGGTAATAGCTGTGGGGGATGAGCTAATGGAGAAAGTAGTGCAGTTGTTAGATGGAGGCAGGATAGGCTTCTCTGAAGAGCAAAGTTTTCAGGGATCATCTAAAAGTGGATAAATTTGGAGACAGTCTGACAGATTGGGGTAGCGAATTCCAGAGGATGGGCAAGGCTCGGGAAAAGTCCTGGAGAGGGATATGGAAGGAGGTGATGAGGGAGCTAGAGAGCAGGAGGTCTTGGGAGGAACGAAGAGAGCGATTAGGTTGGTATTTTGAGACTAGGTCAGTAATGTAGCTGGGGGCAGAGTGTGGATGGCTTTGTAGCTTATTGTTAGTAATTTGAATTTAATTAATTGGGCAAGTGGCAGCCAATGGAGGAATTGGCAGAGAGGGGTAGCAGACACTGTGCAGTTTGTAAGGTGGATGAGTCTGGCAGCAACATTCATGATGGCCTGAAGGTGGGATAGTCTATTTAAAGGTAAGCCAATGAGGAGGGAGTTGCAGTAGTCAAGGCGAGAGATAACCAGTGAGTGAATCAGGAGCTTCATTGGTTAGAAAGGGATGTAGTTTAGAGATGTTGCGGAGGTTGAGGCTGCAAGCTTTGGAAAATTATTGGATGTGGGGCCGAAAGGAGAGTTCAGAGTTCATGATAACACCTAGCACGTTTGCATGTGGCGATGGGTGGATGGTTGTGGCATTGCTCTTGACGGATAAGTCAGGGGAAGAGGTACGTGGGGGAAGAAATATTATAAACTCGGTTTTGGACAAACTGCCTTTGAGGAACTGGTGTAACATCCATACAGATATGTCTGTTAGTAAGTTAGTGATGCATGAGGAGACTGATGGAGTGAGCAGAGGGGTAAAGAGATAGATTTGTGTGTCGTGAGAGCTGACCCAGGGAAGAGGTGTAGATTGAAAATAAAAGAGGTCCAAGAGCAGAATCTTGGGGGACCCTGACAGAGAAGCGAAGAGGAGTGGAGGAAGTAGAAATTTAAGTGACACTGAAGGTGCATTGGGATAGGTAGGATGAGAGCCACTGAAGAGCACAGTCACGGAGACCAAGGGAGTAAAGTTTTTTGAGGAGAAGAGGGTGGTCAACCATCTCAAAGGCAGCTGAAAGGTCCAGGAGTAGGAGTACAGAATAGTGTCCGTTGGTTTTTGCAGTTAGTAGGTCATTTGTGAGTGTTAAAAGAACAGTTTCTGTGGAGTGTTGAGGGTGAAATCCAGATTGAAGGGGATCAAGAAGGTTATTCTTAATGAGGTGGTCACTCAGTTGGTTGTAAACCAGGCAGTCAAGGAGTTTAGAGGAAAAGGGGAGCAAGGAGATAGGGCGTAGGTTGCTAAGATTGGTAGGGTCCAAGGATGGCTTTTTAAGTATGGGGGTGACCAGTGCATGTTTTAGAGCATTGGGGAAAATGCCACAGGTGAGGAAGAGATTTAAGATGCGAGTTAGACAGTGTAGAATAGAGTCAGAGGGTGACCGTAGTATTTCAAAGGGAATAGGGCCCAGGGGGCAGGTGGTTAGGTGTGCGTTAGAAAGGAGTTTAGCAACTTTGTCTGTAGTAGCAGATTTGAATTATGGGAGTGTCAGTTGTACCTGTTCACATGGGGGTCTTAACTGGGGGAGATACATGTAGAGTGGAGATTTCATCATAGATTGTATCAATCTTGTTTTTGAAGTGATTAGCAATCTCCTGGGCAGTGAGTGAGTCAGTGGGTGGAAGTGGTGAAGGGCGAAGTAGAGAGTTAAAGGTAGAGAAGAGTTTATGGGGACTGGAGGAGAAGGTGTCAAGTGTTGTAAAATAGGTCTGCTTGGCAGTGTGGAGAAAAGAATAGTATTTTTGGAGGGCAGATTTGTATTGTTTGAAGTCTAACATCCACCAGCTCCGTGATGTCGTCATGGAGGAGTGGAAGAGCACTCCTATGGCAACCTGTGAAGCTCTGGTGAACTCCATGCCCAAGAGGGTTAAGGCAGTGCTGGAAAATAATGGTGGCCACACAAAATATTGACACCTTGGGCCCAATTTGGACATTTTTAGCTAGGGTTGTACTCACCTTTGTTGCCAGTGGTTTACACTGTTATACAAGCTGTACACTCACTACATTACATTGTAGCAAAGTGTAATTTCTTCAGTGTTGTCACATGAAAATATATAATAAAATATTTTCAAAAATGTGAGGGGTGTACTCACTTTTATGAGATACTTTATATATATATCGTTTATGATGTTTCTGAGGAGAAGGTGTGTCATGGCTGGCTGCAAGAACTTCTCAACTAGTTCAGTTTGATCTGTCCCAATTGAAAGGCTGGGGACAAGCTAATTCCAGTTTCTCATTAAAGTGGTTGTACACCCTATACAACCACTTTTACCTACAGGTAAGCCTATATTAAAGCTTACCTGTAGGTGCTAGAAATATCTCCACAGTTTAGGAGATATTTACAATAAAGCCATGCACCGATGTCTATGACGCTTGCGCACTTTAGAAAGGGCAGATTGTGCTGTTTCTAAAGGGGATCACTGATGGCTCCCACGCACATGTGACTCCGGCCAGTCACAGAGCCGGAGTTCACGGGCCCTGGAAGGAAGAGGGGTGAAGATGGACGCTCGCTGCTAGTGGGGACAGTGGTGACATTGCAGGCTTCAGTTTCGGGTAAGTGACACATAATAGGCTACTATGCGATGTATAGTAGCCCATTATGCTTTACCTTTGCAGGGAAATAAAGAGGAAGTAAAATCCATCAGGGTTTACTTCCTCTTTAACACACAAATGGAGAAGCTTGCTGTCTAATGCCGTGTATTCATGAGCGGAATGTCCGACAGAAAAAGTCAGATGGGAGCTTTTCATCGTATATTACAATTGTGTGTATGCCCAATTGGACGTTTTACATCGAAAATTCTGATGGACCTAGAAATAGAACATGTTCTAAATATTTCCGATGGACCCAATTCCTATTGGGAAAACTGCTCGTCTGTATGCTGTTCCGACGTACCAAAAACGACGCAAGCTCTGAAGCAAGTACTTCCTTTTTCTAGTCCTGTCATATGTGCTGTACCTCACTGCGTTCTTGACTTTCGGAATTTGGTGTGATCTTGTGTACGCAAGACATTTTCAGTGGAATTCCGTTGGAAAAACCTTCAGAGTTTATTCCGACTGGAAAACCGTTTGTGTGTGCACGGCATAAATGTTTAACCATTTGTAAGGTGTGGACATTGTTCAAATCTATTACAATTGATAAGATGATATCTGCCAGCACAGTACAGAAAGGTTTAATTATGGCAAGCACAGCTCCCCCCCATAACAAAGAGGGCTAAAACTATTTGTTGTTGCTTGAAGTTCCAGAGAACATCATCTATATAGGTAAGCTGCAATTTTTAAATATTTTTTTTTAATTTATGCTATGTAAATGACATGTAAGAAAAGTAGGTGTTATTACAATTTGGCTCCAAAAGTGGAAATACCCTATAGATCTTGTGTGTGTTTTATTTATATTTTGGCAAATTAATGTGTAGCGGTACCCCGCAGGGGCTGCTTAGTGATGTGGCCCACCTGTCACCCTGCCTGGCCCAGCATTCACTTTACAGACACTCCAAGACAATGAACAGTCTGCTGGCCAGTGGCGGCTGGTGAAGTTTTAGGGTGGGGGGGTGCCCCGCTCTTCTTTTTTGACCCCTCCAACTTGGTGAAAATGGGCGTGGTCTCAGCAAAATAGTGTGCGTGGCTCTAAGGCAGTGTGGCTAGTGTCTGAGATGAGCGAGGGATGGAGGGACAGCAGGCCCAGATCCTACACAACAATAGAAATATGTGTATTCTAGAAAGTTTAACAATCAGCAGATAAAGATATTCCAAACACCTGGTGTTAGCACTTCAATCATCCCGGCACCATGGTTGTTATGGTATCATGATAAATGAAGCGCATTATTTCTATTATAACATTGTAATATAAAATTAAATCATTCAACTCACCATAATGCAGAATCAATGGGAGCCCTGAGCGTGTCACTAGCCATGTCGCCTGCCACCAGTTACCATCAGGTGTCCACAGCGGAGTCCATCCTTACATCAGGTGCCCCCAGCGGAGTTCCTCCTTACATGCAGCCTGTGTCCCATCAAACTGCAGCAGCCTGTGTCACCATCAATTGCAGCAGCATGTGTCACCATCAATTGCAGCAGCGTGTGTCACCACCAAATTGCAGCAGCGTGTGTCCCCATCAAATTGCAGCAGCATGTGTCCCCATCAAATTGCAGCAGCATGTGTCAACACCAAATTGCAGCAGCATGTGTCAACACCAAATTGCAGCAGCATGTGTCACCACCAAATTGCAGCAGCATGTGTCACCACCAAATTGCAGCAGCATGTGTCACCACCAAATTGCAGCAGCATGTGTCACCACCAAATTGCAGCAGCATGTGTCACCACCAAATTGCAGCAGTATGTGTCACCATCAAATTGCAGCATCATGTTACACCATCAATTGCAGCAGCATGTGTCACCACCAAATTGCAGCAGCATGTGTCACCTTCAAATTGCAGCATCATGTGTCCCACCAAGTTGCAGCAGCATGTGTTACCACCAAATTGCAGCAGCATGTGTCCCACCAAGTTGCAGCAGCATGTGTCCCACCAAGTTGCAGCAGCATGTGTCCCACCAAGTTGCAGCAGCATGTGTCCCACTAAATTGCAGCAGCAAGTGTCACCATCAATTGCAGCAGCATGTGTCCCACCAAATTGCAGCAGCATGCATCCCACCAAATTGCAGCAGCATATGTCCCACCAAGTTGCAGCAGCATGCATCCCACCAAATTGCAGCAGCATGTGTCACCGCCAAATTGCAGCAGCATGCGTCCCACCAAGTTTCAGCAGCATGTGTCACTGCCAAATTGTAGCAGCATATGTCCCTACCAATTGCAGCAGCATGCGTCCCACCAAATTGCAGCAGCATGCATCCCACCAAATTACAGCAGCATGCATCCCACCAAATTACAGCAGCATGCATCCCACAAGCTGCAGCAGCATGCGTCCCACCAAGTTGCAGCAGCATGCGTCCCACCAAGCTGGGGCAGCATGCGTCCCACCAAGCTGCGGCAGCATGCGTCCCACCAAGCTGCGGCAGCATGCGTCCCACCAAGCTGCGGCAGCATGCGTCCCACCAAGCTGCGGCAGCATGCGTCCCACCAAGCTGCGGCAGCATGCGTCCCACCAAGCTGCGGCAGCATGCGTCCCACCAAGCTGCGGCAGCATGCGTCCCACCAAGCTGCAGCAGCATGCGTCCCACCAAGTTGCAGCAGCATGCATCCCACCATGTTGCAGCATCATGTGTCCCACCAAGTGGCAGCAGCATATGTCACCACCAAGTTGCAGCAGCTTCACATCAAACCCACCCTTACTTACCTTGCAGTGCATTGTCCTCTCCAGCGGTGTCCCACCAAGCTGCAGCAGCATGCGTCCCACCAAGCTGCAGCAGCATGCGTCCCACCAAGCTGCAGCAGCATGCGTCCCACCAAGCTGCAGCAGCATGCGTCCCACCAAGCTGCAGCAGCATGCGTCCCACCATGTTGCAGCATAATGTGTCCCACCAAGTGGCAGCAGCATATGTCACCACCAAGTTGCAGCAGCTTCACATCAAACCCACCCTTACTTACCTTGCAGTGCATTGTCCTCTCCAGCGGTGTCTCCTGTGGAGAGGTCCGTCCTCTCATACTTCCTGGGTCCTCTCTCCTGGGTGCAATTGGAGAGAGAAAACAGGAAGTGACATGAACTCAGATGTCAATCAAACTGCCCGGCCGTAGTAATATATACTATGAACGGGTGGAAGCTACTCGGCACTTCACAAAGCGCCGCAAGGCGGGCTAAACGCATGCAAATGAAGCACCACGTCTGCAATCTCGTGATTGCATAGACGTGGCGCTTGCCATAGGTGCACTGTGTCCGGCGTCGGACTGTGTCTGGCGTCCGAACACAGTGCACTTAAAGACTTTTTTTTTTTAAAGGGCCAGCTTTAAAAAAAAAAAAAGTGCTTGCATGCATCCCACCATGTTGCAGCATCATGTGTCCCACCAAGTGGCAGCAGCATATGTCACCACCAAGTTGCAGCAGCTTCACATCAAACCCACCCTTACTTATCTTGCAGTGCATTGTCCTCTCCAGCGGTGTCCCACCAAGCTGCAGCAGCATGCGTCCCACCAAGCTGCAGCAGCATGCGTCCCACCAAGCTGCAGCAGCATGCGTCCCACCAAGCTGCAGCAGCATGCGTCCCACCAAGTTGCAGCAGCATGCGTCCCACCATGTTGCAGCATAATGTGTCCCACCAAGTGGCAGCAGCATATGTCACCACCAAGTTGCAGCAGCTTCACATCAAACCCACCCTTACTTACCTTGCAGTGCATTGTCCTCTCCAGCGGTGTCTCCTGTGGAGAGGTCCGTCCTCTCATACTTCCTGGGTCCTCTCTCCTGGGTGCAATTGGAGAGAGAAAACAGGAAGTGACATGAACTCAGATGTCAATCAAACTGCCCGGCCGTAGTAATATATACTATGAACGGGTGGAAGCTACTCGGCACTTCACAAAGCGCCGCAAGGCGGGCTAAACGCATGCAAATGAAGCACCACGTCTGCAATCTCGTGATTGCATAGACGTGGCGCTTGCCATAGGTGCACTGTGTCCGGCGTCGGACTGTGTCTGGCGTCCGAACACAGTGCACTTAAAGACTTTTTTTTTTTTAAAGGGCCAGCTTTAAAAAAAAAAATTGATTTTTTTTTTAAATTTTTTTCTGACTGCCTGGATGGGCCGCCCCTGCCGCTGGCTTTTGTTTTTTGTTATTTTATTGGAATTCAACTTGGGTTGGGATGGGTAGCCCAGTGAAATAAGAGCACAGTTGCTAGGGACAACTATGTACACTCCTTGTACACTTTTCCAGACTCCTCCAGCACAACTCTTCACTTCCTAACTAGTGTTTCACTCCATTCCTCCTGGATGTTGCTTCCTATTTAGTGGTTTGCTCCATCCTACCTGGATGTCGCTTCCTATTTAGTGATTCCAGGAACAGCTAGAACATGGTGGTTAGGCCTTACACTGGCTCAGCCCGGCCTTAGCAATAGCCTTTTGCAGGCAGGGACCGCGGACCCTTATAGTGTAGAAGAAAAATATGGAAAGTCTCTTTAGTGCTAGCTATCCTACTGGTGGACTATTGCTCCCAGTCATTCCTCTTCAGGCCCTGCCAGCCCCCCTAGCTGCAGCTGCCTGACTTCTTTGCCCGTGACATTGCAATCCTCCCTTCTGGCTCCACACCCAGTTCTACTGTTTTCTCTCAGCTCTCTCTGCCATGCCTTACCAGTCCTCCTGATACCACATGTCATTCACCAACCACTCTGGGCTGCAACCAATGGTTCCTTCCTGAAAACTTGCCCGGCAGTACTAGCTCCTGCTGTCCTCTCAGACGCCTCCTGTGCCTTCTGTTCGGATCCTTCATGCTTCTTGAAATTCTCTGTCCTGCATCCGAGTCCCAGGCCCAAGGTCACCCCCCTTCACACTGGGGAGCTTTTTCAAAGGCCCCAACAGCCTAGTACTCCATCCTAAGTTCCTCCACCTGACAACTACCCCCCCCCCCCCCCAGCTGGGCTGACTTTAGGTATTTCGAGGAGGCTGCTACTCTTGAGTCCACACAAATAAAAATAAACAGGTCTGCCTAATTTGCCTGTACTAAAAAAATCCTAACCTCTAGCACTTACCTAGGTAGAGGGTGCTACAAATGTAATGCTGATACCTGTGTTTGTAACAAAATATTAGTAGGATTTAATTAGGTTTTGTTTGCTGAATAATGAGGCTATATGCTGGAACATTTTTAGGCTACTTTCCCACTGGGACGTTTGGGGGCATCGGCAGTAAAGCAGCGCTAATTTTAGCAGCACTTTACTGTCGTTTTTGCAGCACTTTTCGGCCACTAGCGGAACCCTTTTAACCCCCGCTGCTGGCTGAAAAAGGGTTAAATGCACCCGCAAAGCCCCACTGCAGCGGCTCTTTGCCGGTGCTGCCTATTGATTTCAATGGGCAGGGGTGCTGCAAGAGCGGTGTATAACTGTAGCCCAAAGGAGAGACTCTGCTGTGTTAATCAAAATCTTTTGGACTACATTCCCCAGAGAAGAGATTTCTGGGAGGAGGACAAGAGCTGAATATTCCCAGGTTGTACAAGACATAAAGCTAAACTCCAGGCACATTTTTTATGCCCCCACTGCATGGGTTAACTGCTAGTTTTATTCTAGGGGAGAGAACAGCAGAGATATACTTATCTGATCCTCCCTGCACATGACCAGTCTGACATCCCTGCGCTCCAGGAACTGTTCCTGACATCAACACTCCCAGAACAAGCTTCGTAGACAGGAACAGTCCGCTTGAACGTGGGGGAATGCTGTTTTCCAGAGGATTAAAGGATCAGGTGATTATAAACTTTGTTTTCACCCTTAAAGAAAAAGAGCAGATTACACATGCAGTGTGAACACAGCTCTACTGCATGGGAAAATATTTTGCCCAGAGAGGGCTTTAACTTCCGCTTGCCACGAGGGAGACCGGAGAGTGCAAATCGCTGTCCAGTGTGCACCATCACTGCTGCATATCAGTGGCCTGAACGGGTTCTGGAGTGATGAGTCCACAGGTGCTGACAGATAGAGTCACCTGGGTGCAGAGCAGAGACTGGACTAATTGTTGTGTGTGTGTGACCAAATGCTGATCTACAAAATTGCTGGGACTTGTGAGCTGCTGCTGTGGGGATTTACTATCTGCTGCTAGAGAGACTGAGCCCTTTATAAATTGACCATGCAGCCATCTGGTATCCTTATTGCTGCCTGCAAGCTTGACTAGGACTATTGCCATGTGCACCAACAGTTCAACTGGGCCCCAATGCTAGCTGACTGAAGTTAGAACTAAAGACTGTTCCTTTACAGCTGCTACACAGAGACCTTTACATTTACTTAAGAGGTACCTCTCAGAGGACATTGTGCTATATCCTAGCCATTCTCCCAGAGTGCACTGGTATAGCACTATTATAGTACATAGTACAAACTAGTTATAGTACTAATATTTACATTTCAGTTAATGCCTATATGCAGGATTAGTATAAGTGTCCTCCCCAGCGCTAGTTGGGGCAGCTGGGTAAGCAGGCAGTAATAACCAGTAATGACTACCTCTGGTTGCTATGGACAATGGCACCTATTTATTTTTTATTTTTTTATAGTTCTGAAAAGCAGACAGAGCACACAAGTTCTTCTCCTGGGTTAAATTCCTCAAAAATGGTGGAACAAAGCACAGTCCCCACCGGCTCGCTCAACTTCAATGTCCCTTGAGGTACCTCTCAGGGAACATTGCACTATATCCTAGCCATTCTTCCAGAGTGCACTGGGATAGTACTATTATAGTACAAAGTGCAAACTAGTTATAGTACTATTATTTACATTTCTGTTAATGCCTATATGTACTTTATTGCTGACTTTGTGACTCATGAGTTAATTCCAGTCTATTCATACAGAACCTCATTCTAAGTTACCTTGGCATAGTGATTATACTATCTAGTGGACTATGTCTGAACCTACCTTTTGCATATTCATTTATGCTCAAACCCCATTTATTTAAACCCGTACCAATACATTGAGTTTACCACTAGACTCATGTTCTTATAAGTGCTTACAGTAACTTTTATTCAACCAGGTGTGTCAGAGAGGCTGGGGTTGTTCTTGGAGTTGAGGTGCAGAACAGAGAACTCAAATTCCCAAGTGGCTCCTGTGGGGGTAACGCTACAAATAGTTCAAGTTTCAGCTGGTGTTGCACTTTAACCACTTACGGACCGCCCACCGCAGTTTTACGTCAGCTGTTTGAAGGAGGATATTGTTATTATGGCAGCAGATAGCTGCCATAACACCAGTATCCCCTTCTTCAGCAGGCAGTCCGCTACAAGATAAAAGTGGTCTCTGTGGCGGGTTCACCGCGAGATCACTTTTATCGGTGGCGGGAGAGGCGCCCCCCTCCCACCATGATCTGGTGCCCTCCGCCGCTTACCGGAGCCGTCGGCAGCGCGGAGACTAACACGTCCTGTCGCTAGCTGGGTATGGAGAGGAGGGGAAGTCTCCATACATACAACTGCTACCCACAGCTCTTAAAGGGCCATTATTTAAATAATTTTTTTAAATGAAAATTTTTTATTTTATTATTGCATTTTAGTTTAAATATGAGATCTGCGGTCTTTTTGACCCCATATCTCATATTTAAGAGGTCCTATCATGATTTTTTCTATTACAAGGGATGTTCACAATGTAAAAATAAAAAATTAAAAAATTAAAAGGTAAAAATAAAAGGTAAAATAAATAATAAAATTTTTTTTTTTTAAATGCGCCCCCTCCCGATGAGCGTGCGTGCAGTAGCGCCCACATATGAAAATGGTGTTCAAATCCAACATGTGGGGATTCACCGTGATTGGTAGAGCGAGAGCAATAATTCCAGCCCTAGACCTCCTTGGTAACTTAAAACATGCAACCTGTAGAATTTTTTAAACATCGCCTATGGAGATTTTTAAGGGTAAAAGTTTGTCGCAATTCCACGAGCGGGCGCAATTTTGAAGCATGACATGTTGGGTATCAATTTATTCAGCGTAACACTATCTTTCACAATATAAAAAATAATAATTGGGCTAACTTTCCTGTTGACTCATTTTTTAATTCAAAATGTGTATTTTTTTCCAAAAAAAGTGCGCTTGTAAGACCGCTGCACAAATGCGATGTGACAGAAAGAATTGCAACAACTGCCACTTTATTCTCTAAGGTGTTAGAAAAAAAATATATAATGTTTGGGGGCTCTAATTAATTTTCTAGCAAAAAAAAACTGTTTTTAACTTGTAAACAACAAATCTCCGAAAGAGGCTCGGTCCTTAAGTGGTTAAAAAATTTGCTTTGTATTAAACATGGTTGATTTGAAGAGAAAAAGCTAAACAGACAAAAAAAGAACTTATTATTTTGAAGCACAAATACTGGAAGGATGGAGAAACGCAACTTTATGTTTTCCTAGGCCTTTACATACAAACATTGCACAGTACTATGTATAAGGTGGAATAATTTTTTAGAGGTGAATAATGAAAGTACCTAGCTAGAACAATCCATAACATACATAGATTTCTGGTACTGTGTGTGTTTCTGGGATGCATTTAGAAAGCATGATTTCCATTGAGGAAGGTGGAGGTCAGGGCTCTTCAGGATAATTGGCAGGTTGGTAAGCGGAGATGAGATTGGAAGCTGCCGTATTTTTATCACTGAGGACCCGGAGCTTGTTTTAGCGTTTCGCCTGATGTGACACCCTCCCACACACTACTGTCATCTCACAAGATAAAAGGCTTTAAACACTGCTCTTGTAAGGTGTGTATTCCTTATGTACTACACAGGTAAACAATAAGATCAAGCAAAATGACTCACTGGTTCCACTTGGCAGCTTTTTGTTACTTTAAGACCCCTTTCACACCACACCGCACCTTGCGTCGGCGGTAAAACGCCGCTATTTTTAGCGGCGTTTTACCGCCGGATTTGCGGTGCATTTCGGCCGCTAGCGGGGCGCTTTTACCCCCCGCTAGCGGCCGCGAAAGGGTTAAAACCGCCGGCAATACGCCGCAATAGCGGCGTTTTGCCGGCGGCATTACAGCGCTGCCCCATTGATTTCAATGGGCAGCAGGGGTGGAGGAGCGGTAAACACACCGCTCCTTCACCGCCCCAAAGAAGCTGCTGGCAGGACTTTTTTCTGATGTCCTGCCAGCGCACCGCTGTAGTGTGAAAGCCCTCGGGGGTTTCACACTACACACAATGGTGCAGCTTCTTTAGGGCGTTTTGCAGGCGCTATTTCTAACGCTATAGCGCCTGCAAAACGCCCTGGTGTGAAAGGGGTCTAAATGGGACCTAGCACTAGATATTCAAAGGATGTGCATCCATGCTAAGTAATGTATGTAACACTTATGCCCTGTACACACAGTCGGACTTTCCGACGGAAAATGTGCGATTGGACCTTGTTGTCGGAAAATCCGATCGTGTGTGGGCTCCATCTGACTTTTTCCATCGTAATTTCCGACACACAAAGTTTGAGAGCAGGATCTAAAATTTTCCAACAACAAAATCTGATTGTTTAAATTATGATCGTGTGTAGACAATTCCGACGGACAAAGTGCCACGCATGCTCAAAATAAATTACGAGACAAAAGCTATTGGCTACTGGCCCGTTTATAGTCCTGTCGTACGCGTTCTACGTCACCGCGTTCTGAACGATCGGATTTTACGGCAACTTTGTGCGACCGTGTGTATGCAAGACAAGTTTGGGCCAAAATCCATAGGAAAAAATCTGACAGATTTTGTTGTCGGAATGTCCGACCGTGTGTACAGAGCATTACAGGTGTTTGTTACCTTTCTCGTCATAATCACATGGTTTTATTGCTAATTGTTAGTGACTTGGCTTTGTTTATGAACAAAGCCAGAGTTGGTGAAATTTGAGATACATTTTTACAATTTTTATTTGTATAGCAATATTATAGTGTATGTACTGCTGGCTGTTTAGTACAACTTTAAGGACTATTTTTTTTTTTTTAACCACTTTTGGACCGCCTTCCGCAAATTTACTGCGGCAAGGCAGCTAGCTGCGCGAAAAGACGTACCCGTACGGTGCTAAGCAGGAACACGGGTCTCTGTGTTCTTCCCATCAGAGCAATCCCCCCACAGTTAGCAAGCACCCCCTAGGGACACGCTTAACCCTTTGATTGTCCCTGGTGTTAACCCCTTCCCTGCCAGTGTCATTAGTACAGTAACAGTGCATATTTTTATCACTGTAATAATGTCACTGGTCCCCAAAAAAGTGTCAAAAGTGTTAGTTAAATGTCCGATTTGTCCGCCACCATGTTACAGTCCCACTAAAAATCGCTGATCGCCGCCATTACTAGTAAAAAAAATGCCATAAAAAAATCCCATAGTTTGTAGATGCAATAACTTGCGCAAACCAATCAATATCTGCTTATTGGGATTTTTTTTACCAAAAATATGTAGCAGAATACATATTGGTCTAAATTGATGAAGAAAATTGTTTTTTTTACATTTTTTTATTGGATGTGTTTTATAGCAGAAAGTAAAAAATATTGTTTTTTTTTTTTCAAAATTGTCAGTCTTTTTTGCAAAAAATAAAGGTCACAAAGGTGATCAAATACCACCAAAAGAAAGCTCTATTTCTGGGAAAAAAACTAACATAAATTTTATTTGGGTACAGTGTCGCACAACCGCAGTTGAAATAACTCAGTGCCATATTGCAAAAAATGGCCTGGTCATGAAGAGGGTAAAACCTTCTGGGGCTGAAGTGGTTAACGGTAAAATTATAATCTTTTTTGACAAATAACCCTGCTACTGTTTATTACGATATGTCAGGAATATATTCATGTGGACTTAGTGGTCCACTTTAAGGTTTTTGAGTGAGTTTATTGAACAAGACAGAAAAGATCCTCTGATCATAAAATTACAGTGAATATTTGACATCTTGCTAACATTGCCATTTTCAGGGTTCTGTGAGGGGTAAACCAATAACGAAGAATAACCTGACAGATGCCTGTAGCAACAGGCATACTTTTTTTCTTGGAATTGTCTAAATGATAATATACATATCTGTGTAAAATCATCAATGTTAAGCTACCCATCGGTGTCTCTTCTAGAAAGGAAGAAGGAGATGATATTCAAATGAATGGGGGCTGCAATTTTAACATGAGTAAAAGTGGCATTTCAGAAATAACACATTTTACTGAGCAACTGTGTCATTTGAGCTCTTTGGCTCAGTATAGGATTCTTGCACCTGTTTGGAGTCTTGTAACAACCTGCCAAATATTATTTTACCACCTTTATGAGGGGCAATTTAAAGATTATTTATTAATGCGGATAAGCAATATATGTCATTTATAAGTACTTATGACTTACAATTCTGGCCTCATTGAATCATTTCCCAGCAGAAGGAATATGTGCAGGTTGTGTCCACCATTGCTTGAGTGGGCTTCGTCCAGGTGCTTAATTTTCTGAAGATAAGCCAACAGCAGGCTTTGGGTTAAATGGCTTCTCAACTATCCCTAGTGTGTATGTCTGTAAAACCAAACCCCCAGTCATTCTGCTTCTGTGCCAATGTCCCGGGATTTGAACCAAGTTCTGGGGTCCTATGAACACACATGTCCCAGCATTGGGTTCCAGAAGAAGCATTCCTGCACCCAATGCTAGTATCTAACCAAGGCCAATACAGGATAGTGGCGAAACATTATCCCAAATTTCTGTTTCTGGTCAACGTAGAGCCACAAGGGATATCTAATACATCTGTGAAAAGTCACAGTGGTCTGAGGTGTGGAAAGGTGGTGGAGGAAGAAGGCTAATCTGAGGTCTGATAAAAGGAGCTGATCTTGGATCTTAATCCTTTTAAAACCCAAGATCAACTCCTTTTATCAGACCTCAGATTAGCTTTCTTCCTCCACCTTTTCCGACCTCAGACCACTGTGACTTTTCACAGATGTACTAGATATCCCTTGTGGCTCCACATTGACCAGAAACAGGAATTTGGGATAATGTTTCCCCACTATCCTGTTTAAAGGGGACTGATCTAAAGTCTTAAGGGGAGTTTAAGGAAAAAGGGCTAATTTGGGGCCTGAAAAAGGACAGAACTGAGTTCTAAATATTAAGTTGAGTTTATGGGGGGGCTGGCCTCAAATCTGAAGGAGTGAAGATCTGAAGTCTAATTGTTAGGGCCAACTGATCTGAGGTCCAAATGTTAATGGGGCTGATCTGTGGTCTGAATGTTAAGCTGGATACACACTATACAATTTTCTGTAGATTTTTTCCTTCAGATTTACCAAAACCATATAATATGAGGTCAAACCTTAAGAGATTCAATTTGTATTTAATCAGGCAGGCCTTTGCACTATATGGTTTTGTTAAATCTAAAGGAAATCAGACAACAAAAATTGTATAGTGTGTAAGGGGTCTTAGGTAGAATGATTTTCTTTACCACCACTGACACCAGGGGATTTTTTCCTTCCACTGACCACTGATGCCAGTACCATTTTCTGTCCCACTACCATTGGGGTATTTTACTTCTTCCTGCAGCCCAATGACACTGGGAATTTTTCTTCCACCGTTGCCTGCCATTTTTCTCACATTAGCTCTGGGAATTTTTCTCCCACTGACCAATGACGCCAGGCATTTTCCTTCCACTGACTACCAACAGCAGGGTATTTACATTTTCTCCTAGTAACCAGTGATTCTGAGCATATTTTTCACCCACTGACCAACAAACAGCAGTAAATTTTTTTCTCCCACCGACTACCAATGCTGGGGCATCTTTTTTGCCTTCCACTGACCAGTAACGTAAGGCACACAGATATTCTTAACTGTTGCACTCTGTCTACTGTGATATATATTACGTACTCCTGACAAAGATATTTTCTGTCTTAATTGTAGCCCTCAAGTGCTTTAATGAAATTCTTCTTTTAAGTGTATTTCCACTTTCACAGCCAAATTAGGATAACACCTACTTCAGTTTTGTTACATGCTTCAATTCACATACCACAAATATTTAAAAATTGCTTCCTAACTTTTTAAACACTCTTTTCTGAAAAATCCAGGACTGAAAAAGCCAACTATGCTTCCTATAAGAATTAACCCTGTCTGTACTGTGCTAGCAGATTTCATTATCATTTGTAAACTAGAGTAGACCCCATGATTGTCTTATCGAAGGGTTAAAGTGTATGTTACCCTTATTATAAAATACAATTATTATAGCATATATGTGTCTGTAATACTATCACTTTGTCATAAAGCATATCCGCTTGTGTTTCAGTTTTTGCCTTCAGATACTGGTGATCCTGCCAGTCCCTCCTGCCAGTCCCTCTCATTTACTTTTCTAAACTGGCCATGCTATGCATGGAGGCAGATTGTGCTGGTGTGGTGAGTTTATATCAAACTTTTTCTGTGCCATGGCACATCGAGCCCATGTCTCTTTACAGACATGGCCTCTTGCTGTTGAAAGAAGACTGTGACAATGGCTGTGTAGCCAATCACTGCCTGTATTATCCAGCAAGGGCAATGGACAGTAGACAATGTACACAGATGGGGAAAGTAAACAACTCACAGCCTGGAGCACAGAAGGGGCATGCTCCTGTAGTGCCAGGTACACAGAAGAATACTAACAGCCAACCCACTTCCAACATTGACACACCTCCACAATCCTAGGATACAGCGTGGAGAAGGCTTTGGAGTCATGTGATTGCAGTATTAAAAACATCAAAAAAGGTACAAAATGTATTTTATGCGAAACGATTTATACATATGTAGCACTGACCCCCGAAGGAGCTGCTGGTTGTATTGGGCTTACCGTTACCTTCTTGACCTCATCTCCGTCTAGGGTTTCCTGTGATAGATGGCCCAAAAAAATGCAGAAACTGACACTGGATCTTCTTTTGGGTTATTTATTTAAAATAGAAACAGGGGACTTTAAAATTTTATCTAAATTAATCACGGTTAGACTTAACCCCCTTCTGCCCTCCGTTATAGACCCTGACCAGACAGGGTTCATGGCCCAGAAATCAACGGACATCAACCTCCGCAGACTTTTCACCAATCTCCATGCCAAACATGATAATGTGGGCACTAGAACGGTTGCCTCCTTTGATATTGAGAAGGCATTCGATTCGATTGAGTGGCCTTATCTCTGGGAGGTTCTGCGGAGGATGGGGTTTCCGTTGGTTTTTATTGGGTGGCTGCAGACTATGTACAGATCCCCAAAGGCAGCCATTAGGCTGGCGGGGGATGTTTCTGCTCCCTTCCCGTTGTCCAGGGGTACCAGGCAGGGCTGCCCTCTCTCTCCAGCACTTTTCGCCATCGCTATGGAACCGGTGGCGGAAGCATTGCGGGTCTCGCCCCATATAAAGGGACTGAAAATGGCCTGGCTGGAGGAGAGGGTGGCACTGTATGCTGACGACCTCCTGCTTTTTCTGAATGACGCAGGCCCTTCTCTTAGGGGAGCGCTGCGAGTACTGACTGACTTTTCTAGGATAACTGGACTGCGGGTGAACTGGACGAAGTCCCAGTTACTGGCTATTGACCCTGAGGCAAAACGACTAGCCCCGCCAAATATCCAACTGCAATGGGTAGATGACATGGTGTATCTGGGAGTGAGGGTTTCGAGAGACGTATCCAGCTTTATCCCCCTCAATCTAGATCCGGTGGTTCAAAATGTCAAGGCTAGGTTGAAAGCCTGGGAAAACCTTCCCCTATCCCTCTTAGGCCGCGTTAACCTCCTCAAAATGAAGATAATCCCTAAATTTACCTATCTATTCCGTAACTCCCCACAATGGATTCCTTCCTCATTTTTTACGAAATTGAATCGTTTGTTCTCTTCCTTCCTCTGGGGCTCCGGCCCCCATAGGTTTAAACTATCCACGCTGATGCGTCCGGTGCTGCGGGGGGGGGTTGGCGTTTCCTGACTGCCAGAAATATTTTCTGGCAGCACAGTTGGTCACGGTAGTCTGGTGGATGACACCAGACCTGTCCAACACTGCGGTGGTTCTGGAGGCTGCGGTGGTCCGATCCGTGGAGGCCCTGACACACTTACCCCTGCGGGGTCCCAGGGCCCCCTATGACCTGACACCCTCTATGCACACAACTCTAAGGGCCTGGCGGGCGGGACTGGGACTGGAGGGGTTTCCGGGGACTGCAATCTCCCCGCACACCCCCCTATGGAATAATCCTGCCTTACCCCACCTCTATTCACTACCAGACCCCAAAATTTGGGCCAGATGTGGCATAAAACTCTTATCTGACCTCACGACCGGTACGACTATACACCCCTTTAATCACCTGGTATCTCGCAATAATGTACCCCCCTCGCATCTATTCCGCTATATGCAGCTATCCCATGCTTTCAAGGCTCAAGTGGTACCCAATACCACGCAAATTGTGCAATCCGCCCTGGAAAAGATTACAAGATCTGAATGTACTAGGAAACCGACTTCGGTCCTGTATGCGCACCTTATTAGGGTCTCTTTTCCAGATCTGTCAAAGCTCTGGCAGAGATGGACTCAAGACATATCGGATCTGGATTCCGAGGACTGGGAGGACATGTGGGACTTTCCCTTCACCATCCTGGTATCCCTTCGTGACCGCCTCATACAATACAAAATTCTACACCGGGCATATATTACCCCGTATAGATTACATAAAATGAGAACCTCCCTGTCCTCGGAATGCTGGAGATGCACTGGGGATCCGGGTGACTTTATACACATCTTCTGGTCCTGCCCGGTAATTCAGCGTTACTGGTCACAGGTACTATCCATAATTCATGAAGTGGTGGGAATAGATGTAGCCCAGACCCCGCGGATATGCCTTCTGGGATTGGTGGAAGGGGTGGCCCCCAGGATAGCAGACAGAACCCTGATAGGACTTCTACTCTTTTATGCCAGGAAAATGATCACCTTATGCTGGAAAAAGCAGGCCCCGCCGTCATTACAACTGTGGAAATCCCATGTCAATAAAGTCTTACCACATTACAAAGAAACGTATCATAACAGGGGTTGCCCCAAAAAATACATGAAAGTGTGGTCTAAGTGGCTGGCTGATGCCTCCACAGTGACTACAGATTAACAGGTCCGGGATGTCATCCAGAGGAAAGATGGGAGTGTGGATGGGGAGGGCCCCCTGGCATTGCTCCACTTCAATGTCTTGGTTTTTTAGTGTTACCAATCCTATATGCCTAGTTCAATTATTCTGGGGCCACTTGCGGCCCGACTACAGAAATTGGTCCTAAGTTGTTATATGGAGCGGGAGCCAACCTAGCACTAAGTTAGTGATTGTTGTTGTGGATGTGCTACAGGTGTCGATTATTCTGTTAGAATCACTTGACGACCCCTGCGTGGGTCTAACCATAACAATGTGGCATGTCACTGTTTTTGTTTTTTGTTGAATGTTCGTTTGTCTGTCTAAAACTCAATAAAAAACATTTTCAAAAAAAAAATAAAAAAAATAGAAACAGGGTCTTTCCGTTTAGGGTAGAGGGTTAAGAGAAAGTTCAGGTACTTTGGACTGTCAAAAGTGAAAAGTCTATATAGGAGAAATCCAGAGAATAACCGTATCACAGCTGGATTTTTCACAACCCCCGGATAGACCTCCTCTCACTAGGCCTATCAGCCGGTAGGGTGTTAAGTAAAGTAAAGTCTCTGCCACAGATCTGAGCGTAGAATACTTGAGAAAAAAGTCTCTGCCACAGACTTGAGCGTAACTGAGGAACATACACAGATTTATAGAACTATCATACGGTATCAGTATCTCTCAGCCGGTCCGGCGATACCGTATGAGTGTGGATCCATGAAGTGTCCTTCAACTGAGCCTCCAGGCTCCTCCTGAGAAGCCAGCCTTCTGCATAGCCTTCTCCAGTTGCTGGGCCTCTCCTTAGATGAGAAGGCACCGGACCACTCTTGAACCACCAGGCCTCGATATCCATTCAGGCCTGTCCCTGCAGTTGCTTCGCCTCGGGCTTTCCAGCCAGGAGACTCAGAATTGCATGGAACCGCACCCCAGGCCAGAACGGCCATTGGGGCTGGTCAGGAGGACCAGAACCAAACAGACAGAAAAATCCTCTGGCACAGAACCCCGTAACACATGATGTCCGTACCTTAAATACCACCTCCCAGAATGCACAGCAGGAAAACACTCCCACTGGGCTGGTTCCGAGAAAAACATGGCACTCAATACACCCAGCTGAACTGCGTTCTACCACTTGCCGGTGGTGACAGCGACCCCTGTGGCCAAGGAGAACCCAGTGCAATCCAACTGGACTGGTACTGAAATCATAATTTAGTAAAATTAGCCCTAAAACCCAACTGTAGTTTCAGGAATATTAACTTTCAAAAACATATAGTGCATGCTCGTCAGGAGCCAGCGCTACATACTCCCCCTCCCATTTAGACAATGTCCTCATCCTTCAATTGAGCCTCCAGGCTCCTGCAGAGAAGCCAGCCTTGTGCATAGCCTTCTCCTGAAGAGTCCTCCCCGGATGCTTCTCCAGTTGCTGGGCCTCTCCTTAGATGAGACGGCACCGGACCACTCTCAAACCACCAGGCCTCGATATCCATTGAGGCACTCAATACACCCAGCTGAACTGCGTTCTACCATTTGCTGGCGGTGACAGCGACACCTGTGGCCAAGGAGAACCCAGTGCAATCCAGCTGGACTGGTACTGAAATCATAATTTAGTAAAATTAGCCCTAAAACCCAACTGTTGTTTCAGGAATATTAACTTTCAAAAACATATAGTGCATGCTCGTCAGGAACCAGCGCTACACATATATAGAACAAACAGATGTAGCACCCTGCTAGTTGGGCTGCTAAATAAACTTAGGTTTTGGCTTTTTCTGTGATCAGAGAGGCAGTGATTGTTTGGATCGGTCTGTTCAGGGCATCACAGGCTGGGAGTTTGATTGTTGTCCCCTGCCTCCTGGAAGAAGTTTCTGAAGCTTATGAAGAAAGAGTTCAAATGACCAGCCTGAATATTGAGCAGGGCCTAGCCAATCCCTGAAAATCCCGTTTTGAGTATCCCACATCACCTCAAACTCAATCCTGTTACCAGTTCTGCAAACAAATAAGCTAGGAGTGTTTTTTCTCAAAGCAGATGCACACTGCACATCTAATTACATAAACAATAATGTTCAGCACCTCTATACAAATATATATAGTGCCTTGCGAAAGTATTCGGCCCCCTTGAACTTTTCAACCTTTTGCCACATTTCAGGCTTCAAACATAAATATATAAAATTTTTATTTTTTGTGAAGAATCACCAACAAGTGGGACACAATTGTGAAGTGGAACGAAATCTATTGGATTTTTGAAACTTTTTTAACTAATAAAAAAATGAAAAGTGGGGTGTGCAAAATTATTCGGCCCCCTTGCGTTAATACTTTGTAGAGCCACCTTTTGCTGCGATTACAGCTGCAAGTCGCTTGGGGTATGTCTCTATCAGTTTTGCACATTGAGAGACTGAAATTCTTGCCCATTCTTCCTTGCAAAACAGCTCAAGCTCAGTGAGGTTGGGTGGAGAGCATTTGTGAACAGCAGTTTTCAGCTCTTTCCACAGATTCTCGATTGGATTCAGGTCTGGACTTTGACTTGGCCATTCTAACACCTGGATATGTTTATTTGTGAACCATTATAAATAAATAAACCATAAATCTCCGTCTCAGTTTCAGGTCTTTTGCAGACTCCAACAGGTTTTCATCCAGAATGGTCCTGTATTTGGCTGCATCCATCTTCCCCTCAATTTTAACCATCTTCCCTGTCCCTGCTGAAGAAAAGCAGGCCCAAACCATGATGCTGCCACCACCATGTTTGACAGTGGGGATGGTGTGTTGAGGGTGATGAGCTGTGTTGCTTTTACGCCAAACATATCGTTTTGCATTGTGGGCAAAAAGTTCGATTTTGGTTTCATCTGACCAGAGCACCTTCTTCCACATGTTTGGTGTGTCTCCCAGGTGGCTTGTGGCAAACTTTAGACGAGACTTTTTATGGATATCTTTGAGAAATGGCTTTCTTCTTGCCACTCTTCCATAAAGGCCAGATTTGTGCAGTGTACGACTGATTGTTGTCATATGGACAGACTCTCCCACCTCAGCTGTAGTTCTCTGCAGTTCATCCCGAGTGATCATGGGCCTCTTGGCTGCATCTCTGATCAGTCTTCTCCTTGTCTGAGCTGAAAGTTTAGAGGGACGGCCAGGTCTTGGTAGATTTGCAGTGGTCTGATACTCCTTCCATTTCAAAATGATCACTTGCACAGTGCTCCTTGGGATGTTTAAAGCTTGGGAAATCTTTTTGTATCCATATCTGGCTTTAAACTTCTCCACAACAGTATTATGGACCTGCCTGGTGTGTTCCTTAGTCTTCATGATGCTCTCTGCGATTTCAACAGAACCCTGAGACTATCACAGAGCAGGTGCATTTATACAGAGACTTGATTACACACAGGTGGATTCTATTTATCACCATCAGTCATTTAGGACAACATTGGATCATTCAGAGATCCTCGCTGAACTTCTGGAGTGAGTTTGCTGCACTGAAAGTAAAGGGGCCGAATAATTTTGCACGCACCACTTTTCAGTTTTTTATTTGCTAAAAAAGTTTAAAATATCCAATAGATTTCGTTCCACTTCACAATTGTGTCCCACTTGTTGGTGATTCTTCACAAAAAATAAAAATTTTATATCTTTATGTTTGAAGCCTGAAATGTGGCAAAAGGTTGAAAAGTTCAAGGGGGCCGAATACTTTTGCAAGGCACTAATATATATATTACAGTGACAATCCATAATGTGTGGCAAGTGATAATCTAGGACGTGGCAAGTGACGTGCAAGTGACAATCTAGGACGTGGCGATTGACAATCCGTAATGTGTGGGAGGTAATGTGGCAAGTGACAATCCGGGACGTGGCAAGTGGACAATCCGCAACATGTGGCAAGTGACATTCTGCAACGTGTGACAAGTGACAATCTGCATCTGGTGGCAGGTGGCGTGGCAAGTGGACAATCCGCAATGTGTGGCAGGTGATGTGACAAGTGACAATCCAGGACGTGGCAAGTGACAATCCATAATGTGTGGCAAGTGACAATCCAGGACATGGCAAATGACAATCCATAATGTGTGGCAGGTGACGTGGCAAGTGACAATCTAGGACGTGGCAAGTGGAAAATCCTCAACATGTGGCAGGTGACATTCCGCAATGTGTGACAAGTTAGGCCCCTTTCACACATGCGGACATTATGTGCGGATGAAATACGGATATACATGCATTCCTATGGGATAGCGGGTGTCTGCGGATGAACATCCGCAGACACCCGATATCGTCCGCCTCCGCTATTGTCCGATTCTGCAGATGGAGGAAAATCCTATTTTTCTATCCATCTGAAGAGCGGATCGGATGAACACGGACAGACGGTCCGTGCTCATCCGATCCCCCATAGAGGAGAGTGGAGAGCTGACAGGGTGGTCCCTGCACAGTGTGCCGGGTCCGCCCCGTTATCCGCCGGCTCAGCGGGGACAACGGAGATATCCCCGCTGAGCAAGCGGATCATCACGGGGTGGATCATTACTGATCTGTCCCGTGTGAAAGGAGCCTTACGCCCCTGTGTATACCCCTCATATTTTTGTAAATATTTTATTATATCTTTTCATGTGACAATACTGAAGAAATTACACTTTGCTACAATGTAAAGTAGTGAGTGTACAGCTTGTATAACAGTGTAAATTTGCTGTCCCCTCAAAATAACTCAACACAGCCATTAATGTCTAAACCGCTGGCAACAAAAGTAAGTACACTCCTAAGTAAAATTGTCCAAATTGGACCCAAAGTGTCAATATTTTGTGTGGCTGCCATTATTTTCCAGTACTGCCTTAACCCTCTTGGGCATGGAGTTCACCAAAGCTTCACAAGTTGCCACTGGAGTCCTCTTCCACTCCTCTATGATGACATCACAGAGCTGGTGGATGTTAGAGACTTTGTGCTCCTCCACATTCCATTTGAGGATGCCCCACAGATGCTCAATAGGATTTAGGTCTGGAGACATGCTTGGCCAGTCCATCAACTTTACCCTCAGCTTCTTTAGCAAGGCAGCGTTGGAGGTGTGTTTGGGGTCGTTATGTTGGAATACTGCCCTGCGGCCGAGTCTCCGAAGGGAGGGTATTATGCTCTGCTTCAGTATGTCACAGTAAATGTTGACATTCATGGTTCCTTCAATGAACTGTAGCTCCCCAGTGCCGGCAGCACTCATACAGCCCCAGACCATGACATTCCCACCACCATGCTTGACTGTAGGCAAGACACACTTGTCTTTGTACTCTTCACCTGGTTGCCTCCACACACACTTGACACCATCTGAATCAAATAAGTTTATCTTGGTCTCATCAGACCACAGGACTGTCAGGGCCGGGCTCAGCCCTTCCTTCTTTGAGCTGGCCGCTCAGCTATTGGTTAACTGTCAGCTCCTATCTCTCCGCAGTGACTCACTTCTTGATGATATTCTGCTTGTCAGTCCTGCTTACTTAAGCCATCCAGGCCAGATCTTCTCAGCCTTCGCCTTGGTCTACATCACAGGGACTCTCTCCTGCGTGCCTGTTAAAGACTTGCTTGGCTGATGTCCCTTCTGGTTCCAGATCCTGCTTGCTGTTCCACTATGCTGAATCTCTGGTTTCCTGTTATCTTGGCCCATTTTGAAGTACGCTGATTCCTGGCTTCCTGACCTCCTGGCTTGTCTGGCTATCCGTTCCGGTTACCAAACTTTGGCTACCTTTGTTCTATTTACTTTTATTATTATTAAAAAAGTGTGATTTAACTGTCTCGGTCTGATTCATAGTTTCTGCCAAGGATATGGCTCCAGAAATCCATGTCCTTAGTCTGCTTGTCTTCAGCAAACTGTTTGCGGGCTTTCTTGTGTATCATCTTTAGAAGAGGCTTCCTTCTGGGATGACAGCCATGCAGACCAATTTGACGCAGTGTGCGGCATATGGTCTGAGCACTGACAGGCTGACCCCCACCCTTTCAACCTCTACAGCAATGCTGGCAGCATTTATACGCCTCTTTCCAAAAGACAACCTCTGGATATGACGCTGAGCACATGCACTCAACTTCTTTGGTTCGACCATGGCGAGGCTTGTTCTGAGTGGAATCTGTACTGTTAAAACATTGTATGGTCTTGGCCACCATGCTGCAGCTCAGTTTCAGGGTCTTGACAATATTCTTATAGCCTGGGCCATCTTTATGTACAGCAACAATTATTTTTTTAGATCCTTAGAGATTTGAACTTCCAGTGACCAGTATGAGAGCATGAGAGCGATAACACCAAATTTAACACACCTGCTCCCCATTCACACATGAGACCCTGTAACACAAACAAGTCACATGACACTGGGGAAGGAAAATGGCTAATTGGGCCAAATTTAGACATTTTTCCTTAGGGGTGTACTCACTTTTGTTGCCAGCGGTTTAGACATTAATGACTGTGTGTTGAGTTATTTTGAGGGGACAGCAAATTTACACTGTTATACAAGCTGTACACTCACTACTTTACATTGCATCAAAGTGTCATTTCTTCAGTGTTGTCACATGAAAAGACATAATAAGATATATTTACAAAAATGTGAGGGGTGTACACACACATATACACAGACAAACACACTGTTATAAACAATATTGACAAACCTTTTAAAATGTATTAAAACATGGATGGTGTCAGTAGAGCAGTGGGCATGTCAATAAGGCAGAGGTTGGTGTCAGTAGGGCTGTGATCAGTAGTTTTTATTTTTATTTATTTTTTGTTTCATTTTTTACTATCTTATTTATTTTTTACTATTTCTTAGGAGCCCCGTTAGGGGGCTTGAGAGAAATATCAGCAGGGGGGATCTGCACAGGATGATTAGGGTGTGCCCAGGCACACTCGGCATGCACCTGCACACACCTATATTTACAGTTAGTCTGGCTGAAAAAAATACACAAGTCCATCTAGTTCAACCAATAAAAGGGAAAAAAATATATAATCTTTTATGCCCAATTCTAAAGCCACAGTTGATCCAGAGGAAGGCCAAAAAAAACAGCAAAGCACAATCCATTTTGGTCCTTCCTAAACCCACATGAGGCAATCAGATATTCCCTGGATCAGCTTTACCTATAAATGTTATTATGCAGTTATATTATGTTCATTTAGGAAAGAATCCAGGCCTTTTTTTTAAAGTTCTTGAGGGAAATCCCTTTATTCATCTTTATTCTGTCTAAATATTTCTGGGCCATATCAATTTTGAGCCATTGCAGTTCCTTTGAGTGTCAATACCATCCCCATTATTGACATGAGCTTCACCATGCTACTTGGAATACACAGAGCTGAAAAAGGTATTTATAAATATTGCCTTCTCTTTGTCCCCAGTCACCCACTCTAGATTATTTTGTAAAGAGCCTCCATGCTTAGACCTGACCTTTTTACTACTACAATATTTGAAAATTTTTGGGGGTTTGTCCTGTCTTTTGCAATCTGTTCTTTAGTTTTAATTTTTTGCAAACTTGGTTTCCTTTTTATATATTCTGTTATATTCGATGTAACATTTATACAATGATAGTGTTCCTTCATTTTTATATTTAAGAGCTATTTTAGTATTATTTACAGCTTTTAATTCTAGTTCTTTGTGGAATACCACATATGAAAAGTTGCTCTTGTTGAAACCAGTTCTCATATACAGCTAGATATAGAAAGTTTAACAGGTAATCACTCTATGAGAATAACCAAAATAACCCCAATACCTATAAATAGAAGTTCAGACAAATAAACGTATGCAATGTAGAGATGTGTTTCCTAACCCCTGCTTGCTGAGGAGTGTTTTATCTGGGACTTTTTAATAAATGTATTTATTAAACTATTTTATTGGATAAAACTCAGCCGCGGCATATATTATTGGTTTAATAAACATATTTATTAAGTATTAAATTACCATACGTATTTTATTTAATATAGAAATAACTCAATAACCAAAACTGATGGTGGCTTGCATGTGGATTTTGTGAACACAAGTGGATTTTTTGAACTAAAGTGGAGAGTTAATAACTAGGAGTTGTGCTTTGACTGCTTCTGCTTGCAAGTGTTGTTTTTGGGGGTGTTCTATTTATTTTTCTCCCCTCCTTATTTGATACATTTGCTAGCAATTTTTAAAAGACCTTTTTTCTGACACCTTTTAAACAGCATTTTTTTTTCTCTTTCTTCCTGCCAATTTAGGGGAGGGGTTAATTGTGCACAGATGTATAAAGGTAGTTTATACAAACTCTTCAAGGAGCTTGCTCCCTGATGGTGGCTTGCATGTGGATTTTGTGAACACAAGTGGATTTTTTGAACTAAAGTGGAGAGTTAATAACCAGGAGTTGAAAACAGGAGTTAAGACAGGAGTCTCTAACCTCTATACTACCTCCATCCTCCCCTCCATTTTAAAGATCCCACTGCAAGGGGCAACCAGACAGCTCTCCAGAAACGTCAGGCTGACAGCAAGCCAGATTCACCGGAACCAGAGTGTTTAACGGGGACCACCGCAGCCAGGTAAGCTCGCACCTCCACTCCCCCCCCCTCCTAGTGATTGTTCCAGGGACTCCGTCCGACCGTCTGGAACAATCAGGAACAACCGTAGGTTAGCATACCCCTACCTCCGGCCTCCATTCCATTTTTCACGCTATCCTAGGACGACTACTCCAGATCACAGCCAGACTTCTTTTCTGAGCGGAGACCTTCACCTCAAGTAAAGGTAGCCGGAACAGCCAGCAACCGAATACAACAACTCCTTCCGCATCCATATAGGCATCCCCTGATCAACTTGCGCGCTAATAGCCTCAAGCACGGCGGCAAGTCTGATACCTTGCACCTCCTCAGGATCAATACCCTGATCAGGATCATCATCTTAGGCCCATAGTACCATCAACAGCTTCCACAAACCATGTGCCACTTCAAATACTCAGCTGAAGTTCTGCACAGACTAAGGAACATCAACACCACATTGCCATCTTCCATACAAAAAATATTTCAAAGAGAACAACTATTAAAAACCGGACGACAAGCAGCTCCCAACCACAGGAAGACATCTACTCGACCACTACAATTAGATTGCGCCTTGATTAACGCCAGGTCTGCAGTCAAACATAGACTGGAAGTACACGACTTCATCATCGAGAACAATGTAGACTGCCTCTTCATCACCGAAAGCTGGTTAACCTCTGACTGCAACACCATCCTCACCGAATTGGTGCCGGAAAACTACAGGATCCTAACCGAACACCGGATAGGGAAAAAAGGAGGAGGCCTAGCAGTGATCTTTAAAGGTCACCTGGATCTCACTAAACCATCATCTCAGAACCCAGTGCCTTTTATGGAAACCCTGACGCTACCTTCAACCAACACCCCATGACACCACTCATATTCTACTGTGCTACAGACCACCGGGACCAAAGTCCAATCTTCTTTCGCCCCTCACGGAATCCTTCGCAATGCACACCCTAAAATTCAAAAATTTCCTGGCACTTGGAGATTTCAACCTTTGGGCAAATGAGCCCAAAGACCCCATCGCGACTGCCTGCATCAATCAACTAGAAGAACTGGGTCTCCAGCAACTGATAAAGACTCCCGCGCATGGGTCAGGACACACCCTGGACCTCATTTTCAAATAGAACATTGACGTCAACATACTCGACAACATAACATTGCCATGGACGGATCACCACGCCATCAAATTAAAAATCGCTACCAACATCACCAACGAAAAACTGAATCCTGTAACAACAATGCACTGGACCAGATCGCATAATAAACTGTACTCCGAATCCTTCAAATCCACTCTGTCCAACAAGATAACTACAATAACCTTAAACCACTCTACGGAGGAAACACTCAATTCCCTGAACAGGGCATTGCTGCAATCAGCAGACTCGGTAGCACCAAAAGGCAGGGCTCTCATCCGGAAGAAAAACTCTGGATGGTTTAATAGCTCCCTCGCCATACTAAAGCAAGAACGCAGAAGAGCGGAAAGAACATGGAGAAGAAATACCACTGAGGAAAACCACTTTAACTACAAAGGTCTCACAAAGAATTATCGGAAAGCAATCTTCAAAGCCAAAAAGGACCACTTCTCATATACAATCTCAACGGCCGCAAACCAACCACGGGAACTGTTTAAACTGGTTAATCAATCAATGAATCCGGTGTGCCTAGAACCCCCAGAAAGTGAATCCCTTGATTACTGTGACAAACTGTCGGATTTTTTCATCGATAAAGTCAAAACCATCAGGGAAACAATTTGTCAGAAGAAAACATCCAACCTCAGTCAGCAAATACATAAAGAGAATGTCTCTACCAACTTACCGCAACCGCCGAAATTTTCACTATCCCCAATTACCGTAGACACCGCAAAAAACATCATTAATAAACTGTGTGACAGTACCTCACCTATTGACATCATCCCCACAAAACTACTGAAAGAATGCTCTGACATCGTGGCTCCAACCATAACCCACCTCATAAACCGATCATTCCACGAAGGGATTGTTCCCAGCATCCTCAAACAAGGCATCGTCAAACCTCTACTCAAGAAACCAAACCTGGACCCTCAGGATCCAAACAACCGTAGGCCAATTACGAGCCTCAACACCATTTCGAAGATCATGAAGAAAGCTGTAGTACATCAGCTACAACTTCACCTGGATACTCACAAACTCCTGGACCCGCTGCAATCAGGCTTCCGCCCGGGTCATGGAACAGAAACAGCTCTCCTCAAGATTTGGGATGACACCCTCGAAGCAGCAGATGACGGAGAGCCGCGTCTCCTCGTACTGCTAGACCTAAGTGCAGCGTTTGATACAGTAGATCACAATACTCTACTCGTCCACCTCACAGAAGTAGCCGGAGTCCAAGACATAGATCTCCAATGATAAGGAAAGAAAACAACCGCGCAATCCCTAATAATGAATATTAGGGTATAAGCACCTCACCCAAAATTAAGTATGAACTTAAAGTGATTATAATTCAATAACACCTATTTTAGAAGAAGTCTCGTAAAGTGCAAAATGTTATATAAGAAATCACATTGTTATAAATACCCAAACCTATTGTATGACATATACTAAACACATTTGACAATACATATGCAACAGTGTCACTAATTACATAAACAGTGAATCTCAATGATATTGTGCCCTATGCTGACACAGAAAAATGTGCGAATAAATAAATCACATAAGTTGATGATGTGTCCTCGTTGTGATAGTTCTTGTAAAAAACAAGATTTTGAATATAAATGCACTGTAGAAAAAAACACCACGTGTCCCAAATGGCTCCAAGTCTCTGAATCGTGTGCCAACGTAGAACAAATTGAAGTGCACCACCACCAAACAAACAAGATTGGCTCCTTACCAGATATCCTAGTAAGGTGCGCTTTAAGAGATCAGGTCAGACCATACGTAAACTTGAATCATCCAGCCCTGGCTCCACTTTTAAACAGGAACACAACTCGAGAATATTCCAGCAAGAAAGCGAATGGTCCACCATAGGAAGGAAAAAAGCACTCCAAATAGTGTAAAACCATTTATTAAAATAAAAGTAAAAAAAGAAATGCACTTACAGAATTATTGTAAGGAAAGGCATATCATGATGGGAAGCGTCGGCCGATCACAATTCTCCAAAATCATATCCTTGTTCTGACTGCTGTTTTAGTGAGGCAAAACCCTCCTGAAAGGAATAGGTGCTTCTTTCAGAATCTTAAAGGGTTTTACAGATGCAGAAACTGTCAGGTTTGTTCATGTAATGTAAACAAGAATTCCAAGATCAGTGATTTTGTTTCCACAAGTATCCAAAAAACATATACGGTCGAGCCCTTCATCACCTGCTCTTCGGAAGCAGTTGTATATCTTATACAATGTCCTTGCGGACTCCAGTACGTAGGGAGGACCAAGAGGGCCCTGAAAGTCAGGCTGAACGAACATATCGGCAATATTAAACGGGGCTTTGATAAGCATCCCCTATCAAGACACTACGATGAAGCACACGATAGGGATCCCTCCAAATACTTTGTACATGGGGATAGACAAGTATAAACCGCATTGGAGAGGTGGGGCATTAGTGAGAGAAATCTCCCGTTTAGAAATGTCGTGGATTCACAGGCTGAAAACTTACGCCCCCTTTGGCATGAATACAGATACTGACGTGAATGCCTTCATAAATAATGCCTAATCTAGTGTGGAAGTAAGTGGGCCGCCATTAGCTTTTAATGAATTTTGGTTCTCTCTTTCCTTTTTTCTGGTTCAGTTGAGTGTATATACATTTTTTTCATTTTGAACATATGATCATATTTAGAGAGATTGAGCACTAGTAAGAGTTCCAAAGAAGTGATATTGCAGATCCAGAATTTTGGAACTTTAATAAGTTCCATTAATGCAATATCTATGTTGGAGCCTTTTGTGCAATTTAATTTTTTACTTTTCATTTTTATCTATTTGTTCAGTGTTTTATATTTTATTTTTTATATGTTTTAAGGGATATGTATTTGATTTGTATCCAATTATTTAATATGATACTGTAGGGTTATGATGACTTCTGTATCCATATAATCTATGATTTAATACCCATAGTTTTTATTAATGTTATTTTGATATTTTGTTTATTTGTATGCAGCGCTGGGACAGGTCCCCTCCTCCATTGGTTTCACCTGGCGCTCATAGATATATGATGTAAAGGTTTTTTACCTGTTGTTTTATTTTCTTTCGTTGGGGGGAGGAATGGGAGGTGCTGTGTCGTATCCTCGGTACACATAGGGGAGGAGTTTGAGTGTCCAATGTTTTTTTCATTCACACATCGGAGGCGAGGCGAGGTTTATGTGGAGCGCAGACACTTCCGGTGCGGGAGGTGACGTAGCTTGTTTGGCTTCGGTGCGTGACCCTTGGTTGCGCGCGGGTATGGGGCGTGGTCGCGGCGCCTGTACTTTAGATATACGGGTGATCACGCCGATGTGCGTCACTTCCGTCGCTCCGACCGGATTGACCTCGCCTCCGATTGGATGCTGATACCGAGGTTTGGTTCCGTTTCTCAACATGGGGCTGAACAGTCCATTAAAGTTGTTCAATACCAGTGTTCCATAGACTTGGTCAGATAATCCATATTATTTAATATGGATTTTTTTCTCTTTGTTATGGTTTTAAGATATAGTGATTGGTAAACGTAAATGACGTATGCACGTCACTTCCGGTATGCACTCAGAAATGAGGCTTGGTGCCCAATGGAGGAGGTGGCGTGGATTACAGTTTACTATAAAATGGAGGCAGAATGGTGTGTCACCCGTACCCCAAGACGACGTGATTTATCACGAAACGCGTAGGGCGGTGTGACACGCTACGTTTTGCCTCACTAAAACAGCAGTCAGAACAAGGATATGATTTTGGAGAATTGTGATCGGCCGACGCTTCCCATCATGATATGCCTTTCCTTACAATAATTCTGTAAGTGCATTTCTTTTTTTACTTTTATTTTAATAAATGGTTTTACACTATTTGGAGTGCTTTTTTTCCTTCCTATGGTGGACCATTCGCTTTCTTGCTGGAATATTCTCGAGTTGTGTTCCTGTTTAAAAGTGGAGCCAGGGCTGGATGATTCAAGTTTACGTATGGTCTGACCTGATCTCTTAAAGCGCACCTTACTAGGATATCTGGTAAGGAGCCAATCTTGTTTGTTTGGTGGTGGTGCACTTCAATTTGTTCTACGTTGGCACACGATTCAGAGACTTGGAGCCATTTGGGACACGTGGTGTTTTTGTCTACAGTGCATTTATATTCAAAATCTTGTTTTTTTACAAGAACTATCACAACGAGGACACATCATCAACTTATGTGATTTATTTATTCGCACATTTTTCTGTGTCAGCATAGGGCACAATATCATTGAGATTCACTGTTTATGTAATTAGTGACACTGTTGCATATGTATTGTCAAATGTGTTTAATATATGTCATACAATAGGTTTGGGTATTTATAACAATGTGATTTCTTATATAACATTTTGCACTTTACGAGACTTCTTCTAAAATAGGTGTTATTGAATTATAATCACTTTAAGTTCATACTTAATTTTGGGTGAGGTGCTTATATCCTAATATTCATTATTAGGGATTGCGCGGTTGTTTTCTTTCCTTATCTATATATGTATATAACTTTTTGGTATATATTTGAACTGCAGCATCACATAATTTTCTCCATTCTGTAGCGCAAATTTTCCTCTGTTTTTCTTATAGATCTCCAATGGTTCGCGTCCTTCCTAGGAAATCGGTCACAGACAGTGAAACTAGGAAAATTCCTCTCCGAAACTCGGGCAGTCACTTGCGGAGTCCCTCAAGGCTCCCCTTTGTCACCCGGTCTCTTCAACATTTACATTCGCCCACTCCTTCAAATCATCAGATGCTCAGATCTCTGCTTCCACTCTTACGCTCACGACACGCAACTTTATTTCCGGATCAATGGAAAAAAAGATCACCAACAACTTGAAAACTGCCTCAAATCAATAGAGGACTGGATGACCACTAACTCCCTCCAGCTGAATGAATCAAAGACAGAGCTTCTTATCTTACACCCAAATCATAAGCCCGCAACCAAAACCTCCTGGTCCCCACCAACCGTCTTTGGGCAGACTATCTCCCCAAAGACCAAAGCGAAGAGTCTCGGGGTTATTTTAGATGCACAAATTTCAATGGATGCGCAAATAGGATCTGTAGTCAGTGGATCTCACCATCTGCTGCGCATGCTCCGCAGACTCATCCCTTTTATCCCAAAGAATGACAAAGCAGTGGTAATCATTAATTCATGACTGGACTACGCAAATTCGCTTTACATAGGATTACCACAATATCAACTTGCGCGATTACAACTGATCCAAAACACGGCGGCATAGGCTGATAACAGGAAAAAAACCCTGGGAATCCATCTCTCCTTCGCTGAGGAGCTTACATTGGCTAACCGTAAAAAATCGGATCACGTTCAAAACCCTTTGCCTCACCCACAAATGCGTGCATAGAGAAGCTCCGCAATACCTAATGGAGAAAATAAATTATTACACACCAAACCGCAGTCTTCGATCAGCCAACAAAAACCTCCTCCTTGGGCCCAAAGCCCGGTATACATCCAAGGGGGATCGGAGATTCGCTGTCCAAGGGCCTCAGCTATGGAATGCTCTACCAATCAACATCCGCCTGGAGGAAAATCACCTGGCTTTTAGGAAAAAACTCAAGACCTTCCTCTTTTAGCAGATGATCAAGCTCGCCACAGCGCCTAGAGGCGATTCAGTTCGCATTGTGCACTATACAAGTATTTCATTCATTCATTCATTCAAACTTAAGAAAATACAGCTCAACCACTACAGCTCAACAATCTTTCTTCAATATAATTTTACAAAACTGTCCCCAAAAGACAGGATGGGGTTGTCTCAACCCCACCTGTCACCGACCCCAGCACGCGGCCCGTTCAATACAGGATTAAAAAGTAAGGTTCATTATGTCCAAGCCAATGTTTGATAGATGTACCCCATCAAATCTATAAAGCCCTGAAACTCCCTCCAAGTCAATATGCCTATAAGCAAAACCAAAATCTGGGGCCATAAATTTGGAAACTGCCCTATTAACCCTTTTCCTGACTTTTTCAAAAGGCCTCAGGACAGAATCTAACCACCGTAACCTGGGAATAATTTCAGAAAAAACGATCACTAACTCAGGGGATGACATCTTAATAAGATGGATGAAATTTTTAATACTAAAAATAAGATCCAACGTGCGCATCTGACCCACATCATTACCTCCCAAATATAAAATTAAAATATTAGGCGTAGGCCAAGAGAGAAGAAGCGTACTGAACTCAAACAATAATTCCTCCCACAACATACCTCTTCTTCCAAACCAAAAACTTGGAAACACTGTGGATCCAGACCCAAATTTGAAGTGTAAGAACGAGCGGCTGCACGTTGATGCGCCCAATATACGAAAGAGTGTCCTAAAATCCAGACCACTCCAGGCACACCTAAAATAATTAAAAAACAAGGTTAGGACGAACATAGAGTTTGAAAGAATTCGACTTCCATCTTCCTAAACTCTTAATATGACCAGAACCAAGACCTAATTTAGCCGCTTCTGTGGCGGCACCGATCCTGAAAGAGTGTGATGAAATACGTATATGTGATAGATGCAATGCTGTGCAACATCTGGACAAAATGCTATTAAATTGGAATCTTGTGAGAGGTGAATAATCTTCATGTATAAAAAGTACCCGTGCTTTGTTGGGGCAAATTGCCAGATAAGACGACATTCTCATCACAGGACAAATAGGTGAACCAGGACAAGCCAATAAGCGTAGCCAAAGGCCTTTCCCTGATTGATCAGTCATACTAGACTGAATAAATTCATGTAAAAAAGTATCAGCCAGAATAACGTGTTGCACTTGCAAACCAGAAGGTTTACGTTTGCTAATTGACACCATTTCAGAAATCTGTAATGTCAAAAATCTGTAATGTAAAAAAGGCCAGAGTAAAAACGGCATTAAAAAGTATAGCTTCAAAGGATGAGAAACATAAAAAACTTCTACTAGAGCAAAAAGATGCGAGAACTTCAGGCGTTATAGGACTCCTGTTATCAACCTTAGCATATAATTTTTTATAACCCTTAAGTGCTTGATGAACCGAAAAGTAATTAAGACAAAAGGTTAAGTTATTAAATTTTTGAAAAAATGAAATGCCTGCTAAAGTTTTATAAACATGAGACCAGGAATAATTCTTGGACATTAAAAATTCCAGAAAATTTAAGACCATTATTTCCGAACAATCGGAAATTGAAGCCTGGTTTGCAGAAATAAATTGCAACCATAATAACCATGAAGATCGGTAACCGGACCATGAGGATGCAGCCAAAGATTTTTCAGTGTGTTCAGCTACTAAACGATTTCCCATAACCGATGTGGGCAAGGTGTTTTCTGATACAATCCGCTGTAGGTAATAGGGAGAAAAAACGCTCCACCTGTAAACGAGAAAGGCATCTCATTAGCCTTATCCAGCATATATTTAGCCCTAACCCATATATTTAGACAGAGGCCTCTATATACCAGGTAATGCAAAAGAGCAATTACAGGAGAAGATTTGGAAGACAAACAATTGACTGCAAACAAAACACCCCGGTTATCTGTACTAACAAGGATCCTTTTATTCGCAAATTGTTCACCCCAAAGCTCAAGTGCAACAATTAAAGGGAATAATTCCAAAAGTACGATATTAGTGCAGAGGCCCCTGCTGGACCAACTCACCGGCAAAGGCTCAGCACACCAATCATTTCCCCAAATTGCTGCAAAGCCAATGGAACCTGCTGCGTCAGTGACCAAGCAGAAATCGCTGTCCAGGATAAAATCATCCTGCCAGAAAGCCTTCCCTTTAAAATGGATCAAAAAATGTGACAAAAAGGGTTCTTATAGCCTGAAATAGCCAAATACAGGCATCTGGAAAAAATTCTACCCTCCGGTAAAATCCGTGTTGCTAAAGGCTAAAAGCCCCAATAATGATTGTAAATCTTTTAATAAAACCTTCTGTTTCTTTTCTTTGTATTAATGGTGATACCCAAAAAATCAATACAAGGCAAAACTGTTTTTTCGGATGCCAACGGAATGCCAAATTCCTTGCAAGTATCAACAAAAATTGATAACAAAGAAAAACATTGAAAAGAATCTGAAGGCCCCATAAATAAAAAATCATCCAACTAATGGATTAAAAAGGGGACCCAGATTTAGAAGACACCACCCATTCCAAAAAAGTGGAAAACTCCTCAAAATAAAAACAAGAGAGCGAACACCCCATCGGCAAACAGCGATTAAAATAAAATTTTCTTTGAAATTGAAAACCCAATGAGTTAAAACAATCAGGATGGATGGGAAGAAGTCTAAACGCAGATTTGATATCTGTCTTTGCCAATAATACGGAACCACCTAACATTTTAATCTTATGCACAGCTTGATCAAAAGAAGCATAAGAAACCGATGATAAATCATCATTTATCTGATCATTTAAGGATGAACCTGCAGGAAAAGACAAATGATGTATTAAACGATAAGTATGAGGCTCCTTTTTAGGTACCAATCCTAATGGAGATAAACGAAAATTAGGAAAAGGAGGATGATCGAAAGGGCCAAAAATTCTACCTAATGAAAGTTCCATTTCCAATTTTTCGATCACTATCAAAGGCAAATCGGAAACTGATTTTAAATTGTTCACCATACTGCAACCGGAACCCTGAAATTTGGGAATTATAAAACCGTCATTAAAACCGCTGTCTGCCGATTTGGATAATGCTGAAGCCATGGGAGCATGCTTGCCAAATTCAATGGAGTGTGTGCTTTTAAGAAAAATTTCCCTCTGGGGCTGTTGCTGACATTGATGGTAAATATGGATGTGGTTAACTAGGATCATTCAGTGAGCTAAGTGTAGGCAAATTTGATAACCTCTGTTTTTAACATTATTGTAAAAAAACAAAACAAAATGTAAACACTCTGGTATGTCTGTGTGACTGGCTAAAGCAATGCCTACTTGCCTACTGTAAAGTGACTGACAGTCAATATACTAGATAAGTTTTATAATTAAAGTTAAACTAACTTTCTATGTTTTTCTTAAAGTTTAATAAAAAAAATTACATACGTCAGTGCTACAGTTTGAATTTAAAAACGTATTTGTGTGAACTGTGACGTTAAGTCATGGATTGTGTCAGGTGATTGTACTAAAATTGATAACAAAGAAAAACATTGAAACTAATGTAGAGTTGCAATGCAAGGAGATCAGCTAAAAGTAGTTATCTTTAACCGTAAAAGGTAAATGAAAACCTAAGGGCGATAAGACACAAGGCATGGATTCTTTCAAGTGAACACCAGGTAAATCAACCACATTACATGAATGCGCAGTTGATCTACCTGCGTACACTGTATCATCAGGTGTAAATAAATTAGCTGATTGCGAAATATTATCTGCTGACCAAACAACAGCAGCTGGTTCTTTAAAAACAGTACTGTCAGTATGAGAAGAAGAAGGGACAGATGATACAGAGATAATAGGAGAAACAGGAGTCTTAGAATGTAATTCAGATAGAATGTTAGATAAGTATGATGATAATTGGCTAATCAATTGTAAAGGAAGAGTCTCAACTCCCTTTGTATTAACTGGAACGTCAGGTAATTTTTGCTGCTGCGATGTATAGAGCACTGGAATATGCAAACCAGCTGCCCCTGTGTTCTCTGCAGCCGACACCGCTGCTGGAGGCTGCAGCGCTTGTAAAGCCTGGCCCAGGCGACCGAGCTGCTCTCAGTGTCGCTCGTTGCCTAGGAGAAGCTGTCTTCCTATGAGGTCGTCCTGGATGGCTCCGTCCCCCACAAGCTCCGCCTTCCTGTGCCTCATCATCAGGCCACTGAGGAATCCGAAGGGCTGGCTCTGACTTGGGTCGTGACACGCTCCTGGCTGGCGATGGGCTGAATCTTTGGGGCTGAATGTGCCACCTCTTGATAGGCCTCTCTTCTATGGCTCCGCCCGTCGACTCATCATCGAGACCCAGACCTGGAAACAGAAGCTCGGCACCCGACTCCTCCTCTTCTTCCAATGGTGCATCTTCCAGCAGATCTTCCACACGATCGACGGTGTTCTGAGCAGAAACCTCTGCGTCTTGACCCGCAGGTAAATCCAGACATCGCATCGGTTCCAAGTCTCTCCTCCTTCTCCTTCCACCCGCTCCAGCAGCTGGCGGACGAGGGTCTTCATGTTGCTGAAGAGAATCAAACAGCAGATGTGCTATAGCTCTCTTACTCTGTGTAAACGCCCAAGTTCTGCTGTTGTTCCTCTTCAGAACGACTGGCCCCGGACCTTATGAAATAGCCCTTTATATAGGGACCCCCTGGAATTCTAGAATGTTCCAGGGAGTCATGTGACCCCTTCTGACCTATCCTGCAAGGAGCTCCTAGATTCTAGAAGATTTCAAATCAGCTAACCTTAAAGGGCCAATTACAGGTTTTCCTGCTGTTTTCTCACAGCGGGGAGTCTGGAAACTTTTTTTAACTTTAAGATGTTAAAAAATGTCAGTCATATTATTTATTTAAAAATAAATTGTTCTATGAATCAATTTCCTATTGATTATATATAATCAATAGGAAATATCCAAACTTTGGAGGGGTGGTGCCCCTGCACCCCTTATGGACCAACCACCACTGCTCCTGGATCTGTGACCCACTAACCATCTGATAGTGGAGGAGTACCGTATTTATCGGTGTATAACACGCAGTTTTTCCCCCTTAAAATCGGGGGAAAGTCGTGAGTGCGTGTTATACGCTGATCCCCACTGTCTGTGAGGCTAAAATACTGAGCGCAGCCGAAAAAGACCAAGCGGCGCCGAAAAAGACCGAGCCGTCTGCTCGGCTCCGCTCGTAGTCCCGCCTCCCTGCTGTTTCTGGAGCGAGCGCTGCCGAAAAAGACCGAGCCAACTCGACTGTGTACTCGGCTCGGCTTGCAGTCCCGCGAGCCGAGCCAAGCCGAATACACAGTAGAGTCGGCTCGGTCTTTTTCGGCAGCGCTCGCTCCAGAAACAGCAGGGAGGCGGGACTACGAGCGGAGCCGAGCAGACGGCTCGGTCTTTTTCGGCGGCGCTCGCTCGGTCTGTCTCGGCGGCGGGATATTTAAACATGTGCAAGGCTGCAAACGGCGCTGGGTGAGCTGGAAATGACACTGGCAAGCTGCAAATGACACTCTGCAAGGCTGCAAACAGCGGTGGGCAAGCTGCAAATGACACTGATCATTCTGCAATTATGGACAAGGCTGCAGATGCACACTGATAAGGCTGCATTGACGGGCATTTAAATGTAAGTTTTTTTTCCCTTAAACTTCCCTCCTAAAACTTTTTTCCTTAAAATGCCCTCCTAAACTTGGGGTGCGTTTTATACGCTGGTGCGTGTTATACCCCGATAAATACGGTACTTGTCCCCTGAGAATTTGGTTATTCCACCTCCTCCTATCCTGTCATGTCCTACCTTTAATCAGGTTATAATAAATTGTTAACCAGCATTCAAGTTTGCATCTACACTTCTTGGTCTACAGAAAAATGTAAAAAGAGCTGTCGTAGTAGGGTGCCCCCCCCCCCCCCCTTACAAGCCAAAGTACTTCTGTGTGTAGGCACTAAACACATATGAATTTTGAGTAAACCTTAAACACCCACTTTGCGGAGACTGTTACTCTGGCGCTTCTAAAGTGTTAGGTGTAATTTCTGCAAGGTGAGATCAGTCTTACATGACCACCCCACCTCCTTCTCCAATAGGGTTACAGTAACAAATGACTCAAAGTAGTATACCAGAGAGTGGGACTCCTACTGTAGCTGTGTTTTTATGAAATAAGAGCTTGATTCATTGTTTACATGTAAGTTCATTACTTTTTTTATTAAATTTTCTTTAAAACGGAATTACACTATTGTGGCCCTCATTTCTCTTTGTATGGGTTCAACAATGTGAGTTGGATTATATCGCTGAAGATTTGACAATTGTTTTGAGTACTGGAATGGATTAGTCTGATCCGAAACTTCCCTGGAGAGTTTGTCTTTGAAAGATTTTGCATACGAGTGCACAAGCCTTTGCGATCCTTCGAATGTATATTCGCTTGGATCTAACACATCTGGTAAGCCTATATCATAAATGGTGATGGGAATACCACATGGTGTCTGCATGTTAGTCTCATATAAAGAAGGTGGACGGTGATTTTTACTTCACGTTTGGATTGGATCATTATCTACAAGAGACTTTTTTCTTTGTTTTGGACTTTCTTGTATCACTATATGTTTTTTATGATTTTTTACACCAATGAATTATGCACATAAGGTGTATCTTTTGAATGCTATAAAATTCTGGATTTAATGTCTGGATAAACATTGTGAGATCACTGATTGGTTATATATAAGGTCACTTTTTCTTTCTTTTTCAGCGCTACACTATGATTTAATAGTATACCCAAAGGTCAGAAAAGGGGAGGTACACTGAGAAATCCCACTGATGAAGCCATGCCAGTCAAATCCTAGGTTGGGAGACTTAAAATATTTTGGATTGCTGTATGCCTTAAGACCTTCGTTAGATCTGAACTTGCAATACCGTACGGTGTTTGTACTGCCTTATTTAATAAGCCTGATACAGCACAGTACTGACGTTCCAAATTCTTTTTTCTAAATTTTCTCCCTAATTTACTTTCAGGCTTCATCAGTTTAATTATTCTCACAATAGTTTCTTCTTTGAAATAATGGGGTCAGTGCCTACAATTACTGCAGATGAGAGCCAAGCCAAAACACCATTATGTGAAGATGAATCCAAACTAGCAGCGATTAGCAGAATCAGCCAGAATTCCAAAACTGACGTGAATGCTGCTGAAGAGTGCTTGGAGGCCTGTACTAGCTCACGCCTGTGAATAACATGAACATTTATGGTCTGTAGTCTTTTTAAAGTAGGTCTAAACCCCTTAACTTAAATCTAATTTAATGTGTTAATGTAATTTCATAAGTTGTTTTCAGTCCTTTTATATCTGCAAGTTTGTTTAAAAGAATTACCTTGTGCTGCAGCTAGGTTAAGGCAGCTCCTGTTTGGGTTTGACCACTGTATCCCACTTGTCCACTTGAGTTGTCACCCTGTTACATGAGCCCCTTGCTGAATCCTCAAGAGGCTCGCCAACACACAGTGATCATGTATGGTCCACTATTGTAAGGAAGCCTGTACAGAGCACTGATGTGAAGCCAACACTGGAGTGAGTACATGTAAGGGCTAAAAGGGAATGATGATATCAGCAGTGCTGAGATGTAAAAAAAAGGGATGAAAAAAAGGTGAAAACTGAAATAAAGACAATTGCTTATGATACACAGTGCTTTATCCAACTAAATATTTTCCAGTTAGGTTTTAGATCTATCTTACATGAACCTAGATACTTGTGTAGCACTAACCCCCGAAGGAACTGCTGGTTATTTTTGGGCTTACCGTTACCTTCTGTTCTCCTTGTGGCACGTCTAGGGACGTCCCGTGGTAGATGACCCAGTAACTTTAATTTTAGAAAAAAACACATAGCGCATGCTCTTCAGGAGCCGCCGCTACACTTGTCATTGTGCTCAGCATAATGCAAATACATTTACTAATGTGTGTTTTAAAAACCTTTATGCTGTGTCTAGTTTACTTGTGTACAGTGCATGCAGAAGTCAACATTTGATTGGTACATATAGACACTGTGCTTTTTACTTCCTAGTACAGCACAATATGTGTGTTTTTAGACTGACTGAAACTATAAAGAGAATGTATAGTGTTTTTGTGTATATACACTATATTACCAAATGTATTGGGAAGCCGGCCTTTGCATGCATATGAACTTTAATGGCATCCCAATCTTAGTCCATAGGGTTCAATATTGAGTTGGTCCACCCTTTGCAGCTATAACAGCTTCAACTCTTCTTGGAAGGCTGTCCACAAGGTTTAGGAGTGTGTCTATGGGAATGTTTGACTATTCTTCCAGAAGCACATTTGTGAAGTCAAGCACTGATGTGGATTAAAAGGTCTAGCTCACAGTCTCCGCTCTAATTCAACCCAAAGGTGTTCTATGGGGTTAAGGTCAGGACACTGTGCAGGCCAGTCAAATTCCTCCACCTCAAACTCGCTCATCCATGTCTTTATGGACCTTGCTTTGTGCACTGATCCAAATCATTTGGTGGAGAGGGGATTATGGTGTGGGGGTTGTTTTTTAGGGGTTGGGCTTGGCACCTTAGTTACAGTAAAGGGAACTCTTAAGGTGTTAGCATACCAAGACATTTTGGACAATTTCATGCTCCATTTCAAGTTTGTGGAAACAGTTTGGGGATGGCCCCTTCCTGTTTCAACATGACTGCGCACCAATCACAAAGCAAGGTCCATAAAGACAAGGATGAGCGAGTTTGAGGTGGAGGAACTTGACTGGCCTGCACAGAGTCCTTAACCCTATAGAACAGCTTTGGGATGAAATAAAGCGGAGACTGTGAGCCAGGCCTCGTCTACATCAGTGCCTGACATCACAAATGCGCTTTTGTAAGAATGGTCAAACATTCCCGTAGACACCCTCCTAAACCTTGTGGACAGCCTTCCCAGAAGAGTTGAAGCTGTTATAGCTACAAAGGGTGGGCCAACTGCCAATATTGAACCCTACGGACTTTGCCCTTGTACACACGGTCGGAGATTCCGACAACCAAATCCGTCAAATTTTGTCCGTCGGATTTTGTCCGACGGATCTTGTCCGAAACTGTTGCATACACACGTTCGGACAAAGTTGTCGGAAAATCCAATCTTTCAGAACGTGATGATGTAATTTCGTTACAATGGGACTACGTTCAGGCTAGTAGCCAATAGCTTTGATGTAGGAATTTGATCTGAGCATGCGTGGCACTTTGTCCGATCGGAATTCTCTACACATGATCGGAGTATGTCCAATCGGAGCATTTTGTCAGAAAATATTTCCGGCAAGTTGTAAAATTTGGTCCGACGGATATTCTGACGGAAACAGTCCGATGCAGACCACACACAGTCGGAATATCCGACAAAACGCTCCAATCGGACATATTCCGTCGGAATCTCCGATCGTGTGTACAAGGGCTTTGACTGGGATGCCATTAAAGTTCATATGTGTGCAAAGGCAGGCATCCCAATACTTTTGGTAATATAGTGTATATACACACATACATAAAAAATTCTATATATTAATTTAGTTGATAATTATAAATCATTGCACATTTCCATGCAGATAAAGCTCTGGGCTCCATTTCACCCTTTTCCCGTGTCTATCTGTCTAATCTGAACTGCTCTGCTGAAGTGCACTGTGACTTTAGGCAAAGCTGCACAGTTTGTTTTTATCTACAAGCATCCCTTTCCTGCATAGGTAGTTTTTTTAGTGCCTAAGCATTCTATCAGCAAACCTGGTTATTGTTACTGCGAGGGCGCAGAAGAGTGTACAGATATGCAATTAATGACTCAAAAAAGAGGCAAAGGAATTTCAGGAGGCTGGCAAGCGGTGCAGAAGGAGAACAGGACTGTTGCAAAGACAGCTTGCAGGGCTCAGTTGACACTTTTCCATTTGAGTGAACGCTTGCTTTAAGATGGATAAAACCAACCAACTAGCTGACTGCAACTTTTTTGTGTGTGCTTCTGATTAGAATTTGCCCATACATCCTAATTTACAGTGTATGTGCTGGATTTATACGCATCGAATACGTTGTACTTTCTGTTACATAATGAATATCCCTCTCAAACCAAACTTAAGATGCTGACACATGAATTCTGGGAAAAGAATTGTATTTAATTAGATCTGTCTTGGAAGCGTGATGAGCAGTAGAGCTTTAGATTCAACATTGGGCTCCTGTCAGGCAGTATAAGGTTGCTAGGCAATTGTGGAGAAGGCTCATACATACCCAGTGCTTAATGTTGTTTGATGTGATTGTATATACACGCAGTAGAATTAAATGGCCTTTTCTGGTAATTGCATGCAGCAGATTTCTCAATTTATGCAGATGTATTTGACCAGGTTGAACATAGATAGTGCCTTACTATCTATTGTAAAACAAATTTAAACTGAATATTTAAAACTAATAAAAGCACTTCAACAGCCTCTACTGTAATAGGAGGTAATGACAGTGTGAAACAATTTAATTGTGCATTCATGTTTATACAATGAGGGCAGTGATAGAGAAAGTGATAGAATGAAATAAAAGCATTTTAAATTGCCCGTGATTCGACCTGTAAGAATGTGGACATCTAATGAAGGAATAAAATGATTGTGGGAGCAGCTTCAGAGAGGAGGTGAGTTTTGCATCTGGAGCAACTGTTTTTCTTGATCATACATCACGGGACACAGGAGCTCATTACATAGTGGGTTATATAGGCACCTCTGGTGATTGGACACTGGTTAACCCCAATTAAGGAGAATTCCTCCCCTATATAACCCCTCCCATATGGGAGGCACCTCAGTTTTTTCACCAGTGTCTATGGTGGTTGGTCACGTAAAACATGTGCTATGAAGAAAGCTCTGTGCAGGTCCCTGCTGGGGCCTAAGGGCTACAACAAACCGGATCCATATCTTGGGCCGATATTTTGACTCCCAAGATGGTATGGTACCCGGGCCTCGTCATCCGAAGAAACAAGGTTTTGCCTGTAAGTCATCTCCTATTGGAAGACTGGGCTCTGGGAAAACCAGACTTGGTGTACTATTTACATAGTGGCATGAAAGTTTCTGGCAGAGTCTTTTACAAGGTCCAGGTAGGAGGTTCTTCTGAGAAAGAACCCCAAAAAAACCTGAAGGTTGGCACAACTCTGCCCCCCGTGATGAGTGAAGGCTGGAATCTGTCTGTTTTCAGCAATTCCTGCGGCGAGGACAGGTAAGGGAAGTTAATCCTATATATATTATGGATTTCTTCATTTGAGTAGTAGTATGTCTTACCTGGCTTCCACCACTAGAGGGAGTAAAAGCAGCCTGATGCATACTTACATGCCTTTCAGTACACACGCTCAGTGAAGCCTGGTTCTCCAGCTGTCTCACATCTCCACTGCACAATCCCTGCCACAATAGAGGTAATACAGGGGTCCCACGTAGTCTGGGGGTCCCACGCAGCTCTGAAGGAGATTCCCTTTCCCCCCCTGGAATCCGCTGTCCTTGTGCACGCATGTGCGCCGAGTGCGCTCCCGGGCTACTGGAGGAGGGGGGGTGTGGTTGTGAGCTGTGCACGTCAGTGTGCACGGCGCTGTACTGCGCAGGCGCCAGGCGGCAGATTTAAAAAGCCCAGAGCGTCAGGGGGCTGTAAGTGTGAGACACAGGAGCTGTGGGCAGTAAGCATCCCAAGGGATTGGATCCAGGCAAACCTTAGACACCTACTCAGCATCAGGTTGTGCAGTTTAAGCATATATATTTATTGTGAGACTTTAAGCACAACAGTGATTGCACTTTGTACTAGTACCTCTGCTTTGTAGCTTAGGACTATGTCTCCTCGTAAGAGGGTCTCAGGGGGAGGTAGCAAGGGCACTGGTAAATCACCGCCTAGGTCCAGGGGTTCTAAAAATGCCTGTAAGTTACCATCCACCCCTGCAAGACTGGAGCCAGCCTCACAGGATGAGTCAGTGCCCCTGTCAGGTTTTGCAGCCTCTCCTAATGTTTCAGCCCCGGTATATGTCACTGAGGACTCCCTTAGGGCTACATTGGAGTGTTTTGAAGGGAGAATAATGAATTTTATCCCTGAAAGATAGCAGGAAAAGGGGTAGATCCCCTCCCTCTGCTGAGATTCCTCTTTCAGATGACTCTTCTGACAATGAGGAGAGATCCCTATCTTGGGACAGGGATCTTGAGCAGTCGGAGGAATCAGAGGAAGAGGAGAGATTCCCCTTCTCCCAGGCGCTCAGAAAACAGGTGCAGTATTATACTGAATTGGTGCGTACCACATTCAGAATGCCTGCTGCTGAAGTCGCTACGTCCTCTGTTTCTTCCCTGGGAGTCAGGAAAGTCCCACAGGCTGCCTTTTCCTTTCCAATTCATCCCTTAATGGATAAATTGTATGAGGATTGGGGACATCCCGATAAACTGTTTGCTCCTCCTAAAAGGTTTTCTATGCATTATCCTCTGGAGGAAAGTTTCACCAAGAAATGGGGGGTCCCATCTGTCGATGCGGCTGTTTCTTGCGTGAATAAAAACCTGACCTGTCCGTTGGATAATGCTCAGGTGTTTAAAGATCCAACTGATAAGAAGCTGGAAACATTATTAAAAGCCTCTTTTTCCATGACTGGCGCTGTAGTGCAACCTACAGTCGCAGCCGTGGGGTTGTGTCAGTTCCTCAAGGAACAGGTTAAGCAGATGCTTGGCCTCCTTCCCAGTGAGGAAGTGGAGAATTATGCAGAAATACCTCAAATTCTGTGTTTCATGATTGATGCGATTTTGGATTCTGTCCAACAAGCATCTCGTTTGTCTCTCCTGTTGGTACACATGCGAAGGGCCCTATGGCTAAAGAATTGGGCAGCTGAGCTGTCATGCAAGAAGCATTTGATTGGGTTCCCGTTTAAAGGGGAACGTTTGTTTGGAGAAGAATTAGACAAATTCGTCCAAAAAATTTCAGGGGGTAAATCTACTCTCCTTGCAGTCAAAAGGAGCAAACGTCCATCATTTAGGCGCTCTCTCTCTCCCGGAGCATCAAGCTCTAAGCAGTGGCGACGGCCTTCTCAACCCTCCTCTACAGGAAAGGCTCAGGGCCGGGCCCAGGGGCAGAAAAAGACTTGGGGGCGAAAGCCTGCCAAGCAGAGCCCAAAAGCTTCCTTGTGAAGGGGCGCCCCCGCTCGGCCGAGTGGGGGGAAGGCTCCTGCAGTTTGCAGAAGCCTGGCGGGAGGAGATCCGGGACAAGTGGGTGATCTCTTCGGTATCTCTGGGCTACAAGCTAGAGTTTCAGGAGATTCCACCTTCTCGCTTTCTAAGGTCAAGGATCCCCAGGGATCCAGTAAAGCAAAAACCGCTATTCTGGCCTTAGATCACTTACTATCCCAGGGGGTGATAGTAGAAGTGGACCCAAAAGAACAGGGTTCAGAGTTTTACTCGAATCTCATCACCATTCCGAAGCCAAATGGAAGTCTCAGACCTATCCTGGATCTGAAGGATCTGAACCGTTTTTTACGCATCTGGTCCTTCCGAATGCAGTCAATTCGCACTGTGGTCTCCTCCCTGCAAGGGGGAGAGTTTATGGCATCAATAGACATCAAAGATGCATATCTCCATGTGCCAATTTTTTCCGCACACCAAAAGTATCTAAGGTTCGCGGTAGAGCGGCGCCATTTTCAATTTGTGGCGCTGCCGTTCGGGCTTGCTTCGGCCCCTCGAGTCTTCACAAAGATTCTGGACCCTCTCTTGGCAAACCTAAGAGCTCAGGGTATAGCCGTCATGGCTTATCTAGACGATTTGCTTCTCATGGAGAAAACAGTAGCGTTCCTGAACCACAGTGTTACCAGAACGCTAGAACACCTGGAACGCCTAGGTTGGATTATAAACCTTGAAAAGTCGTCCCTACAGCCTGCTACCAGGTTGGAATACCTGGGTATGCTTATTGACACCGCTCAGGGCAAGGTGTTTCTTCCAAGGCCAAAAGCCTTGGCCATTGGGGATCTGGTGCACCTAATTCTGGGCAGGAGATCTTCCCCCATTTGGTTGTGCATGAGACTGTTAGGGAAAATGATTGCCTCCTTCGAGGCCGTTCCATTCGCCCAGTTCCACTCAAGGCCTCTGCAAAGATGCATCCTTGCGGCTTGGAACAGGAAGCCCCAATCCTTGGATCTTCCTATGCGTCTATCCCCAGGGACACGCAAGAGTCTCGTCTGGTGGTTATGAACCGAGAATTTGCTGAAAGGCCAAACTTTTCTTCCTCTTCCATGGAAGATTATCACGACAGATGCCAGCCTGACAGGCTGGGGAGCAGTGTTGGAGGAGACGTGCTCGCAGGGGAAATGGTCTGCGATCGAGAAGCTATTGCCCATAAATGTCTTGGAGATCCGGGCAGTTTATATGGCTCTCATAAAGTGGTCTTACAGACTACGGGGTCTCCCTGTTCGGGTTCAGTCCGACAATGCCACAGCAGTGGCCTATATCAATCACCAGGGCCGTACCAGGAGTCTGGTTACGCAAAAAGAGGTGAATCGCATACTTGTCTGGGCAGAAAAGCATGTTCCATGCCTTTCTGCAGTCTTCATTCCAGGAGTGGAAAATTGGCAGGCGGATTTTCTGAGCCGCCAGCAGTTGTGCCCAGGAGAATGGGCTCGGCACCCCGACGTGTTTTGGAACATATGTCGCAGGTGGGGTACTCCAGACGTAGATCTGTTTGCGTCCAGGTTCAACAGAAAACAAGGACAAGAGATGCACTTGTTCAGGGGTCAGATGCTCTGACAGTTCCCTGGGATCAGTACAATCTGATTTATGCCTTCCCCCGTGCCCACTTCTGTCGTGGTTCCTGGGAAGAGTCAAGAGGGAGACAAAATCGTTTCTTTTGGTAGCCCCGGCTTGGCCCAGGTGAATGCAGAGATCATGAAGTTGGCAGTAGGCAGGCCGTGGATTCTCCCTCTCCGGCCAGATCTGCTCTCACAGGGTCCAATTTACCATCCTGCTTTACACAGTCTGAATTTGACGGTTTGGCTGCTGAGACCCACATTCTGAGAGACCTTGGCCTTTTCGGGGCCAGTCCTTTCTACTCTGGTCAATGCCAGAAAGCCGGCCTCCAGGCTTATTTATTACAAAATCTGGAGGGCAGATGTTTCCTGATGTGAACTCAGGGAATGGCATCCTAGAAAGTATGTCATTAGCAGGATCTTGGCCTTCCTCCAGTCAGGCCTAGAAATGATTTTGGCCATAAGCACTATCAAGGTGCAGATTTCGGCCTTGTCAGTGTTTTTTCAGAAGCCACTTGCACCGCATTCCCTGGTGCGGGCTTTCATCCAGGGGACTATGCGGATAAGGCCGCCAGTCAAACCTCCGATATGCCCATGGGATCTGAATTTGGTTCTCTCGGCTTTGCAGGGGCAACCATTTGAACCTTTGCATCTGGCTTCATTAGTTCTTCTGACAAAAAAATTGGTTTTCTTGGTAGCCATATCCACGGCTAGAAGAGTGTCAGAACTAGCAGCTCTCTCCAGCAAGGAGCCGTATCTAATTATTCATAAGGACCGGGTGGTCATGCGTCCCAACAGGTCCTTTCTACCTAAGGTGGTTTTCGGGATTCCATTTGAATCAAGATGTAATCCTACCATCCTTTTTTCCGGACCCACAGTCCGCAGAAGATGAATCTTTGCACACTTTGGATGTGGTTAGGGCAATCAGTATATATCTTCAAGCAACTGCTCAGATAAGGAAGACTGATTGCTTATTTATTTTGCCGGAAGGCCCTAGGAAGGGCCAGGCGGCGTCAAAAATCCACTCTCTCAAGGTGGATTAGACAGATTATTTCTCAGGCCTATAGTGTTAAAGGGAAAATCCCTCCTTTTCAAGTGAAAGCGCACTCTACTAGGGCTGTAAGTGCTTCTTGGGCAGTGCATCACCAGGCCTCCCTGGCTCAGATCTGTAAGGCTGCAACTTGGTCATCAGTCCACACATTCACCAGATTCTATTAGGGGGATGTCAGAGGGCAAGAGGATATCGCCTTTGGGCGCAGTGTACTGCAGGCTGCAGTTTAGGTCCTCCGGCCCATGGCGGTCTATAATTATGACCTGTGTCTCCCTCCCCTCAATCTGAGCATTGCTTTGGGACATCCCACTATGTAATGAGCTCCTGTGTCCCGTGATGTACTCTCAAGAAAATAGGATTTTTATATACAGCTTACCTGTAAAATCCTTTTCTTGAGAGTACATCACGGGACACAGGGCTCCCGCCCCTCTTAGGTTTTACGTGGTTTCTAATTGCTTTGCTACAAAACTGAGGTGCCTCCCATATGGGAGGGGTTATATAGGGGAGGAATTCTCCTTAATTGGGGTTAACCAGTGTCCAATCACCAGAGGTGCCTATATAACCCACTATGTAATGAGCTCCTGTGTCCCGTGATGTACTCTCAAGAAAAGGATTTTACAGGTAAGCTGTATCTAAAAATCCTATTTTTTCTCTTAAGGCCAATTTCACATGGGGCTGTCCGTTTTTAGTATTCCGCTTGCTCAGCGGGGATCACTGTGCTGATCCCCGATCAGCCGGCGGATGACAAGTCCTTCTCTACACTCTGTGCAGGGACGGACCTGTCAGAGAGTCCGCTCTCCCCTATGGGGGGCATCGGATGATTACGGACCGCCTGTCCGTTTTCATCCGTTCTGATCAGCAAACTAATGAAAAAATAGAGTTTTCCTCCGTCACACTTTTTCGGATTGGAGTGGGTCGGATGTCAGCGGACATGTCACCGCTGACATCCGTCACTCCATAGATGTCTATGAAGCGTCTGTTCTGGTCCGCCTAAAAAACGGACAGGCGGACCTGAACGGTCCGTCCGTGTGAAAGAGGCCTAAAGTGGTGGTAAAGTCAGAAGGTATAAAAAACCTCAGCACCTCCTAATACTTACCTGAGCCCCATCTCTCTCCTGATTGTCTGAGACACCTCAGCAGCGCCATTGGCTTCCGCTGCTGTCAATGTCAGTTAACAAATCGGGCAAGAGAGGGAGCGGGGCCAAATGGGGGCTCCGTGTCTGAATGGACACAGGAAGCTGTGACTCGGTGCGGGTGACCCCATAGCAAGCTGCTTGCTGTGGGGGCACTCGACAGGAAGGAGGGGCCAGGAATAGCGAATGGGGACCTGAGAAGAGGAGGATATGGGCTGCTCTGTGCAAATTCACTGTACAGAGCAGGTAAGAATAACATGTTTGTTATTTTTAGGGGGAAAAAAATGAGACTTTACAATCACTTTAATTTAGCCCAGATTTGGGCTTTAAGAAATATAGGCACATCCAACCACCCTACAGCTTTCTTACTGTGCGGTACTTCCCCAAATTGAAATAGTTGCTTCAAACAACCATCTGTGTTTAAAGCGGTATTAAAGAGTAATTCCAGGCATTGCTTTGTTATACATAGTTACATTGGTCCAGTCTGGACCGATTTAACCATGTACATGACATACCTGGAAGTTGGAAATGACTGAAGTAGACACTGCTGGACTTCAGCGATTTCTGGCTTCCGGTAGAATTGGTCATGTATCTCATATACAGAGTTACAGCGGTCCAAGGTGGACCCATGTAACCGTGACATGCCAATGCCTGAAATTCTTCTTTAAACCTAAAACCAAAAAGACATTATAAACCATGTGTTGAGGCACTAGCTTATGCCTGTGATAACCTGTAAATGTACTGATACAATTTACAATGCAATCAAATGTTAAACCAATGTGTGCAACATAAAAATTAATAAGATTTATAACAAGTAATAATCCACTTTTGGTGTATTTCTAAACAAAACAATCTTCTATTTCGCCATCTCTCCTTCACCACATGCAAATCTAGTGAGGCATGCTCTTCATACTCAATAGTGCTACACAT